>NC_140592.1:685571458-686771458 GCF_964204655.1 Triturus cristatus
AGTCACCTGTGGGCAAGTACAAGCTCATAGGCCTTATCGAGAATGGGCGGGAGGCTGTCCAACGCATGAGTGGTCAACGTGGCTGGGTGCAGAATCACTCAGATTATCTTTTGCACCAGCCTATGGGTTATTGATCACTGCACCCGCTGCCAGATCAAGTACAGGTAGATTCAATCCAGTCAGGAATTAGGAAACATCTACCTTGCGTTCAGACTATGGGGAGATATATAGGCCACAACAATACACTGTGAAGGATACATGGATGCTGACTGACTATTGTGGATCTGGGGCAGGTGATCCCTAATCATCAGCATCTGCTGGGTTGTTGTTAAGCAACAGAGGAGGCAGGACAGGAGTTGCCCTGACTTATCTCACACTGCGTGCATTCCAGTTTGTCATGTTGCAAAGTAAAAGCAACACCATTTCATTTTGTTAGCTTACTTAAAAATTATGCACATGTGACATCTCTGAATCTAACAGTGATGCATCAAACACATGGTTTAAAAAGACATCAAGTATGACCAGTGAAGAGCATTTACACACATAGGAACTGTTGTGAATGTGTATCTAATGTCATTCCTTAAAATCCAAGGCCTGTTTCTACCAGTGAACAACTTTGTTAGCCACAGAATGTCATGTGTTGTCACTATTACAGAGTAGACACATGGACTCACTCTTTGGAATAGAGAGAAGGGATTCTTACACCCAATCATGTGATAGGCCAGTGTGATAGGTGACATGAGTTAGCAAACCCGTTATTAGCTGATGGAATACATTGGACTACACTGGGCACCAGGGCTGGGACCAAACATTGGTACACTGACACATTAATACCCACCAAGGCCTTAACATAGATATCACCTGCTACCTGGATGTATAGCATGGGCTTTACACTAGAGAGCTCCAATAACAACATACTTCACAGATTGGTGTAACCACACAGATAACAGTTCAGATATTAGTCAATGTGCTGACACATGTTGAACAATCACGTTATCCCTATTTACATGTTGTTGTAATGCATTCAGATCACATGGGCATTGCACTACTGTCACTACCCAGAGCATATAAGCCTCACATGTTCCAGATGGAAGGGGCATAACCATGCATCCACTTATCCTTGTGCATATGCATCTTTTAACACTGAACAGTGGTTTTGTGTGTCTTACAACCTGAAAAAAGAAAAGCATGGGTTAAAATGTTGTGGAAAATGGCAAACACTCACCCCTCCTTGCTGCTGTCTGCCTCTCAACATCCCACCCAGGCCAGGGAAGACCACCGCAAGGATGTTTAGCGTGTGGGGGGTCATGGTGCGCCACGCACCCCTCTTGCCTGGAGGTGACAGGCCCAGCTGGACTCTTGTAATCTTCTTGGTCCAGCCTCTCAAGTCGTGTCCCGCAAAGGTGACTGCGCCGACAGGCGACCCCCACGGAACGCACCTTCCAGGCGATGATCCTCCACAGCTTGGCCTTCTGATGGGAGTTGACCTGTAAGGATGACATAGTGACAGACCCTTAGTTCACATGCAACATGTACAGAAACACATACTGGTAAACATAGGTCATGAGCAGCTTGCCCACACTGTCTAAAGGTGAGCAAAGTGGCATTCTGTGCTCTTCACCAGTGTACAGTGATGACTCACTTCCATGGGAACAGTAACATGATGTTTACGCCAGTACATACACTTCTACAGCAGCAGTACTTGCCAAGAACAGTTATATAAATACTTTAAAACATTTCTAACACAGTTTACATGCTTGATTATAAGATTTCTAATGCCAGTAGTGCATGGTCATTGCACATCTCAAATGACAATGCAGTGTGATCATCACTCACCTGCTCCTCTAGTTTGCCACAGAGCTGCCTGTACAGAGGCAGGAGCATGTCCATCAGCATTTGGTTCTCCTCTGCTGTGAATGTTGGGGCCCTGCGCTCTGTATAGCGTGCCATAGTAGCTCCCAGAGGATGTGGACAGCAGCAGAGAATTGGGGAGGTCCAGGAATCATGCAGTCAGTGCAGGCAAGTGCACTCTCTCTGGTTCCGTCAGACTGATATCTAAACTGCAGAGGCGATCTTCAGTTCATACAGTCAAAACCTCTTAGGGTTGATCACAGTCAAAATGTGTTTTTGGGGCATATCAAGAACGCTCTTTGCCTAGTCATTGCATTACAGGACAGTGTGACCCAGTGTGCTATCTGTGTGATTAGAGACTTGAAAGGTGGTGTGTGTTTCAAGTACTGGATACAGCATTTTCCAATGAATAACTATACTGTGACATTAAGCAGCCACATACGCTTAGCTTTGATCTGTGGTTTTCTAATGTATTTTTGTGCGCTAAACTTAAGTGGACAACTGCAGTTTATGGAACTTCTACATAGTAAATGGTTTGTGTATGAAATGGTTTGTGTTATGCAGACATGACAAAATGACTGTGTCCACCCTGTGGTCAGCAGTGTGCATAATATACACTGTGCTATTCTGTGTGTATGTGGTGTCCCAAATATGCATTACATGATTATATTGTGTACATATGAACCATAGGATTGTTCTCACAAACCTAAAAGTTGTGCAGTATGTCCTGCTTGCTTAACATAAACAATCATGGACACTAGTGGAGTTTGCACTACTGTACTCAAATTTCTGGGTCATCAAACCTTTAAAACATGTCTAGCAAGGATCAGAATGTTGTGATATGTATCTAAGGTCAACCTTATTCACTGAAATGTGTATTGCCAATGACATCTAGTTTTAGGTGTGGTCATTTTTTATTGGCTGTTTGTCGAAGTGCATGTTGCTTGGTACATTGTGAGATAACACCAACTGTGTTTACACTCTACACATAGGTGCCGCAGACAGCCTCCAGTGTAAAGGCCCTTTCCAGACCTGCAAACATTGGAAGAACAGGACATCATCAATAAATACTGTTTCACAAGGGCAACAATTGATGAGTTGTGCCAGCAGTTGTCAACTCATTTGCAGCCTGGTCGCACTTATCCAACAGCACTAACCCTCAAGGTGAAGGTAATCGCAGCATTGCATTTCTTTGCCACAGGAACGTTCCAGAACACAGTGGTAACCTTGAGTGGAATTCCCCAGCCCCTGTTCAGCAACGTCCTTCGGGATGTGTTCCAGGCAATGATCTGTTACCTGGACCACTACATAAAGTCTCCTAAACCAGGAGAGTTGTCTGACATCAAGGGTGATTTCTATGCCTTAGGACAGATACACCATGTAAATAGATCTATTGATGGCACATATGTTGCTTTGATCCCACCACGGGCCAATGAACAGGTCTTTCGCCACCGCAAACATTACCACTCCATCAATGTCCAGGTGGCGTGTTTGGCTGACAATCATCTCACAGGTCTGTGCCCGTTTCCCTGGCTCTGTACATGACGCATATACCCTGCGTAACAGCATCATCTCCCGTTTGATGGCTCAACTGCAACCTGACTGTGCCTGGCTTGTTGGTAGCTGATGTATGTCTATGTTTTTTAAAAAAACATCATTGTATTTGTTTTGTTTATGAAAATAATACAACTTGCTATAGCATTGTGTTACTTTACAGAAGTCGTCCCACCATGTTGTATGTCTATGTTGTAGTGTGTGTTGGTTGTATGTCAGATAGTGGTCTGTTGTCAGACAACTGAAGTCTTTTCTGTGTTCAGTGTAGGAGACTCTGGATACCACAACCAGCCATGGTTACTGACACCACTGCGCAGCCCAGTCACCCCAAGTAAAAGTGCGCTTTAATGAGGCCCATGGCCGGACCAGGCGGATAATGGAGAAGACTTTTAGCCTCCTAAAGTCCAGATTTTGGTGTTTGGATAAGACGGGAGGAGCCCTCCAATATGCCCCAGGAAAGGTGTGCCAGATAATCACGGCTTGCTACATTCTATACAACGTGGCTATACATAAGGGCATAGCTCGGATGGTGGACGGTGGAGAACAGCAGGTGCCACCAATAGAGGATCCATGCCTGGGCCATGATGGCAGTGGTGATGTTGATTTGAGACAACAGCTTATCCACAAATTTTTCAAATGAAAGTAGGACTGCAATGAGAGGAGGTGACTAACCACAATTATTTGTAGTGTTGCAGGTGGACAATGTGTATCTATGCTTGTGAGTGTATGATAAGTGTCCAGATGTTTTTTCTAAGAGTGGTTTTTGAAACGGTCAGGTCAACATGTACCGTGTTACCATAAAGCATAGCTAGTGTTCACACTGACATTTGTGTGCTTTAGAGAACATACTTTGCTGAATTGTGCTATCTTATTCCTGATTTCCTAACTCTGTTCTTTGTGGGTTTTTTTACCAGGGTACATTTCCATGTCATCTGCAGAGTAGACTTGCAACTTGTGACCTCACCAGACACATAATGCTATGACAGACACCAACATGGAAATGTTGCAAAACTTCCTGGCACACACTTCCTTCCGACCTGACAGCCTGTTGATTTTGTTTTTAGTGCCATTCAGTACTGTGTGATGTGATTTGACTTTGTGTTCAGGCGCCGGGTTGTATCTGGAGAATAAACATGTGTTCCACATTGAGGTGTGCCTTGTCTTATAGCACACATCCAAAAAGATTTCTTATCAAAGTTTGACCACAATGAACTTGTTTGCTAAAAATGATTGTAGACTGGGCTGGCAAATAGTGATAGTTGTGTAGACAACTGACTTCCAATGAATATGTACTGTGTACTACAGTGTGTGTGATAACGTGGTTGTGTGTATCTATCATGCTGTGCCAAAGTTCATTTACTCACTGGCACTTCGTTTACTACTTACAAGTAATTGGTTACCTATGTTGTCGACACTCATCATTGTGATTAGAGGTGGTTACTATATGTACATTTTGGATTCAAAGTCAAGACATGAGCAAGTATTGTTGTGTAAACTGGTTTATTTTGGTACACATAGTGATAAAATGAAGCCACTCAATGATGGTGTGCGCACATTAAAAAAAAGAACTTGCAGATTGGAGTTGATAGTGTTTGTAGATGAAATTCACTGAAGACAAGCCATAGTTATTTGAGTCCAAAGTCCAACTTTGACCCCCCATCCGATGCAGGGCAGTTATGTATGACAGTCAACAAAGTGAACCCTTGGCACACGCTAGATAATATCAAGAGCACATTTTCACTTCCTCGGGGTGGTGCATTGACATCCAACTCTCACTGATGTTTCCTCAGAAGCCCCTTCCCACATTTGGGTGGGGAACCCACAGCTACTACCTCCTGGGGTGCTGGGGAGTCTCCGCAGAATCCACGTCCCTCCCTGTGGCTTGCTCAGATGTTGAGGCAACAGATGTTGTGGGCACACAGGGAGGTCTGGTCAGGTGATTGGCAATCTGGCAGAGGCTGGTTCCAATATCCACAGCACCCCAGTCATGTCATCAATTTTGTTGTTAAATGTGTCCAGCCATTGGTTTTGGCTGCCTGAAGCTGCTCAATGTTCCGGAGGATTCCTATTACCTGGCCCATTTCTCCCTGGTAACCCTCATAGACATTGATCACTCGGGAGAGGATTTGGGTGATCATCAGCAGCACCAGCTGCTAGACGGCGTGGATCCACACGACCCCTACCATCACCCTTACCCAGCCCACACACACCAGCTTGGTATGAGGAGGAGTCTTTGCTGTCACTACAACTCCCATAAGGCCTGGGCCCACACACACACAGCTTACCCAGGCCACCAGGAAGAGTGGTGTCCTCACAATGAGAAAAAGTGAACTGGCAAGATGTCTGACACTGGTTCCTGTTGTCTGAGTTGACCACAATTCCTTTCATTGCCTTGTGCTCCAAACAGCAGTCCACAGTGTCAGCCATCTCGGCAGCACATTTCCACTCACTTTCATGGAAGCATAGTTCCAGGGCTGCTGTTTGGGCAGGGTGGGAAGAGTGTGTGTAGTACAGGGCCTGATGGGAGATGGAGTCAAATTAAACATTCCTCCTCCCACCCAGCCCAACCAGGGAACCAGGAAGTGTGGTGCTCAGACAATGAGGGGAAGTGTACTATCCAGATATCCGACACTGGTGCCTGGTGTCTGACTTGACCACAACTCCCATAATAGCCTTATGTTCCAAACAGCAGTCCCCAGTGTCATCCATCTTGCCAGTACATTTCCACTCACTGTCAGGATAGCAGGCTTCCAGGTGGGCTTGGAGGACTGGGTGGGAGGAGGAGTGTTTGCCCTGACTACCTCTCCCATCAGGCTCTGTCATCCACACTCTTTCCCACCCATCCCAACCAACCTACCTGGGACTCTGCTTTCTTGAGAGTGAGTGGAAATGTACTAGCAAGATGGCTGACACAGGGGACTGGTGTTTGGAGCACAACGCCTTGTTGTGAGTTTGGAAGAAGTGTGTACATGGCATTAGTTTTAAGCCTTTTCATTTTCATTGCAGGTATGTGGTTTATCGATATTACATACATATCACATGCTCATTGACCATTGTTTTTTTTTATTTTAAAAACGTTCATTTAGTTAACTGGGTCCATTACAGAGATGTCTGCAGAAGTGTGATTGCTAACTTGAGTGGAATGTGAAGTAACTACTTACCAGACTCTGTTCCTTCTGTGATTAAAAAATAAATGTGGCTCTACTTTGATGATTTCATCTACAAGCACTATCAACTCATTATCTTTAAAACGTGGCTGCTTTCTCTGGGGCATGGTGAGGGTGAGGGTGAGTATGAATGTGAAATAGAGGGTGTGTTTGAAAAAAGGATTTGAAAAAAAGTGATATGTGCAAGTAGTGGGGTGGATGCAGTGCGTGAGTGTGTGCAAGGCTGAGAGAAGGGAATAGACAAGGACTCCTCTCTTGGGCTACCAACAGTATTGTATGATCAAAGGATCATGGTCATTTCTTTGGTCTCTATAAAGGTGGATTGCTGGGCGTGCCTAATATTTAAATGGGTTTTTTTTGCGCTGCCTATGATGCTTACTGTTGTGACAGATTTTTGTATTTTACACTTGCCATGTGGAACACAAACTGACATGGTTCTGCAACACAGTTCTGCAACCGCGTTGGATGCATCGTAATCTGTTCGGTGGGACAACCGATGCATGTTCGTAACTGGGATGCCTATGGGACAGACTTTTATTTATTTATTTTTATTTATTTATTTGAGGATTTATAGCGTGCAAACGTGACCCGTTAGGGTATCAGAGCGCTTTACAGGGATAACACGTTGCGTACAGGATAGGCAAGGGCAACACACATGGATAGGGATAAGGGAAATGACTACATTAGGAAAAAGACCAGGGTTATATACAATAAGAAATACAATACAATAATCAGCAGAGCGACATGTAAGTGATATAATGAGAAAACCAGCAATTATATATGATGGGAGGAGGAGGAGCCAAGATGGCGACCGGGACGGCAGCGTAGGCTCCCGGCTCTGTGAACCTCCGCATCCCGTACATATATCCTGCATGAGATCCTTAGCCTGCGCTATATGCCCGTGTTGGTGAATGATAGCGGCAACCGATCGTGTGACTCCGAAGTTTCTGGCGGCGGTATCGCCGGAGAAATGTCCAGTTGAAGTTTGCGGCCTGTGCAACCCTGGAACCGGGACCTCGAGTGGACAACATGGCCGGGCGGCAGTTCAACAACAGCGGCCTTTGATGACTGGGTGGAGTCGGCCTAGCCGGAGCGGTGTGAATATCGGCCTACATTTCGCCGTGGTCGTTCCTACCACTAAGCGTAGCGGAACGAGTGCATGCCCGAGGTGACTACTCCACGATTCCCCGGTGATTGTCTCTGCCTTCGCCGGCGAGCCGCCCGGCCGCCGCCCGTAACTAGCCCGGATTTTAGCGGACTGCTCTCGGATTTTCGCGGGCGTAGGTCCGTGGAGGGGGTGACTGTTGCCCGTGACCACACGCCGGATATATTTTTTGCCTGCCCCCGAAACCCTGATTCCAGTGACATGGAACCTGAGGCGCTTGTCCCTGAGTCCTGGTCCCAATCTGGGTTGGACCTACCCGGCGGCCATCTTGACAGGACGAAGTCTACTATCCCGTACACTGGGTCGCAGCACGATTGGAAGTGTGCGCCTATGAGGAGCATCGCGGTGCGAGCGCCGAGAGCTGTGCTGGGGTATGGTGATCTTCTTGAAGCTCTCGGTGCCCTCCATTCCACCTTGGTTCACGGCGCCTGGGTATTGGGGAGTAAGCTTGATGGGGTGACATCAGCATTGGAACAGTTGCTCCCTGCCTGTCCCCAGGTACACAGGGACTTCCTACACCGCACACAAGAGGACAGTGTCGTGGCCGCCCCTGTGGATAGTGACCAGCTGGAAACTCCGGACAGTATCTTAACGTGTGATCGGCTGGCTGTGGGTCTGGTCTGTTCCGGAGGTATTGGATCTGAGAGGGGGGTGGTGGCCTTGTCCCGTGCGCGGCCTCCGGAAACCCAGGCAACATTCAAGCAACGGTCGCCTGCTCTGGCTGCTTTCGCTTTCTTGGACCCTGTGTGCGGTGCAGATCCTGGGGCAGCACTGGGAAAGATGACTCTCCATACTGCTGACTGTGTCGGTGACCAGAGACTTCCACCCTACCTGTGTGTGTCGCTTCCTGTTCTCTTTGGGACGCTCCTCTTCTTTGTAGCATTGGACATGGCACTGGGTCGATGGGTATGCACGGGTAGATTCGCAAAGAGTGGCCAAGGATAAGGCTGATCCTTCAGAGGTAGTCATCTAATAGGCGGGCGGGCTCAGGGGTTGCGTGCTCTCACGGCATAACTGTCAGTGTACTAGGCGCATAATGCTCCCCATTCTTCTTTGACTTGGTCGATTCTGTGTTGCTTAATGTTTGCTTTAGGGGAAAACAAATTGTGCGGGAGGGAGAAGCCGGGGGCATGTTTTGAAGGCCCTCCTCCAGTTTATTAATATTCTCTCTACCCCCCCGTCTGGTGGGGTTTCTTTTCCTACTCCTCTTTCTCTGTTTCTTCTATATTTCGGGTCTGGTTCCGGGGCGACAGGCACGCTGCTGGGGGGGGGGGCCGTACTCATCTGCAGAGGTGCAGGGTTGGGGGTTGGGGGAGGGGATCCTTTAGTCTTTAACCTCCTTTTTTCCATGGCCTCCTTTTTCTTCTCTTATTCTTCTTTGTCTTTCTTTTCCGGGATCAGCATGGTAGAACTCCTTCGTCGTTAATCGCTGCGTTTTCATGTGTGCCACAATTTCCGTGGTGTTTTCTGGGTTTTAGGGCAGGGGACTGCAGTTGCAAATGGCCGTGATATTCCTCCACATCCTGAACTTCTTGTTTCAGCGCCATTGACTAGATAAATTGCTGTTTATCGTGGACGTTTATTATTCTGCCTGCCATTTCTTGCTGCTGGGAAACTGTTTGGCACCTGATCCTTCCATTCTCCCTTATTATAAAATGAAAACCTATTGTATCATGGCCTCCTACTTGGGCTGTTTAGTGGCCGAGAGTATACCAGCATGGAAATTCTGCTCCCCGAGGTGCCGCCTGTGATAAATATTGTTTTTTGTTACTCTGACTGCTTAGCGGCCGGCCCCGGGGGTTGTAGGCCCATACTTGTTATTGGTCGAAATGTCAATAAAGGTTTTTCAAAAAAAAAAAAAAAAATTATATATGATGGGAGATAGGACAGCAAAAGGCAGAGAGAATCTTTGAAGGAATAAGAAATCGGTACAAGGAAAGGGCAACCAAGCAGAACAGGAAATTATGCATAGGAAGAAAAGCAAAGGCACAAGGCGGTGTGCGCGACAAAAGAGAGTTATGGGAGGAATTTGCTCATTAGGAAGGTATCAGCTTCCTTTTTAGGTCTCGCCTAGCGTTGCAGCGCATGCATGCGCTGCTTGCTCGGCGAGATTTATTGTGAAGGAGGACTTTGAGAAGAGGGCTTGAAGCCCCGCCCCTCATTTTCATTGGAAGGCGTCATTGTTTATGATAAATGGTGGCCTTCCATTGAAAATGAGGCTTCTTTGTTACCGCCCTTTCGCCTTTTGGTCCGGCCCATCCAGACTGGCTCTTCTGCTTTCTGGCTGTTGCGAAGCAATTTCTTATCTTTAGGAGGCGTGTTAGATAAACAAGCCATGAGGGCCAGTCCGGATGGGCCATCTCAAAAGGAGACAGGGCGCCGCGTGTTTATTTTTGCATCGCTCTTTCACTTTAAAGTGAAAGCGCGATGCAAAAATAAACAGAGGCTGCCTGGCGAGCACTTGTTGATTTAGTGATTCTACTTTCACTTTTCTCCAATTCTAATACCCTGAACGCGTGATTCTGTTTGAGAATGTGAGAGTCATGGTTCTGGAAAGCAAGTATTTTAACTCCCTGCTTAATCTATACAACAATACTACCTCTTAGGGTAGTATTGTTGAATGGATTGCTGAGGGGTCATGCCGGGCAATGAATGGGCTTTTGCATTCAAATTCTGTATTTCTCTGCAAGACAGCCCTTTCTGTCGCCTCCCATACGCGTTGATGGTGTATGTGCTGTTAACTTCATTATATATCAGCAGTTTTAGTTTTCAGAAGCCCCCATGCTCCAGATTCCACGCTCTTCGAGCTTTTCCTCCGACCTTTCCAGTGCCCTGTGACATATGCCAAAGGAAGCCTACTGCAAGAGGCCTGCCCTGCATAGCTGGCGCCCCGGTCTCCTAGATACTCCAGCCCGGAGACAAGAAATGCCTCCCAGCTCTATTTTGTGCGGGAGAACGGCTCTCCATGACGTGTCAGCCTAACCTCAGGAGACGCTTTACTTCCAAGGATGCGCACTGCTGATATTAATGATGTTTTCATTTTTAATATTAGATTGTAACCTTTAATGGGAGGAAAATTACACATAGCACTTTATTAACTATAATAAATGTTTTTAATAAAAATTATTTTTAACTGTGACTGTATTGAATAGTACGTCTTTTGAAACTGCATGCTGTACTGTGTTAATGTTAGAAAAGTCTTTATTGTGGTAACCCCAAATGAGATAGTGATCTTTCTAAAAAATATGACCAACTAAATAGTAGGCCAAGTAGGAGCCTTGTCTTGCACATACGCTTTTACTTTTTGGAAACGTTTGATTTTTTGTATTTTCCTTCTCATTCACTGTGTGTGAGGACTGATAGTTGGTAACTCACAGAAGGAAGGGATCTGTAGGCCATGAGTTTGAATCCTGACATTGCAGCCAGCCTTCTATCATTCCTCGCTCTGTATATTTGAGAACCATATACTGCATAATTGTAAAGTCTGTTTTTTATAATTTTTGCAATAGGACAATTCGGCCCTATAAGCCATGCAAACACGAGTTATTGTGTAATACACAATGGTGCAATCGCAAATGAGGCATGTGCGTTTGGAGACCTGAGCTCAAGGGTAGTCCAATAAGAACCTTTTCAAATGATGGAAATAACGTAATCCTATGTCGACTTGCGCGTGCTTAATAAACAGGGTGAAGTAAGCAGTATCACCGAGCTGGTGTCATTTTACACACCCCTGGGCTTTGAGTGTTGTCGCGAATGATGGGACGTGAACTTTCACACGGATTCTGCTGCTGCTGAGGAGCGCTGCTCCAAGATAACTGGAGTTGTCTTTGCACCTCAGTGCATGTACTAGGTTCTTGCACTGAACGTTCAGATTGAAAGAATTATATGGTTACGATAACAGCATACGGCAAGTGCCATCTCCTTTCATCACATATTCACCATACTGACAAAATGCATCCACACCACAGACATCAATAGGTCACCCTCTTTTCGGTTTTCGGACCTTTTATCGGCCTCCAAAAACTGTTCATTTGCTTTCAGCTTAAAAGGTTCTCTCTTATACTCATCACTTCACCCTCATCTGGAAGTCAACAGATTGTCTACTATGCTGATTGGCGGAGGGAGAGCTCATCTTATACTGGCGGGTTTCTATTGCACGCTTTTCACTGTATTTCTTTAAACAAGTGTCTTGCCCAGGCTGGGTGAGTGGATCACCGAGTGTAGCACATCGATGTCTGCCTTTTCGTTTTTCCCAGTCCACATACAGTAGCATTGTTATGATCCTGAAGCGGGGTCATAGTAAGCTGCTGCCAGGGTAAAACTGTAAATTATTCAGCCTAAACTCCGCGGCTTCTGTCTCCGCAGTGGCTCAGCTTAAAGTGACAGATGGCTCGCAGCGGAGAGGCCAGGGCAGGTCATTGTCATGCACCGCCACTCTGCCCCGGGATGAGGGGGCTCGCAGTGGACTGCATGCTGTGCTCTTCCAGTGCTCGAGGCACTGCTTGGTGACACACGCATTCCTCTTGAGAGGATCGCCGACTTCACTCACTGGATATTTCGGTTTCATTCAAGAAATACTACTGCCCAAAAAGACTGGATAGTGCCCTGGGAAATGCAATAGGTCTCGCCTTTTATTAAGTTAAAGCCATTTGCTTATAGTATTGTATAGCAAAGCAAATGGCTTTAACTTAATGAAAGGCGAGACCTATTGCATTTTTAATGCTTGTTTAAAATTGAAAGAGAAGATATTCTTCTGATGGAGGACGGTAGCGAGGTCCAGATTCTTGGTGCAGCCCCAGAGAAGGCAAGGTTATAAGTTTTTTCCTTATGGAAGTGGGGTGGCTGGAGAACATGGTCACTGGTGGACCGGGAGTTTCTGGATCCCCCAGATACCACGATTTTCTGGGCGATATATGCCAGGGAGTTCATGTATAGTGCTTTGTGCATGATACAGGCCAGTTTGAGCTGGATTCTGGCTTCAAAAGGAAGCCAGTTTAAGGCCTTCAGAAGTGGTGAGATGTGGTCAAATGTTTTAGAGCCTAGCTTTTAGAGAGGCCGTGGAAGTCTTTGGTAGGCTGGATAGGGTAGAACAGCCTTATTCAATTCTGGAGATAACTAATGCCTGAACTGCGGTTTTTAGGTCCTCAGCTTCAAGGAAGTGTTTTAGTTTTCTCAAATAGCTCAGGTGGAATCTGGCAGTTTGGGCTATCAAGTTGATGTGTTCACGCATATTCAGGTTGTTGTCCAAGGTTATACCGAGAGATTTAGCAGAATCCACTATGGTCGGTGTGCAATTAAGTGCTGTGATTGAGTTAGTCCATTCCAGGATGTCATTGGTGTTTTTAGGGGGGGAGATGAGAAGGAACTCAGTTTTTTGGGCATTCAGTTTGAGCTGGTTCTTGGCGAGCCATTGAACAGTCAGTTTCAGTGCGTCATTCAGATAAGTAATCTCCTATAGAGATGAGATTTTGATGTAGATCTGAGTGTCATCAGCGTACATATGGAAGGGGATATTGGCAGTGCGGAGTAATTCAGCTAACGGTTCAAGGTAGAAGTTGAAGAGGGTAGGGGACAGAGTAGAGCCTTGAGGGACACCGATTGTTATTGGGGAGAAGCAGATAGGTTACTGTGGACTAAGAATCTCTGGGAGCGGTTCCGGAGGAAGGAACCAAACCATTTGATGACGGTACCTCCTAGACCCATTCTGTGTTCGAGGAGTTCAATTAGTTTCTCGTGGTTAACTGTGTCGAATGCCGAAGATAGATCCAGTAGGATCAAGAGACAGGTATTGCCTTGGTCAAGAGCTTGGAGAGTGTCATCTACAATGTGAGGGATAGAGATTTCAGTGCTATGCCCAGCCCTGAAACCAGATTGGAATTCGTCAAGCAAGTTGAATTTGACGATATGTTGGCTTAGTTGAAGCTGCACACATTTCTACAGCACTTTCGTAAGAAGAGGAATATTGGAGATTGGTCTGAAACTGTCTTGAATTGCAGGATTCAGAGTGGTTTTTTTTTAGGATGGGGATGACTTGCACTTTCCGACGGACTCGGTCAGTTCAGACTTGTTTCCGACCAACGCGGTCGGGCGGAATGGTTTTTAACTGAATCGGTTGGAGTTTTACCTGCTATTCATCATAATATGGCAGTCGGAGAGCTCACGGGCAAGTCGGTTTCGAATGTTTCCGAGGACGATTCGGTCGGACAGGCTTTCCTACTGACATCATAATAAGCCCCCAAGTATGGAATCAACATGACTTTTATTTTCCCTTTTTAATGATAGCACAGCAATGTATTGTATGTTTTACACTTTCTGAAGTATGCAAAGCTGTTGTTTTTTAAAGAACTGTTTATTGCTTTTATTGTTCTTACATTTGAACAATCATACAAGATGTGGTTATCAACCCTTGAAATCCCACAATATGCATCTCACTCTTTGATAGAGTAGGAACATTATACCATACATTAGACGGTTAGCTTAATAATCACTACAGATCATATGTAAAAAATCAACTGTTATCAACCTAACGTCTTTTACCTAAAAACCAACAAACACTGGCATTGTCTTTCATTGATGCGAATCTGTTGTTAATGAAACAGTTTTAATGTTTATTTTCACTTCTACTTCATTTGTACTAGAGTATAATATGAATGTGTTTTTATCTTAAATTTACCAGGTGGTGGGTTACTGTTTAGTCCTTCATTTTGCTTAAAGGTAGACAACAACACTGCCTGTGTCTGCTGCTTTATGTTGTTATTACATGCATACTTTTATTTATGTTATATTGCTAATAGGTTGTTGTGGATGATTTGTTTGTATGCTTTACTTCAAATTGTTACGTTTTGTACTTTAGTCTCATTTATATAGCGCTTTCTATAGTGACAAGGTGCTGAAGCACCTTATAAGCGTTTGTGAATATATTTTCTTTATCTATGTTATTTATATCTTATTGTTTCCTGTGGTCGCCTATATTTTCATAATTTTTTTATATGAATTATGTTAAGCACTGTCAATACCAAGAGGAATGTGTTTTTTTTACTGCAGTGTCATGCTAATTTGACCTGCACTTTTTAAATCTTTACAAACTAAATGGCACATTCACACAATTCTGTGTTTATCAACTAAACTCTTTTTATTGCCAAAGCAAAGTTCAACAGTGTGTTCTTGTAGCAGAACAGAAACACAAGCTAACTTCGCAAGGTGCTACTTAAAATGTGAGGAATGGGTGATAAAAGCTTAATCAGATACAGATGTATGTCATTTGCGAAGCGATATTGCAACCAGACCTTCTACCTCTTTAAAATGAAAAATGAACCAGCCCACATACTAAAAACATCAATATGCACGCCAAGCTTTTAGTGAATACCAGCAACATTTTTTCTTATTACTGATGCTATTTAGCATTGACAAAATACATTAAATACAATGACCGTCATAGCGTGATGACACATACCTGCGCCTGCCTGATTACATCAACCATAACAAAAAAGGATGTTGAATTGGTCAAAAAAGCATTCATTTGCACAAGGAAACTTGAAAGGGATGAGCAGGAACGATGTAAACCAAGCATCTGTAAATTGTTGACCCTAAAAACCCACCCACTGACACAGCCATACCTCTTGGGAACACTGACCACATATGAGCTATTTTTGTTGTATAGGTTTCGTCTTGATTTTTTCCATCTTTTAATTGCCGTCCCGAAAGGGAGTAGCAGAGGTCAGGTGTTAGCACCCTGTGGCTGCGACAACCTATCTCCACAGGATCTGCTACACTTCATGTTCCTCTGCAAATTCTATGAAGTACCTCGGAGACATTTTATACTCCCCCTTCTCAAGAGGCTTGATTTTAACCAGGTTCGCCCAGCACTTTTGTATTTGCAGCTGCTGGAACCAGGATGTATAATTTTTATTGTAGGTTACCTGAAATCGCTGGTGAGAACCAGGGCCTGCTTGGAATATTAGTCACTCTAGGGGGAGGAGGTACTCATAGTTTTAAAGTATGTTTCTAGTGTGTTCTCCTTTTGATGCATTGAAACTTGCTTACCGCACCTGTCATAATTTACCTGTGATTCTTCTTGTTTCAAGGTTGTGAATTCTAAACTTTTTTAATGTATATATTTATGGGATGTGTATATTTATTGTGACTTTTATGGTTTTTACATTGTAAAACCGAATAAAGTTTTATGAAATGAAATGAAATGATTACATCATCAATCTTCTGTCAGTCATTTTGGCTGATGCTGTTCAGCATCGTCCATGAACATTTTCTTTTTCTTTTATACTGATGCTGTTCACCAACAGCAAAAACCACTAGCAAAGCCAAACGTTTGGCTGTTGCCTTTCAAAGGCGAGACCTATTGGCTTTACCAATGCTTGTCTCACCTGAGGCCAACCCCTCTGTTTAAAACCATGGTTTGTCTTTCAATGCTGCGCTGTCCCCGGTGCAGGTGTGAGTCTACCTGTTCAGGGGACTGGTGCACTGTACCGGTCTCTGCTGTGAGCACTTTATAAGGGTGTGCCCGAAATGTAAATCAGCGCCTGGAGTCAAGCCATAGGAATCACTTGAAACCATTTCCGTTCCAAGCGGCAACGGAATCAACGTGCATTTTCTTCAATGCCGTTCTTTATTTGCAACAAACTGTAAGCTACTAACTATATCCTGTACACATGACTTGCAACTGGAATTTCCACCAGAGCTTTGAAACTGTCCAATGTGGGAGGGTCTGCTTGTCTAGACATAATTCTAAGCGATTGGAAGTTGAAATATTTCTCTCCTCCACCCATGTAATCAACCAACATAACCTGGTCCTTGGGATTACTGGCACCAGGGTTCAAAATGATACCCAAATCACGCTGATGTCTTCATCCAAACAAGTCGCCCCTTTAAGCTACATACACCTTTCCAAAAGTATGTCTGCCTTTCAATTAAATTTTCACTACATCAATATCCAAGAAAATTGATGCATGAACCCCCATAACTGACTGGATTAATATCAGGAGGAAGCAGCACCACACTATTCAATCCTACGCTTTCATCCCACTGTTTGTTACCAATCATGGTAAAAGGTGAGCTCGAATCAGCCAACACCCCAAAATCTCGTCTATCCACTTCAATGTTACACTCTGGCATTCCACCTTCCCTGAGTCAACCTCACTATCATTATCATTGACATTCAAAATGATGGTACGTACTGCCTCAGCAGCTTTCTCAGTCACCCGCTTCCTTCCAGAGGATCTACACACCCGAGCATAATGCACCTTAATACCACATTTCTTGCACACCGACCCTCTAGCATAACAGTTTGGATTATTCTATAGATGTGAAAAACTCCTACATCTATAACATCTTGCCTTTTGAGAATCATTGGTACTCTTCTCATGAAAGTCACGATTAGAACTCCATGGTTGCATATCACGTTCAGGAAACAACTGTGCAAACCATTCAGAGTTGTGCACAACATGTGTGTCCTTCAAAGTCCCTTTTCCTTTAACATTAGAAGAAACTTTAGCAATATTATCAGTGTACAATTGATGATTGTCGGTGTCTGATAAAGCATGAACATCACCTCATTTCTTTTACCCAAGTTGATGTATTCTCAACTCCTTCAATAATGGCTATAGCGTCAGCCAATTACGGATTCTCAGACAACAGCTTTTCTTGCACCCTGGTGCTATTGGTGCATCTCACCAATGGATCTCTTACCAGAGAATCAGGCAGTTCTCCAAATTCACACTTACGTGCAAGGGTCTTTAACAATGCCACATAACTACCCACTCGTTCAGCTAGCCCTTGCGCTCTTGTGTAAAATCTGTGGTGCTCTAACACTGCATTAATGTGAGGTCCAAAGTATCATTCCAACATAGTCATTGACATTTCATCAACGTAAGAAGGTTCCCTATCACCACTGCCAACAGGTATTACATCCATACTATCATAGATGTTCCTCGCTTTTACACTCAAATTGTGTGATAGAATAGCTTGCTTTCTGTAAAGCAGAAAATTTCTCCCCACCAATTGCCACAATATACTAGTCAAAAAGATTCCTCCATCTTTTCCATGGAAGAATTGGTTCCTCCTTCTCTGACAAAAATGGAGGGGTCCAATGCTTATGAGCAGGGGAATCGGTGGTTCTTGGTGCCTGTCCCCAATCAGGCGTAGTCGCTCATCACCAGTATCAAGTTCCAGAAACGGAGTAGCTTTTGCAGTTCTTGTATTCTTGAGCAAAACCACTGACAGTCAGCTCGCCAGCCCGCCACGGAATGAATGATCCATGACACTCCCATGAGAGTCCTGACATTCCAGGCTCGAGCTGGCATTCCAAAAGTTTCAATGAACAACACAGGAGCCGGCCTTGAGGGGTGGCAGTAACCAGTTCCATGTATGGCTCCAGGAGGAGGAATGCGCGCCCCCTTCCAATCTTTACTTGAGCCCCAGGAAGGTGGTGACCCCTGGGGCTGGGGGGCCGCAACGGACCCCCTCCATTATATTATTTGAGCCAGGGTATTCCTACCTCGCCCCCTTTTCTTTATTTTAACTTTTTGGGGGGGCACTCGGTGAAGCTGAGTCCCAAGATGACTGCCAACACTTCCTGGTTGAAGTGTTGGCTGCCAATCAGAGCTGTGCATTTCCTTGCTTAAGCTTGTCTTTTTTCGCGAAGGTTTCGTGACCACAGATATCACTAACTTTTTCTTCTTTAATTTCCTAAAAACTACGGAACAAATTTACACCAAATAACTTAAAGCATGATCTGCGTAACCAAATCTAGCTTTCTGGAAAAATTTAGTGTAATTCCGTTCAGTGTTTTGAGCAGTAGGCGAGTTGACATGGTCCTGTGGGAATTAGCATTGCAAGCGCACCCTTTTTTGACCCCCATTTTTCTCAGCACTTGCTTCACGAATCGCCCCTAAACTTTCCATCTACAACAAGATTCACCATGGCGCTCTTTGGTGGAAATTTCGTGAAGATTTGCCAAATGGCAATAAAGATATAGGCAAGTCATAAAAACGCTTTTCCTAAGGAAACATGATCCTATCTAACTACCTCCTGGTAGTTAGGAACATGTTTCCATAGGAAAAGCATTATATATATATATATATATATTCACTTAAAAAACCATAGGTTTCACACATGTTATAGTTAGCTATACATTTCACTCGTAAAAAACCAATGAAATTCCACGTTATAGTTAGATCAGGTAACTATAACTTGCGCGCCCACAATAAACTGCTGATGACGTCACATAGTACATCACTCATGACATGGTCAGTGACATCACTCATGACATCAATGATGACATCTGAAATTACACATTGTGGATTGCGGTCGCGCAAGTTATAGTTACCTGATCGAACTATAACGTGGAATTTCATTGGTTTTTTACGAGTGAAATGTACAGCTAACTATAACATGTGTGAAACCTATGGTTTTTTAAGTGAATTTGCAAGGTTTTGTAAATGATAATTCCTAACTATAACGTGTGTGAAACCTATGGTTTTTTCAGTGAATTTGTACGTTTTTTTAAATGCTAAGTTATGTATTTATTTTGTATTTTTTTTTCTGGTTTTTCACTATGCGCACACCCTGCGCGCACGGTGCGCTTCGCGCCCCGTGCGCGCGCTGTGGGCGCTCGGTGCGCTTCGTGCGCACCTCGCCTTTTTTTACGCAGTAACATTTGTTTTTTTCTCCCTTGTGGGTCCTTTAATTTATTTAATAAATGTGATTGTTACTTCTTTATTTTTTATTTTTTATTTTTCTTGCCGTGCGCGTACGGTAAGCTTACCGTACGCGTACCCCGTGATTTTTTTTTTAAATTATTAAATTTATTTTTCGTACTTTTGGGTCCTTCTTGGACCCCCTGACAAACACTAGGGGGTCTGCAACTCTCTTCGTTGCCCCCGTTTCACGTTCCCCACCTTTGTTTCTCAGTGCGAGAGACAGAAAATGGCGGCCGACACTTCCTGATTTCGACCGATTCGAATGTTTACAGTCATGTAACCACCAATCAGAATTGAGCTCGCGCACGGCACCATACGCGTACGGTAAGCTTACGGTAAGCGCACGGAGCGCGCTTACAGATATATATATTGATTTAAATGCTATTTTCTCAGGACCTACTGAACAGATTTACACCAGACCTACAAAAGGCACATCCTTGACCTGAGGACTACCTCTCTGCCAAATTTCAAGTAATTCTGTTCAGCCGTTCGGGCTGTAGCTGTGTCTAAAGGTCCTATGGAAAAATGCATGGGGAAAACGCGTTTTGGGACCCCCCTTTTTTCTCAGCCCCCGCTTGACGAATCCCCCCGAGACTTTCAGGGTAGGAGCGGAGCGTAGCGCCCCATTAGTTTTGAAAATTATAATGATATATAGAGAATCAACCAAGTAATCAATTCCAGGTATCAGATGTGCCTATGTTGAGAAATGTTTATTCATTAGCGGGCCATGCAGATGAAATAATGGGGAATACACAGGAGGAGCTTCGTGAAATGGGGATTATTAGCACCAGCCCTGCCACCAGCCCTTTCCGTCCCCCATCAACCTTTATCCCAATTATGCCACGGGATGCTATAGACATTTTCAGTGACTGTGTTGTTGATGAATTGAAAACGTTGAACAGAAATATACTGTGTGAAAATAAACATAGAAGTTATAATGAACAACAATATTCGAGATTAATTAAGAAAATCAATGAGCACAATAACATAATTGTGAAAAATGCAGATAAAGGGGGCAATATTGTGCTCTGGCCACGTGATGCCTATATAAAAGAGGCCTACAGACATCTTGGGGATCCATTATGTTATAGGAAGGCAACATTTCCTGAATTAAGAGCGGTAAAAGATCGGGTCTTTAGGGAACTAGCACAGTGGAAAAGAATGGGTCTTATTAGTAAAGAAGAATACAATTTTTTGAAAACTGATCATCCATATACTCCAACGTTGTATTTTATACCTAAAGTACACAAACAAGTAAACCCTGTGCCTGGGCGCCCTATAATATCCGCTCAACGTGGATTATTGGAATCCATGTCTAAATATGTGGATTTCTTTCTCAGGGACTTTGTAGAAATGCTTCCTTCATATATAAAGGATACTGGCCACTTTCTCAACAAACTTAGGGAGATTACATGGGACAGTGAGTATTGTTTTATTGTGATGGATATATGCTCCCTATACACCAGCATCAATCATGAAGATGGCCTTAATGCTATAAAACAACATCTCGAAAACAGGGGTTTGAAATGTAATGAACATAACAAAATGTTATTAACCATGATACATATATGCCTAAATAACAATTATTTTTTGTTCAACAAAGAAGTCTATCAACAACTACGAGGTGTGGCGATGGGAGCATGCTTCTCCCCCAGCTATGCATGTCTTCATGTAGGCTGGTGGGAGGAGCATGTCCTGAACCACACCCTGGAAGATTCATACATGTCAAACATAGTAAGATGGTGGCGTTTTATTGACGATGTCTGTATAGTGTGGCATGGCACCACTGAATCCGCACAAAAGTTTGTTGATACTATCAATATCAACAATCTTAACCTGGAATTTACAGCAAACATCAGCAAAGAGAGGGTAGAGTTCCTGGATGTTGAGATATATATCAACGACAATACTATATGCACAACATTACACAGAAAAACAACTGCGGGAAACTCGATTCTCCATGCTAGTAGCACCCACCTTAGACATTTGATCAAGAGTATTCCCTATGGGGAATTTCTTAGAATTAAAAGAATTTGCAGCAACGAACAAGACTTAACTATTTGCCTAAATGAATCAGTACAGAGATTCTTAGCAAGAGGTTACAAAATGCATGATCTAAAAACTGCTTTAACCAAAATACAGAGCCCTGCAAACACAACGATAACAAACATTGAGAAAGATGTCATTCCTCTATGTAGTAATGATGAATCCAACAAAGAAAAATCATCGGTCAGACTAATAACTATGTATAGTTGTCATCACAAACAGGTCAGACGTATTATTACTAAAAACTGGCCTATTTTAAAATCTGACATTTCATTATCATCAGAAATACAGGATTCTCCATCAATTACATTTAGAAGAGCACCCTCTATGAGGGATGCACTTGTAAAGACTAGTCCAGAAATACAAGAAAAAACAAATTGGTTAACAAATAAGACAGGTTTTTATAAGTGCAGCTCTTGTAGGGCTTGTAAATTTGGCATTAACAAAACTGAGTTTTTAGACGCTTTCTCCACAAACACATGTAAAATTAAAGGGCAGTTTACATGTAAAACTGATTATGCGGTCTATGTCCTGGAATGCACTTGTCAATTGAAATATGTTGGCAGTACAAAACTCCAAGTATTTAACCGTATTCTTCAGCATCTACGGGCTATTGTTAACTCCGATTCCAAATACCCTGTGGCCCGACACTTTAAATTAGTGCATCAGAACAATTTGAATGACCTCAAATATTTTGTAATAGATGCCGTACCGAAATCCATCAGGGGTGGTAACAGAGAGAAACAATTACGAAAACTGGAAAGCCAATATATTGTTCAATTAGATACTAAAATGCCAAACGGTTTAAACACTGGCGAAGACTTACACAACTTTTTGTAGATACTTTGTGGAGAATTTTATGTATTTTTATAAGGATTCAGTGAAAGTGTAGAAATTAGTCTATGAATATTGTACCTCCAACTTGCTGCTAAACCCTTGATCGAAAAATTAGAAGTCTATTAACAACTATTTATGACAATGGTTTTAGGATTGATATTTTAATCGTGTGTGGATGGTTTTTTATATGAGCTACGATCTTCATTTTATTGGATTTTAACTAGTTTTACTTGGTTTTACTGGTTTTTATCTGATATTTATGAGGTGGGTGGCTTTGTTGATTGCTGTTTGCACATGGGTTTTTTATCTTTATTTATAAACCATTGTTATGTACTGTACTGTTAAGGAGCTTTAGAGAAACTGAAAAAACTGAGTATGAAATATGATATTCGCTAAAACAAACTGTTATGAATTTAATCATTGGTATTTAAGTATTAATGTTAAACTTTAATGGGGAAGCGCACGATTTGTTGCACTAAGATACTGATTGTTTTTGCACTTAGCACTTTATATCGAAAGAAATCAGAAAAAAATGAATTAGTATACATTTGCGGACCTATGCAGTATACCTCTTAAATACAAAAAAAGTGGGTTTTTTTAAAATTATTCTAAATGAATGGTTAAAAAACTTGGTTAATCTGTAATGAATCAAATCACAAAACAATTGTTCTTTGAATTTATTTTACTTTTACAAAGATATAATTTTGGAAAAACACGTATAAAATTAAGAAAAACCAAAAATTAAATACTGGTATATGAATATACATGCTCCCTTTTGGGTATAAACAAATATACAAATGTTAAATAATGGGCACTTGCCCACTAGGATCCAAATGCAATTACATTTATATTTGTTTTGATTCATGAATATGAATACACATGCTCCCTTTTGGGTACAAACAAATATACAAATGTTAAATAATGGGCACTTGCCCACCATGATTCAAATGCAATTATATTTATATTTATATTTGTTTGGATTCACACATTTTTCCTTGATTGCAAAAAATATATGTTGGTTCAAATGTGTGCACGTAACAGCGACCATGGAATGAGAAATTTCTAAAGTCTTTAAGTCTGTTGTTTATATTTACTCATGGGAGGAGCCGGTTTTCAACCATACCTGTATTTAAACACGTGGGTGGTCGGGGCATGTCATGTGATCAAGACCGGGCTCCCCGGTCGAAACGCGTCATGCTGGCTGAAAATATGGAATAAAGCACTCAAGATTGAAACAAGACTTGTTTGTGTGGTGGTCCGTTCCTGCTTATGCCTCTCGATGGATTAATGCTGGATCGTGCTGGGTATATATATATATATATATATATATATATCTATATATATATAGATATATATATATATATATATATATTCACTGAAAAAACCATGGGTTTCACACACGTTATAGTTAGGAATTAGCATTTAAAAAACCTTAGAAATTCAATGAAAAAACCAAAGGTTTCACACATGTTATAGTTAGCTGGACATTTCACTCGTAAAAAACCAATGAAATTCCCCCGTTATAGTTAGTTCAGCTAACTATAGCTCGCGCGCCCGCAATGCACTACTGATGACGTCACATATTACATCACTCATGACATGGTCAGTGACATCACTCATGACATCACTGATGACATCTCAAATGACATCACTGATGACATCATCCAGTGAATGTGTGTTTTTCTGAAAATTAAATATGTTTTAATATATGTATATCTCAAGGTCGATGGAAGAATAAATGAGTATATAAGTGTCTAAATTGATGATTTGTTTCTGAAAAATTGATTGTATTACTGACTGATTAAGTGTATCTTTTTGAATACATGGCTTAGTGAGTAATGTTTAAATGTGTAAATACCTGTATCAGTCTCTCACTTTGTATATAAGTGGCTGCATGGGTTGGTGAGTAGCTACATGAGTGTCTATATAGGTTAATAGTTGTTTTTTTGAGTATCAGTATGAGTGTCTGAGTGTCTTCATGGTGCGGTGGGGGGTATTACGTAGTGCATAGATGCATGAATGAGTGACTCACTGTTTGTATGTGTTGAAGACAGCATGTGTGCAGGACTGTATGGGTGGATGAGTGTGTGCATGGGTGTGTTAGTGAGTGAATGACTGTCTCAATAGTGTCTTCATAAGTAACTACATATGTTTTAAACTAGTATATGTGACTATTGTTGTTTATAAGTGAGTATATGTGAGAGTGAGAGATTGGAAGAGTTCCTGTATGAATAAGTATGTGTTTCTATAAGTGATTGTTAAAAAGACTAAGTATGTGTAAGTTTCTGTAAAAGTAAGTGTGCTGGTGTGTGTATAACTGTATATGCAAGTAAATGGATGTTTGATTCTTTATTAGCATGAGTGACTATGTGTGTGAGTAACTCTATGGATGAGTGGGATTGTGTTACAGGATGTTTAGGTGTATGAGTACATATGATGTGTGAGTACATGTATGAGTGACTGTATAGGATTGTTGGTGGATGAGTGGATGTGTATGTGGATCTTAGAATTACTGAATAGGTTGTTGTAACTGTTATTGGTATGTCCATTGTTTTGAAAATTTTAGTGTCTATTTTTGAATGTTTGTATCAAAGGTTATATTAGGGTGAGAGGAGGTCTACCACTCTGTCACAAGGATAATGTCATCAGTGATGTCATTTGAGATGTCATCAGTGATGTCATGAGTGATGTCACTGACCATGTCATGAGTGATGTAATATGTGACGTCATCAGTAGTGCATTGCGGGCGCGCGAGTTATAGTTAGCTGAACTAACTATAACGGGGGAATTTCATTGGTTTTTTACGAGTGAAATGTCCAGCTAACTATAACATGTGTGAAACCTTTGGTTTTTTCATTGAATTTCTAAGGTTTTTTAAATGTAATTCCTAACTATAACGTGTGTGAAACCCATGGTTTTTTCAGTGAATTTCAAAGGTTTTTTAAATGCTAATTCCTAACTATAACGTGTGTGAAACCCATGGTTTTTTCAGTGAATTTGCAAGGTTTTTTAAATGCTAATTTTTTTTTTTTCTTCTCTTTTTTTTTACATATTTTTATTTTAATTTTCTATCCTTTTTTAAAGACTATGGTTAAATTTTTAAAATTCTATAATATGTTTTTTTAAATATATTTTATAAAATAAACAGGTAAAATTTATTTGTAATACATTTTTTCCTTTTTTTTTTAGTACGCGTACCGTAAGCTTACGGTAAGCGTACGGTTTACGCAATGTCCGTAATTTATCTACGCTGTTTGCGTATAGTTACGCAATTTGCGTAGCCGCGCGTACTCCGCGTGGGTCACGTTACGCGGAAGTGTCGGGGAGTGACTGTTATGCGCATGCGCGCAAGCATGTGTCTTTTTTACGCGCATGCGTACTTTTGCCGTAAGCGTACCGTAAGCGTACGGTAGGTCATGTGATCATGAAACACAACTTTTGATTGGTTGAAACTACTTTCAGTTCTAGAACTCTCCTACACCACACCCATTCCCCTCATTTCTGCTTGTGATCCCTTAGGAGAAGGAGCTGGGTTGTCTTTGTGATACGATGGCAGAACAGCAGAGCTCTTCTGAGAGTGAGGCTAGCAGCACTACCTTGAGGCAGAGAGCGAGGAAACAAAAGACCTCTTACGTATGGGATTATTTTACTTTTCCAGAAGGCCAGCAAAAGGTAAATGCACCCTTAGTGACTTGCAAGCTGTGTAAGCGTGTACTTTCAAGAGGTAATCCTGACAGGAAGTATTCCTTTGGGAATCACACCATGATGAGACACCTTAAGGATGTACACAGAAGGACACATGCTCGACTTACTGAAGGTAACCCTTCAGTAAATCAACCAAGCACATCCACAGCAGCTCAGCCTGGACCATCATCTGCAGAGCCGAGTCCTTCTTCTGCAGGTCAGGTGAGCCCTTCATCTTTGGGGGGAGCAGCTCCTTTTTCTGGTCCTCTGGAAATTAACCCTCGGTTTGCGAGGGTTGAAGTACGGTGCGCCCATTGTCACGATCTAATTACTTATAGGGAGACCAGTGTTTCCCTAGTAAACAGTAAAATAGATCAGCACACTTGTCGTACCGTCTAATATTCCCAATCTTTCTTTCCTCTGTCCCTGCATGAACACAACGGCTCTTTTAAGAGCCAACCTTACCTTTCATCTATTTTTTATATATTTTTTTTTAAACTTTTTTTTTTTTTTTTTACCGTACGCGTACGGTACGCGTAATTTTTATTTTTTTTTTAAAAACACTAAAAATCAATTATCACATTACAAGGTCCTTGAGAGACAACAATTAAAAACTGCAAATGTGATTGTAGAGAAGTGGAAAAAAGGGACCATGACATTATTGACTTACCATACCCACTCAAAAAAAGATTTATTCATTTAATTTATTTTTAATTGCTTTTAAAATGGTTATAGTTTTCGAAAATTTTCTATCTCAATCTGAAAAAAAAGAAAAAAGTATTAATATTTAATAAAACATTTAATAATACAGTACACATATTTACATATTTTTCAAAAAATATTTTTGCCTTTTTTTTGCTGTTTCCAGAAAATATTGCATTTCACTATAAATTGTGAAAGCAATTGCATTCATCATTTAACAGCAGGCAAAAAAAAATTAACAATCTCAAAGATTGTTTTTAAAAAAGCCCAGAATCTCTTTTTTCATAAACATAACTTTAAAGAAATGCATAATATTCTAAAAAAATATCATCTAATATCTATACTTATTTCTTTAAAATACCGTCTGATATTTTTGTTTCAGAAGTATAATCACAATAATATATGTCAAATAACTCCACAATACATCTGGTTCCATTTCCTTTAGGCCAAATAGTAATTTTAAAATTCTTTTTTTGTTTAATTTCCAATGGTAATCCAATAAAAAACAAAAGTTTAAATTGTACAGATGTCACCGTTTCTCTGTAACATTTTGGTTTCCGAAAGATTAATTAATAATTAAATAAGTCCACAATAGAATTGTTTACTTTTCCGCATGGCCAAATAGTAATTTTAAAAATCTTTTTTGAAAAAATTTCCAATGGCAATCCAATAACATTCCAAAATTTAAATTGTGCAGATGTTACCGATTTTTTCTAAATTTTTGGTTTTCCAAAGTTTCCTTAAAAAATGGAAAAATTCCACATTACAATTGGTTACCTTTCCATTAGGCCAAATGATAATTTGTTAAATCTTTTTATTTGTAAATTCCAAATGGTAATCCAATAAAATGGTAAAATTGTTTTCTCCAGATGTTGTCAAATCTCTCTAAAATTTAGGTTTCAGGAAGATTAGATAGGAATTTGCTAAATCAAAAGGCAAACGTTGCTTAAAAATCAATTGGGAATCATTACACAGTGTCCAGCCTTTTTCATATTCAAGATAAACTGTGTAATGACCAGAAGTTACAGTAGGTCCATCATGGAAAATTATTGCAACTGTTACAAAAGTTTTTCCTGAAATTGATAATTGCTGTCCTGTAAACTTCTTTATTAAAGTATCCAATTTTGAACCATCAGCTCTACATCGTTGCATCATTAAAATTACATACTGTCTGTATTCCTTTAAAATTAATGTTGAAAACATGTCAGATTTACACTCACTGCATTGCATGCTATGATTAGCATCTTTAACTAATTTAGCAAAAGTGACTGTTTTACTCTCTGGCAATGTTAAATAAATAAACCTTTCAGAATCAACATTAGAGCCACATATATTATAACAGTTTTCACAACTATGTTCCCATTTATAAGAGAGACCAAATACATTTTCAATGTTAACCCCTTCTTCTTCCAGTACCTGAAGAAAATAAATCAAGAATTCCTGTGCGTCTTGCTGTACATTTTGAGAAAACTGTGTTCGTCCTGAACATACATCTAAAACTTTTCTAATTTCAGTAGCACTTTCTATTTGAGTTTTATCATTACTCAGCTTTTCAAAAAGGAGACTCAGCACAGTACAGAATCTTTTTCCCTGATTTACTATTATCTGCTCTTGCAAACTTTCCAGATAAAATGCAACATTCAGCACTACATTAGCGTAGCAGTTGACACCAGAGCTATTTTCAAAATAACATCCTACAACCTGTTCTTCATTTTCCTTATTCTTTTTGCTTGCAATTACATCACTCCTCTTTTTTTTCCTCCTCTCTACATCTTCATTACAGATATTCTCATTTTTCCTTTTACGAGAAACTACACGTTTCTCCAACACAGGATACTGACCTAAATGAGGAGCATAGCTTCTTCTTAATCTATTATACTCCTTTACACAGTTTGTATCAGCACTAACGTTTGAATCATCAAAGTCTATCATGAATAAACCTGATAATGTTTTCACTCGTGACAAAGCAACATATGCCATACCTTCTTTGAACACAGTTGAACCAATGTTCACAAATGCACAATCTACAGTCAATCCTTGAGACTTGTGAATAGTTACAGCATATGCTAGAGAAAACGGAAACTGCTTCCTACGTACATATAAGTCTTTCACAAGCATGAAACGAACTGTACAACGACAAATATCTTTAACTTCTTCTATCTGATCAAATTTTATTTTTAAACATTCAATTCCATCTTTTTTCTGATAATTAATAAAACCCACAACTGTTCCCATAGCTCCATTAACTAAACCTTTTTCAACATCCAAATTTCTCCTTAAAAATACTCTACAGTTCATGCAAACATATAGATTTTTTTCTAATCCAGCTGTTTTGGAAATCATCTTCTCTAGTGAATCCAATTTATTTTTCAGTGTGCCTGTTAATGTGACAGTAATTCTTCCATCCTCAATTTTGTCCACTGCTTCCAATTTCCTGATATCTTCCTTTTCCAATTTCAAAAGCTCCTCATTGAATATTGAGCATTCACGTAGAGTTGGTATTAAGCAGATGACACTTTTGTTTTCTGCAATGTTCTTGTATATCTTCTCTGCAACTATTTCTTCCTTTGGAAATAAATTATGTAGCAGCCGAGTCTGTAATGCTTTTTTGCCAGCTTCTGTGAGTAGTCCAATCCTGATATCTTTCAGAATACTTCCATATTCTTCATCGTTTGCTTGCCTCATATTAGTTGTAAGTTCCTTGTACTCAAAGAAGGACCAAATATTTGTATTACCGATGCTTCCCAATGACTTCTTCGTGTCTTCATGTGTCACAGTATTAAACACTGGTTGTCCTTTAACTGGAGTAAGTTGCAAAAGATCTCCAAAAACTATGACGTGTTTTCCTCCAAATAACACGTCATAGTCTGACTTCAGAATTTGCTGCATTCTTAAATGCACAAAGGCAAGCATTAAGTTTGATACCATGCTCACCTCATCAATAATGAGAACTTGCATCTTCTTCAATACTCTTGAAACTTCCAAGCATGCTTCTCCAGTTAGCTTGTTGTATTGTATTTTGTTCTCATGCTCCACTGGTAACATTAGCAAACGATGTAAAGTGATTCCTTTTATGTTATATGCTGCTAACCCAGTTGGAGCAGTAACCACACAAGACAAAGTAGAATCCGTTTTTTGCTGTAGGTAGCTTCTGATGACTTTTATAAGGAAACTTTTTCCAGTTCCAGCTTGTCCGCTTACATACATCCTGATTGGATGAAATGATGTGCATGAGCACTCTTTTTTTTCATGTAGAAATCCGTGATCAATTTTGTTTCTGATCTCTTCATAAATTTGTTGCTGCTCTTGATTCAGTTGTCTTTCCAAATTTTGTAAGTCTATAAATTCTTCTTGAGCTTGATTCATAGCTGTTTCCACTTCATTCATGGCTATTGATGCTTCATTTTCAACGATTGGTTGTCCTAGGGGATCTTGACTGAGTGTTCCTGAACTTTGGCTGTCCTGAGAACTGTCTCTAGCTATTTCTGCTGCAATTGTAGTTTCCTGTTCAATTTCTTCATTTAACATTTGCAGATAAGTTGTGAATGTTCTGCATTGTATGCTGTCTTTGCAAGCATTAAATGAATCTTCATAGCTTTGAAATTCTCCCAGTAGTTCATCCTCTGTACGCCATGGTTTAAACAGCTGTAAAAGAGCCAAGTAGTAAAATTCCTTTTTGTCAGTAGTGTCGCAACTCAGCTTCCGGTGATTTATCAAACTTCCTTTTGTTTGCTTCACCAAACATCCTTCCTCACCAATGACTTTATATTTTCCATTGTTGATGTCTTCTGCGGCTTTCCGTGAATAAATGTAGTTCTGCAGCACTTCATAGAGACACATGTTCTCCAGATGATGACTTCTCTTTGGGTAATATGTATCCAACATGTTTGATTTCAAAATATCTGTACTTTCTGGGTCATTCTCGGCCAAATATTCAATTTCTCCAACAGATTTCAGTACCCGATTTCTCATTGCTGCAAGGCCTAAACTTGCCCAAATTATTCTTCTTGATTTCGAGTAGAGACTTGCAGAAGATAACCTATCTGAACATTCGTAGGATCCAATTTCTCGATGCGATAACATCTTCAAACTGAAACTGTACAGCTTCTTACTGACAGTTTTCTCGTGAGAAATCTCTTCCCACATTTCCTTCAATTCTGTTTTTTCTGATTTCGTAATGTAAGACGTTACATATCGAGCAACAGCAATGGAATTGTCAGCTACATACTGTATATCCATGTTAGCGTTCCACATGGATAAAATCACTGGGTTGTAGTCATTTATATTTTTTGATTCTTCTTTTCTTTTAAGGTTGTAGGTATTCTTAGGTGATTTTCTTGTGATAGTATGTCTCACAGCTGACATAAAACTGTTAACTCTTCCATTTGAAAGAACAGGTCTAGGAAATCCAAATCGACATTTAGTGTAGTATTTATCTTTGCTCTTGTATTTCCGTCGACAGTATTTTCCACACCGATGACTTTGGAAACGTAAAACTTGCTCCTTTAACTTTTTCTCTTCTGTGCTTTTTGGTATAGCACATGTTGCATATTCTTCAATGTAAGATAACACTGCTTCATCAGTATCTGTTCCAAACTTTGGGGCATCCTTGATCCACAACAGCATATGAATATGAGGAGCACCTCTTGCCTGGTACTCTTTTCTCCAAAAGAAATCCACTACTTCTCCAAGAGGTGGATTTTTTTTATTGCAGATGAAGGACATCATAGCCTCAAATCTATGATTGAAATATCTGCAAACATTAACCGGATCCAATGAGCACAGTTCTCCTGCTGTCTTGTATTCGATGTTTTTAATGTTTGAATTTGCCTCTCGTAGAAAATCCAGTAAATCATCCCAAGCGTACTCGGCACAGCTTAGGGTAAGGAACCATGTTGGAGTTCCTAAATTCCGTAACATGCATTTTAATTCACCATGGCGTCGGTACCAATATTCATTTGTCCCACGCTGACAAGCCATCAGATTGATCAGTTGTGTTTCCAAATGATCATCTCGGTGCTGCACTTTCTCCATAAAATCCTTAGCAGACACATTTTGTAAATGTACTCCACTTTTTAAAATGTGATTTACTGCATAAGACAGTGCAGACAAGTCGCTTTCAAATAAAAGATGGAACAAATAAGGAATACTTTGTCGAAATCTGGGATCTTCAGCATATAGTCTTGTAGTCCGATACTCAGAAGCTGGAATCTGTTCCGGACGTTCATCGTATCGTCCTCCTTTTCCTTTAGGAAACAGCTGGGGAAAACATCGAGCTTCCAAGCTCTCCTCCCATACACTCACGGGAGTTCCTTTTGCTTTCTTCATCTGAAATAGATCAATATTGTCTCCCATAACTTCTTTTGAATGAAGAGGATGTATGCTAAAATGTTCATAAATTTCTTCTTCCTTTGACTTGTCCACTTTTTCAATTTGTCCAGTTGGTGTTTCTGTGTCTTCTTGTAAATCTTCTTCTTCTTCTTCTTCTATATAAATTGTTTCATACCATTTGTTATTCCTTTTCAAATACAAATTTGCTCTTTGTACTTTCCGTACATCTACCAGCTCCTGCCAAATCTTCTTATTCTTTGTAGGTACACCATTAACCAGAATAATTAATGGTTCAGTTTCCAAAGTATCGGCATCAATAGTTTCCATATTTTTTTTCAAATCCAAGGGCAAATACACCACTCTACCTTTTAAACCTCTCAGTAAATCTGAAGGAGGTAATTTACCAGTTTTGGGCTCCATACGTACTATGGTCTGGAACGGATGAACACATTGAATGAGTATAGACCCATATGTATTTAATTCAGAAAGTTCAGCAGGAATAGCATCCAATTCTAAATTATTATGTACAGCTCTGGTCGGCATTCTATTTTCCTCTAACTTGTTGTAACAGTATTTACAAATACGCTGAACTTCACCCAATTCAAAACAATTTTCAAGAAATATATAGGTGGCAAAATCCTTCCACTTATAATTATCTTCATTTTCACTCTTTCTGTAGAGATCAACATACCTGGTTTGTTTTCTATAATGAGTTCTGCGGCAACAAATACAAGTAATATTTGGTCTTTCATTAGAGATTATTGCAAATTTTGTTATGTGATCATTAAATGTCTTACTTACAGAGGGTTCTACATTTTCTTCCACTTCTTCCTCATTTACTGTGTCCTTCTCTGCACTGTTTTGTTCAGGACCAAAGTAACAAAACTGAATTTCATCAACAACCTTCTCTACATCTGATACCGTTCCACGGAACAGAGCCCTATTCAATTCATCTAACTTTATTGCTGGACTTTTAGCAAAATACAACCGTCTCACAAACTTTCTCATTTCAGTATGATGAACAGCCAGCATCCTAAAATGATGGAAAACACTATTACACACTTTTCTAGATAGACAAGCCAGAGAATGACCCTGCACACCAGTATTCTCTCTCACTCTGCATGGATCTAGACTTTGAAGCACCTTAATCTTCTGTTTCACACTTTTTTTGCTATATTCTCTTAGAAACTCACAAAATTTATCAATAGATTCCTGACGCACAGTGCAAATACTACTACAATTCCAAGTGTACACTGGGGCTTTAGGACGTCTCCCCATAGCCTCATCCGCCATCACTTGTATCTCATCTCTTGGAACCATTATCTCCTTCTCCATTATGCAACCATTTTTCACTTCATAAGCACGACCTCTGGTGTCAACTGCATGCAGCAAACTATTACTTTGAAAATAACTCTCTTCATTAAAAAAAGGTTCACTACTTGAACTATGCATCCATTTTCCTAAAAACACTTTACAAAAGTTTGTTCTGTTCACTACTCTTTTCCTTTTGCTATGTGATTTCAGTACATTAACCATTTTGTCTAATGTACGCATCCTATTCAAAATTAAAATGAATAGTTTCCTTTTTAATTCTAATGCCTTTGCTGCAATGGCTTCAATTTCTTTTTTTCTCTTATAAAACTTTGCCTTTTGCTTATATTTCTTCACATCCTTTATCAAATTGGACATAAATCTCCTCTGAAACATTTTTCTACGTATCTCTTTAAACGCTGTTTTTCTGTTTAAGTTTATCTTTTTAGTTGCAGAAGGTATATTTGCATTAACTAAATTCTCAATTTTTTCCTGTCCTTTTCGATTAAAATCATTCTTTCCAGTACAGACATTTTGTACATTTTTCCTTTTTTTGAATATGTTCCTTAGAAAATCTTTTGTTTGCTTACCAGAAGATTTTTTCTTTTTCCCAACATGAGCATCTCCAACTAACTTAGGTCCTCCAGTTGTCTTCAAATATAGGTTTTTTTTCTGCTCTTTTTTTACTCTGGATTTTGTAGGCATCTTAAATTTTGTTCACTGCTCTTCAGCAATACCTGAAAAAAACTAAAAAAAAATTCCTTTATTTTATTTAAATATATTACTACATTTGTTTTCACATTAGTCACAAAACGAAATTTCTTTGCCAATTTGAAAGCACACTTACTGCTCTTTTTTTTGGCAAGTGATAAACACTTTTACAGACTGACACATTATGAATCCACTTTTCAGATTTTTTACAAAGCACATGTCCAAACTGCTTTTTCAGACCAGCATCATTTGTAACCGGGGTGTCTGCCTACACTCCAGCAAGGGCAACCAGCCTTAGTGATGCTGAATGTATTTGCATTACTGACTGAAACCTCAAACCCCACTCGCTTGTGAATACTGTGCATGATTCCACATGGTAAGCAGCTACCTGTGTGCTAAGAGTCAGCTTCTGCACCAAAAAAAGGCTCCCCCTTTCCATCTAATGCAACTGTGAAATCACCAGAGCAATACGCAATAAATCTCTGCCTGTAATTCCTATTTGGACACAGAGTCATGTTTTCACATTAGTCACAAAACCAAATTTCTTTGCCAATTTGAAAGCACACTTACTACTCTTTTTTTTTGGCAAGTGATAAACACTTTTACAGACTGACACATTATGAATCCACTTTTCAGATTTTTTACAAAGCACATGTCCAAACTGCTTTTTCAGACCAGCATCATTTGTAACCTGGGTGTCTGCCTACACTCCAGCAAGGGCAACCAGCCTTAGTGATGCTGAATGTATTTGCATTACTGACTGAAACCTCAAACCCCACTCGCTTGTGAATACTGTGCATGATTCCACATGGTAAGCAGCTACCTGTGTGCTAAGAGTCAGCTTCTGCACCAAAAAAAGGCTCCCCCTTTCCATCTAATGCAACTGTGAAATCACCAGAGCAATACGCAATAAATCTCTGCCTGTAATTCCTATTTGCACACAGAGTCATGTTTTCACATTAGTCACAAAACGAAATTTCTTTGCCAATTTGAAAGCACACTTACTGCTCTTTTTTTTGGCAAGTAATAAACACTTTTACAGACTGACACATTATGAATCCACTTTTCAGATTTTTTACAAAGCACATGTCCAAACTGCTTTTTCAGACCAGCATCATTTGTAACCTGGGTGTCTGCCTACACTCCAGCAAGGGCAACCAGCCTTAGTGATGCTGAATGTATTTGCATTACTGACTGAAACCTCAAACCCCACTCGCTTGTGAATACTGTGCATGATTCCACATGGTAAGTAGCTGGCTGTGTGCTAAGAGTCTGCTTCTGCACCAAAAAATGGCTCCCCCTTTCCATCTAATGCAACTGTGAAATCACCAGAGCAATACGCAATAAATCTCTGCCTGTAATTCCTATTTGCACACAGAGTCATGTTTTCACATTAGTCACAAAACGAAATTTCTTTGCCAATTTGAAAGCACACTTACTGCTCTTTTTTTTGGCAAGTAATAAACACTTTTACAGACTGACACATTATGAATCCACTTTTCAGATTTTTTACAAAGCACATGTCCAAACTGCTTTTTCAGACCAGCATCATTTGTAACCTGGGTGTCTGCCTACACTCCAGCAAGGGCAACCAGCCTTAGTGATGCTGAATGTATTTGCATTACTGACTGAAACCTCAAACCCCACTCGCTTGTGAATACTGTGCATGATTCCACATGGTAAGCAGCTACTTGTGTGCTAAGAGTCAGCTTCTGCACCAAAAAAAGGCTCCCCCTTTCCTTCTAATGCAACTGTGAAATCACCAGAGCAATACGCAATAAATCTCTGCCTGTAATTCCTATTTGCACACAGAGTCATGTTTTCACATTAGTCACAAAACGAAATTTCTTTGCCAATTTGAAAGCACACTTACTGCTCTTTTTTTTGGCAAGTAATAAACACTTTTACAGACTGACACATTATGAATCCACTTTTCAGATTTTTTACAAAGCACATGTCCAAACTGCTTTTTCAGACCAGCATCATTTGTAACCTGGGTGTCTGCCTACACTCCAGCAAGGGCAACCAGCCTTAGTGATGCTGAATGTATTTGCATTACTGACTGAAACCTCAAACCCCACTCGCTTGTGAATACTGTGCATGATTCCACATGGTAAGCAGCTACCTGTGTGCTAAGAGTCTGCTTCTGCACCAAAAAATGTCTCCCCCTTTCCATCTAATGCAACTGTGAAATCACCAGAGCAATACGCAATAAATCTCTGCCTGTAATTCCTATTTGCACACAGAGTCATGTTTTCACATTAGTCACAAAACGAAATTTCTTTGCCAATTTGAAAGCACACTTACTGCTCTTTTTTTTGGCAAGTAATAAACACTTTTACAGACTGACACATTATGAATCCACTTTTCAGATTTTTTACAAAGCACATGTCCAAACTGCTTTTTCAGACCAGCATCATTTGTAACCTGGGTGTCTGCCTACACTCCAGCAAGGGCAACCAGCCTTAGTGATGCTGAATGTATTTGCATTACTGACTGAAACCTCAAACCCCACTCGCTTGTGAATACTGTGCATGATTCCACATGGTAAGCAGCTACCTGTGTGCTAAGAGTCTGCTTCTGCACCAAAAAATGTCTCCCCCTTTCCATCTAATGCAACTGTGAAATCACCAGAGCAATACGCAATAAATCTCTGCCTGTAATTCCTATTTGCACACAGAGTCATGTTTTCACATTAGTCACAAAACGAAATTTCTTTGCCAATTTGAAAGCACACTTAGTGCTCTTTTTTTTGGCAAGTGATAAACACTTTTACAGACTGACACATTATGAATCCACTTTTCAGATTTTTTACAAAGCACATGTCCAAACTGCTTTTTCAGACCAGCATCATTTGTAACCTGGGTGTCTGCCTACACTCCAGCAAGGGCAACCAGCCTTAGTGATGCTGAATGTATTTGCATTACTGAGTCCAACCTCAAACCCTTAAACTATTCTTTTATTATATCAGTACACCTTAATTTATTGTGAAAACATAGTCCATATTATTTTACATGTTCCTCACATTTAAATTTCTCCCAAAACAGAAAATAATAAACACAACTTCAACAAAAAGAATTGCATTTCTATTATTCATTTCTTAATTTACCATATACATCCCCTCTCAGACTCTAAACTCACCTTTAAAATTAGTTAGTTGTGAAAGAAATGTGGCACTCAAACAGCAGATTATCAGAGCCAGGATCTCTGTTCTCTACACCTCTCTCCTCTCAGCAGAACCAGATAATGGCAAACTTTCCCTCTCTTTTTCCACACATATACATGTTAGTTTCAAATCTCAGTGCTTGCCCCTTTTTTTCAAATGTAATCACACATTTCTATTGGTTGAAAACCAACCCTTTTCCAAAAGTACCCTTCCCCCAACTTGACTTCTGCCTAGTACCCTTCCCCCAACTTGACTTCTGCCTGCTACCATAGCAACAGCTCATGGAACACTGCTGTGTGGAGTCAGGTCAGAAGTTCGCCAAACAATGTTTCAATTCCACAGAGCAAGAGTGCTTGACTTTTCAAACCTAACAGCAAATCCATAGTACTGTTCTTTGGTAACACATTTTTCTGTACCAATACAAAACATGCTTCTATTAATTTACACATACAGCCTAGTTTTTATTCTAGAATGGTATGAAACAGCCAATCAGTTCTTTTTTTTTTGAAAAAAATATGTATGCCTCCATTTCCAAACTGTCTTTCTTTTCATATTGCCATTCTACTGAAAGACACCTCCTGAGTGCATCCAGTTCTCCTTTGAAGATGTTCACAGTGTGGATTGTAGGGCACAGCTATGTCTTCTGGAGTGAAAAGTATGCAGAGAAAACAGATATGGTGAGAGACCTTGCTTTGCCAAATGTAGACATTAAATGGATTGGTCAGAGAGGGTTAAAGTGGCACCAATTGATGCCATTGGTGAAATCCTTCATGCACATCCAACACCCTGACCTCATAATAGTGCACTGTGGTGGCAATGACCTAGGCACTTTGACTGGGGTAGGTCTGGAAATGCTTATGAAGGAGACCTTTGCACAACTGTTTTCACTTTTCCCTAAAACTGCCTTTGTGTTTTCTAACATATGCCAAAGGCAAAAATGGAACTGGTCCAATCATTTCTGTCCGCAGATTGACAAAGCAAGAAAGCACGTCAACAAATCTGTTTCTGCTTTCCTCCGTGACTATGGTATGGGTTCCATTTACCACAACAACTTGCGTTATGACATGCAAGACATTTATAGAGGAGATGGTGTACACTTCAATGATGAAGGGAACAGAGTCTTCCTCTTGAACCTTAGACTCTGCATCGGTACTTACTTGTAGGTACCACAAAAAAATCACTTCATAAACACAACGGCTCTTTTTAGAGCCCCCTAATATCTAAACACTTAAATCTGATTTTCATTTCTTTTTTTTTTTTTTTTTTACCGTACGCTTACCGTACGCGTACCCCGTGATTTTTTTTAAAATCAATAAATGTTTTCTTTGTACTTTTCTGTCCTTCTTTGACCCCCTTACAAATGTTAGGGGGTCTGTAACTCTCCTCCTTGCCCCCTTTTCTTGTTATCACTCTTTTTTTTCTGAGTGAAACACACGAAATGGCGGCCGCCGCTTCCTGGTTTCGACCGATTCGAATGTTTACTAAGATCTAAGAGCCAATCAGAATCGCGCTCGCGCACGCCACCGTACGCGTACGGTAAGCGTACCGTAAGCGCACCGTAAGCTGGCTCAGATATATATATTGATTTAAAGGCTATTTTCTCAGAATCTACTGAACAGATTTACACCAAACCTACAAAAGGCACTTCCTTGACCTGAGGACTACCTCTCTGCCAAATTTCTAGTAATTCTGTTCAGCCGTTCGGGCTGTAGCCCTGTCTAAAGGTCCTATGGAAAAATGCATGGGAAAAACGCGTTTTGGGACCCCCCTTTTATCTCAGCCCCCGCTTGACGAATCCCCCCGAGACTTTCAGGGAAGGAGCGGAGCGTAGCGCCCCACCTATTTTGAAAAATTCGCGAGGATTCTTCGACCGGCGCAAAAGTTATTCAAAATAGAATGTTGCGGATTTCCTATGGAAACGTGGTCCTAACTAGAACTACCTACTGGCGACCGCCAGTAGGTAATATATATATATATATATATATATATATATATATATATATATATATATATATATATATATATATATATATATATATATATATATATATTACCTACTGGCAGTCGCCAGTAGGTGGTTATAGTTAGGAACTATTATCCATAGGAAATCCGCAACATTCTATTTAGAATAACTTTGGCGCCGGTTGACGAATCTTTGCGAAATTGTCAAAACTCGTGGCCCGCTCCGGTCCGCTCCTATCCTGAAAGTCTCGGGGTTATTCGTCAAGCGGCGGCTGAGAAAAAAGGGGGGTCCCAAAACGTGTTGTCCCCATGCAATTTTCCATAGGGACCTTTAGTCGCAGCTACAGCCCGAACAGCTGAACAGAATTACACCAAATTTGGCAGAAAGGTAGACCTTGGTTCAGAGTCGTGCCTTTTGCTTAAATGGTGTAAATCCATTCAGTAGTTCCTGAGAAAATCAAACTAAAATCACATATGTATCTGGGAGGAGCCTAACCACCCATCTCATCGTGAGATCTGATTGGCTGTCAGCACTTCATCCAAGAAGTGTTGGCAGCCATCTTGGGACCAATATACATGATAGCACCTGTTGGAGGGAGGCCCACCGGGTAGTCGGGGAGACTAATCCGGCACCTTCCTACCGCAAAGTTATAGCCGAGCGCCGCTGAGAAGCCCCCTCAGGGAGGTCTTTCTCCTATGATCGTACTAGGCCCAGTAACACCACCACACAGGACTCAATAGCAGTTGCGAGATTAGGTTCTTTATCAGCAGTAATACGTGCAATATTTACAGAGGGATCGAGGGATCCTGCCAGAGTCTCAGTGTTCGTTCAAGAGGATAGGGTAGCGGGACAGTCTTAGTGCCAGCCAGGCACGGGAGGGCTCTGCGCCAGACCTTGGATGCTGGTCTCAGAGCGGCTCGGACGTGGAGAGCCGCGACGTCGTCTGCAGGGCTCAGATGGTAGTTCCGCTTAGGTCGAGCCGCGACGAGGTCAGCTGGGCTCTGGTGGTAAGGTTCAACAAGGTCGGGCCGCGACAGCGTCAGCAGGGCCCCAAAGGTTCGTGAAGGTCTTTAAGCACGGTGGAGCCGCGACGTCGTCAGCAGGGCTCAAGGGTTGGTTCAGGGTGAGTCTTCTTCCGTAGGGTCAGCCGCGATCCGATCAGCAGGGCTCTTGACTCCAGGATACAACAACTGCCCTGTTGTCGGGTCGCCCCAGATATAGGACGGGAGCCCTTTGATGTCTGGACCCATGCGCCCGGAGGGGGCGGAGAGGCCGGGGAGGGAGCGGCCAGACGCCCAGCAGGAGAGGCGCCAGGCCCCCGAGAGCTGTGGGGTGATCGCACCTAGGTGTGGAAGGACGGTTGGGGGTCCCATCGATACTGCCCTCCGCTGGGAGTGGGAAGGGCTCACGTGGTATCCCCCGGGCCAGGGGTTGGCGTCTCGATGTCGGGCCTCGCTGGGACCGAGGCCGGGTAGAGCAGGGTCATACAGGTGGTCACGTGGAGTGACGTGCAATCCAAGATGGAGGAGCCCCGATGTGCATGGGACCTCGTGCGGCTTAGCGCGGGGAAACAGGACCATGCCACGAGGCCGGCTCCCACACGTGTCCCCCCCCAGCTGAAGGCAGGGAGAGTCACCCATCTTCTTGGGGTTTTCGCCCCGCATTTGCATGAGCCACCGCAAGGGCCGGTGGTCAGTCTGGACCCTGAAGTGGGTACCGAAAAGGTAGGGCCGGAGCTTCTTGAGAGCCCATACCACAGCGAAGGCCTCCCGCTCGATGGTGCTCCACCTCTGTTCTCGTGGAAGCAGTCGGCGGCTGATAAAGGCCACCGGTCGGTCGAGGCCCTTGGCATCCAGCTGGGAGAGGACTGCCCCGACCCCGTACTCCGAGGCATCGGTCTGGACTACAAATTCCTTGCTGTAGTCGGGGGCCTGTAGCACAGGGGCAGCGCACATGGCTGCTTTGAGAGTATCAAACGCGGTCTGGCAGCGGGGCGTCCAGTGCACCGCCTTGGGTTGTTTCTTTGAAGTGAGTTCTGGAAGGGGGCCCACAATGCTGCCGTAATCCTTTATAAAGCGTCGGTAGTAGCTGGTGAGGCCCAGGAATGCCCGGACAGCGGTTTGGGTGGCGGGGGGCTCCCACGCCTGGATGGCGTCCACTTTTAACCGGAGGGGGGCCACCTGGCCACTCCCCACCTGATGGCCCAGATAGGTCATAGATCCTTGACCGATCTGGCACTTGCTGGCCTTAATTGTGAGCCCGACTCTTTGGAGAGCGGCCAGGACTTCCCCAAGGTGTCCTAGGTGCGCGGCCCAGTGGTCGCTGAAGACAGCAATGTCATCGAGGTTGGCCGCGCTGAAGGCTTCGAGACCGGCCAGGACCTTATTTACCAGCCTCTGAAAGGTCGCTGGGGCGTTCTTCATGCCGAAGAGCATCACCCGGAAGTGGTAGTGGCCGTCGGGGGTAGAGAAAGCTGATCGTTCTTGGGCGCCGGGAGTGAGCTTGATCTGCCAGTACCCAGCGGTGAGATCAAAGGTGCTTAGGTAGCGGGCGGCCCCTAAGCGATCAATCAGCTCATCGGCTCGTGGCAAGGGGTGGTCTTGGTAACTGCGTTCAGGCCCCGGTAGTCGACACAGAATCTGAGTTCGGGGGCCGTGCCGGGGGCGGCGGCCTTCGGCACCAAGACTACCGGGCTGGCCCACGGGCTGTCGGAAGGCTCGATGACTCCGAGGGCGAGCATCTTGGCGACCTCGGTCTTTATGCAGGCCCGGACTCGGTCAGGCACTCTATAAGCGCGGTGTCGTACAGGGGGGCTATCCCCCGTGTCCACGTCGTGGACGCACCAGGGGGTTATCCCGGGCGTGAGAGAGAAGAGGGCAGCGAAGGGTTGCAGTAGCTTCTGGCAATCATGGCGCTGTTCTGGTGTCAGGGTGGCGGAGAGGTGGACGCCCTCCAAGGAGCCGTCTTGGCTCGAGGACCCCAGGAGGTCTGGTAGGGGCTCGGAGTCACTTTCACCCCCATCGTCGGTAGCCAGTAGTAAGCTTAGTTCAGTTCGGGCAAAATGGGGCTTGAGCCGGTTGGCGTGTAGGACCCTGAGGGGGTTCCTCGGAGACTCCATGTCGACCAGGTACGTGACGGGGCTCTTCCTTTCAACTATCTTGAAGGGCCCGGTCCACTTGTCCTGCAGGGCGCAGGGGTCCACGGGTGACATGACCCAGACTTGCTGGCCCGGCTCAAACTCGACGGCTGAGGCATTCTCGTCATACCAGCGTTTCATATCTTCTTGGCTGGCTTCAAGGTTGGCTTCTGCCAGGGCACGGAACTTTCGAGTCTGGTTCCGCAAGGCCAGGAGGTACCGGTAGACGTCGGGCGGGGCACTTTGGACGTTCGCCTCCCAACCCTCCTTGACCAGGCTGAGGGGCCCTCGGACGGGGTGCCCATACAACAGTTCGAAGGGGCTGAAGCCCAGGGACTTCTGTGGTACCTCCCGGTAGGCGAACAGGAGGCAGGGCAACAGGACATCCCATCTCCTCCTGAGGGGCTCTTCCAGGCCCTTGATCATCCCCTTCAGGGTTCGATGAACCGCTCGACCAGTCCGTTCCCCTGGGGGTGGTAAGGGGTGGTGAATTTATAGGTGACCCCACATTGTTGCCAGAGGGATCTCATGTACTTCGAGATAAAGTTCGTCCCCCTGTCGCTCACCACTTCTCGGGGGAACCCCACCCTGGAGAAGATGCCCATCAGGGCCCGGCCCACCACTGGAGCAGTCACAGTCCGGAGGGGAACAGCTTCAGGGTACCGGGTGGCGTGGTCGACCAGTACCAGGATGAAGCGGTGGCCCAGGGCGGTTCGGGGGTCGAGGGGCCCCACGATGTCGATCCCCACTCGTTCGAACGGGGTGCGGACGGCTGGAAATGGTTGTAGGGGGGCTTTCACTCGTCCCCCAGTCTTCCCGCTAGCTTGGCAGGTCGGGCAGGACCGGCGGTGCTGGTCCACGTCTCGTCTCATTCGGGGCCAATAGAAATGGGTCACGAGGCGGCTGTATGTCTTGTCCCGCCCGAGATGTCCGGCGAGGGGCACGTCATGTGCCAGGTTCAAGAGGAATTCTCGAAATCGGAGGGGGACCACCAGCACCCGGCTGGCCCCTAGTTCGGCGACTTTCTGCTCGCTATACAACAAGTCATTGTCCCAATAGACCCAGTGGGTTCCCGAGGGGTCCCCCGCAGCCTGGGCGGCCACCTGCTGTCGGGCCCCCTCGAGGGACGGGCAGCCCTTCTGTTCTTGCTGGAATTGTTCGCGGGTGGGGCCCCCGTTGTGGCGCCACTGGGCCAGCTCGGGGATATCGCTGAGGGGAGCGGCCTCGTTGGGAGAAAGTTCGGACGGCCCGGCCTCCTCGTCAGGTTCCTCCGGGCCGGAGGAGGTGGATTGTTCGGGGCCCGCCGGCTTGTCGGGGGCCGGGGCCGCAGCTGGCTGGACGGTCATGGACCGAGTGGTGGCGCAGGCCCACTCGGGTAGTCCTAGCATCCCCAGATGCTCTTGGCGCTCCACCTGGGCCCAGGGGGAGCTCTCTAGGTCGTTCCCCAGGAGGCAGTCCACCGGGGCGTCGTCGCGGACAGTCACTTTTAGGGTGCCGGACACTCCTCCCCGCTCGAAGGGGATTCGGGCCATCCGGCACATGCTCTCGGTGTTGTCGGCGGTCCGGACAGGGCAGAGGACATGTGGTAGGATCTGTTCGGGGGTCACCAGATGGCAGCGGACAGCGGTCACACTGGCCCCAGTGTCCCGGAGGGCCTCGGCCCGTCGCCCATTGATGGTGACCCACTGTTGGTACTTCTGGGTGTTGCTTGGGATGGTGGCGCAGGGCACCATTTCTCGGGAGCCTAGGCATACAAGCGACATGGCGGCTGGTTCCCACTCGGGGGACCCGTCGTCGTGGTTCTCCTCCTCGTCCTCTCCCTCCCCTAGGGCTGCGGCGGCAATTTGTCGGGGAGGTGGCCCCGTGGTCCCGTTCCGTCGGTTCACGGGGCAAGCCGGGTCACTTGCATAATGGCCGGTCTGTTGACATCCGAAGCAGGTTACTGTCGGTCGTGGTCCAGACCGGGCGATAGGGGTCCCTCTTCGGCCCTGGGTCGGGGAAGCGGGGTTGGTTGTTTGCCCTCGTGGCGGACTTCAGGGCGGTCCAGCTGGGAATTCTCGACTGCGGTGGGACCCCCCTCCTCCGCCGCGCTGGCGGGGAGGTCCCGTGGTGCTCCGTTGGTAGTCCCCCACGGGGTTCCGGGGGACCCGGGTGTTGACCCATCGGTCCGCTTCGGCGGCGAGCTTCCGGGGCTCGGTCAGTTTACTGTCCAGGAGGTGTTGCCTTAGTTCCACAAAGCAGTTGTTGGCGAGGTGCTCCCAGACAATGAGGTCGAATAGTTCGTTATATGAGGTGACCTTGCTCCCTTTGATCCATCCTTCCAACGCTCGGCTGAAGAAGTCCACGTATTCGACCCATGTGGTACCGGGGATCTTCTTGCAGTCCCGGAAGCGTTGTCGGTACATCTCGGCCGACAGTCCGTAGCGTGTGAGTAGGGCTTCCTTCATGTGGTCGTACGAGGTCATCACTGCGTCGGGGAGTTGCAGCAGGGTATCCCGTCCTTCGCTGAGGAACCTCCCCCATAGGCCGGCGCCCCAATCCTTCCGGGGTACCCGATGGGAGGTCATGGCGACTTCGTACGCTCGGAACCATTGCTGGATGTCGTCATTTTTATAGTACTCCTTGACGACATCCTTGGGGATGTGAACCTTTGGCTCGGTCGGGGGCAGAGCGTCCCGGGCTCCGGGGTTGCTGGTCTCCCCAGTTTTAGCTTTTAGTTCAAGTTCTTTAAGGCTCCTCTCGTGCTCGAGGGTTAGTCGTCTCTCCTCTAGCTCCCGATGCCTTTTCTTCTCCTCGATCTCTTCTTGTAGTCGTAGTTGCTCCAGGGCTATCTTTTTCTCCGCTAGTAGGAGCTCACCGTCCAGCCGGAGTCGGGCAAGGTCCATTTCGTGTGTCCGGGCCCTTTCCCGTTCTCGTATCTCTTCGGGGGAAAGGCTGGTGTCTGGGATGGTTCGCTCCCCGTTTGTCGGGGCCGTGGTCGGCAGGTTTCCGTCCCGGGCCGAGGTCCCTTCGGCTCGGGGTGGAGGGCTCTCGGTTTCTGCCCAGGCTTTCAGGGCTTTCTGCATTTCTTCCTTGGTGCCCAATCCTGTGGTTGGGATCCCTTTGTCTTTGCAGAATTGTTTGAGTTCCTTGTGGGTGTATTCCTCCAGTTTCTCCAACTGAAAGGTTGCGGCCACGGTTGCTTCTTGGCCATCCATGGTTCCCTTTTTCTCTTCTCGTCTGGTCAGGTAGTGGTTGCGTTACTTGCTTGTACGATTGCGTTTGCTCGGATCCCGTCGCTGGCCACCAAATGTTGGAGGGAGGCCCACCGGGTAGTCGGGGAGACTAATCCGGCACCTTCCTACCGCAAAGTTATAGCCGAGCGCCGCTGAGAAGCCCCCTCGGGGAGGTCTTTCTCCTATGATCGTACTAGGCCCAGTAACACCACCACACAGGACTCAATAGCAGTTGCGAGATTAGGTTCTTTATCAGCAGTAATACGTGCAATATTTACAGAGGGATCGAGGGATCCTGCCAGAGTCTCAGTGTTCGTTCAAGAGGATAGGGTAGCGGGACAGTCTTAGTGCCAGCCAGGCACGGGAGGGCTCTGCGCCAGACCTTGGATGCTGGTCTCAGAGCGGCTCGGACGTGGAGAGCCGCGACGTCATCTGCAGGGCTCAGATGGTAGTTCCGCTTAGGTCGAGCCGCGACGAGGTCAGCTGGGCTCTGGTGGTAAGGTTCAACAAGGTCGGGCCGCGACAGCGTCAGCAGGGCCCCAAAGGTTTGTGAAGGTCTTTAAGCACGGTGGAGCCGCGACGTCGTCAGCAGGGCTCAAGGGTTGGTTCAGGGTGAGTCTTCTTCCGTAGGGTCAGCCGCGATCCGATCAGCAGGGCTCTTGACTCCAGGATACAACTACTGCCCTGTTGTCGGGTCGCCCCAGATATAGGACGGGAGCCCTTTGATGTCCGGACCCGTGCGCCCGGAGGGGGCGGAGAGGCCGGGGAGGGAGCGGCCAGACGCCCAGCAGGAGAGGCGCCAGGCCCCCGAGAGCTGTGGGGCGATCGCACCTAGGTGTGGAAGGACGGTTGGGGGTCCCATCGATACTGCCCTCCGCTGGGAGTGGGAAGGGCTCACGTGGTATCCCCCGGGCCAGGGGTTGGCGTCTCGATGTCGAGCCTCGCTGGGACCGAGGCCGGGTAGAGCAGGGTCATACAGGTGGTCACGTGGAGTGACGTGCAATCCAAGATGGAGGAGCCCCGATGTGCATGGGACCTCGTGCGGCTTAGCGCGGGGAAACAGGACCACGCCACGAGGCCGGCTCCCACAGCACCTTATTAAAAAGCACTGCAGTTAATAGAAGGTTTTAAGACTTTAGTTACATTATAAATCATTTGTTGATGGTACCTTACTCATTTTAGGAATTGTGTTATGTTCTAAGGTGATTTTACCATGTGAAAAAGCCTCCTGCTGAGATATCATGAATCATGTTTGAGAGAAAACTATTTTCTCATTCTTTTCCCACAGAGGTTTGGAAGGTGATCTATAAGCTAAACTGAGAGCATATTTTCAGTAAATTCACATTATCTTTCTCAGTCATGTGAGAATGAAGTCTGACATTCTCAGTTTAACATGTACATCCAACAAGGGCAGAGACTGTCAGTTGATTCCTTTGTGTTCTACTGCAGCTTCCCAGAATGTTCCAAAGAACAACTAGAACGCTAACAGTCCTACTTACGACAAAACGTATGGCACACCTGAAGCCATTTTGATTGGAATAAAGTGGTAACTCTTAAAACATTTAATTTAAAAAGGAACACAATGAGGGGGTTCATTTTGCCATAGAAAGTATGATTAGTGCTGCTATAAGAAAAATTATGGCACATTTTGACTTCTCAAATCCTCTTCTATTTCATTAAAAAATTCTGACATGCAGACTGAAACATGCACTTTCAATACCAGCAGCAGACTTCCCTGGTGAGCAGTAGCTTTACTTCAGTGATCTAATAAGCAACTAGAGTGCTAACATTCTGAATTTATGGCAAATGTGTGACACATCTAAATTCCTTCTTGATGGAATCAAAGTAAAAAACTGAAAGTATTCCTACTGAGAAGACTGTAGTAAATGAGAAAATTAGGAAACTTCATAACAAATAAGTCTCCCAAGATGGCCACCAGAGGCAAAAGAGCCCAAATGTAGCACAAATATCACCCAGATGTAGCCCAAGTATAGCCCAATGACAGAATGTCCCAGACTGTTCTAAAGAACAGCTAGAGCGCTAACATTCTTACTTATGACAAAAGTATGGCACACCTGAAGCCATCTTGATTGGAATAAAGTGGTAACACTTAAAACATTTAATTTGCAAAGGAACAAAATGAGGGGGTTCATTTTGCCATAGAAATTATGATTAGTGCTACAGCAAGAAAAATTAGGGCACATTTTGACTTCTCAAATCCATTTCTATTTCATTAAAAAATTCTGACATACAGACTGAAACATGCACCTTGAATACCAGCAGCAGACTTCCCTGGTGAGCAGTAGCTTTACTACAGTGATCTAATGAGCAACTAGAGTGCTAACATTCTGAATTTATGGCAAATGTGTGACACATCTAAATTCCTTCTTGATGGAATCAAAGTAAAAAACTGAAAGTTTTCCTACTGAGGAGACTGTAGTAAATGAGAAAATTAGGAAACTTCATAACAAATAAGTCTCCCAAGATGGCCACCAGAGACAAAAGAGCACAAATGTAGCACAAATATCACCCAGATGTAGCCCAAGTATAGCCCAATGAGAGAATGTCCCAGACTGTTCTAAAGAACAACTAGAGCGCTAACAGTCTTACTTATGGCAAAAGTATGGCACACCTGAAGCCATCTTGATTGGAATAAAGTGGTAACACTTAAAACATTTAATTTGCAAAGAAACAAAATGAGGGGGTTCATTTTGCCATAGAAATTATGATTAGTGCTACAGCAAGAAAAATTAGGGCACATTTTGACTTCTCAAATCCTCTTCTATTTCATTAAAAAATTCTGACATGCAGACTGAAACATGCACTTTGAATACCAGCAGCAGACTTCCCTGGTGAGCAGTAGCTTTACTACAGTGATCTAATGAGCAACTAGAGTGCTACCATTCAGAATTTATGGCAAATGTGTGACACATCTGAAGGTCTTCTTGATGGAACCAAAGTAAACAAGCATTGAAAATGCAATAGGTCTGGCCCTCGTTTAAGTTAAAGCAATTCTGTTTGTAATTAGGTGGCTTTTTAGCTTTGCTTGTATTAGTGTTTTTCAAACTTTCATGTACATAACATGCATATGTATGCATATATGTATATGTATATGTATGCATGCATTTATATTTGTACTTATATAGATATGCATATATATATGTGTGCGTGTAGAGAGAGGTAGAGAGAGGTAGAGAGCTAGAGGTGTAGAGGTAGAGAGGTAGAGAGATAGAGAGTAGTAGAGAGAGAGGTAGAGAGAGGTAGAGAGTAGAGGATGAGTAATAGAGAGTAGAGAGTAGAGAGTGAGTAGTAGAGAGTAGTAGAGAGTAGTAGAGAGAGTAGCAGAGTAGTAGAGAGTAGTAGAGTGAGTAGTAGAGAGTGAGTAGTAGAGAGTGAGTAGTAGAGAGTAGTAGAGAGTGAGTAGTAGAGAATGAGTAGTACAGAGTAGTAGAGAGTGAGTAGTAGAGAGAGAGTAGCAGAGAGAGAGTAGTAGAGAGTAGTAGAGAGTGAGTAGTAGAGTGAGTAGTAGAGAGTGAGTAGTAGTAGAGAGTGAGTAGTAGAGAGTGAGTAGTAAAGTGAGTAGTAGAGTGAGTAGTAGAGTGTAGTAGGGAGTAGTAGAGAGTGAGTAGTAGAGAGAGTAGTAGAGAGTGACTAGTAGAGAGTAGTAGAGAGTGAGTAGTAGAGAGTGAGTAGTAGAGAGAGAGTAGTAGGGAGGAGTAGAGTAGTAGAGAGTGAGTAGTAGCGAGTGAGTAGTAGAGAGTAGCGGAGTAGTAGAGAGAGAGTAGTAGAGAGTGAGTAGTAGGGAGTAGTAGAGAGTGAATAGTAGAGTGAGTAGTAGAGAGTAGTAGAGAGTGAGTAGGAGAGAGCAAATAGTAGATAGTGTAAAGTAGAGAGTGCGTAGTAGAGAGTAATAGAGAGTGAGTAGTAGAGAGAGTAGTAGAGAGTGAGTAGTAAAGAGAGTAGTAGGGAGTAGTAGAGTAGTAGAGAATGAGTAGTAGAGTGAGTAGTATAGTGTAGTAGAGAGAGAGTAGTAGAGAGTGAGTAGTGGAGAGTGAGTAGTATAGAGCAGTACAGAGTGAGTAGTAGAGAGTGAGTAGTAGAGAGTAGTAGAGAGTGAGTAGTAGAGAGAGAGTAGTAGAGAGTGATTAGTAGAGAGTGAGTAGTACAGAGAGAGTAGTAGAGAGTGAGTAGCAGAGAGTAGTAGAGAGTGAGTAGTAGAGAGAGCAGTAGAGAGTAGTAGAGTAGTAGAGTGAGTAGTCGAGAGTGAGTAGTAGAGAGTGAGTAGAGAGCAGTAGAGTAGTAGAGAGTGAGTAGTAGAGAGTGAGTAGTAGAGAGTAGTAGAGAGTGAGTAGTAGAGAGTGAGTAGTCGAGAGAGAGTAGTAGAGAGTGAGTAGTAGAGTGAGTAGTAGAGAGTAGTAGAGAGAGAGTATTAGAGAGTGAGTAGTAGAGAGTAGTAGAGAGTGAGTAGTAGAGAGTGAGTAGTAAAGTGAGTAGTAGAGTGAGTAGTAGAGTGTAGTAGGGAGTAGTAGAGAGTGAGTAGTAGAGAGAGTAGTAGAGAGTGAGTAGTAGAGAGTGAGTAGTAGAGAGTGAGTAGTAGAGAGAGAGTAGTAGGGAGGAGTAGAGTAGTAGAGAGTGAGTAGTAGAGAGTGAGTAGTAGAGAGTAGTGGAGTAGTAGAGAGAGAGTAGTAGAGAGTGAGTAGTAGAGTGAGTAGTAGGGAGTAGTAGAGAGTGAGTAGTAGAGTGAGTAGTAGAGAGTAGTAGAGAGTGAGTAGGAGAGAGCAAATAGTAGAGAGTGTAAAGTAGAGAGTGCGTAGTAGAGAGTAATAGAGAGTGAGTAGTAGAGAGAGTAGTAGAAAATAAATGAGTAGTAAAGAGAGTAGTAGAGAGTAGTAGAGTAGTAGAGAATGAGTAGTAGAGTGAGAAGTAGAGTGTAGTAGAGAGAGAGTAGTAGAGAGTGAGTAGTGGAGAGTGAGTAGTATCGAGCAGTACAGAGTGAGTAGTAGAGAGTGAGTAGTAGAGAGTAGTAGAGAGTGAGTAGTAGAGAGAGAGTAGTAGAGAGTGATTAGTAGAGAGTGAGTAGTACAGAGAGAGTAGTAGAGAGTGAGTAGTAGAGTAGTAGAGAGTGAGTAGCAGAGAGTAGTAGAGAGTGAGTAGTAGAGAGAGCAGTAGAGAGTAGTAGAGTAGTAGAGTGAGTAGTCGAGAGTGAGTAGAGAGCAATAGAGTAGTAGAGAGTGAGTAGTAGAGAGTGAGTAGTAGAGAGTAGTAGAGAGTGAGTAGTAGAGAGTGAGTAGTCGAGAGAGAGTAGTAGAGAGTGAGTAGTAGAGAGTAGTAGAGTGAGTAGTAGAGAGGGAGTAGTAGAGAGAGTAGTAGAGAGTAGTAGAGAGTGAGTAGTAGAGTAGTAGAGAGTGAGTGGTAGAGAGTCGTAGAGAGTAGTTGAGTGAGTAGTAGAGAGTAGTAGAGTAGTAGAGAGTGAGTAGTAGAGAGTAGTAGTAGAGAGTAGTAGAGAGTAGTAGAGAGTGAGTAGTAGAGAGTGAGTAGTAGAGAGTAGTAGCGAATGAGTAGTAGAGAGTGAGTAGTTTAATTTAAAAGGAACACAATGAGGGGGTTCATTTTGCCATAGAAATTATGATTAGTGCTGAAAAAAGAAAAATTAGGGCACTGAAACATGCACTTTGAATACCAGCAGCAGACTTCCTTGGTGAGCAGTAGCTTTACTACAGTGATCTAATGAGCAACTAGAGTGCTACCATTCAGAATTTATGGCAAATGTGTGACACATCTGAATGCCTTCTTGATGGAACCAAAGTAAACAAGCACTGAAAATGCAATAGGTCTCGCCCTCGTTTAAGTTAAAGCAATTCTGTTTGTAATTAGGTGGCTTTTTAGCTTTGCTTGTATTAGTGTTTTTCAAACTTTCATGTACATAACATGCATATGTATGCATACATGTATATGTATATGTATGCATGCATTTATATTTGTATTTCTATAGATATGCAGATTATATATATGTTTATATATGTATGTGTATATAAATATACATAAATATATATAAATGCATATGCATATATATGCATATATAGATGTGCATATCTGTGCGTGTAGAGAGAGGTAGAGAGGTAGAGGTGTAGAGGTAGAGGTGTAGAGGTATAGAGGTAGAGGTAGAGAGGTAGAGGTAGAGAGGTAGAGAGTAGTAGAGAGAGAGGTAGAGAGAGGTAGAGAGGTAGAGAGTAGAGAGTGAGTAATAGAGAGTAGAGAGTGAGTAGTAGAGAGTAGTAGAGAGTAGTACAGAGAGTAGCAGAAAGTAAGTAGTAGAGTGAGTAGTAGAGAGTGAGTAGTAGAGAGTGAGTAGTAGATATAGTAAAGAGTAATAGAGAGTGAGTAGTAGAGAGTAGTAGAGAGTGAGCAGTAGAGAGTGAGTATTAGAGAGTGGTAGAGAGTGAGTAGTAGAGTGAGTAGTAGAGAGTAGTAGAGAGTGAGTAGTAAAGAGTAGTAGACAATTAGTAGTAGAGAGTGAGTAGTAGGGTGAGTAGTAGAGAGTGAGTAGTAGAGATTAGTAGAGAGTAGTAGAGAGAGAGTAGTAGAGAGTGAGTAGTAGAGAGTGAGTAGTAGAGAGTAGTAGAGAGTGAGCAGTAGAGAGAGTAGTAGAGAGTGAGTAGTAGAGAGTAGTAGCGAGTGAGTAGTAGAGAGAGAGTAGTACAGAGTAATAGAGTAGTAGAGAGTGAGTAGTAGCGAGTAGTGGAGTAGTAGAGTGAGTAGTAGAGAGTAGTAGAGAGTGAGTAGTAGAGTGAGTACTAGAGAGTAGTAGAGAGCGAGTAGTAGAGAGCAAGTAGTAGAGAGTGTGTAGTTGAGAGTGAGTAGTAGAGAGTAGTAGAGAGTGAGTAGTAGAGAGAGTAGTAGAGAGTGAGAGGTAGAGAGAGTAAGAGAGAGTAGTAGAGTAGTAGAGAGTGAGTAGTAGAGTGAGTAGTAGAGAGCGAGTAGTAGAGAGTGAGTAGTGGAGAGTGAGCAGTAGGGAGTAGTAGAGAGTGAGTAGTAGAGAATGAGTAGTAGAGAGTGAGGAGTAGAGAGTAGTAGAGAGTGAGTAGTAGAGAGAGAGTAGTAGAGAGAGAGTAGTAGAGAGTGAGTAGTAGAGAGTAGTAGAGTGAGTAGTAGAGAGTGAGTAGTAGAGAGAGAGTAGTAGAGATAGTAAAGAGTAATAGAGAGTGAGTAGTAGAGAGTAGTAGAGAGTGAGCAGTAGAGAGTGAGTATTAGAGAGTAGTAGAGAGTGAGTAGTAGAGTGAGTAGTAGAGAGTAGTAGAGAGTGAGTAGTAAACAGTAGTAGACAATTAGTAGTAGAGAGTGAGTAGTAGGGTGAGTAGTAGAGAGTGAGTAGTAGAGATTAGTAGAGAGTAGTAGAGAGAGAGTAGTAGAGAGTGAGTAGTAGAGAGTGAGTAGTAGAGAGTGAGCAGTAGAGAGAGTAGTAGAGAGTGAGTAGTAGAGAGTAGTAGCAAGTGAGTAGTAGAGAGAGAGTAGTAGAGAGTAATAGAGTAGTAGAGAGTGAGTAGTAGAGAGTAGTGGAGTAGTAGAGTGAGTAGTAGAGAGTAGTAGAGAGTGAGTAGTAGAGTGAGTACTAGAGAGTAGTAGAGAGCGAGTAGTAGAGAGCAAGTAGTAGAGAGTGTGTAGTTGAGAGTGAGTAGTAGAGAGTAGTAGAGAGTGAGTAGTAGAGAGAGTAGTAGAGAGCGAGAAGTAGAGAGAGTAAGAGAGAGTAGTAGAGTAGTAGAGAGTGAGTAGTGGAGTGAGTAGTAGAGAGCGAGTAGTAGAGAGTGAATAGTGGAGAGTGAGCAGTAGGGAGTAGTAGAGAGTGAGTAGTAGAGAATGAGTAGTAGAGGGTGAGGAGTAGAGAGTAGTAGAGAGTGAGTAGTAGAGAGAGAGTAGTAGAGAGAGAGTAGTAGAGAGTGAGTAGTAGAGAGTAGTAGAGTGAGTAGTAGAGAGTGAGTAGTAGAGAGAGAGTAGTAGAGAGTGAGTAGTAGAGTAGTAGAGAGTGAGTGGTAGAGAGTAGTACAGAGTAGTAGAGTGAGTAGTAGAGAATAGTAGAGAGTGAGTAGTAGAGAGTAGTAGAGAGTAGTAGAGTAGTAGAGAGTGAGTAGGAGAGAGAGTAGTAGAGAGTAGTAGAGTAGTAGAGAGTGAGTTGTAGAGAGAGTAGTAGAGTAGTAGAGAGTGAGTAGTAGAGAGTGAGTAGTAGAGAGTAGTAGAGAGCGAGTAGTAGAGCGTGAGTAGTGGAGAGTTAGTAGTAGAGAGTAGTAGAGAGCGAGTAGTAGAGAGTGAGTAGTAGAGAGTGAGTGGTAGAGAGTAGTAGAGTGAGTAGTAGAGAGTGAGAAGTAGAGAGTGAATAGTAGAGAGTAGTAGTAGAGAGTAGTAGAGAGAGAGTAGTAGAGAGTAGTAGAGAGTGAGTAGTAGAGAGTGAGTAGTGGAGAGTGAGTAGTAGAGAGTAGTAGACAGCAAATAGTAGAGGGTGAGTAGTAGAGAGTGAGTAGTAGAGCGAGAGTAGTAGAGAGTGAGTAGTAGAGAGTAGTAGAGTGAGTAGTAGCGAGTGAGTAGTAGAGAGTAGTAGAGCTTGAGTAGTAGAGAGTGAGTAGTAGAGAGTGAGTAGTAGAGAGTGAGTAGTAGAGAGAGTAGCAGAGAGTAGTAGAGTAGTAGAGAGTGAGTAGTAGAGAGTGAGTAGTAGAGAGTAGTAGAGAGCGAGTAGTGGAGAGTGAGTAGTAGAGAGTAGTAGAGAGCGAGTAGTAGAGAGTGAGTAGTAGAGAATGAGTATTAGAGAGTGAATAGTAGAGAGAGAGTAGTAGAGAGTGAATAGTAGAGTAGTAGAGAGTGAGTGGTAGAGAGTAGTAGAGAGCAGTAGAGTGAGTAGTAGAGAGTGAGTAGTAGAGAGAGAGTAGTAGAGAGTGAGTAGTAGAGTAGTAGAGAGTGAGTGGTAGAGAGTAGTAGAGTGAGTAGTAGAGAGTGAGTAGTAGAGAGTGAATAGTAGAGAGTAGTAGAGAGTGAGTAGTAGAGAGAGAGTAGTAGAGAGAGAGTAGTAGAGAGTAGTAGAGAGTGAGTAGTAGAGTAGTAGAGAGTAGTCAGTCAGTGTCAGTCAGTGTCAGTCAGTCAGTCAGTGTCAGTCAATCAGTGTCAGTCAGTCAGTGTCAGTCAATCAGTGTCAGTCATTGTCAGTCAGTCAGTTTCAGTCAATCAGTGTCAGCCAGTGTCAGTGTCAGTCAATCAGTGTCAGTCAGTGTCAATCAGTCAGTGTCAGTCAGTCAGTGTCAGTCAGCCAGTGTCAGCTAGAGCAGCTCTACTGACCTGGTTCTCTGGCTCTAAAGCAGCTCTGCTGACCTGGTTCTCTGGCTCTACAGCAGCACTGCTGACCTGGTTCTCTGGCTCTAGAGCAGCTCTGCTGACCTAGTTCTTATTCTCTAGAGCAGCTCTGCTGACCTAGTTCTTAGGCTACAGAGCAGCTCTGCAGATCTGGTTCTCTGTCTCTACAACAGCTCTGCTGACCTGGTTCTCTGGCTCTAAAGCAGCTCTGCTGAACCGGTTCTATAGCTCTAAGGCAGTTCTGCCGACATGGTTCTCTGGCTCTAGAGCAGCTCTGCTGATCTGGTTCCCTCCCTTTAGAGCAGCTCTGCTGACCTGGTTCTCTCCCTCTAAAGCAGCTCTACTGACCTGGTTTGAATGGCTCTACAGCAGCTCTGCTGACCTGGTTCTCTGCCTCTAAAGAAGCTCTGCTGACCTGGTTCTATGACTCTAAAGCAGCTCTGCTGACCTGGTTCTCTGGCTCTAGAGCAGCTCTGCTGACCTGGTTCTCCGGTTCTAAAGCAGCTCTGCTGACCTGGTTCTCTCCCTCGAAATCAGCTCTACTGAGCTGGTTCTCTGCCTCTAGAGCAGCTCTGCTGACATGGTTCTATGGCTCTAAAGGAGCTCTGCTGACCTGGTTCTTTGACTCTAGAGCAGCTCTGCTGACCTGGTTCTCTGGCTCTAAAGCAGCTCTGCTGACCTGGTTCTCTCCCTCTAAATCAGCTCTACTGACCTGGTTCTCTGCCTCTAGAGCAGCTCTGCTGACCTAGTTCTATGTCTTTACGCAGCTCTGCTGACCTGATTCTCTGGCTCTAGAGCAGCTCTGCTGACCTGGTTCTCTGGCTTTAAAGCAGTTCTGCTGACCTGGTTCTATGGCTCTAAAGCAGCTCTGCTGACCTGGTTCTCTCCCTCTAAAGCAGCTCTGCTGACCTGGTTCTCGGCCTCTAGAGCAGCTCTGCTGACCTGGGTCTCTGGCTCTAGAGCAGCTCTGCTGACCTGGGTCTCTGGTTCTTGAGCAGCTCTGCTGACCTGCTTCCTAGGCTCTAGAGCAGCTCTGCTGACCTGGTTCTCTGGCTCTACAACGGCTCTGCTGACCTGGTTTCTCTAGCTCTACAGCAGCTCTGCTGATCTGGTTCTCTGAATTTATATATGAATACTACATCCCACTCTGGCAAAGAAGAAGGCACGTACTCGAAGATGTCAGGTATGGCTTTCTTTATTGTATCAGGTCTCACACGACCCCATGGCTGGAGAGACGCGTTTCGGCTTCACAGAAGCCTTTTGCAATCTAATTGGCGCCCTGCATCTGTGAGCATATATAGCCCTTCCCCCTTAAGGTAATGATAAACACCAAGGAAATACTATTGCAGTGTGGACATATGCAATGCAATACAGTCTACAAATGTGTAAACCCACTCCTGCTATTATAACGAAGAATGTAACTGTAACATTACGAAATAACATAATGTTAATGAAACGCACAGTGCAGTAAATTATAAAACACATTACAACATAACGTATCGCCAGACTTTGTTACATTTGAATGAGCATACTACGTATATGCACATATACCCAGAGTAATTGAATCACTAGCCTATCGGGGAAAAAGAATGCTAACATTCAAACAGTGGCGCTAATAACTCTTAAAATGTATATAGTTAAGTCAAACTTTCTGTAGGAAATGCATTTGTTGTTTTGCTAATAACTTTTGTATTGTTTGATAAATCTGAATGAAACTTGAAAAACAAAAGTTTATCTACTTTGGCTCCGTGATGGAAAGTTTTGTGCTAAACCGTCAAACGGGGGCCAAGAAAAAGAAGGGGCTCCAAAAGTTGGACTTCCCATTTACTCCAAATTGCAGAAAAGTTTTTGTAAATTAGTATAAACCCATTCAGTCATTTTCAACAAACTAGCCTTGAAAGAGGGAGGCACGAATATGTTAACCCTCGGAAAAAGTTAGATTCGTCCCATGGTATTCCTGTGATAAGAATAATTAAAAAATAGGCCATTCCGACTAGCCAAGGGAGCCTTTTTTCTCCCGTTGGTCATTTGGATACTGCTGTTCTGGTGTTGGTACCACTGATTGGCTGGCTGTAACATTGAAGAAAATGTGGCCACCATTACAGGATTCATTGATGTGGTCCACAAGTCCTGGTAAAATTTTCTGAACTGGGGGTGCGGTCGACAAGATGGCGGAGTAGATGTGTTTCTGCTGAGCTCTATCTGGCCTGCAATAATATGCTGGAAAATCCTCTGCTACAGCTGCCATCCAGCTTCGATATGATCAGACACGCACTTTGGGCATAAATGCGCCTATGTGTGTGTGTGCTGACAGTCTGTGCCTGGGTGGGTGACAAACACAGGATCCGAGGTGGCCACGGAGTGCTCTAAGATGGCGGCTCCTCGAGCCTTGGTGCAGCTGATGTGGAGCTGATGGACACCTCTCTGCTCAGAGCTTAGGTGGAATGATGCTGGGCTGCGCCCGTCTACGACACACCAGCCAGAAGATTGTGGGACTGCAGGCCTTAAGAGACAGGGTCAGCAGGCTGTGGCTTGCGGTGGAGGCTTTGGAGGCGAGCCCTGCTGTGCTGAAGCATTCTCCTGGCCTGATCCTGCAGGCTCTTGAGAGCTTTCGTCAAGGGAAGCAATAGTCCTTGGTCCTGTCTAGCCGGCATTGATGACAATGGTAGCTGGAGTGGCGAGTGGCCCCAGATCTGCACCTTGGAGCTCCCAGAGTCTCCCCCACTGGGAGACTGGCATTGAAGCAGCTGGTGAGCTGGTGGTGGTGGTGGCAGGTGAAGGTGCTGAGGACGTGGCTCCTGACTGGGCGCTAGGCCGTCTGTGCAGCTTTGGCTTCCTGGACAGGTGGTGCTGTGATCTGCGGCGGTGCACCTGATATACTCGGGGTCAGTGTACAAGGTTGGATCCCCTACATTGCTGGAGTGTGGATACCCTGATGGTGAGAGTGCCATGTATCCTTGGGTGGTGCTGCCGCTTGGGGTAATGGGTTGGGGTTGGCCCAGAGACCTTCTTCATTTGGTGCCGGGTGAGATTTTAACTCAGGATTGGGGACTGTGGGGCCCTGGGCCCTGAATCACTGGCCCACTAGGGCCTTTGCGCATGCCTGGAGACCCTTTAAACATATACTTACTAGGGGCTACATCTGGCGCTACAGGACTAGGAGAATTTGAGTGTCTATGACCTTGACAGCCAAAGTGCCTCAGCTCTGTGTTGGTGGACCACTCTAGTGACACTATGGTGAAGGGGAAACATGGCAAACCGGCACAGAACAATAAAATAATGCAATGCACCGTGGCAACGCCCGGGTGGCCGGACGACCCTCCATCTATCATAGAAGGTGGCGATCAAAGCATAGAGTCATCGTCCTCTACCATAATGCGAGCCATCACAAACTCACGCCATGCCTTGGAACACAAAATAGACACAGTGCCAACCAAAATGGACCTGCTGAGAATGGACCTTGGGAAGCTTTCTGACAGGACAAACGCCATAGAGGACACGGGGTCCACTCTTCAGATGAACATACAGGAGAGGCGGACAACAGTGATCAAATTGCAAATTGCAGGAAGCGGAGAAGTAAGCCAAGGACACAGAGGGCAGATCCAGGTGTAATAACTTACATACTTTTTGAGCTTCCCAGAGAGGCTGGAAGGGCCATCTATGGAGCTCTTTTAATAAGATTGAATCCTAACTATGTTAAAACCTAGGGGCTTGTCCAATTATTTCTTGGTTGAGTGTGAACATAGGGCTCTGGCCCATCCAACAAGGGATCTGGAGCTCCTCTGAGGACAGTCATAGCACGCTTCCTTACGTCTGTGATAGGGATGCTATCCTGCAATGGGCTTGCCACAGAGGTGCAACAGATTATGAGGGGACAACGATACAGATCTACCCAGATTACACGTGGCGGATCCAGCAGGACAGGATATTTCTTTGAGGCCATCAAGAGAAGGCTTAGGGAGAAAGGCCTTAAAATATATGATCCTTTTCCCAGCCAAGCTTATAGTCATTAAAGATAAAAAGACACACTTCTTTTCACCCCTGAACTTGCCTGGAACTGGCTGAAATGCTACCAGAGATGTCCACGCAGTTTAGAGGTCACTATTGATGTCACACTGATTGCAAAGGAAAGTAAGGACTACTCCACTGAACTACACAAGCCCTGTGATTGTAGCTTGCAGCCAGGACTAGCTTTATGGCAATGCGACCAGTGCAGCCGCACTGGGCGCTCACCTGTGGAGGGGGACGCTGACCTCAGGGATGGCGCTGTGTTCAGCAATATCTTATGACTGGAGAGAAGAGGGGCACTTTTGCCCAGTGGTAGTGAGAGAATTTGTGGACGAGGTCATGAGGCGTGGGGGGCGCCACATGTGATTGTCGCACCCGGAGCCACCAGCGCAACAGCCGGCCCTTCTTGCAGCAGCTTAGCTGTTCTATCCAACATCCTTTTACATTATAATTGTTGGGAACACTCTTAAAGTATACAGGACGGAGCTGGAAGGTACTCCCTGTGGCTAACCCATGCCAACACCTCTTGCTGGATGTCGCGATGGTCGCCAGGGCGTGGGACACACACAACTGGTATTCTAGATGGTCCGAAGTGGACCTGTCTTGCACAGATCGGATGTTGTTTTGTTGCTTAGTTTTGTATTTGTTGTGGATATTTCCACTTATTGAGAGTTTATGTTTGGGGGAAGGGGGTTCATTACTCGCACATTGAGTGAATTTGTGGGCTCCATGATACTACCTGAAGTCCTGTTGATGTTCAAATTCCAGGGACAGAGGTAAGTGGTCCACGCTTTAATGCTTTTGGTTAGCAGTCAAATGTAACATCCGTAAGAGGGAAGGTTTTCACTGATCCGCTGCCCATAGTTTTTACCATGGCACGACTCTTAATCCTGCTGGTCTGACCGAATGCAGGAGTGTGGATGGGTCAGAGACCCATCAGATGACGTTGCATTTTTGTGAGGCACGACATTAAAATGTTTACCTTTGATGTACGGGGCTTAAAGAACTATATTAAGAGGCATAGCATTTTCTTCTCCTACATTAAACAGCAATATGTTGGTATGGTGTTTCTTCAGGGGACGCACCTCACTTTGCAGGAACATGTTACAGTGGCCGCAGAGTGGTAGGATCAGCTGTATTCCGCAGTTTATTCATCTTATGCCCTAGGGATGTCAGTCTGGGTGGATGGGAGGCTGCCCTTTAGAGTTAATGAGGTGATCTGGGACCTTGATGGCTGGTATTTTATGATTGTGGGTGTTCTGGAGGGGGACCCATCTGTCTAATTAATGTATATGGCCCCAATGTGGACGATGTTGCATTCATCCCACAGCCTGAAGTATTGACACTGCCCTATCTGGGTGTCCCATGTGGGTGGGAGACTTCAATTGCATTGTGTCCCCCACGATGAACTAGGATGTCTGCTCAGTTGGTTGAACTTGTAGATCCTCTCCATTTGACTGACCCCTCAGGCTACGGCACCCACAGAATAGGATTTATTCATTTTATTCACCACAATATGGGTCTCAAAGAAGATTGGATTCTTTTTTTCTTAGCCGTCACATTTGTGCTAACTGCCTTGAGGTGGAATTTATGGGGAGGTCCCTCTATGACCACTCCCTATTGGTACTTATGCTCCGTTGGGGCCAGCAGCGCACATGAATCCCCACTTGGAGGTTGCGAACCCAGGTCTTTGCTGAAAAAAGATCTCGCTGCTCATCTCCTTCAGGTTACCATCGACTATTTTGAAACTAACTGTGGGTGACTCTTGAAATGGAGGCAATGAAGGTGGTGGTCCGGGGGCCGCCATTGGCAGGACAGTGGGTTTGGTTGGGCAACTCAGAAGGGAGAGTCAGCTAGGGAAACAGAACTTGAATGATGTTGAGATGTGGATATCACTCTCAGGGGTGACAGTAGCACCCTAGTAGACTTAAAGCACCGACTCATTGAGACCTATGATAGATTGGACAAGTAAATCAAATCAAAGGGAAGGAAGAGGTCAGGATACAGAGGACTCAGCCTCCTTTACTCAATCTAACAAACAAGAAGAGTCCCTCTGTGCTGGTTGGGCTATCTTTCCACTATTCTTTATAGTTAAGGAACACAGAAGGTTTTCTTAAAATAACCCTCAGCCACCAAGATGTCCCATGGTGGCATGCTTCATCAAAGGGTCCTTCCCATCCCTCTGCGAGACGGGGCATGCTGCGACCAACAAAGACGTGGGAGCACTTTGTGTATTGATTACTGTAGGTTAAAAAATATCTGGCTAAGTAGGAACTAAATATTTACTTAATCCTCTTGAATAGTGGAATGATAGCCCATCCAGCACAGAAGGACTCTTCTTGGTTGTTAGATTGGACAAGTGCTCATGCTGGACATTTTGACAGAAGCTACATAGGGAGGGGGATAAGTCTTGTGCGCTCCTGGTTTGGCTCCTCCATAAGGAGCTTGGCAGAACATGTGTTGCTTCTGTTACAGATGCTGGAGATTGCATTCAGCAGATGCAGGATGCTATAAATGGGGCATTCCAATGACATCTTCAAATTGTATATGCCCAAGAGGGAATGCCTGATGCACACAAACTCACTGCATATTTGTGGACTGCGGGCTGCCTCACCTGCTGCGGGAAGAGCTAGATCAACACCTAATATAAGTAGAACTACACGCAGCTGAGCTCTGGGCGATATATAAAGTGGGAAGACTCTCGTCATGGACAGACTTAAGCCAGAATTATATAAATTTGCCCCTGATATTTCAGATCTGGGACTGCTTTTGTAGGTTCATGGTGGGAGTACTCCATTTGTGTCTACTATGGACTCGCCTCAGCTTTCAATATCTTAAACCAATAACCCAAAAGACGGGCTGGCATGAGGGAGGCTACCGGGAGATGAGGACCTGTATCAAGGGAGGTGTTTCTTACATTTAACAAGAGTAGACTTAAATTTCAAATTGGACTGGGACAAATTCTAACCTTTGCTAAGTTGACTGCTTCACTGCTCAGGTGTTGGCCTGACTTTCTGGGGTAAGTTCTGGAATCAATCACTCTTAATGCCATTGTGGGGCTCAAGGGTGGAGAGCGATGTGTCTTCTTGATTAATAGGTCAATGCTTCAGGACAAGACACATGCCCCTTTGCAAACACATGCTACATGGGAACATGAGCTTGGAGACCCACTCAATGACTTGGTGTAGGAGTGGGTATAAAGGGTCTTCTAGTAATGCCAGTTTCTGCTTGGTGCAATTGAAGCATCTCCTTCGAGCCTACTTTTTTTTTTTTCTTTTTTTTTTGAAAGATCTTTTATTGGCATTTATAAACATTACATACATAGGCACGTTCGGTAATGCAGTTGGTATATAGGTGTACAAAGCGGGAACGCCCATTCACACCCCATGTGGATTCCTGGTCTCATGGGCCCGTGGGGTGTGCGTCTCTACTCTGTTTTAAGCTGCAGACAGGTGTCCGGGGCCTGCGTCTGGGTATGCGCTGCTAGTGCGCAGAGTGGTCTCCGCGCCGTATGGGGACCATGCAGTGTGTCTAATCCCCCATGAGGTGTATCATAGAGGCTTTGGGGTTGCAGCCATGAACTAACCATCAATGAACTGGGGATAGGTAAACTGGGGGAGGGAGTGCACTATGTCGCGGATAATGAGCAATAGTAGTCTTGCGCCTGAAAGCTGGACCATCGTATGGGATGATGTCGGGGTTTTCGCAGATGTGGGGAGGGGGGGGAGGGGAGTCGGGGGAGGCGGGGGCACTGATCACTGCCTATATGGAGGCATGATGGTGGAACTGGCGTTGTCTACATCTGCGACCCGCCGGGTACCAGGGCTTCTCGTGCGTCTCCCGGGGTGGGCTCCCGGCTCGTGGAGGTCCCTGGGGGATCGATCATCCGTGGGCCCGCCACTACTGTTATTTCCTGCGCGAAGGAATGCATTAGCATGGCCCATGGCAGGGAGATCGAGTGTTTGCGAATCCCTTGGGCCTCCTCCGTTCTGAGTTGTGTTTCCTCCGCCTTACCCCACTTTTTGACTGCGCCTACCCATGCCGCTAGGGGGGGCCCCTCCGATGTCTTCCAGTGCATTGTGATGCACCGTTTGGCTAGGAGAAGCACCAGGGAGGCATAACGTCTTTCCACCTTCTTATGCTTGTGCCGCCTATGTATACCCAGAGCACTCGCCTCCCATGTGTACAGGTCCTGTAACCCCGTGACAGTGCGAAGGGCAGTATGGATCGTGTGCCAGTAACTGTGAAGTGTCGGACAGTCCCAAAACATGTGTTTAAACGAGGCGGCGGGTTCCAGGCACCTGGGGCAAGCAAACGAACCGTCAGGGAAGTATTTCTGTAGTTTTTCGGGAGTGAGGTACGCCCTGTGCAGGATGTGCGGTTGTATGTTCTTAAAACGGTAATTGCGGGACACTTTTTTGGTATGCTAAAGGGCCCTGGTCCATTCTCTATCGTGTAGAGTTCTGTGGAAGTCTGTTTCCCAGTGTTCTCTGAGAGGCGCAAGTGTGGGTTGCCGCAAGGTCCGCATAGCTTTGTAGATCCAAGTGACTAGATGGCGTCCTGGCCCCATCTGTAAGATCGCATGGATGACCGGGTGCGTGGGGGGTTCCGTGTCAATCGCACGCCACTGCCTGCGGCAGTCCGTGAGAAGTTGCCTGTGCCGTAGGAACTGTCCCCTGGGAAGTCCGAAGTCGCCAACCAATGCATCGAAGACCTGCAGACCTCCCTCAGAAAACAGCATCCCCACCTCCGTTACAGCATGATCCGTCCATGTTTGCAGTATTTGCTCCGTGTAATGCGCCCGACCCCTGGGGAACCCCACCAACGGCAGACGCGGAGAGTACAGGGGAGCATCCCGACTAAGACGATGGACACGCGCCAGACAAGCGCGCGCTGTCATTACCTGGAGGGGCCTAGATGGCAGCGGTGCTGCACCTGGCAGCAACATGCGGTGGATAATGGGGGTTTGAATGCGCCCTGTCTCAGTGATCAGCTCCCCCTGTACCGGCCCGCCGTCCAGCGTGACACCCACTGTAATTGGGCAGCAAGGAAATACACTTCGAATGAGGGGGCCGCTAGCCCACCTTGGTCAAGGGGCAATTGCAGTTTTGCCAGGGCGATACGCCGGCGACCATTGCCCCAGATGAGGGTCCCAAGCAGGGTGTCTAGCTCACGGAATAGGGATCGCGGGGGAACCACCGGGAGATTGGAGAAGAGATATAACAGGCGTGGGACTAGGATCATTTTTGCGACAGGTATCTTCCCAGTGACAGCCAGGTGGAGATCTTTCCAGAAGTGGATCGAGGATCGAATGCCACCCATCAGTTTGCGGTAATTCCCCTGATAGATATCTTGCGGCGTATGATATAGTCTAACGCCTAGGTAGCGAACCGCTTGGGGACTCCACGAGAGATCAACATCCCCTATTCGTATTGGACAGTGGGGCACGACCTGTGTCAGGGGATAGACAGTGGATTTGGGCCAGTTGACCCTGAGGCCCGTCACCTCCGCAAAATCGTGCAGGATGCACGATATAGGAGTCAAGTCGGCCGTAATATCCCGGACATAGATCAGTACATCGTCAGCGTATAATGATACTGAGTGGATAGAATCACCTATTGGGATGCCCCACTCCTCGCCAGCCTCCATTGAGCCTACTTAACCCCACATATCCTCAGTAAAATCTACCTGATGCAAATGTGGAGTTGCCCCAGATGTGGTCAGGCAGCAGTTGACCAACATCATATGATCTGGTCCTGACTGGCAATTTGGGGGCGGTGACTCAGACCTTGTGTGCGATACCATCAATGACGGTTGACGGTCCTTGAAGAACTGTATATTGGGCCTACACCCTAAGCACCAAAAAAGAAAAATCCAGCTTCAGTTAGCATCCCTGGTGGTGTTGTTAGCAAAATGTAGAATAATGATACACTAGACCCAACCTAAAGTCCTGAAATAAAGTTGTGGTACAAAGATGCCCAGGAATGTTTGCTGACCGAAGAAATATGACTCAAAATGGTGCGCACAGATGAAAAAGCTTCTGAAGACATTCAAGATTGGGGTACAATGGCTGATAAGCTTTCAGATATGTAATCTAACCCCCCTCTGGTGCTCTTTCTGAGTGGTGTACATCTTTCCGGGCGCTCCTTTGACTGAACCACTTGTTTGGGGATTTGAAATTATGTTATCTGCATTATCTGTTAATGTGGATGAAGTGGGTATGGTGGGTAGTACTGCTTTTCTGATGATTTGCATTGACCCTCTCTGGCATGAGTGCTGTCAATTTTTTTTGTTGCCTTTTATAACCCAAACAAAAAAATCCTAACTGCAAAGCTACATACCTTCTGAGTGGGAACAGACTGGTTTCAGTCCTGTCGGGACTCATCAGTGAGGTGCAACTTGAGTCCCAGTCATAGTAACCTATAGGACCCTGGTCTGGTCATACCCATGGCACATCTGATTGAGAAAATAAAGGAATATGTGATATCTTTGAATTAATCAGCCATTGGTAAACATTCCCCCAGAATGAACTAAAACTGATAGTACGGGATGCTCCCATAGTAATTACACCTTTAGCTAGGCCGGACCTTTTTGGCCAAATGCACTTTGCATTCTACGACATTTAAATCCAAACCCATAATACTAAACGTGAACCTCCAAATCCCAGAAAGCAGGAGTAATTGTAAACAATGTTTCAGCTAAAATTTACAAGGGAATAGATAGTATTTAGAAGAAGGGGAGGTAAGGGAAAGTTGACTGGTTAGAGCGGACACATGGCTGAATCCATGATCCGGTGGTTAACCTATGTTGAGTAAACAGACATGTTGACAGTCGCACTGTTCCTACACATCCAAAGAGGTGGCTGACATGACTGTAGGCGGCCACAGAATGTGTTTATCAGACCAGCTTCACATCCCACCATCAGGGATATCCCTCAGTTGTGAGACCTTGATGGCCCGCACCATTGATTTGAGTGAAACAATGTATTCCAGTCTGCTAGACCGTAACCGTCTGTGTTTTGCCTTGCTCTGTAATTAACATGCAGCCATCCAAACCGATTTTTGGGATATTAGTTACATTTGTGGCACTGCTTGATGAGTCAAGGTTGACCCAGGGCTTTAAGTGGGCCGGGTCCTGCCGGTGTTCAGCACCGGCAGTTCTAAAAAGCAGCTGCTGAGACGGGTTGCTATCCGGCTATCCATTTTGCCCTCACCCTCGGGGTATTAAAAAAATCTTAACTCTGCAGCAGTGCCACCCTTCACTGCTTTTGATTTAACTTCAAAGAGACTTGTTATAGTTATTTCACAGTCTCATCATTTCAGAACTGAAACATTTTCAATATTATATACAACGAACCCGTGCTTGTTGCTTTTTTTTTCTTATGCAACTAACCATTGACAAAGCCAATAATCCTGGATTGTTGTTGGTATAATGTTACTTTTTGCATTATATATCTAGATACAATGAGAGAAACAGCAAAATACCAGTCCTGCGCACACTATGCTAAGCACAGATTTTTAGCTTTTCTGTTTTAAGCCACACTTTTAATTACATTGGCCACGCCCCTTTGAAAGACACCCCAGTTTTTTCATCCCACTTAAAGCCCTGGGTTGACCCATTTAGTAAGTAGGATCTTATACCCACCCTCGGTGCCACACTGCTTACTCGAGTCGCATAGGTTACCTGCCGGGTCACCACTCGGGGCTCTTGTTATCACCTGCCCTGATGAGACCTCAACATTTGAAACAAGGTCGAAATGTCGCCGACAGGTCGCTGCACACAAACGGACTGACTGGCAGTAATTACAAATCTAGAGCCACTGAGAAGACTATGGTTGTGTGCTTCATATGAACACATACTAAAGTCTTTGTTTATACAAACGCACTACTCTTTATTTCTTTTACGTGTTTTTCACTGGGACACACTGCACGTGTTTCTTTTCCTTGTATAAAATTTCTGCGAACATTAGGTCATTTTCTTTCGGTTTTCTCTTTAGCTTGTTTAAGGCTAGACAGAATCCCTGCCTTCTTACAGAGTGCATGCAGTTCATTTTCTTCTGCCAAATATTATGTAATGTATAATAAGTTCCAAGCGAACCACTGTTTTGTAGTTTTATTTGTTTGGAAATGCTAAGTTATTAAAAAACCATGACATAAAATATCATAACAATTAATTCGCATAAAAATGAATTAGAAAAAAACTTCAAGCTTGCCAATATTTCATTTCATAAGATGAAATCATTGGGTCTTAAATTTTTACATATTTCGGGGGGAATTTACAAAAAAGACACGCAACGCAGTGCAGCTCCCCGCGAGGCTGCGCTGCGTTGCGCGACACGGCGGGAGCAGGAGAGCGCCATATCTTCAGAGACCTGGGGGCAGATTTACAAGCCCCTTGCGCCACTTTTGCATCATTTTTAACATGACGTAAGGGTGGCGCAAGGGACTTGTAAAACATCCCCATGGTCTCTCCTATCCTTTCCCTTGCGCCGGCGCTGATTACAGCTGCCGTGCGCCATGCACACACCTTAGCGCTGTAGCGCTAGTGTGTGTGCATGAGTGCAGCATAGGTTTTGTACAGGAAGGGTGCCCTTCCTGTACAAAATACTATGCTCGACACAAGGGAAAGCTTTTCCAACTTTGTATTCGTCCTGCACAGTGCAGCACGCATGCAAAGTCGGAAATGGAAGGAGAAATGAAAACATTTCTCTTTCCTTGCACCTAGTTGAAACGGGCGCAGTGTTCTCACGCTAAACCCAATCTACTGTTTTTAGTAAATTGGGTTTAGCGTTAGAAACCTTGGGTGTTTGCATGGGAACACCCATGCACCACTGTTGGTACTCCCCCATGACACAAAGTAACGCAATGCGCTGCTTCACATTACTTTTACGCTATTTCCAGCACTAAACAAGTTTAGCGCTGGAAAGTAAATTACAAAAAAAAGATTTTGCGTCGTTTTGCATCACTTTTGTGACGCAAACACGGCGCAAAAGCTTAGTAAATCTCCCCCTACGTCTGGGAATGGACATTCATTCTATTATCCTAAATCTTTAGCGAAGTGATTATCCGATAGCGGGCTTGTCCGGCTATCATCCTTACGTGACGCAGGCTGAGAGAACTCGGCCCGTAGGGCCTTAAGTTTCTTCAGCGCGGGCGCCAAAAGTTTTACAAAGCGAAGAGTAAATCTGTAGTCAGTGACTTGCAACATCACTTTCTGCCGTCCAGGTTGCACCAGCTCAGAGCAAGAGTTGGGAGGTCACCAAGCTGAAACCTAATGAACCGCTGTTTAGCTGTGGTATGGAGGCCAGCTGCCAGTTAGGGTTGGGGGGGCAGAGAGTTGTAGCTGTTGATAATGAGGCATGCATGAGATTGCTTTGCTAACATGTTTTTGTCCATGATGGAAGAAAGCGGTCGCATGGCTTTGTTGGTTACAGCTTTGAAGGTTGAAAAGGAGGCTGGTGAGTGCCAAAGGTTCCCTAGTTGTAGAGTTGTAATTGACTGATCAAGGTAGGCATGGGGCGGGAATGATGATCCTTGTTTCAGGATTTCTAACCATAGGAGCTGGTTTAGTGTGTCAGGCTTTCGAGCTGCGGAGTTAACAGTGCTTTAAATGGGCCGGTACTCACCGGTACTGGGTACCGGCACTTCCGGCAGCGCCCATTTGAAGGTCCCCAAACTGCAGGGGGGTGAGAGGGCTTGTGTCACTCTGTGATTAACAGGACAGAGTCTCTAGACAGACCCTGCACTGTCAATCAGATGCACAGCGACCATTTGGGTGAAAGTGGCATCATGACTTTCATTTTGTGTTATGAGTTGATCTGTGTTTTTTGACATAAACACATTTCTCATGTGTTTTAATATGCGCTGCAACTGGTACAGAAGTCTCTATGTAAGATGATATTTGCCCTTAGCCTCGCCCCTTGCCCCGCCCACTTGCCACAGCTCTATTTTAATGAGTACCTGCACTTATTTTTCCCCATTTAAAGTACTGGTTTTGCATATCACTCCTGACGCATTACATTTCGGCTGGTAGGCCCCTACTTCAACCGTATTTGGGCAGGTGAGGCTCTTTGTGGAAATCTAAAGGCCTTCCTATATGTGCTTGAAACCAGGCTATCAAGAAGCGGCAAGTCCCTACCACGAAGGGCTTCAGACCCATATGAAATGGTCGGGATCAGTTTTACTCTGACTATTTCCATGAGAGGCATCAATGAGGGCCTAGACATGCACTTTGCCAGTTTTCCAAAGGTGTTTTGGAAAGCTCCTGCACTACTCTGGATGTATTTCTTTTGAGGCAGGAATGGGCCATGGCTATTTATTAAAACGCCTAAGTCCATATAGGTGTTGCTTCTGTTTAGAAACCATTTGCCCTCCTTTTTGATTTTATTCACTATAATTATTGTTTTGGTCTTTTGTAAATTCACCACTAGGTGGTTCTTATCGGTGTATGTTTGAAGTGTGTTTAGCAAACGTTGAAGGATTCTTTTTGTCCAGCTCATAAGAAGTGTGTCGTCTGCATAAAATAGGCACCCCAGATGCATTCCACCTATTTTGGGGGATGAGGCATGATGTTGTTTATCGCGGTTGCCCAATCTGCCAAAAAGGGATTAATAACGAGTGGGGCTAGGACTCAGCCCTGCTTCAAACCGGTATTGGGTGGGATATTTCTAGAGATGATACTCCTGTCCCCCACCTTTATGTGAACCCACATTTTCATGTATAGCTCCATGATCACTCTAAGTAGGTGTTGTGGAATCTCAAGTGCCTGCAGTTTGCCCATAGAAGTGATCCTCATAGAAAATCAAAGGCCGCCTTAAAGTCTACGAAGCAGGGGTAGAGGAGGGTGCCGTTTTATTTTATTTTATCAATCATAAGAGAAATAGCCATTAGGTTGGCGATTCCTTTCATGATTCCTGTCTGGTTTATGGGCATAATGTTATTCTCGGATGCCCAGGTTTTCAAGTTATTCTAGGAGGAGCTCCCTGTAACATTTTGCATCATTATCTAACAAGGAGATTTGACAACAGTTTCCCGGCTTTGAAGGGTTCCTTCTTTAAATATAGGGTGTAGAAGGTGTATGATGGCCCCCCGCCATGGGTCCGAGATCAGACCTATTGCAGCTGCCTGGTTATAAAATGGTGTTAGAATTTGTACCCATGTGGACAGGTTTGCTTTGAATAGCACCTTGAGAAGGCCGTAGGAGCCTGGTCTCCATCAGCCCTGCTTTTGTTGATATTGGGCCACATGTATCAAAAATCCATTTTGCAATCCCTAAATAGTGAATTTTAGGAAATCGCTATTTAAGGAATGCAAAATGGTATGTAAGAAAATAGTGATTATCTAACAGCAATTCTTACAAAGTCGCATTCGCAGTCCGGTAATCACTATTAGGTAATACTACTCCATTTGTTCCTAATGGCTTTTAAGCCCATATGTGCGAGTGGTTTTGTATTACCTAATTTGTGATTACCTAATTGGTAATCGCAAATTAGGTAATGCAAAACCACTCGCACCTACAGGCCTAAGGCCCCCTGAAGCACCCCAATAAAATGTACACATGTGAAGTGCACACATACCCTTGGGGCAAGTGTGCGTTACATGGCACTTTGAAAAATGCATTTTTTGTGCACTTAAAAAAGTTGCACAAGGTTGCCTTCAATTTAGAGTCAATGGTAATAGGATTTCCTAAATGCACAGTTTGCATTTTGAAAATGCTTGGTACATGCACTTAGAGAATCGCAAATTGGGATTCCCTATTTGTAGTCGCAATTTTAGGTAATCGAAAAAAATTGTGATTACGTAAAATGCACTGCCAAAGGCTTTCATTCAATTTTGCATTTGCAAATGGTCAAATTTAGCGGTTCGCGCAATTTTCAAATGCAAAATAGGTTGATACATGTGCTCTAGTTGGGATTTGCAAAAGGTGGGCGTAGCAGGTTGGTTTGTTGAAGAACTGCCACCACTAAGGATTGAGTACCTCCCAGCGGCTGCGATGAGCGAAAATGTGAGACCCAGATGCCTTCAGGGATGTCAGCATTGGTGGCCACCACATGAACTTTTTTCAGGTTGTAGATTATTCCCCAAAATTTGGGGGAATTATTGCTTTTGCAGACAAAATGCAATTTGGCCCAGAAGATGGTAACGTGGTTATTCTTGTTCTCCCAGAGTTTGCTTTTGCATTGTTTGCATAACACCCTGACCTTTTTGATGAAGTCCTGATTCCAGTTGTTGCGAGCCAGCTGGCCCATTTCCCTGTTTTTGTATATATATCAAACGTCCAGGTTCCCACTGCATAAGGGCAGCTCTTGTTGAGTGCAGTAAATTAATTAATTCGGCACAAGCTTTTGCTTGCATTATTGTTGGTGCTACAGCATCTTGCAGGTCGTTGTGCAAGTCACATAAAAAAAAGGCTGAGCACTGTTGAGTAAGGTCATTATGCTTCTTTGACCGAAGGGTTGAAGTGACAGGTTATCGAGTGGTTAATTTGAGCCGTTGGTGTCCGGTGCCGGCACTTAATCATGAGAACCAGTTAAGGACACATTCATTTACGGGGAGATTAAGTGATTTGCGCGGAATCACAGGCTGCTGAGCTGACTCCGAGACTCGAACCTGGTTTCCCAGCTCCGAAGTCGGCAGCTCTGTCCATTATGCCACATCCTCTCCCCACTTTCATGATTAGTAGTTGGTTTTGTTTTAGGAGCACTAACAGGAGAGATGGGCTGGTGCAAGCTGCCTGCTCCCCAGAGCCCCGGCACTTATTTCTTTTTTTAAAATTAACCACTGATGTTATCAGATCTCACTCCCCTTGCCTGAGATACAGCGACTCATTATCCGCATAGTTGGCTAACCTATGAGGATGCATACAATGCCTGAAAAGCTGCACATGATTGGTCATCTGGAAAAGTATAAGGCCTATATAAATACTGAAATCAAAGTGGGTTAAAAATATGTAGATCTTTTGAGAATTCCTATAATTATTTTAGGTTGGGCTACTAGTAAAGACAAAGAAGGAGAAGCATACAATATAGCATTCAGAACGCCATTGGTCTCCTGCGATTGAGAAGTTAGCAAATGAGGCACCACTGTCTATGTTGTCCCATCCGGTAATGGGGGCAAGGCAATAATGCATGCGTACAGCTCTGTAAAGTAAAACTAAGGTAGCTGCTCAAGATGTCCCCATTGCCTGTTTTAAACCTTGTGTCTCAGCTCTACTCATAATTATTACAAATTGGTAGCAATACCAGCGAATGCTTGATATATGGCATACATGTAACAATGGACAAGTTCACAGGAAAGAGCTAGTCGGTCATATCTGTTGTTCTTCTGATACTGAAGAGAGCCCAGGAAGAGAGCCCAGGAAGAGAGCCCAGGAAGAGAGCCCAGGAAGAGAGCCTGGGGAGAGGATGTAGCCTAACGTCTAGGGTGGTCTCTCTCAAATCTGGGGAACCAGGTTTGAGTCTCGGCAACGACGCTCAACATCCTGTGACTCTGGGCAAATCACTTAATCTCCCATGGCTAACAGAAATGAATGTGTCCTTCTGTAAGGAACTGGTGCTCATGTAAAGCGCTCTGATACCGGATACCTTTGTGTCAAGTTCGAGCTATATAGAACTCCGGAGAATTTTTTTTATGAATCCCGGATCTATTAAAGGCTAGCACAAAAGCTCAGTGCAGCTGCTTAATGCTAGCATGGGGTTTTGGGGAAGTGGGTCATAAGAGACAAAGATGATCTTTTAGATAAGCCTATCACCACCATCTCTAAATGCAGGCAGAAGAGATTGGTCAATGTTCAGTAGAAATACTGAGTTAGCGAAAAAATAAAAACACCCAAAAGAAAAGAACATCCACCATAACTGGATTTTTTGGTTTGGAAGGGAAAGGATATTAGGAACCTGAAAAGGATAATAGAACCCACAAAAAACTCTTCAGTTACGTCACCAAGCAGAATCTTCCAATTATGGATCTAAAGTTTATTTAGTCATGTTAAATCACCAAACTATGCTCACTATGGCTCCAAGAAAATGAAAAGCACAAGTCTTAGAGAACTCCTTCAATGTCCCTAAGTAAGCAGCATGCCAAATTACTAACTGTCCAACGCAGGTCACAAGCGTGCCAGCGTGCACATCTCCAATAGAAATAGAGGACTAATCCGGTGTTCTGATCTCCAATGGAAATCAGGAGGTAAATCCCAATGCAAAACCCAGTGTTGCAGTGATCACAATATCTGGCGAAGAAGGTTACCCTAGAACTGTAGGAATTAACATGCATTGACCAAGTCTAGGTTCCAAAGTTTACTAAGATGGCCCATGGTTATTTCATTGGCCAAGTGGGTTCCCTCTTCTTTTCCTGCTTGAGTGGATCCTTCATTTTTACTCTTCCCATGTGAGATGGTTGTTGCTTCTGAGTCAGATGCCGCCGCATCTTAGGCTTTACGCAGAAACCAAGAGATATGGTTTGTTGAGCAGGGGTTTTTCAAAAAGTGCAGTATTAGCTCTTCAGCATCCCAGACTCCATCAAGTCCAAGATTCCGTATGAGGCACTAAACGTTCGTTTCTTCCTGCTCCCAGATTTCAGAAAGATGATTGAGCGATTGGTTAACAGTATATATCATTCACACTTTACCCAGTGGGTCTAGGAAGCCAGCACTGTTCGGATTGAAATAAATCATTGTTTTTAGATTTTTTTTTATTGGAGGGCTAAGGCAGAAAAAATCTAATATATATTTGCGTTTTATCTGCATCGAACTGTACATGAATCAAAGTATTCGTAAACAGTCCAAAGGGTGGAGTATGGTATCAAAAGCAGGAGCGGAGTCTAGCACGAGCAACAATGTGTCAGTCTTCAAACCCAGGATTCATTCCAAAAACACATTGGGGAACTCCCTCCCTTTTGGGTCTTAACCTAAATCCATAGGGGAGACAGACATTGATGAACATCCAAGAAATCTTGAAGCTGCCCAAAAGTCATTTTTTTCAAGTATCTTTAAGGAAAGCAGACAAGTAGTAATCAGTCAACAAATTGGAATAGATGCATCTAGCATGGATACGTTTTTTAGTTTTAATTTGGACTACAGTGTCTCTTTTTGAAGTGTCAAAAATAATTCCATCCCCAAGGGCTTAAATAGTTCTCTTTACCTGGGAAGTCCCACGTTCCTGATAAAGAAGCTTCAAGTGGTTCAGAACACTGCTGCCAGGATTGTCCTAATGCTCTGGCTACCCGTGCATAAGAGAATTCAATTCAAGACACTCTGCCTAGCCCATCGCTCTTCGTAGAGGAAGGGTCTGCAGTTAATATGGCGCTTGCTGAATCCTTACATTTCCAGGAGATCACTGGACTCTGGTGAACAACGGCTGCTGTTGGTCCCTGGGATTAAGAAGGCAAGGAGTGTGGGGGGAAGGGCACTCCTTTGCCTATTTAGTTCCTAATCTCTGATTTTTCAAGGATCCAGTAGAAAAGGTTATTCCTTTGGTGTGGAGCTGTTCGCCTCAAGACCAATAGAGCCCTTTCCTACTGCAAATCTACTTCCCATGGCAGAATGGCAGCAGTAGCCAAATGGTACGACTGGTGGTGCTCTGCTCCCGCTTCTGTATTAGGGATAGTTTGGCGCTTAAGTCACAAAACTATTTTTGGCTGTATAAATGTACATTTATGGCTGAAAATTACTCTGTTTATGCCTGATAAGTACCCACAAAAGGATACACAGCAGGGGTAAATTATTTTAGTACTGCATAACTGTACACCAGCTCTGATTATGCAATGGTAAACACCATGCAAGGGGTTGGGAGTTGGTGGATCAATGCAAGGTTTGTCTTGAGAGCTTGTGAATGTTCATAAAGTTGTGAGTTTGGGGCTTATTTACAAGACCCTCGTGCCACCCGTGTGTCATATTTTCCCATATTAAAAGTGACGCACCGGCTGCAAAAGGGGCTTGTAAATAAGTCCCTTTGTGGGCATTCACAAACATCTCTCCGACCATTCCCAACCTGAAAATGATCAGTGATTTGCTAGCAAAAGTTTGAAAAAGATCCCATCCCAGGATATGGAGGGGAGTGGAAATCCCCTAAACTCAATGAGAGTTTATGGGAAGGTCTTTCTCCACGGGGACATTTTTTTTCCTTGTGAAGAAAAAAAGAAAGTTAAATAAAACGTGATTTTTCACCGTTGTTTTCATTTTATCAATGTGGAATTATCTTGCACCACTGCATTAGAGATATCAACTCGAAAAAATGTCATATCAATTTCCCAGTGAAACTGCTGTAAAACTGAAGCTACTGCACCTTTCCAGAAAACATAAGTCTATGTGTCCTTATTAGTATGTACATGGGTGTAGATTTGCAAGCTTTGTTTGTGAGCCAGTCTTCGCTGTGTATTCAGTCTTCCTTATGCCTCCACCATATACATGTGAGTCAAAAAGTAGTACAGTGCAAACCAAGAGCCATTTTACTGTCTGACAGCTGGACAGATGCTTGATTGGTACAAGTATTTTGAAGAGAAGATATTTCACCAAACACAAGTAACAAATGGAGAGTAGTGTGGTCGAATAGCAAGCATATGTTGACCATACATTCTAAACTGACCACTTGACTCCTTCTTTTTAAAATCGGTCCCAGGATGCTTGTTTCCGGTCCATGAAGGACCTGGCTTGGCAGTTCGGGCTGGACTGTTCCCATAAGGAACAGGGTCAAGAGTGATTTGCATATGGCTGGGTCAAAACTGGGGTGGCGTGGTGAGCAAAAGAATAATGGATTAAACCCAGATCTTTGTGACTGGGGTGAATGTTTGCATTGTTCAGCATTCTGTCCATCATCTGTTCCATCTTTCCATAGGGCTATCTTCCCATGCCTGGATTTTCCTTTCCAAATCATTGTTATCTGAGATTTTAGTCCAATTGGTTCAAATGTCAAAGAAAGATTACACCATCCACAATCTAATAACCAGTTACAGGAACAACTGAGACCAGACATGTGAAGTCCTAAATAGATGTGGTAAAGCTAAGCAAATCTCTTTGACTAAAATACAGTTTTTATAACCTACTTGTCCCATCCAAACTTGGGAGTCAGACCTCTGCTGATGCACTTGTGTTTTTTGGAACAGGCCACTTTATTAAAAGCAAGCAGAGCTCACATGGTTAAATTGCCTTACGGCTGATCCGCACACTATAAATGCCCTAAAAAATTTCAACAGTAACATTCTAAACCCCTACTTACTCCCCTAATCCTTAACCGTCCCTTAGACTTTCCAGCATCAACTCCCAGATAGTGCTGTCACACTCAAACACTTTTAACCAAAAAAATCCTATGTTCACTTTTGTCATCCTGGCGTCACCATCCTCTTCTTATTTCACCTGCCTGCACTAGGCCGAGGTGGACACAATTTCTGACTCCAATGATTTAGTCCTGTACTTCTTAAACTTCCCATCTCTTCTCCTGCCTTAGCTGAGCTCTATTTTTCTGCAAGCAGAAAACCCTTCTTCAGAGATGGTCTTTCTGCCCCACCCCTTCAATCCTTGTTCAGCTTCTTTTACACCACGTTCATCTCCTTCCTTGCCCACCTTGCTAATGGCTGCATGCTTCCCTGCTTCCATTCAGATCCATCTCAACAGCGTGTCCATTTGATATGCATATTATTCCACCTTTCCCACACCACCACCAAATCCTTTTTTATCTTCAAAATATTCTAGACCTGACTGTTTCATTGAGTTGTTCTCCCTCAAATGCACCTTGATCAAATCTGGTCTCCATATAATGCCCAGTTCTCCCAACATGGGCAGCAGCAGGCCCCAGCTCATCACCCCAGTCCGAGCCTCCCACTGCCACCTTGTCGTCTTCCACCCACAATTACTTTTCAAAGCATTGCCTAGTCACTTGTCCCCTGCCCACTTCACAATGGAGCGGCCACAAATCCACACTTTCTTCTTCCTCGCCTATGTCAAATATATTTTTTAAAGAAACAAGCAAATATAAACCACTACTTCTTCCGTTGTCCCTTATACCCCATAAACAGCACATCATTTCATACTGCCACTGTCGATTTGTCTTCCTGTCACCCCAATCCAAATGCCACCTTTACTGCACACATCATGAAGGAGTGTGTCCCAAACACTTGTAAGACCAGACTCCCAACCAGAGGCACTTCCTTAGCATCCCCAACACTTCCGTGTCCAGTATTTCTCCACCCTCATTATAGTATATTTCCCCAAGATTGCCCCTCATCGTCAGGTAGATCTTGTCTGCCCTTACCGGGAAGATCTCTGCCAGGACTGACCTGCTAACCCATGCCCATGCCCCTTTTCCCCTCTGATCTTGATGTAAAGCCTATAAGCTCTGACTACATTTTGAGTAGGCCCTGATACCATCTTAAGCAACAGAAGTCGCCATATTTTCAATTTTATGCAGAATTAGCTTCATGTCTGCCACTGTTGCAGATGTCGACTGACCTTATCTTTTTTGAAACCGTGAAAGTGTCAAGTAATTCTGCTAATGACAGATTTAACACCTGATGCGACATCAGTCTAGGACAAGTGTCTACTTATCACTATTTCATGATAAAATAAGAACAAATACAGATACATAGCCCAAATAGTGTAGTCTGAATTGACGCCCTTTCCCATATGTTCATAAGGAAACGTCTAGGGCGTACACTTTAATGCACATAATCTATATGAGACATTCCTAATCTTTTGTCAGATATTCCAATCTCTGTTGGGATTTAGTATATAAGGGCTGCTACTTGACCACTTGTCAGGAGAGGCCCATCACCCAGATTATCGTACGTGATATTGCCAGAGGTGGTCTCAATAACTGCCAGTGCACTTCGAAGATGCTGCATCTCGCCTGATGCTGATAAAGCTGAGTCCCGGAGGATGGCTGCTACCACAACGTGTGTTTACCCTTTGAAGGAAACACTGCCTTCACTAATAACGACAGCTCTTGCTCTCAACAAGGTATGCAATGTGTGGCTTCTCCCTAAGAAACTCTAGATTGCAAGTTGTTCTACTGTCCATGCTCTCCTAGTGTAGCGCACAGACGTAGGTTTTAGAGTGCTAGGTTTTAGATGACATTTTAACCATGTTTAATAATGTTCATTTTATTCTTGTTCACAACTTGCCTCTTTGCTGCTTTTATGATATCCTGTGTAGGTATTTTCGATGTGCTGAAAAACAGGTTTGCCTTGTTGTGATAAATGCTTTTAGTTAAAAGTGTCTATTCTTCTTGGTGTAATGTGTGTGTGATACTAGGAATAACTAAAGAAGAAATAGCTTTGTTTCTGTTACCACTGTGTCCCGGATCCTGTTGCTGGGATTCTTAGTAACCCAAAAGTAATAACACTACTTCAACAATGTTTTGGATTGAGTTCTGCGGGGTACAATAACCCATCTTTCAAATTCAGCGTTGGTGCATTGAACCAAATTCACCTGTTTCACCTGTGGGCGTGAAAGCAAACCTTGTAGAACTAGGCCAAAGTCATAGTCCACACAACAATCTGTCTTACTCTTGAACCCTCCAATGTGCATCTGGCTTTCATCTTTAGTCTTCCAATATTTTCACTATTACTGTTTTCCTTATGTCCCTTGTCTTCCTCCTTTCTCTATCACAACGTGCCAAGATAAGTTACACAAATTTCCCCCCGGTTGTAAAAGTCTACCCCACCAGTGTTCGTGCAATGGATCCCCTTTTCCTCCTATGACATTACAAATCTGCACTACGTCGGACCTCCTCCTTTCCATTCACTTCGTCTCTTCCTTGCTCTGCTCCTCATAAATTCTCTCCAAGCCGGTCAATACAATGTTGTCAGAAACACCAGAGAACCTTCTCCCAGGCACTGTGCTTTCACCATGCTGGTGGAAAGCATCCACTACCTTATTTTCCAGACTCATAGCTTGAAACAACACGTACAGGCGTAAGCATCTCAGACAAATTTCTCGGAAAGTTTTTTTTATAAACAATTTTATTGATTTCTGTACAACAAAACAGAAGTAACAAGAAGCCACTTAGATCCATTGTATCAAGAGTAGTTGTGCAACCATGGATTAATCGCCACACTACAGCACAACGTTGTCAGTGTCCTCATGTGAGGAATGTAGAAAAAAAAAATCTCTCAAGATTTAGGGTGCCAATTAGTTATTTCCTGACAAATCATGTATAACTCTTAACACGCATCATTGTTGATCATACATATCACTATACTGTTAGTCAGTTTGTGCCCCTATGGATTAATTGCAACAAAAAAAAAGAACTATTGATGGACAGAATGCAGAACAATGGCATACATTCACCCCAGTACAGAGATCTGGGCCTAAATCCATCGTTTTTTTGCTCAGCATGCCATTCCAGTTTGGACCCAGCCATATGCAAATCAGTCTGGACCCTGTGCCCAATGGGAACTGGGGGTGAATGTTTTGCCAATGTACAACATTCCATCCATCATCTTGTGTGTTCTGCTGTTCGCCCTATGGATTAATTGGCAATAGTACTGGAAAGAATTCCAAAACGTCAATGCTGTGCGTACGTCTCTTCCAGTAGTTTAGGCAAACCACCATCCGTTCAAATCTCCCAGCACCTGAGGCATCAGATAATATTCTGACAGCTCATGTTTATGGGTAAGGAGACATCCACATTTTGTTTCCACTGTAGTTGTCTTGAGACCTCAAGGACACTCTCATCTCCTCTCATAACTTCTGTTATCCTCATCCTTTGGTGCTCCCTTTATAGCGAACACCCTGTAGAATGCCCTCGCTTATACTACTGCCCTGAAGGTGAAATTCATAAACATGGTGGGGCTCGATGGCCCACAACTCACCATACATGCTGTTCCCAGTGGTGCAGCACTTCTCCCCGCGCAATAATGGTGTCCACGATCAGGAAAGGGAAGGACTTCCCTACATACCCAGTTGAACACAAAACCAACCAAGCCTGGAGCTGCTCTCACACTGTTTTCAGCATGAGAGCAGCTCCAGGATTGGTTGCAGCAGGCTAACCCAAAACTCATTTTGAGGCTGGGACCTGTGCCAGCAATCCTCCATCTGTTTCACAGCCCTGGGATTGCTGGTTCTTCTGTGCCCATGTCAGGCTGCCTGTCACAAGACAGCACACTGTAGACCCAGCAGTCATCCTGCAATCGCAGATTCAGCCCTGCCCTCACACTCGGGCGATCCCGATCGTGGCAAAATAAAATGGCATTACCATGCCATTTTATTTATTTATATTTGCCTTCTGCACTCGCAGCAGGTGGAGTGACGCTCCTCTGCCCTTTAGGAGGAACTGCCCCTGGTTATAGTTCCGGCATGAGCCCCAGGCACCCAGCTTGATCTGTGCCGCCACCCCTGTCCTCTAGGGAGGGCTTCACCTTAAAGGGGGCATGAGGGAGTGGCAAGCCAAGGGCCATGTGTATTGCTGTGATTGGCCTTGTTGGCATCATGTGTTTTTCATCTGTCCAGATGACTTCCTGGGATCAAACCCTCTCCTGGCTCTGGCTAATCATACATCAGCCATCCTAGCCTTTCAAAACGTATCGGGCCCATCCTGATGATGTTCACGTATTTGAATAGTGCGCCGCTACTTTCAGGATGTGTGGCACACATCAACCTGACATACATCATGAACACTGCTGTTGACGTGTCTACATTGGTGGAGACTCCGAGTCTCTTGCCCAACTCGCTCTCTCTTCACTCTTGGACCCCTCATTGCTGTGTGCCTCCCTGTGAAGTAACTTAAATATTTCAGCATACTCACTCGCCAAAATTTTCTGTTTGATGCTTTGCAGCAAGTGGTTCCCCAGAGATGTAGCTATCTCCATGTAAGGTAGCTTTGTCATCCCTTCAGATTCCTTCTTTTGCTTATCCTTCACCTCTCCCTCCTTTTTGTCCAACAACCAACTTCCTATGTGCCTTTATCCATGTGAATCCCTTCTTCGCTGGTCCCCATACCACTCAATATGTCTTCATTTACCCCGATCACCTGGTCTCCTTCCCCTGATCTTCTCAGTTTTTTTCCCCACCTACGTCACCATGTCTTGTGTACTACTTACCTCTGACCTTGCCTCCCTACTTCTTTCCAAAGCCTTTCCCCATGATTCACACTACTTCCTCTGAAATTTCTCAAATTCTGCCACCACCCCTCACTTCTTCCATCACCCTCTGTTCTTTACCTGCCACTGTCACGTCCTTTACGTTAGGTCCTGCACTCCATCCCATGCTGCCCACTAGTTATCCCTATACTCACTCTCCGTGCTTCGAATCTGTGTACGCGGGGACCCTGCGCATCTAGGTCTCATGTCTCTGTTCCCTTTTCTCACCTCCCTGACCCTTTGGAAGCTGCTGCTTTTCCACTTGCCCTGACTCCAGTCTCCTGGTGCTGGGGCTCATTGCTTGCCTTGCTCCCCTACCCTCCTTATATGCTAAGGAGCCCCACGTCACTGTCATTCTAGCCCGTTCTGGGCATCCTCACCACCAAAGCCATACTTTCAGTCAGGTCCTTTGCCAAAGACCTTTGGGATCAGCCTCTCTGGATACTTTTCAAATCTACTGCCACCTTCCGCCAATGAGCCTCTTGCCTTCACCAGCAACAACATGTATTTTGCCATTCAACCCTTGATGCTCACCTCTGACACCACTCATTGTGCCTGTGCTGTGTCCTTGTCACCCTCCTTTCTCTACCCAAAAGTGATCTCACTGTGCTCACAGTAGCACCTCTCAGGACCACTCTGCTCCTAGCGCCACTCCCTGTCCTTCTCTTATGCTCCTGGGATCAGGGGGCACACTATACCCTCCTGTGACCACTGCCCCTAACCAGTCCTTTGTGCCCCTGCATACTGTCCCATGATACTGCCCTTCCGAATCGTGAACCTGGATTAGCCTCCAGCGCACACTCTGTCCTGGAGATGCCCACTGCCCACCTTGCGGGTAGCCACCGAGGCCACCTGCCTCCCAGCAGGGCCATATACCTCTCTGCCTGTGCTGAGTCTGTCATCACCCTCTCCCAGGCCTTGCACTGTTGCATTGGAACCTGTTCTTCTGGCCTTCCATGTAGAGGCTATTTGTTCTCCCTGCACCATGTGTGGTCTGTGGACCCTTCCTCTGAGGGCCCAGTGCGCCTGTATTTATTTCCTTATGAAAAACCACTCATTCTGCATTGCATGTATTGCCTTTATTGTAGCCTTGGATCCTCTTTCTTGGGAAAAGGCCTGCTCCCTCAGGGCACCTGGTGCTGCTCTGGGGATTCATCATCAGCCTTTGGGGGGCCTCAGCCGTCTCCCACCTGGGGGAGGGACACATGCTTTTACTGTGGCAGGTACTTTCGCCGACGCTGCCCTCTCAGGCCTTCCGCCTTTCCCTGTAGCAGCGGGGACCACAATGCTCACTATACCTACCCTCTTTGACTTCTTGGACCAATTTGGTGGCCCGGACCTGCTCCACTCTTTCATATTTTGGCTGCAGCCGCCCTATCCATTTTGTGACGCAGAGGGAAATGCCCCTTCCTCTCTGCGCTGGCACCATGGTCGCCATCGGCTACACACAACATATCAACCAGTTTACTTCCAAACCCCCTTTGTGGAGAAGGATGATTACCCCCACATAAATGACTCACCTCCAACCCATCATCTTCATAGATCTGCCCTGCAGCAGGAAGCCAGAATCAACGCCTCATCAGGAGTAGTAAGTGCTAGATACATCTAACTATCTATCTATCTATCTATCTATCTATCTATCTATCTATCTATCTATCTATCTATCTATCTATCTATCTATATATATATATATATATATATATATATATTTGTGTGTGTATTTGTATTTTCACTTACTTGCTCCTTTTTAGGTCTTGCCTAGCGTTGCAGCACGCATGTGCTGCTTGCTCGGCGAGATTTATTGTGAACGAGGAGTTTGAGAAGAGGGCTTGACCTTTGTCCGTGCCAGCCAGCCCCTCCCTCCCACTTGGATCTCCGTGTTGGGCAACCCTCCTACCTGCACTTCCATCCATGTTGTTTGGCCTGGATGTGCGCTCTTGCTAAAGGCTCATTAGATTTAATAACATTTAGGTGCCCTTGGGGCACCCCCCAGACTGACTATGAAGTATCTGGGGGGCGTGGTGCAGGCCAGGCGCTGGGGCTGCTGCTGTGCCCTACACCATCGCTGCTGCTATGAAGGTGCTGCCAGCGCTCCCTTCATGATCCCAGCAATCATGGGCCCCTCCATGCCCCCTCGCTGACTGGTGATCACACCTCCGGAGCAGCGCTAGCAATGGCTCCTCCCTCCTGTCGCCTTTCCTGTTCTCACTCCTGTGCTTCTCCTGCTCCCCTCTCCACCTCTTCCTCCCCCTGCCCATCCCCCCTCCCCCACCAGCCATCAACGAGAAGGAACTAGTACAAGAAACATTTGCTTGCTGGGATAACTACATGATATGACGCTGAAAGAAAAAGTTTTTAGTAGGGCTGCAGATATGCTTCTATAAAAGGTTTCTATTGCCGAAGATATTCTTGGGGTCCACGTAATTCTTGACAGATGCCAGCATCCCGATGCCCTCGTCCGAGATGCTCTTCTTCAGCCAATGCTTTTGTAACTCGCTGACTACAAACAAAACAAAACAAAAAAAACTGCTTCAATATACACACGATGATGCAGGGAGGCCAGTCAATCTTGTGACCATGAATGAATAAACAATGCATGTTGAATGCTTTTACTCAAAAATGAGAAATGTTTTGCTTTATTTGATTTATGGAGCTCGCCAGACTATCAAGCTCATTAAGCTCAGTTTATTCCACAAGGAAGGCTGTGTTCCATGCGGACTATTTTCCTTTCAAACTATAAAATGCAGATGAAGGCTTGCCAGAGATTAAATGACATTTTTCAAATAAATCCAATTTCAGAGGTGCGCGTTCTAAGGAACTAATACCCATTTTTAAAGATTTTATATGAAATATATAAACACACAGGCTTATAAAGCGGTGGGCATTCATGAATAATGTGCACGTTTATGAGCTAGAGCCTTGCCTCCTCGCTAGTTAGAGACGGCTTCCTTAACAAAACACAAGGCTTTGCCGAATTCCCATTCTCTAATACCTATCGTTTGGCAACAAATGATCAACTCTTTCTCAAAGCTGGCACTCACACCATTAGGATATTCAAAAGATAACGGCCTGTGTCATAAAGCTTTGAAAGTCGTACATTTGGTCCCATAGGAGTTACTCTCATGTTTGAGCATCTTGCAAGTACTCACTAAAATCTTGACAGGATTCTTTGAGTAGGCTCAGGCTTTAAATCTAAAATGCATTTTTCCACACGTAAATCTGAAGCAAATCAGCATTTGTGCATATAGCTAAAATGTGTACATTTATCCATTTTTGTGCCTACACGGTGAAAACATTTAGCCTCGCCCCTTGAGACGGACCTTATTACGCTTTCCCTTAACTTATGGTTATTTTCACTTCCTACTCTGAAAGTGGAAATACCGCGTACATTTTAAGGCCAGCCAGGCACAGAGGCTTACATTATACACCAGTCTCTTTAATGTCTCTCATCAGCAGCAAAAACAAGGTAAAACGAGGAATCGTCAGAACATAGAACAGAACACATCATTAAAACAAGCATTGGCATAGCCAATAGGTCTCACCTTTGGGACCTTATAAGTGTTTAGTTATCCAGCACAATATCCTTGGTGCAACAACATCAACTGTTGCATGGCTAAACCCACTTATAAAGTCCCAAAGGCGAGACCTATTGGCTATGCCAATGCTTGTTTCACCTGCGCCATTGCAGCGTGTTGTCTTTTGGTCTGTTATGGAAGCAGCCAATACAGTGGCAAGCCAGGGCTCACTTTGTGTCAGCCCAAGTGAGTTTGCTGGCTTAAAAGACGTGCGTAATTGCTGTATGTGTCAGACATGCACTGCTGCCTGCCTTGTTGCACCAGGACGTTCACGGGCTTAGAGGCCTTAAGTAGTTGTGTCAACAAACAGAACTCTGAGTGCCAGCTATGGATGGTTGATTCACTCCCACAGAGAAATGTATTTTCCGTCAGTGCCAGCTCTGAAATGGAACGAAAACAACATCCTGGAAGAGAAACCGCCCAAGTTCCTTAAGGCGACCGTGCTGCGTCATAATCCAGCTCTGGAAAATATACAGGGGTCCCCCCTAGCCTGTTTCTACTTAAATAAATCTTTATATGAGGCAATTTTACGAATGCAAATCCTCAGGGCATGAAATTAGTGCTAGTTGGTAAAGTGTGGGTTTTAGCCTTCCACAGGGTTGTAGCCCAGGTTGGGCTACTTGGCACACTGGCATAGAATGGACACCTGCAGTCCCCGTGACGAGGTGGGCAAAATGCGTCTGTCATCATAAAGAAACTAAAATGGAAAGTGAAGAATAATTTTTATTTTGAAAAATAGTGAACAAACTATATTAAACACTGGAAACAAACTGAGTCCTTGATAATGATATTTTCATCGCTGGTTTGGCCTCTTGTTTTTGGAATAGTTTTAGAGTTACAAAGAGATATTATCTAGTGGCTAAACTGCATCCTTTGGAAACTGGGACCTGGGATTTAATCCCGGCTTCTGACATTTGATAACAACTCGTGTGATTCTCAGTAAATCAGTTAATTTCTGTGTGGATGAAAACAAAATTGTAAGTACTTGTGAAATGTGGACCTCTGTTAAATGTAATGGGGAAATGCAAATGTGTACATTGCTTTAAGTCCCTCATTACGATAAGAATCGGAAAGCCTCCGATCGCAGACTTTCCTAGCCTCATCGCGATTTCAGTTTCAACCACCGCATTATGATGCAGGTGGTCGAAAGTGAAACCGGTCGGTCATTCCGGCTGGATTCCTATGGGCTCAAGAAACCTGTCTGCCAGGTGGAGACCGGCATGTAATCCCTATGGACGTTTCCACCGTATGAAATACGATGTCGGTTTCCGTCAGGCTTTACATGTTAGGCTTTCTGACATGGAAAGCCTGTTGGTACGCAACTTTGGGGCCCCCTAGCAGGGCCCCTTCACCCTGCGGCCTCCGGCTGGGGGCCACCCCTGTTAATCACTGCACCCTGAGGTGCCTGCCACGCGGTGCAGGGATGAACAGATCCTCCTATTTGTCTCTAGGAGCTTGTGCTACATCCGATTTATGGGCGCAGCACAAGCTCCCATAGACAAATGGGAGTTTGCGACCGCACCATGTGCGTTTGCATTGTAATCGCGGTGTTGTGAACGCCAACCGGAGGTCGGTCGATCCCGAGACCGACATCGTAATTAGGCCCTAAATGTGCACTGTATACACACCGGCAAAGGCCCTGGGTATAAGGTTCTGGATAAAAGAAAAATTGCTTGTGATTTTACCGTTACTGTACCGTAATTTTACACCAGTACCAGGCAATTCCAAGAAAAATCTTATGGAATAAGTATCTAACACATGGGATCTATTTTGCTGGTCGTAAAATCACATGAAATTCGGAAATGCGGATAGGAGGGGAAGGAAGGGTATGCTTTTTTCTCTCAGGGGAAAGCATTGTATGCACCCCCTGAAAGAAAAAAAAATGAGGCAGAAGGCTTCGCTCCTTCGCTCATGCCGCTGCCAAAGCCTCGTGGTATTTTTCCCGGCCGAGATTACTAGATGAAAAAATTGAGGATGGTTCTCCCACACCTGATAAAAGCTGGTGTGGAAAAGCCTACCAACTCTGAATCAGGTGTAGCAAAATTCCATGCAGTAAATTCACTCTGTCTGGCTCAGCATGAGGTCCAAAGGGTTGTGTCATGGGTATCATTTGGTTTGAGTCAAAGCAAAGTAAGTGTAGGATTAAGATTTTGGACCAATTTATTGTGATGGATAGAACCAAGAATGTTCATGTGCCTCACACATATGTTCTTCATAATGGTTTCTTCGTGCTTGTAAATCAAAGTAAAATTCATTTATCTTTCTGATGGTTTCTTCATAATCACTTCTTCACAATTATATTGCTCCATATTTGCATTATCAATTATAACAAAGATCACTTTTAGACATTTGAGTCATAATCGTCTTTGAATAATTCTTTAACTGAAAATTACATTGAAGTCTCTCTGTTTTGTCCAGTCAGGATGGTTGGAATGCAGTCCGTTACAGGCCCGGAAGTGACGGGATGCCAAGGGACATTGCCTTACCACCCTCCGTCTCCAACCAACATCTCTCCAACATTCCTCTGAGCCTTCAGCCTGACCAACCATCATTTTAAGAATTTCTCTTGTCGGAGGGGTACGATCAACAGCGCTTGCCCAAACACACAGTTCAGGATGGATCAAGTCCACGATGACTGTCAAGTGGGCAGAGACCGGAAGTGGGTGGGGACAAGAGAAGCTGAACTCTGGGGAGACTGGATGACACACATACATGCAACCTGTGTGCTGTGTCACTTATCTGTTCAAATATAAGAAAAAGTGGCTGCATTCATCCACTCTTCTGTCCCTCTTACCTGCATCTGTGGGTACGGATCTCCAGCAACTGTCGCAAAGGTGGGACGCGTACCGTGGGTCTGTCACTCTTGATCGACCCTTGCAGATTCAGCAGACTTTATGGGCCCGATTCACAAAAGTAAACTGAGACGAAAGTCTAATTTTACGCCTATTGTTTTTCACAACCGGCACTTACTACTTGTAAATGCCCTTTGTGAATACCAAAAGATGAACTTTACGACTTTCGGTATTCACATATGAGATTTAAGAGTAGTACATGCCCTTTATGAATACCGAAAGTCATAAAGTTAGACTTTCGTCTTATTTTACCTTTGTGAATCGGGCCCTATAAGTCTAAGGCTGCCACTTTTAGCCATCGCACCCACCACAGTTGACACACATTGGACAGTCCATGCAGGTTCACATTATACTACTGTTACAAGCCTCTTATGTAACCAACATTATTTACCTAATGCTCTTCCTCTGCATGAGGCTCCTTTTGCCAAAGCTCCAGCTTAAAATTGGAGCTCCCAGGTTCCTGTTTTTAGAGATAAATACAGAAAATCATCTATTTCTCTGTATTTATTGCTTAATATATTGTTTATTATCTAAAAACAAAAAAAGTCTTCTTTTGACTGATTCTCAATGCTGTCAATCATGATTGTCAGTCTAGTAGCAGTTTAGATTGACATGTAGGGGTATTAAAATGATAAACAAGAAAGGACATTCTTTAATGGTAAAGCTTAAAACAGCTGCAGGTGTGCACGTTTTTGCATACAGTGCAAATGTTTTCATATGGATGTAGCATTATATAGTGCTGTGACTGCTCCTAATAAGGGTGAGGGTGAATATGTCCGTGCACAATGCATAGAAAGGCTCGGGCAGAGGAAATCAGCACAGGAGGCAGGCTGACCGGGTGGCAACAATAGAAACATGTCAATGCTGTTTTCACTAATGTTAATCCACTTATTTAGCACAGCACAAGCTGACATTTTGCTTCTTAGCAGTGTTTATTGGTTCTTCGATGAGTCCATATTATAAACTTTAGAAGAATGAAAGATTGACTAAAAACCTGCAAGGATCTAAACTTCTACTTTGCTAGTTCGACATCAGTTTGCAGTGGATAAATAAATCACTGGGCTATTTTAACAGGACTTTATCGTGTGACTCATAGGTTACACAAGCAAAATCCACTTTTCTGTATTTCTTGGAAAAATCATGGGTGGCACATCCTTCTCTGTTCAAGCAGCCAAACTATGGAACTCTTTCCCCCCAACATAAGATCCACGGACAGCCACCTTATCTTCAGAAAACTACTCAAGAATTGGCTCTTCCCCACATAAGCACCATACGCACACATAAATATGCAGCATTTATTTTCATTATAGATATGTACCTATCTTTGTGTATTGCTTTGTATAAACATGTAGAATAATTATGTTGTTTAAAAAATAATAATAATTAAAGTACAATAATTTTTTTAAACCGGGGCATCTTTGGTCTACATGTACTTGCTTTCATTGTGCATCTATGTACCTTCCATGTACTTGAATCTGTGTGCTTGCTACTTTTCACCTGAAAAAGCATATCCAATGCAATACCCTATTCTCATCCTGTACCTCTATCAATATCTTTAATCTATATATACTAACCTCCTTTATGCATCTATATACTTTCAATGTACTTATGGATCTTTATATTTATCACTTTCTTCTAGTTTAGCATTTCCAATGCACTACCCTACTGCTCCGCCTATACTTCTCTCAATATATCTTCTAGCCCAACTTTCTGACTCATCTCAAGCTTCTTTCTACTACTCTTCCCAATGCACTACCCTATTTCTCACCCTACGCATCTATCAATATATCCTCTACATCCACTCTCTCGTTTATACCAAACCCCATACCATTACTATAATCCCCAAAATAACCCTTTCTAGACTCTCCTCTACTCTATCCCTTCTTGCATCATCTGACACCTCTTTTACTATACCGATCCCCCAAAACAAACCTTTCGAAACTCTTCCCTCTGACTCTTCCCCTTCACAACTCCTTTTTACTTATCCAAAAGCCTCCTCCTACTGCTATGACCGCTAAAAAATATATATATATCTAAATCCTTCACTCTTCTATCCCTCCACTATCCTTTTCAATCAAAATAACAGACTAACATGTTCACTTCTCAAATTTTATATTCCACTATAGTAATTCATCACTAATCCTTTATGGGTTCCAGAGTAGCGTGCTACTCGCCAATAAAGCGCTTCAACACCCATCAGGGGCAACAAGTGCTATATGAATACAAACCTTTCTTCCCTTTCTATCCCTCCGCTATCCTTCTCACTCCAAATAACTGACTAATTTCCACCACTCAAATTACTTTCATATTTCAACATACTAATTCACCACTAATCCTTTATGGGTTTCCGGAGTAGCGTGCTACTCGCCCCCCAAAAAAGCGTTTCAAAACCCCATCAGGGGTAACAAGCGCTATATAAATACAAACCTTTTTTCTTCTTCTATCCTTCTGCTATCCTTCCGAATCCAAATAACTGACTAACCTATCCACCACTTAAATTACTTTCATATTTCACTATACTAATGCAACACTAATCCTTTATGGGGCCCAGAGTAGCGTGCTACTCGTCAACAAAGTGCTTCGACGCCTCCTCAGGGGTAGTAAGCGCTATATAAATGCTATTACAATACAATACAATAAAATATATCTGTGACCCAAGTTACATGGAATGCTCTGGGACAGCCACATTAACTCTCCAGGCTGCTTTATGAAAATTCAAACCTGTGGCAGAGATTACACAATGACCTGTGACTTCAGCAAGTGCGTTAACCATGCAAGCTATCAAGGACCAGAACTTCATAAAGACACTGCAACATGAAACGCAACTATAACAACTAATAATTCATACGTTAACTTTTAAATAAAAGTGTTTCTGTCATTGTTACACTTCAATTATGCAGCAGGGGAGGGTCTATTTATGCGGCAGGATAGAGTAAATAATAAAGAAAAAAAAGCAAATTATGCAGTGTAATGCGGCACATTTTATAATAGTATTACTTCACTATTTTGTCATTTTTACACTTGTTAACACTGTCTGGGCATTGGTTGCACCTCATTCGCATCAGTTTAACACCCAAAAATAGCAATGAGCAACAGAAAGGTGGCCAGTAAAGGTTTATAAAGGCCCTTCCACTGCACATTAACATGTGTCACTGCGTGTTTTGCAACTTGTGAGCTGTTTGAGCTCGAAACATTCTTTTGTGATAAAATCTGAAGATTATGCAGCAGTTGTTTGATTATGTGGCAAATGTGGCAAATCTATAATTATGCGAAAAACGCAGCGGCCGCACAATCACATTTTTCCAGGGTCCCTGATCATAACTCTGGCACCACTGTCACCTAGAGGAGACACAGGTGGGTGGTGCTGCAGGAGTCCTTGATGGGGAAACTAGGCAGTGTAGTGCTTCGGGGAATCGGAAATGAAGGATTGTGTCACAACTTGAGAAGCCACCATAGAAGACACTTATACAGTTGCCCAAAGATTTGTGTAGCAAAGTCTTTCAAGGGCAGCAGTCACTTCAGCTATCATTGAACTATAGACCTCATGCCATTAACCCTAGATTTGTAAGATGCTATGCCACGCACTGAAGAGTTGGAATCTGTGGTCAGCATTGTTAAGGTTCCTCTTCTCAGTAGCTCCTCATGTGTACAAGATCAACCCTTTGTGACAACAATTAAGCAAAGCACTAAGCCTGACGTTTTAATATTATACTTCTGTAAACTTAAACACCTTAAACACACACACTTTGATCTGCCTGTTGAGATAATATTTTCTTAAGGTGTGAGGCTATTTTGACGCCATTTTTTGTGTAATTCAGCAGAGATTGCAGACAAAAAGAGAGTGATGCTTTAATTCCAAAATCCAAATCGAAAACTGAACAAGAGTTGAACAAAGCAGAAAGAGGAGTGTTTGAGACAGAAAAGGAAGTTGCTTCTGTATGTACAGAGGCCTCTCAGTTCCTGGCACTTTCTTCCTGTTTAAATAAGAAAAATGTGCTCTGTGCTCAGAAGTTAACCCAACAGACCCCTTCCGGTAAAAATTCAACTTAAAATCATTCCCACGACAGTGCCTTTCAAAAAGGCACTGAAATGGGAGCGCCAAAGCTTGTTCCTGCACGGACCGAAATGCACAATATTGTGCATTTGTTTCTGTGCATGAACTTTGGGTGCACACATATTAGGGAGAACGGCATGTGCCCCCCTTGCATGCACCGCTCTGCACAGAGGCACAAACGAACCCTGTAAGGGCCCCAGAGTGACCTCACTGCCACCATTTCCATGGCGGGCTCACCGCCGTAGATAGGGTTGCAGTGAGGAAACTCGTAATATGCTTGGCGGTGCCACAGCAGCACCATCAAGCATATTGTGGATTCAGACCACTGCGTCACCGCCAGGGAGTCCGGATATTGGCGGTTGCGGCAGTCACAAAATGGTCCGACTGCCGTACTCCTAATACGGCGGTCGGACCACTGGTGCAGGGCCGGCTCTAGGGCAGTGCGACCGGTGCGACCGCACCGGGTGCTGACTTTAGGTGGGGCGTCGTGTTCGGAAGTATATAATAGTTTTAAAAGCACCTTTTGCCAGCGTTCCTGGCCTGCAGAAATTTTCAGCCCTCAATTAAAATGTCAAGACAACTCTGTGATTCATTTTCTTCCTACAGAAAGATCGGAGGTTTGTCTAGTGGAAGTTTTGAGTCATGGTAGGGTAGCGCAGATGGTTAATATGCCTGCTGCAAAGAACCTGTAACAGCAGATCACAAAGTGCATATAATTTAAATAGATCAGTGGGTCATTGCTTTTGTCTGAGAGATCATTTTATTATTTGCAGTTAATAAGTTAACATCCTAGCATAGAACAGTGAGCTATTAAACTATACTGTTTACCAGTGTGGATGACATGTGACTCCTACACCTTATAGTCCTCTGTCTTATGTAACATTTCCTATAAACTGATTTGCACGCCTATGATTGATTGTCTCTGTGTAGTGCACGTGTGATGTAAAGTGCTCTGACACCCTACACTGGTGTAAGTGGCGCTAGAGAACTAATTAAATGCATCTGAGAGATGGAGGGGTTATGGAGACTTGAGGTGCACTAGTAAAGGGTGGTAGTGAGGGAATCCATGGCAGAGGTGGTCACTAGGGGGGATGGGGCGCCAACAACAATTGTTGCACTGGGCGCCACCAGCGCTAAAGCCGGCCCTGCACTGGTGCAGCAGTACCCAACCGCCACCACACCTCCATCACAAGTTCGGCGGTGTATCGTAATCAGGTCTTTGATCTCGGTGTAGCCCAGTTACGGAGGGCTAAAGGCTGTTAGAACATTCTGCCACTGGAGGCCAGAATGTTCTAACAAAAAAAACCAAGGCCTCACAGAGCCCGAGGTGATTGAACTCCCCTCCGCTCCCTTAAGGCCTTTGTTCACAGCAACAGCTGTGAAGGACAACATTCGAAAGCTGGAGCTCCAGGCTTCTACTGGCCATTTGAAGCCCGGAGCACTCCATTGTTTTCAATGGAGCTCCATGCATTATAATGTTCTAATATGTTAAAAGCCCTGGACTAGAACAGGCATCTATTATGACATGGAGGGCAGTGGTCATCCCAGCCCTGTCATATTCATCTCAAGACTTTACCATGGAGACCCAGTGATATCACCCCAGCAGCCCCATACTGTAATTGATTCAGACCTCCACCCCGATACTACTTCTATCTTGCTCTTCTACTACCAGCCCTTCCTCTTTAGATTACCCTGATTGTGAGATAAAGAACAATTTATGGTCATACAAACACCCACTCTTCAGTCATACCACTTCCAATCTACAATGACAAACTCCCTTTTAGGACAAGACACACAGCACTCGTTGGTTGTGAATGCAGTTGTTCTGCAATGTGGAGACACTGGATAGCACCAAACACCTTTCATTTAAGCTTGTCATAAAATAAAATGATTACTGCCTCTGTCAGTAGAGCAGTCCATTATGGATAGGATTGTCAGAGGTGTTGGATGGTCTGTATGAGACTGGACAAATAAACAGCTTCGAGAAAATTTCAGAGGCTGAAAAGGCACCTTCGGTGTGGCACTGTTTCCCGGGTGACAAAGATGCTTTCCCGCCCACCCTCAATCGGGCTCACAGAGTTTCCGCGACAGCGGCCCGCATGGACAGCGTACCGGACATCCTAACCAGGGTGCACTTTTTCACAGAAAAAGAAGCGATCATGCAGGCGGCTAGGAACAAGACAAGAGATCAAATTTCAAGGGCACACGATCCAGCTTTATCAAGAGCTCTCCACTGTCACTCTCCGGAAAGCCCCGGGACTTCGAACCTGTTACTGATAAGCTGTGTGCTCTGGGAATTCGATACCAGTGGGGTCACCCCTTTGCGCTCCTGTTTCAGTGGGAGAGCTGATGGGGCAAGGACTCGTGTAAAAGAAACTTGCTCGGAAGCAATCCTCTCAAATAATTTATAATACCGTAATAATTGTGTTAGTAAATATTAACAACGCACTAGAAAATCCGCACACAGAATCTAGGGGAAGCTTGCATATGTGTATTATTAACAAGTAACCTGTGTTTCTCTAAAATGGCCGCTAAACGCGGTATTCTGCATTGCGCATGCATCTATCGCATCTACGCAGTATGACGTGCTATCGCTTGGAGGGAAAACTTTGCAGCTGCACAGTTGCTCTTAAAATGGCCACTAAACCATGTAAGTTTATTAAAATGCTAATGCGTAAGATTTATTTATTTATTTATTTATTTATTTAGCGATTTATAGAGCGCCCGGTGACCCGGAGGCATCCCCGCGCTATGAGATCAGTGGAGAGCTGAGGGGAGGGGGAAGGATACTATTTGGGAAAAAGGAAAGTTTTCAATCTTTTACGAAAGAGGAGGTGACAGGATTCCAGACGCAGGCTGCGAGGAAGTGAGTTCCATCCTGAGGACGCTTTGACCGCAAAGCGTCGCCCACCGGTGCGTACCTTCCTGAATCTAGGGACAGTGGCCAGGCGTTCGTTGTCCGAGCGCAGGAGTCTGGGAGCTTTGTAGGGGGTGACCATGTCTTTCAGGGCAGCTGGGCCTACACCGTTGATGAGTTTGTGGGCAGTGCACAGAGCCTTGAATTCTACCCTCTGGCACACAGGCAGCCAATGTAGGGCTTTGAGGGCAGGCCTGGCCGAAGCTCTGGGGGGAGACTCATAATGAGCCGCGCCGCCGCGTTTTGAGTGCGTTGGAGTTTCGCCAAGGTGGATTCGGGGGCACCGAGGTAGACGGCGTTGCTGTAGTCTAGCCGGGCAAGAATGAGACCCTGAACTAGTAGTTTTCTGGATAGGGGAGGAAGAAGTGGAAGGATCTTGCGGATGGATCGCATGAGTCCAAAACAGATTCCTGCTGTTTTGGCTGCCTGGGTGTTCATGGTCAGCTCAGGTTCCAGCCAGACTCCCAGTGTCTTAATTTCCTTTTTCGGGGTTGGCACCTCACCGAAAACGTCTGGCCAGACCGACGGGGGAATGGTTGTCCATTTCTTGCCCATGAGCATGATTTCAGTTTTCACTCCGTTGAGCTTCAGAGAGGACTCGCTCATCCAGCTGTGAACGTCCTGGAGGCAGTTCAATAGGTTGTCTGGGTGGTTGTCAAGGTGAGATAATGAGACGACCAGTTGCGTGTCGTCCGCATAGCTCACTATTTTTATCCCGTAAGGGGTAACGACATCCTCAAGGGGGGCCATGTAAACATTAAACAGGGTGGGACTAAGCGAAGACCCCTGGGGGACTCCGCTTGAGAGTGGTAGAGGGGCAGAGTGTGAGTTGCCGTCCCAAACCTGGAATGAGCGGCCTGATAGAAAAGAGTCTATCCAAGCGAGCGCAGCGCCCGCGATTCCTGCCCTGGCCAGACGATGGAGAAGGACACGGTGGTCCACCGTATCAAAGGCTGCACTGAGGTCCAGGAGGATCACTGCCACTGATCCTCCTGAATCCAGAATGCACCTTGCCTCCTCGATGACAGCGAGGAGTGCTGTGTCCGTGCCATGGCCGGGGCGGAATCCAGTTTGAGACTGACGCAGGAGTTTGTTGGCCTCGAGGTACTGGGAAAGTTGCACATTAACCAATTTCTCAGCCATCTTGCTGATGAATGGGAGAAGCGAGATTGGTCTGTAGTTGGCCATGTCATCAGGGTCCAGTTGAGGTTTTTTGAGAAGAGCCTTGACAACAGCGCTCTTCCAGTTCGGAGGAACAGAGCCACGCGAAAGAGAGATGTTGATTAGTTCCATGATAGTGGGAGCTATGCTAGGGGACACTGTTTTTAAGGATCTTACAGGGGCAGGGTCAAGGGGAGAGCCGCTTTTCATCTTGGCCAGTGTAGAGACTACTTTGTTCAAAGATACTGCTCTAAATGTGGACAGCTGAGGGTGTAGGCTGTTACCCATAGGGTTAGTGGCCACCTCTTTGTCCGTGTGGTTGGATGGACTGGTAGGTGGGAGGGAGGCTAGTATCCGGGCAATTTTGGAATCGAAGTAGGTAGCCAGTTCCTTACTTCTGTCCGGAGGAGGTGGGTGCGATGAGGGTGGCGCTGGTATTTTAAGTAGTTCTTTGGCTATGAGGTAAGATTCCCTCGCCGAGTTGGAGGAGTTTTTTATTCTGGCGTCATAGTAGGCGGCTTTGGCAAGCTTCAAGGTGGATTTATAGATTCTTACCGAGCTGCGGTAAGCATCCTTACTGGCATGGAGCCAGTCCTTTCTCCACAATCTCTCTGCTTTTTTGCACTCTTTGCGGAGAGATCTGAGTTCAGGGGTGTACCAAGGGGCAGAGCCCATTTTCCCGTTTTTTTCCTCACGAGTTTTTATGGGGAGGATGGAGTCGAGGGAGGTGGAAATCCACTCCCTGAACTGTTTGTCCGCAGTGGTCGGGTCATCCGGGAGCCTAGGGGTTGTTGAGTTTAGGGCTCTGGACCAGTCCTCCGCCGAGAGTCTGGCCCATGCCCTATCCCTGGTATAGGTGGCTGGTTTGTGGGGTTTCCTGAATGCCCCTGGTAAGTGGATAGTGACCAAAAAATGGTCCGTCCACGGGAGTGGGAGAGAGTCTTTAATTTGTAGGGGATGGATGTTAGTGAACACTGGGTCTAACAGATGTCCCTTATTGTGTGTGGCTCCGGAGTTGGCAAGATGGAGGCCGTATGCCGCCAGGTCATTGATCAAGTCGGATGCCCCTGTGTCTAGAGGGTCGTCGAAGTGTATGTTTAGGTCTCCTAAAATCGAGAAATTGGAAGTAAGATGGGCCAAGGATGATACGGATTCCAGGAGAGCGACCGCAAAGGGGCAAAAATGGCCGGGGGGGCGATATACCAGTAGGCCCGACAGGGTACTGGTCGGGGCTAACTGGATGGTAAAGAGGCAGCTTTCGGAGTCCAGGATTTGGGCATCGCTAGTTCTGCAAGAGAGGTGATCCCGGTAGATAATGGCTAGTCTGCCTCCTCTGCCGGAGGGGCGTGGTTGGGACTGGATAAGGAAGCCCAGGGGGAGAGCCATGACAACATCCGAATTCGAATGGTCGGTAATCCACGTTTCTGTAAGGAACAGTATATCCAGGTCGTGGTCTGCTATGAGGTGATTAATGAGCAAGGCATGCATGGGTAGCGACCTGCAGTTTAATGTGGATATTTTAAGGCCCGGGGGTGGAACTGGAGGTTTGGGGAGTTGTAACTGGACTGGGTTGCAGATAGTGCAGCTAGTAAAGGGTCCGTTTAGATCGTGTACATAGTTGCAATTGCTGTCGTTAGTGGGTCTGAGACAAAGAAGGTCTCGACGGGAATAGCTTACCCTTGTGGGAGCTGGATCCGGCATAGGTTCTGGCCCTAAGCCCGGTCGTGCGCGGACGGGCGCAGACGGGCTTGCCTTAGGCGCGCAAACGACGTGCAAACGGCGCTCCCGCTGCGCTCGTCCGCTGCGCTTGCGCGGCAGGCACATTTGTAGGAGGTGTAGGGGGCGTGGCCTCCCGTGTGGGCGTGTCTCCGCCTTGAACTGCGAAGGAGGGAATCACTGGTGCAGCGTTAAGATCCGCTGTGTCAGGGGGTCTGCGGGGGACTGCTCGGCGCGGTGCACAGTGCCCGTGAAGTGAGTAAAAAGGTTTTTTAAAAGAATCAAACACAATTTTTAAAAGAGTAAATCCTCCGGCTTTCCGCCTCAGAGGTCAGCACAATCTACTGTCGCGCTTTTCGATCGGCGCTTAAGTAGGCTAGCAGGTGGGCGTGGCCTCAGGTGGGCGTGGCCTCCCGTGTGGGCGTGTCTCCGCCTTGAACTGCGAAGGAGGGAATCACTAGTGCGGCGTTAAGATCCGCTGTGTCAGGGGGTCTGCGGGGGACTGCTCGGCGCGGTGCACAGTGCCCGTGAAGTGAGTAAAAAGGTTTTTTAAAAGAATCAAACACAATTTTTAAAAGAGTAAATCCTCCGGCTTTCCGCCTCAGAGGCCTCAGAGGTCAGCACAATCTACTGTCGCGCTTTTCGATCGGTGCTTAAGTAGGCTAGCGGGTGGGCGTGGCCTCAGGTGGGCGTGGCCTCCCGTGTGGGCGTGTCTTCGCCTTGAACTGCGAAGGAGGGAATCACTGGTGCAGCGTTAAGATCCGCTTATTTATATAAGTAAATGGGAATAGAGTAGAGATAGGTGGTATACAGTGAAGTCATTTTTTTTATTTTAATACTCTTTGTCTTTGACCTCTTTATTAGTTCGTATTTGGGCCTCCGTGCAGGACTGTAATAGAGCGCGGGTCTCCAGCTCTGGTCACACATACATCTAATACTCACCTGGGCCCAAACCACATTCACACAACAAGCTAGAGAACCCTTGCTGACATCAGTTTTGTGTAATAATACCAGTAATTTGTTATTCACTTTTACCAAGTCTCACCAATTTAATGATTTATTTCATTTCCTCGATGAATCAGGAAGCTACGCTAGTTTAACGTAGAATGGCATTTACTTCTTAACTCTGAATAACCACAGACTCAGGAAGTTTGAAAACCTTTATCTGATTAATTTGTGAGTCAAATTCAAATACAGTAACCACCTTCAATTCAAGAGGCAAAACTATACTAAGTACTTCATAAAAATTATAATGATCAATTATGTTGGTCTGAGATGAACCCAACTCCATAGTTAGGGGCCAGATAGAATCTCCGAGACAGGCTACAGGTAGAAGATCAGGCAGATTCAAATCTGGAAGGGTAACCTCCTATAATTGTGCAACGTCGGCATTGCACCCCTCTCTGGCACTACTCTCCTCGAGCATCCCGGTTCCGCAACCCCTCTAGAAGAATAGATTTCGATCAGTATCTCGAACTCTCGGACAGAGTTTCTGGCAGCAGCAAAGTCTGAGACATCGTCTCGGACAGAATCTGGAGCGGCATATGCGTTGGGTCAGTGACGAGTCGGAATGACAGATTTGACAAGTCGGAGAGGTCTCTAGCTATCTTACCTCAATTATACTATTCTTGATTCATGCACCATCCCCAAATGTTGCATTTCATGTTTTCCCCCTGTTCTAAATGTTTGAGATGAGGAGGTGAGTTCATCACACCATTTACATTTTTACATTTCTCTATGAAACATCATCTATGTGCCTGCCCCTTAATTTTCTTTCCCATAGCTTTTTCCCACACGCATTTCACATTATTCAGTAAATTAAACATTTTATTTAACATTGTTTCTTTCGCTGGGTTCATCGGTGCAATGTTCCCAGACTTCTCCGTTCGGGGTGTCCTTGGCCGAGTGACACAGGAGCCATCTTATTTCCGACCAGTCTTTGTGAGCATGTGCATAGTAGGAATTCCAGCCGCCCTCCGAGGCCCAAATAAGAACTATTAATAAAGTCAAGACAAAACCACATTAAAACACAGAACAAATGATTTCACTGTATACCACTTATCTCTACTCTAACCCCATTTACTTATTTTAAACCCTTTGCATTAGTATGTAGTACTACTTACGAGGTTTAGTTTCTCGGGAGCAGATGCATTAGCGTGTAAGTTCAAAGCAGCCATCTTTAGTACTATTGCGCAGCTGCAAAAGTTTCCCACTAAAAGTGACAGAGTCATACTACGTAGATGCAGTAGACGCATGCGCAATAGAAATCCCGCGCTTTTGTCGGCCATTTTAGGACATTCATGTTACGGGTTAGTGATGCACATTGACAAGCTTCCCCTAGATAAAAATGTTTGTGGTGTATTGCAGTTTTAGTACTTACAAACAGGTAGGTTACCTTGTTACATGTTATTTTGAGACGATTGAATCCAAGCAAGTTTCTTTTATGAATCCTTGCTCCATCAATCCCCTCTCTGATGGCATTTATTGCCATCAAAAATGTTCTTAAAAAAACAGATGCCAACTTTTAGCACATCTCAATCTCTTCTTCAACCCTTTTATTTACTTTCTTTTCCTTCTTGCATTGTAACCCTCTCATTCTTTCATAAAAATCTACTTTTAATTCTTCTAACTGAATTTCTTCGAGTTTTCTTTTCTTGCCTCTTTCGTTCACTTCATAATTCTTTTTTCCTTTACAACACTTGTGCCAACACATTATTGCTAAGACTAATAAGGTTATTCCCATTATGGGTAGTATTATATGACCTAAAATACCTATTCGTAAATTAGAAAACCAACCACCTATGTTTGTAAAACTATTTGCAAGTTTATTCCATACATTTTCAACTTCCAGTGGTCTCAACTCTTCTTCCAGTTTTGTAATATTCTTAATATATTTTCCAATTTTGACACTTTTATCTGGTATATACGTGTAACAATGTTGTGTTTTCAATAATTTGCAGACTCCACCCTCTTTTGCCAATAATATATCAAGGGCAAGTCGATTTTGCATAACCATAGATCTGACCGCAACTAATTCAGTGTTGATGAGCAGAAATCCTCCAGCAATGTCAGTAGATAACCGATCAACTACTGTAGATAATTGACACATTTTCCGTGAATTCAGAAAAACTCCCACTGAAGGTATTAATGCACCACAAATGTCACCTACTATCTCTGAAAAACTAGCTCTTTTTATACGATTTAGTCTATCTGCATCTTCATTGTTTCCAGTGAGTCTTTTTACATTTTTCCGAAATAGCAACTCCCGTACCAATGGTATGGCAGCCTAAAGTAGGCTTTATTGCCACACACATAATAAATTCCAGGAAATACTGGATCAGTTCCTCCTTTTAGTCCCCAACCCCCGATTACTAAAAAATATGCTCACATTCACTGGAACCAATAAACATATTGTTATATTCTGTTTTTAATCTATGAAGACAGATTTTCCCTTTCTTTTCAAAATCTAAAGACATGGCATCATGAGTTTTGCCACTTGCAAAATGCTCTTCTTCCTCAGCCCATTTCGGTATCTGAGGTTTAGGTCCAGAAGCTCTACTTTGGAAATCCTGCCTTCTTTGCTCTACTAAATTCAAAAATATTTTCTCTTCTTCATGCAATTTACACGTTAAATTGTTATTATGTGCTTCAGCTATATCTATTGCTTTCATGGGTAAGAAATATTCACCCATAAATTCTGAATCCCTGGTACTAAGAACAGGGTTCATTCTTTTTCGCATAGAAACCTCAGAAAAAAATCACATCTATGTTAGAATAATAGTATTGTAATGTTCCAGTTTTATAAAACAAACTTGCTAAAACACTACAGGATATACCATAGGTTAAGGGTAAATGATGATAGGTCACTCCCTCTGCTACAGATGCAGGTAATTTCATACAGACATAGCAATTACTAACTTCCATAGTTTCTACATATTGTACTAATAAATGTGTGAAAACATTTAAATCAGTGCCATTTTTATTCACAGTGTGATGTAAATCTGACTCATCTGGTGTTTTCTAATTCTACTCTATCTCTTTTGATAGTAGCTACCTTTTCATGTGTGTTAGTGTCATTCTGTACACTTTTGACCATTAAATAAGGTATGGCCACAGCTAATATTAACCATGTTATGAGTATTAAAAATATACTACATATACACATTCTGCAACATTTCTTTAAACAATTCGGTTTTCCAGCAGCTCTATTATCAGCCATTTTCTAAAGGGTTTGAAGATTTCTCTTCTTTATTGGAGTGTTTCCTTTGGAACAGAGTTACAAGGAAAATATTCTCAAGGTGGTCTCACTTCCTCATCAATTTGCTCTGCGTCAAAATTTCCAATCTCCTCTTCAATTATCTCTAGATTTTCAAAATCTTCGAGAATTACATATGTCCATTCGGGACCTTTGAACTTGTTATTTATAAATTTCGCTCGGGGGCTCCTTCGGGTTAAACCTACAGCTGCTTTCCCAGTCCAACTAGATATTTCGTCTACCTGCTCTGGCTCCTCTGGTACTGTCTTGAGGTGATATTTCAGTCTTTTGATGAAACCTGGTCTGCTATCACCTTTTCTGATTATTTTAGCTTGCACTGAACTTGTACCTTCTTCACAGGTTCTTTTATTTTCATTATTTGTGGTACAGTGTGATCATTTCCGTCCTCTGATTCCTCCTTTGTCTGATCTGGTGCAGGGCTCACTAATTCACTACCTTTTCTCTGAATGTTTTCTCTTTTACTTGTCTGACCTAGGTCAGGTTCAATATTTAAGGTTTCCTTTTCTGTATCTACCTGAATTTTTGTAATTTCCCTTATTGGCTCTTGCTCAATTCCCTTTGAATCTTTATCGTCATCTATCTCTTTAGATTTTCTCTGTTCTTCCCCAGTCTCGATTTCTATAAATTTGGTTTCTTCTGTTTGGGTAATTTGTACCTTTCCTACCTGGTCCTGCTCAGGATTACAAGCCAATTTATTTTCTGGTTCTTTAGTGCTTTCCTCTCTGTCTATCTGGTCCTCACTCTGTTCCTGACTAATTTGTCTAGTTTGACTTCTGGTTCTTACAATTATCTCCAGTATGTCTACTACAGGTATCCAATCATCCTGACTGGTGCTCGGTTGTTCTCCATCAGCTACTTCAGGACCTATTACTTGAGATCCTTCAGCTGCGCAACCTTCAGCCCCCTCAACCACCTCAGTCAGTTGAGGTTCCTCCTCGTCAGGTGCTGGTACTCTTTTAGTGTTGCTTGCATGAATCCAATTAGGCAATCCTACCCATTTTACAGCTGTTGTTGTAACTGATATAACCTCATGTGGTTTCTCCCACCTTGGTGCTAGGCAAGTCTCTCGTGTGTGATTCTTCACTACAACCCAGTCACCAGGATTCAGATCATGTGCTTGAATCGGCTGCCTGACATCTGCGTCCTCTCCAACCTGGTGAGAGATAGAACGCACTTGGTCAGCCAATTCTTTGCAATACTCCAGTAACAAATCATCAGTTATATTCAACAACTTGTGTCCTGGTATGCATGTCTGCCTCATTGCCCTTCCCATGATGATTTCATGGGGACTCAATCCAGTATTTTTGTCTGGAATACTTCTGAGTCACATCGGTAACAGGAGGTAGGGCATCAGGCCAGTCTAGTGGAGTCGATGCACACACTTTCCCTAACCTTGACTTAATTGTGCCATTCAATTGTTCTACTACTCCAGATGCTTCTGGGCGGTATGCGCAGTGCAATTTCTATTCAATTTTAAATGCTTCACAAATTAATCAAATTATTTCATTATTAAAGTGAGACCCTCTATTTGATTCAATAGTTACTGGGAAACCGAATCTAGGAATGAGTTCTCTCAATAGGAGTCTGGCCACTGCTATACTGTCATTTCCTTTGGTGGGGTATGCTTCCACCCATTTTCAAAATAAACATACGATGACAAGTACATATTTTAATCCTCGACAAGCAGGTAATTGAATAAAATCAATTTGAAGTCTTATGAAGGGTCCTTCAGCCTTTCTGATCTTTTCCATATAGACTATTGTTCTCTTGCCTGGATTCATTTGCTGGCATGTCAAACATCTTTGGCAAAGCCTTTCAACTGTATTTCTAAACCTTGGGTTAAACCAATTCTGCCTGAAAAGTCTAATCATTGAATCTCGGCCTATATGAGTGTCTCCGTGATACAGTCTAGCCATAGGTGAAAGCATGCTGTCTGGCAACACAGGTCTGTCATCTAAGTAAACCCACACACCATCTTCAGTCCTTTGTGTACAACCAATTTTCACCCACTCCTCTTTCTCTTTTGGTTCTGCTTCATTTTGTAAATCTTTCACTTCTTTCCATGTTTCTAACCCTGACAATAGCATAAGATGGCAGCTGTTTTGACTACCATACGGTATCTGGCCCAATGTTGGGCTACCTGGTCAGCGTACCGATTGCCTGCAGTCACACTGTCATTTCCTGACTGGTGTGCGGCGCATTCGACCACTGCCACTTCCTCTGGTAACTGTATTGCTTCAAGCAATTCTTTGACAAATTTTCCATTTTTAATGGGAGACCCTGAAGAAGTCAGGAAATCTCATTGCATCCAAAGCTGGCCAAAGTGATGCACAACCCCGTAACCATACTGACTGTCAGTGTAAATGGTTACTCTCCAATTCTTCCCCTTTTTGCAGGCTTTAATTAAAGCAATTAATTTGGCTATTTGTGCAGACCTGACTCCTGGTAAATAGGATGCTTCGACTATTTCAGCCACTGTACATACAGCATAAGCAGCGCTTAATCCTCCCACCTCATGGCGCATGCATGAACTATCTACAAAGAATTCATGCTCAGCATCTTTTAGTGGCTCTTCTTGTACGTCTGGACGTGGTTTGTACTTAGTTCTGTTACATCAAGGCAGTCATGTTCTGGGTCATCCTTTACTTCCTCATTATATGGATCTGGTAACAGAGTAGCTGGATTAACTACAGTACATCGAACAATGGTCACATTCTCTGCACCTAAAATGATTCTTTCATATTTAGTTAGTCTGCTTGGGGTGAGGTATTGGGTACGAGTTTGTGTCAAAAGAATGACAACTGCATGGGGGACATAGACCTTTACAGGATGTCCCATCACAATTGTCTCACTTTGCTCCAGGCTCACACATGTTGCTGCCACAGCTTTTAGGCATCCTGGCAAAGCGGATGCTACAGGATCTAAGGTAGCAGAAAAGTATGCCACTGGGCGTCGCATCAGGCCATGAATCTGCGTTAGAACTGAGAGGGCACAATTATCTTTTTCACAACAAAATAAAGCGAAATCTTTTGAATAATCGGGCATACCTAGGGCAGGGGCTTCACATAGACAATCTCGTAATTTCAGAAAAGATTTTGTATTCTCATCATCCCATTCTATCTGTTCTTTTGCTTGTTTCTTTGTCATTTGTATCAAGGGTTTTGCCAGCATGGAGAACCCCATAATCCACTGTCTGCAATATCCCACTACTCCTAAGAACATCCTTATTTCTTTCTGGGTTTGTGGCAACTTCATTTGTTTTATTATTTTTATTCTTTCAGAGGTCACTCTCCTGTCTCTGCGTTCTATCTGGTGTCCTAGATATTTCACTTCTTTTCTACAAAACTGTAGCTTTTCAGGGGACTCTTTATGTCCACCTTTTGGTAAATGGTTCAGCAAAGCTATGGAATCTGTCAGAGAGTCACTTTTTGTTTTTGAAGCGACTAAAAGATCGTCTATGTACTGTACGAGGACAGACTCCCTGGGCATTACTAAAGTCTCAAGACACTTTTTCAAGATCTGATTGGAAATTGATGGACTTTTGGTGTACCCTTGAGGGACACGATTCCAAGCATAAACATGATCATCAAATTTAAAATAAAATAAAAACTGGCTATCCGGATGTAATGGGATGGAGAAAAAAGCATGACATAAATCACTCACTGTAAACCATCTCGCATTTCATGGTATTTGGTACTAAATCACTGCAGGGTTGGGCACCACTGGACAACAGGGGTCAACAATTTTATTAATTTTTTGTAAATCTTGAACTACCCTATACTTTCCATTTTGTTTCTCAATGGCAATTATAGGTGAGTTACAAGGACTACTTAAAATCTCTTTTAATATGCCTTGTTCCACCATACTGTTTATCTCTGCTGCAACACCCGCTTTGACTTCAGGACTCATTTTGTACTGCCAGGTGTTTGGAAAAACCGCACCTTCCTTCACAGTTACCTTTACAGGGTCTACATCTGCCATTAATCCTACTTCTTTTACAGTAAAATCCCACACAGCTGGATTTACTGTCATTTTTACTTCTTCAGGCAAGTCATCCTGAGTTATTATTGAATATAACTCATTTACTTCTGCTCCTTGTTTAGCTAACATGATTTTGTATATTCCGTCTTCATCTGGGGTTTGAATAGCAACACCATCCGGTATGCAGAATATGGTGCAATTCATTTTGCACAACAAATCTCTCCCTAACAAATTCACGGAACTAGAGTCTCCCACTACAAACTTGTGCATCTCTTTGAAGTTTCAAATGCATACTTCCATTGGCTTTGTAATAGGGGTCCTAATTTGTTTATTTGAAACGCCCACTACTTGGATCGCTTCTCCCGAGAGGGGTAGGTTTGGAATGTCTGCTGTTCTCACAGTAGAAGGGTAGCACCAGTGTCCAACAAAAAGGTAATGTCATTTCCCTCTACCTTCCCATCGATATACGGACCTGACTGATCTACCGGTAAGGATGTGCCAAGTACGCAATTCTCATCCCCCCCTCTCAGGCACCGTCATTGATCTTGGTCGCCAAAATAGGGTTCCTGCAAAAGAAACTGTGATGTTAGGTAATTTTTCTTACTACTTCCTTCTTTAAATCCGGTGTCCGTACTGTACTTGGCTTGACTTACAAAATTTGGCATTGGGGCAGGTGGTAATTGATTCTGCAGGTTTACAACCTGTTGTGGTTGATTCATTATCACCTCATTCTGCGTTTGTGGATTTAAATTTTGATTTGGGCTATTATTATTTTGTATATTCTTACACTCGTTTTTCCAATGCCCCAACTTTCCGCACCCATGACAAGGGAAATTTTTCTTTGCTTCTTCTCTACTTAATCGCCCTTTTGGTTTAGCCCCATTATTTTCGCCATTTCCTTGCCCTTTTCCTGATTTCCCAGCCATGTTATTTAACGGAATTTCCTGTTGTTCTGCCAATTTAACTTGAGCCCACATAACCTTTTCTTCTAAAATCTTTCGTCTATTGTCAATTTCATCTCCACAGTACTTTGCATATTTAAAAATTTCATCAATGGGCTTTGCTTGCCAACACAAATTGTGTTGCTTAATCATCTGAGATTTGCTTCCTTAATCCATTGACAAATCGATACACAAAATGAGTCATGTCTTTATTTCCAATACTTTCCACCCCACTATACTGTTTGAATACCTGTAGGAGGTGCTCATAGCATGGACTGATTCATCTTTTTCCTGAGTGGTTCTATCGATTTTTACCCAATCTGTCTCCTTTGGGGAATTTTCCCTTTCAAGAAAGTTATGACCTGGTTATATTTTCTCATTACTTCTTAAGACGGGGCTCCAATTTTCTTGTCTCTTGGCCAATCAACCATACTTTTATACTCAGCCCACAAACCAGCTGGTACCACTATGTCAAACAAACCATCCAAATCTTTCAACAGAACTTTCGAAACCTTCAAAAACCTTTCGACTTGTCTATACCATTCCACAGGTTTTTCCCTCAGCTTTGGGAAATCATTTGTAAATGACAATATATCCTGTCTAGTACATGAGACATGTACATAACCTCCCCCTGGAACTTCTCTCATTGGGTACAACCCTTCTGCTTTTTCTGTTTCTTTCATTATATACTCTGATGTCACTCGAGTGGCCTGTGCTTCTTCCTTTCTCTTAGTCCATCTGGCTTTCCATCTGTCTAAGTCTCCCCATTTTTGCAATATCGTCATTAATTCTTTAACTTGCAATTTTCTCCCAGACACGTTCATATTTTCCAGATCTTCATCAGAAAATTCTGCTCTATATGGTTTTTGTAGAACCTTGGACCTTCCCACATCGATTCGCATTTCTAAAGTCAGATTCATTAGTTTTTCATAAAATATTTTTGCATTTCGAGTTATACTTCAAATGAACAGCAATTCTTCCTCATTAAAAGTATTCAACCTTTCCAACCCTTCATTTCCTGCTATCATCTCTTCCAATTCCACTCTCAACTTAAAGACATCTAGTATTTTTGGAGGTGGATCGGGCTTCTCTATATCCCTTGTCCATCTGTCTAATTCCTCTGGGGTTATTATTGTGGCACTTTTTGTTCCTGTGGATGTCTCAAGTCTCACTTCCTTTGCCCAACCTGGTGTGACTCTTCTAGGGGTGTCATTTATCTGCCCTCTTATCGGCAAATCCATCAATGAAATTACCGACTCACAATCAATAGCTTGATCGGCGACTATTATTTTCCCTTTTCTAGGTTCAATTATTGGTGTGGTCATGACAGGAGTTTTAGGACAGTTTGCTTTATCTCCATATAACGGGACAACAGGACCTATGGTCACAGGTATGGTTAACACTTCAGGATGTGTGCTTAGCTGAGTTATCTTTTGTATTAATTCTTCCCTATTTTTATTTATTGCCTCACTTTCTTTTTCTTGGAGTACCCGTTCCATTGTTCTATCATGTACTACTTGTGGTACCAAAGGCGTCTCTAGAAATGGAGCACTTGGGGTAATTTTACTTGGCCCTTCCTGATATGGCGGAGGACTTTTCATTAATATCGCCTCTAAATAATCTTCATCGGAATCTCCTCCACCTGTCATCAAGTGTTTTTTGTTTTCTGTGCTTTTGCTTCCTACCTGTTCATCAGCCATTAATACAGGATTTAATCCTTCAGTTAACATGGCTTGTATCCATTGTTTTATCTGTTTGTCTCGAGTTTCACGTGGAAATTTTGGGTAGAAATTACTCAGATTCTTGTTACACCTTGGTCTATCTTGTTCAAATGCCTCAGTCTCCCATTCTTCTAATGCTTCATACTGAGTCAACCTAGGTCTGGGTTCTAATTCATTCATTCTTGTACGTAAATTATGTAAAATTCTCCCATTAAATGTTCCGTATTCGGGAAAAGCCAAAATTCCATCATCCTTTGTGTATTCAATCAAATTTTCTAACCATACACAAGTATGATAACCTCTTTCTACCATCATGCATGATGCAGGAGTTTTCGGAGGAGGAATAAGAACTCCTTCTCTAGTTTTAATTGGCTTATCCTTTTTAAAATAATTCTTTATTTTCTGCATAAACGATATTTTTCTTTTCTCGCGTTCCATTTTTCGTGATCTTCCTCTCAAGTATTGCTGATAAGCAAGCCCTAAATAATTTCTATCTGGGCGACTCCCAGTTAATGTAGGATCGTACATACACAATCCGTTGTCTAATATTATTCTTGGGGCTTCTATGTTTCTAGTTACTGAATCTTTTCCTCCAATACTAGTGCATCTTTTATTTTCGTATCCAATCAGAGCTCAACTTACTCTGTGCGTTTAGCCAATGCTAGCGTGGCTTTTAAGTGACGTCAATATCGCTCCTTTCTACGGAGCCCTCCTTTGCAAACATTTGCGTAAGTCACACACCCGCTGTTCTACCAATCCCAGTGCGGCTCTTTGGGACGTCAGTGCAGCACCCGCAACTGACCCCTCCTTTACAAGGTAATGCGTAACTTATAATTTTCAGTATTTTTGTACGCAATTTGCATAATCAACAACATAAAACATTCGCTACTGTGTCAGATTCTCTAAATTCCATAGAATAGCCAATTTTCTTTTACTGCGAGTAAACCTTTTTCCGCTTACCCTTCACACACTACGAGTAAAACCTTTCCACTTACTCTTCACTCAAGTATCACAGAACCTGCTACTCCTCCAGTATTACCCTTTCTAAGTGATATAACACCACGGTTTTGCCAATGACCGTTTTAGCTAACAATTATTCTTACTTACATACAGAAATAATCCCTAAACAGTGCTTCTAGTTTTACCTAACTTTCAGCACTTTCTTGAATCCTGACAAGTAACCTCACGGCAGTATGGCTTCCATTCACCATCCACTATTCTTTATTCCCGGGAACTTCAGACAACATGAATAACGATGACAATCAACAACAAATGTTAATAATACACATCAATAATTTCAATGACAATATTCCCTACCTAACTAACTAGAACCTAACCATGCCTCTGCTACCAAGAAAAACTGATAGAGCGCGTGTCTCCAGCTCTGGTCACACATACACCTAATACTCACCTGGGCCCAAACCACATTCACACAACAAGCTAGAGAACCCTTGCAGACATCAGTTTGTGTAATAATGCCGGTAATTTGTTATTCACTTTTACCAAGTCTCCCCAATTTAATGATTTATTTCATTTCCTCGATGGATCAGGAAGCTAAGCTAGTTTAAGGTAGAATGACATTTACCTCTTTACTCTGAATAACCACAGACTCAGGAAGTTTGAAAACCTTTATCTGATTATTTTGTGAGTCAAATTCAATTACAGTAACCACCTTCAACTCAAGAGGCAAAACTATACTAAGTACTTCATAAAAATTATAATGATTAATGATGTCGGTACCTGTATAGGCATAAGATTTTCTGTTTATATTTACCTATTGGTCTGAGATGAACCCAACTCCGTAGTTAGGGGCCAGATAGAATCTCCAAGACAGGCTACAGGCAGATTCAGATCTGGAAGGGTAACCTCCTCTAATTGTGCAACGCCGGTAGTGCACCCCTCTCTGGCACTACTCTCCTCGAGTATCCCAGTTCCGTGACCCCTCTAGAAGAATAGATTTCGATCAGTATCTCGAACTCTCGGACAGAGTTTCTGGCAGCAGCAAAGTCTGAGACTGCGTCTTGGACAGAATCTGGAGCAGCATATGCATTGGATCAGTGACGAGTCGGAATGACAGATCTGACAAGTCGGACGAGGTCTCTAGCTATCTTATCTCAATTATACTATTCTTGATCCATGTACCACCCCCAAATGTTGCATTTCATGTTTTCCCCCTGTTCTAATTGGTTGGGATGAGGAGGTGAGTTCATCACACCATTTACATTTTTACATTTGTCTATGAACCATCATCTATGTGCCTGCCCCTTAATTTTCTTTCCCATAGCTTTTTCCCACACGCATTTCACATTATTCAGTAAATTAAACATTTTATTTAACATTGTTTCTTTCGCTGGGGTCATCGGTGCAATGTTCCCAGACTTCTTCGTTCGGGGTGTCCTTGGCCGAGTGACACAGGAGCCATCTTATTTCCGACCAGTCTTTGTGAGCACGTGCATAGTAGGAATTTCAGCCGCTCTCCGAGGCCCAAATAAGAACTATTAATAAAGTCAAGACAAAACCACATTAAAACACAGAACAAATGATTTCACTGTATACCACTTATCTCTACTCTAACCCCATTTACTTATTTTAAACCCTTTGCATTAGTTTTAGTACAACTTACGAGGTTTAGTTTCTCGGGAGCAGATGCATTAGCGTGTACCATCTTTAGTACTATTGCGCAGCTGCAAAAGTTTCCCGCCAAAAGCGACAGAGTCTTACTACGTAGATGCAGTAGACGCATGCGCAATAGAAATCCCGCGCTTTTGTCGACCATTTTAGGACATTCATGTTACGGGTTAGTGATGCACATTGACAAGCTTCCCCTAGATAAACATTTTCGTGGTGTACTGCAGTTTTAGTACTTACAAACAAGTAGGTTACCTTGTTAGATGTTATTTTGAGAGGATTGAATCCAAGCAAGTTTTTTTTTCATGAATCCTTGCTCCATCAACTGTAACTAGCACATCACATGATCACTCCGCATGCGCAGTCGAAATGACCCAGGAGCCATGGTGCAAAGCCTTGAACGTCATCCAAAAGTAGAGAAAAGAAACATGTCCTGAGAAAAAGCATGATGTACTGAGAACGGAAGAAATTTTAATAAAACTGTATACATTGTATTGATTAACTTGTGAGTACAGGTGGGAAGTAAAGCATGGGAAAGTAAATTAAGGGGAGGAAACATAGAACAATGAGCTTAATGAAAAGTATTAAACTTAGCATGGTGTGATGATCATCTACCCTTTCCATGTCCAATCAGAGTTAGGAGTTTCATAAATTCGAAACATTCAGCGGGTAGTACATGCCATTAGAAAGGTATAATAGAGGTAGTTTAGCTAGATTAGGCAGCACAGAGAGACGGAGAATGCTGAGAGACTGAGATGCTGTCCGAAATTTGAGAATATACTGAAGAAGATCCAAATCCAGACTTAGAACTTTGGAGCCAATCAATTAGAGAACATCGCAGAAGAATCGAGGAGGCTCCTAATTAGAGAACATCACGGAAGAATAGAGGAGGCACATATTAGAGAACATCGCGGAAGAATCGAGGAGGAAAATGGTGTCAGAGAGGGGTGTAGTGCAGGCGCCGTATCTAGAAGAGGTCATCTGTCCTGAATTCTGTCCTGTGCTTTGGTCGCCTGATCTGTCCCAGGGGGCTCATCCCAATTGCTTGGCCAAGGGGTTGGTTTTCACACCATATTAGGTAAATAAAACTCTGTGTAGTATGCCAATGTACTGCTCTCTCTTCCCCCCCCCTTACACAGGTTCTGTCATCGTAATAATTTAGTTTAACTATTTTTCTGAGAGAATTAATTTTCTCTTCCTCTCCTTGTCAAAGACGGTGTTCTAACTGTATTATTATTCTTGGCTGACATGAATTTATTAGATAAACATTTTAAACTCTCTCGAGTCTGTGGTTATTCAATAAAGGACATTTTATGTATTGTTTCACCTATTTAGCTAACTAAATGGTCCATTGGGCAGAGGAAAATACAATGGATTAAGAGGTTTGGTAAGATATAATCAGATAAAATTCATCTTACAGGTATTAGCACAATAAATTGACCCTAGCGGTATTTACTACCCTATATGAAGGAGTGTGTTTATTGGCCCAAGTAAATGTATAGTAAGTGAGTATCTGATGTTGGTAACCCACTGGATCAGGGCAGGCACCCTCCCTACACTCGTTGGCAGAAGCCCAAGCATTGCTGGGACTACCGGACGAACCCCCGGTGGAAGCAAATCCACCCTCCCTGGGCACCCAAGGATGTATTCTTATGCCCAGGTGGACCACTGTCTCAAACAGACAGCGCACAGAACTATCATCTCAGGAAGCAAAAAAATACATCATCAATCACTTGTGCACTCTTAGCAGGGGCTAATAATGCTCCAGGAGACCCACCTAATGAAGACAAACCTACACCGCATGACTCACCAAAAGTACCCCCACTGTCACTGAGCCTATACAACCTGCAGGCCTATGACAAAATCACACTGGCTGGCTACACAAAATGATCACCGATCACATGGCTTAAATAACAACAGCAAGTAAGGAGGCATGGCCACTAAAAAGAACACATGCAGGCCTATGGCAAAGGCACACTGGCTGGCAACACAAAATGATCACCGACCACATGGTAAAACAACAACAGCAAGTAAGGAGGCATGGCCACTAAAAAGAACACATGCAGGCCTATGGCAAAGGCACACTGGCTGGCTACACAAAATGGCCCGACCACACGGTCAAACAACAGCATGCAAGCAAGTAGGCATGGAAAACAAAGAAAACATGCAGACCTAGGGACACTGACTACAAACATTTCCCCTGGCCACATGGCATTGAGGACAAAAACAAATGGTGGCCTATGGCAAACACACACACACACTGGCCAGACAAGGGAGACATTGGTAATACTGAATAAAACACTACGCTGCCATTAATACAGCAATGACAAAAACGCCAATTAACTGAGCTATAAAATATTTACAACACACATCCTTCCAAGGCATCAAATATTACCCCACCTATACACTAGGACAAGACACACAGCACTCGTTGGTTGTGAATGCAGTTGTTCTGAAATGTGAAGACACTGGATAGCAACAAACACCTTTCATTTAAGCTTGTCATAAAATAAAATAAGTACAGCAGTCCATTATGGATAGGATTGTCAGAAGTGTGGGATGGTCTGTATAAGACTGGACAAATAAACAGCTCCGAGAACATTTCAGAGGCTGATAAGGTTACTTCGGTGGGGCAGTGATTCCTAAGCTCCTCCTGCTGGCGACATGCTCAGGTTTAACAAAATAACCCATGTCCACCTTTACTCCTTTAAGACACACGAATAATAAGTAAAAAGATGAACCAGATGGACCCCTGTGCTTTCGATTGGTCTTGTCCTCTATAGGGCTACTGGTCTTTCAGACTTTAAGCCATAACTGAGTTTGTGATTTAAAAGAATGCTGGTGCCGTCTGTTTGTGGCTTGTTCAGGGGAGCCTAGCTATATGGCAACCCCAGGGAAGTACAGCTAAATCTGATAACTGATCGCTCTTTCAAAAATTGGATACAAATTTAAAAATGTGATTTCTTATGTCAATATATATGTTTGATTTTAGTGGGGGGGAAAAAAAATAGATTTTAGTGATTCTTATATAATTGGTAGGACCGGAAGAAGTAAATATTTCGCGAAACACGTATTGGCCAAGATTAATTTTATGAAAGAAAAGTAATAAATAAAGAGATCGAATCAAACCTGAGAAGTGTATTCCTACCAGATATCCCTGCACAATGAGATGTGGATAGGAGCAGTTATTAGCCCTTATAAACTGTAGGGGAGTCAGCCTCCTGAGCTGTGCGCTGCTACAAACGTTGCTCAGTACTGATTCTGATTCTTTTTTTTTATATAATATGCTTATTAAGTTTTCAATAGGCATGGTAAAGTACATGGAAATACAACTCAATGAGAAATGTCCAGCAAAAACGAACCCACCACCCACCCCCCCGGCATTTCAGATGACAGTACATTTTTCATTTTAGTGAATCCTGAGCGTCACAAAAACCTATGAGTGGTACATCATGAACACTAGTAAAGGAGGTAGTCCCATTTTCAGGCAATCAAAGTCCAAGCACAGGGCAACATATAGACAATAAATATATTACAGGTCAGGATGGCGCAGCAAATAAACAGTTAGCGGGACCCAGAAATCTTTTGGACGCGAAGCCTCGGGTAGGTCTATCGCATAGGCCTCCAACTGGTCTCTACAATAAAGTAAATCGCGGATCAATTTTTTTACAGTAGGAATGGTTTTCGCCCCCCAACACTGCGCTACAGCCCTTTTAGCCAACAGGGTCAAGACTGCGACTATGCGTCGGTTGCAGGGCTTTAGACTCTTCAGACATCCTAGGAAAAAGACCTCCGGAGCACAGTGCACAGGTTCCAGCACAATGTCAGTAAGCACACTCACCACCCTGGTCCAAAATGCATATACACCTGCACACGTCCATGCCAGATGAAGAAAATCGGTATCTGCCTGCCCACACCTCACACAGTTAGCAGTCTCTTGCAGACCAAACTTACAAACTTGCAGTGGGGTTTAATATAACTGGTGCAAATACTTAAAGTGGATTATGCAAAGATTACAATTTGCCGTGAGGCGACCCGTTGGCTCACAGCAGGACTTCCATTGTTCTAGCGTTAGTGTAGACCCCAGAGCAGTATTCCATCTAACATAAGAGGGGTGTTCCCCTGGCTCCCGCAGGGAAGCATTCTATAGCTTGGTAATCAGACCCTTTCTCTCTTCCCCTGCCAGCACCGCCTGCAGCGCCAGCAGAGTTGTAGGTTCCGTCGGGTAATTCGGGTAGATAGCTCTAACTGCTTGCCTTACTCCGATATATATAAAACCCAGCATAAAACCACGATTCCGTCCCCCTGTACATCCTGTAACAACCGATACTGACCCTGTTTATACAAGTCCCCCATCTGGGCGATTCCAACAGCCGCTAATTCTCGCAGCTCTGACAGCCCTCGCGCCGCCTAATTATCTGGATGCGCAGCCAGTAGCAGCGACGGGGCGTATAGATAAGGAAGTTGAGATTTTTTGGTTAGTGTTCTCCAGGCCCATGCAGTACATTGTACAGGGTTAATTTCAGTCCTGGGGCCTCCCACACCCCCCGATAGGGTTGCCGCCTGCATCGGCATTGGGAGAACAGCATCGGACTCTATAGCAGTGTGAGGTTGAAACCGCTGTGGAAAGTACCAATAGTGCGCAAACTGCTCCTGCGCGCACAGGTAGTATAATCAAAAGTCAGGAGCCTCAAAGCTGCCGCGGTCTAATGGCTGCACCAGGGTATCCCAGCTGCATCTAGGCTTCTTACCACCCCGTACGAATGTGAGTAATGCGGACTGAAGCGTCTTAAACAGTAGAATAGTCAGCTTAATAGGGATATTTACAAAAAGATAAAGCAACTTGGGCAGGATAGCCATTTTTGTAACCGCAATTCCATCAGCAAGCGAAAGAGGCAAGCGCGCCCACCGCTCTGCCTGCTCAGTGATCCGGCTGATAGTTTGACCATAGTTGTCAGCTATGACCCGATCTGGGTCCCTGTGCAACCACATCTCCACAGATACTTCACCGGATCCTGAGTCCATGTCAGCGGGAAGTCTAGCGCCACCTCCGTCGTACCAGCCGTTAGCGGAAACACCATGGACTTTGCCCAGTTGATCCCGAGACCAGAGTATCTCTCAAATTTAACATACTCCCGGAGCAGTGCCGATAAAAATGTGGCAGGCTCACAAACATACAGTAGCATGTCATCGGCATATAGTGAGACCACAAGTGGTCACTGCCGAAAGCGCAATGTAGCCGCCGCATGCCGCTGGCAAAGTTTACACGCCAGAGGCTTCAGTGCCAACGCGAAGAGCATCGGCGACAGGGGGCACCCCTGGCGTGCGCCTCTTTCTATGGGAAATGCCGATGACACCCAACCATTGACTCGCACTCGAGCTACAGGCTCCATGTACAACACCTTAATCCACTGGAGAAAGAACTGCGGAAGGCCCATCCTAGGTAAAACAGTGAACATATAGTCCCACTGGAGGGAATCGAAGGCCTTAGCAGCGTCAAGTAGCACAGCTACGGCCTGAAAATCCGGGTCAAAGTAATGTAGAGTAGCGAACACCGTACGTAAGTTGTGTGCAGTAGACCTGGCATTCACATAACCCGACTGGTCCGGGAGGACCAGGAGGGGCACCAGCAGCTGAAGCCTGTTGGCTATCATTTTTGCCAGTATCTTGTCATCTATATTGATATTTGAAAGAGGCCTATAGGAATCGCACCAATTGGGAATCTTGTTGGGCTTCAAAAGTGTCACCAAAAGGGCTTCTTTGAGGGTGGGAGGGATTATCCCCTTCTCATATGCCTCCGCATACACCTCCAGAAGCCTAGGGGCGAGGTTGTCCACGAACGCCTTGTAAAACTCACTGGGGAGTCTGTCCAGCCCCGCCGCCTTGCATGTGGAAAGTGACATAATGGCCAATTTAACGTCCTCAATATCAAATGGCTGTGTGATATATTCCCTATGTTCACGGGAAAGCCACCCCGTGCGACGTCATCAATGTAAGAATGTATATCCGCTGCCAGCACAACGCACCTTGCAGCATGGAGTTTGGTGTAGAAGCTGAGGACTTTCTCACTAATCTCAGGAGTTGTGTAGTGCGCTACCCCATCGTCATCCAATAGCTCAGTGATGCATTCAAAACGAGTTGGGAGATTTTCTTTTAGCCTTAAATTAAAAGTTTCACGCTGTATGGAATTTGTGCCCTGACTGTCTTTTTCAAGTGATGAGCATAAAGACTGTTGTGTGATTCAGGGGTTGCCACCCCGTCAGGGCCGCAGTCGCAAGCAGGCGAAGGAATCGGCATTGTAAGGGATCAAATATATATATTTATATATATGGGATGTGTAAAGTATACACCATTGTATATATCACAGCAACTCGCGATATTCACCCGCTTTCGCGCGGAAATCACCAGCGTAGACCAACTTGTGCAGCATTATTATTTTATTTCCTCTGTGTCAGGACGCGTTTCGGCCGTCCAAGCGGCCTTGATCACCTGATCATACGTCACAGAATTGCCCATTTTTAAAGTGCAAGTGCAACATAATCATTGATAAACATGGAAGACATACTAATGTTTGTATGAACATATTTCATCATTGTTGAAACTTTTTGCGCAAATATAATTCCCCATATATAAAGGAAATCTAAAACATATAATTCAATTCAATTCAAATGATCTTTATTCGGATATATATAAAACATCCATAAAAGTACATACAAATTGCAGCATTTATCCCTATACACAATAAAAGTTACATCAGCAATAATAAGTAAGATATGTGCAAAACAGCCAAGAAAAGTGCAAATGCTTCTGGATCTAACAGGCCATTTCCATTTTGTTCGACATCAAAGAATAAAAAGTTAAAATTGATAACTCTATAAAATACATCCATTTAAATATATATAAAACATAAAAGTCATCTCAATGAACAAAGGTAAAACAGATCTTATTAATCAAAGCACATCTAAGGGAACACCCGTTGTACAAAAATGCAATGTGCAAATAAAAGTGCAATGTGCAGATGGTGCGGGATGGTTAAACAACCTATCAGGCCGTATTCATTGAGGCACGAGAACGAACAGCAATTTTGAGAAAGTGGCTAACTCTGGAGAATACATCGTCAGTGCTTAGCATCAGTAAAATTCTGAAAGCCTCGTTATAGTCCGTCAAAACACTAACTCTAAAATAGGGAATTAGGAAGTGTTTGGTATATTTTGCATAAAAGCCACAAAACAATGTAAAATGCTGCAAGCTTTGCTTCCCACCTTGGTTACATGGACAGTCTAAATTTCCCAAATTATGGGTATAACCCAAGGGGAAACAAAGTAAATTTACCACACTTCCATCCCTAAACCTAAATAACAAACTCCTGTTCCATTTGCCCAGTTTCTTGCGCAAGTAACCTTGGGGCATATTATGTGGCCTAGCACAAGGTTCTTGAATAGGAATATACCTAAGGATTGCTGGCTTAGCGAGTTCAATATTTTCTCGATTCACTCGGTACAGATCAAATAAGGCACTTCTTACTATATTCTTATGTGAAGAGTCTATTGTTTCAGGGGCTAAGAAAAGGTGCCCCATTTATACACTTACTAAACTCTTCTGTACCGCATTAAGCCAGGGAATGTAATTGGCCCGCTCACTTTTTAGACAATCTGAGATGATATCACGGGTCAATGAGGCAGCGGGGTTACGCCAAATTTTTAACCAAAACAAAGTGGGTCTTGATTTTATAAAATCCTCTTTGTAGGGGAGATTCAATTCTCTATGACATACATAGGAGGGTGCCGAAATAACCCCCCCCCCCCAGGGCCTTCCTACAGAATTTATTTTCTTCTGTCTGAATATTGGTGCAATTCGAGTAACCCCACACCTCGGCACCATAAGTTCCTGTAGGGACGCACTGGGTCTTATAAATTTGTAAGAGGGATGGAATGACCTCGACATGCTTTGGTTGGCGTAGAGTAATTATAGAATTAATGGCTTTGCCCAATTTGTTCCTCCCTCTGGCAACATGAGGTTGCCAGGATCCAAAATCAGAAAACAACAAGCCTAGATAAGGGAAGGTACAAGTGCTGTTTAAAACATTATTCCCTGACGTAATATGGCGAATTTTATGTTTCTTTGGCCCGCAGGACATTATGTAGGATTTTTTAAAATTTGTACATAAGTCAAGATCAGCCATATAAGAAACGAAGCCTGAGATTAAAGTGCGCAGTGCATTGGGTGTACGACCTATAAGTACCGCATCGTCGGCATAAAGAAGTGCGGGGAGGGGATTGCCATTGACGAGCGGAACATCGGTGGTTAGTTTACCCAAAGATGTGCTTAATTCATTTATATATAAAATGAAAAGCAGGGGAGCCAGGACACAGCCTTGTCTTACTCCCCTGCCAATTAAAATCTCGCCTGAAACCTCACCATCGTTATTAATACGGACACGAGCTTTCAAATCACTGTGTAGATGGGCCAAAAATTGAACCAACGGTTCATCCAAACCGTGTCTAAGCAAGGCTGACCATAAACGGGAACGGTTAACAAAATCAAAAGCAGAACTTAAATCCATAAAGCCTAAATAAAGTGGGGATTTTTTAGCTATGGTATATTTGTCTAAAACTAAATTTAAGTTTAAGCACTGCTCCACCGTCCCAACATTGCTTCTAAAACCTAACTGACATGGGTGTAAAATTTTATTTTCTTCAGCCCAAGTACTGATCTTATTAAAAATGACCCTACCCAAGATCTTCAATGTATTGTCGATTAGTGATATTGGGCGATAGCTGCCAGGGTCAAGTCTATTACCTTTTTTGAAGATGGGTACGATGGTGCTGTTAGACCAGGAATCGGGCAGTGAAGCAATAGATAAATTATTAAAAACATTACACAATAGTGGTGACCAAAAGTCAGGCTCTGATTTTATTAAATCAATGGATAATCCATCGGGCCCCGGCGCTTTATTTCCTGCACTTTGAAAAATTGCGTCCTCCACCTCCATTATGGAAATGTTCGGAAACTTAAAAATTTGGGAATTTACCACGGACGGGATCGGTGCCTTATAAATATTTGTAAAGTGCTCCACCCATACATCCCCTAGTATGCTACAGTTTATGGGAGTAATGTTGGAGCCAAACGTTTTCAGGTTCTTAACCTCGCTCCAAAACCCAGCAGCATCCTTCGTTGCTGCTGTGCGTACAAGGGATTCCCAATGGGTTTTTAAGAGCTCCTCGGAGCGTGTTTTTAAAGTGCGTTTGTAACTAGACCTCAGAGACCTCACCAGTAACTGATCAGGTGGGTCAGCTTTTAGGGCAATTCTCAATTCTCTATTTGCTTTAGAGCAGGAGTTATCAAACCAACTCGGGTTAGTGTTAGTGTTAGATAAAGCTGGCTTAGATATCTCCTTTTTTATGGTCTTGCACAGCTCCGAAAATGCTTCCACAATCGCTTGTCCCGGGCAGTCGGAGGATAGACAGGTGGATACTAATCCGGGGTTAGACTTTATAACACGAGCTAACACCCCCTTATTGTCAATCCCCTTCCAGACCACCCTGAGTTTGTCTGTCGACGCGACTATGTTTTTAGCCCCTATTTCTGTCCGTTTCACCTTTTTGTTAATAGATTTAAAACTAGATAAAATCGGGTGGTGGTCGCTATATGCAGTCCTAGCGACTATGGCCTCTAATAAAAGATCCACAAGTGGGGAGGTTATGAATACGTAATCAATTGTAGATGCACACCCATGCCCAACATAAGTAGCCACAGGACATTTATTTTCAATAGTATTTGCCTTTTCCATGACATTGATTAAGTCCCTTGTAGCCAGATGATTAAACAATTCTTTACCTCTTTTACAAGGGGGGTTTTGACGGTGGATGTGTGCATTGAAATCTCCTCCTAAACATATCCAATCAAGTTTACCACACTTTTGTCCTTCTGTAATGTCATCAATAAAATTTAACAACTTTATAAAATTCATATTAGGATGTGTTTTAAAATCATTATTGTAAAAATGTATTAAACATATTCTTATTCTACTGATGTAAAGTAATGCCTGAAAGCTCCTATCATATGTTTCCAGCTGTTCGACTTTAACGTCTGCACCAATTTTGACCCAGATGGAAAGTCCCCCACTGGGTCTACCCAGAACTGGGATTGGTGAAGTTTGGTTAAAACAACTGTATCCATCAAAAAGTAGGGAAGTAGTGCACCAAGTTTCTTGAAACATCAAGATGTCAAATTTGGAAACCCAATCCACCCAGTCCCCATTTGTTACTTTAGCGTTAAGACCTGCTATATTCCAACTCAGGATTGTCAGATTATTAATCGATGTTACCAAGGTGGAAACATAACTGTTGCCCTTAGGCGCCTTGGCATCATTAGCAGCCACTGTAGTCGGATCAATAGTTAGATCCCCCGCTAGGCCAGATATATTAAGATAATTCGTGCTTGCTATATAATAAAAGCATAAATGCCCTATTTACCTCCTATATGTATTGATAATTGTATTGCGCAATCTTATAGTGGAAAAATACATTTTGCATTTTGTCCAACTCATGAATCAATTAGTTGCACAGTATACATCAAATAACGTTGAGTGCTCACGAGACCATAAAAGATCCTACATTATTTTTTTCTTTTTTTCTCTTTTTTTCACAATAAAGTGCTATAGTGCTGTCATTCTAAACGTATATATATATATATTATCTACTGGCGGTCGCCAGTAGATAGTTATAGTTAGGATCTATTTCCATAGGAAATCTGCAACATTCTACTGGGAATATCTTTGGCGCCGATTGACGAATCTTCGCGAAATTCTCCAAACTTTTGGCCAGCTCCGCTCCGCTCCTACCCTGAAAGTTTTGCGGTGATCCGTGAAGCGGGGGCCGAGAAAAAAGGGGGGTCCCAAAACGCGTTTTCCCCATGCAATTTCCCATAGGATCTGTTGTCGCAGCTACAGCCCGAACCGCTGAACGGAATGACACCAAATTTGGCAAAGAGGTAGACCTCAGTTCGGACTCATGCCTTTTGCATATTTGGTGTGAATCTGTTCAGTAGTTCATGAGAAAATTAGGGTAAAAAAGTTAGTGATATCTATGGCCGCGGAGGATCCGCGGACCGTACCCGCACCGTTAGCGCACCCTCCCCGAACGGAGCTCGCACCCTCCCGATCGCACGCTGAATGCTAATTGGCTGTCGAGCGTCTCTCTACATTCGAAACCAGGAACTGTTGTCGGCCATTTTCTGCCTCGGTAGAAGCGGGGCTGAAGATGGAAGGGGAATAAGTGTGTAAAAGATATAAAGGGGGCAGAGTGGAAATACTCTGACCCTCTAGATCTGCTTAGGGGGTCCCAGAAGGACCCCATGTGGCCCCCCTTTGTTTTTTTTAAAAAAGCGGCAAAATGCGCGCACGGTGCGCGCATCCTACCGCATTGGATGCACGGAGTCTCTCGCGGTGGGTGCGCGGATCCACGGCAACGTTTTTTGAAAAACAACAAGAAATCATTGGTTGTATAACAACTTTCTACACTGAAAGGTAGGGTGTATATTTTTGTTTTTTAAAGGTATGATTGTTATTGGTTAACAAAAACAGATTGTAAGGAACATTATATATGATAAGCTGATATGTTGAAAAGTCAAGCACACTTCCTGTCTTGTGTAGGAACATTGTGTGCTGAACTTGTGACCTGTGAGCTCAGTGCAGTGTTCCATGACCTGTTTCTATGATAACAGGCAGAAGGCAGATTGGGGGAAGGGTTGAAATGTATTTCAGTTGGAAAGGGTTGAAATGTTTAACCAATAGAAATATGTGTTTGCTTTTGAGTTTATGTGCGAAGGATTATGATTTGATGTTAACATGTATATGTGTGGAAAATGAAAGGGAAACTTTTTCATTCTTTGCTTTTGCTGAGAGGTGCACAGTGCAGAGATTCTGTAAAAGAAAATATGGTGAGTGATTGATATACTCCTTAATCTACAAAAGAACTTGAAAGATGAGTTATTTAATTGTTAGGGGATGTATGTAGACTATTTTGATTTTAATCAGACTAATGTATTTTTCCTGCTAAAGTGTAGGGAGTACTTTTTTTCTCTACAATATGTGTGCATGTAGAAACCATTCTGTGATTGGCATTTGTGTTTTTCATGTGTTTGTAGACAGATAACTGTGCAGTTTTTATATTTTGGTAGAATTAGAAACCAGTCATTGTTTATGATTTTGTGAAATGAGTTATGTTATGTTTCTATACTAAAATGTAGTACTACTTCTAGATGAAGAAATGTGTTTTGATATAGTGCAAGGGATAGTGTTGTTTGTCTAGAATCACACAGTGAGTCTGTGTGCATTAGGGAACCACTGTGAGAGAAGCATTTGGTAACATCGTGTATTTGCTGACAGATAACTGTTTTATAACCAGTCAGGTTGTCAAGTTTTAGTAGCATTAGAAGACAGTTATGGCTTACGCTTTCATTAAATGAGTCAGGCATTGACAGTAAATTGCAGTCGTGAAATATGTAGATTGTGTGCAGTTCCCTTACTACTTGCACTGTAGTGAATGAGTTTTGGTAAACTCATAGGGATAGTGGTGCTTGTCTAGAATCACACTGTGAGTTAGTGTGTATTTGGGATCAGTGTGAAAGAATCATTTGGTAACATCATGTATTTGCTGTCAGATAACTGTTTTAAAATCTGTCATGTTGTGAAGTTTTAGTAGCATTAGAATCCAGTCTTTGCTTATAGGTTGATTAAATGAGTCATGCTTTGACACTGATGTGCTGTACTTAAATATGTAGATTGTGTGCAGTCCCCTTACCCCTTCCACAGTAGTGAATGAGGTTTGGTAAAGTCCTAGGATAGTGTTGATTGTCTAAAATCACACTGTGAGTCTGTGTGCATTTGGGTAAGGATTGTGAAAGAAGCATTTGGTAACATCGTGTATTTACTGACAGATAACTGTTTTAAAACCTGTCATGTTGTCAAGTTTTAGTAGCATTAGAAGCCAGTCTTTGCTTATGCGTTGATTAAATTAGTCAGGCATTGACATTAAAGTGTAGTTGTGAAATATGTAGATTGTGTGCAGTTCCTTTACCACTTCCACTGTAGTGAATGAGTTTTGGTAAACTCCTAGGGATAGTGTTGTTTGTCTAGAATCACACTGTGAGTCTGTGTGCATTTGGGAACCACTGTGAGAGAAGTGTTTGGTAACATCGTGTATATGCTGACAGATAAGTGTTGTAAAACATGTCATGTTGTCAAGTTTTAGTAGCATTAGAAGACAGTTATGGCTTATGCTTTCATTATATGAGTCAGGCATTGACAGTAAATTGCAGTTGTGAAATATGTAGATTGTGTGCAGTTCCCTTACCACTTGCACTGTAGTGAATGAGTTTTGGTAAACTCATAGGGATAGTGGTGCTTGTCTAGAATCACACTGTGAGTTAGTGTGTATTTGGGATCACTGTGAGAGAAGCATTTGGTAACATCTTGTATTTGCTGACAGATAACTGTTTTAAAACCTGTCATGTTGTGAAGTTTCAGTAGGATTAGAATCCAGTCTTTGCTTATGCGTTGATTAAATGAGTCATGCTTTGACACTGATGTGGTGTACTTAAATATGTAGATTGTGTGCAGTACCATTAACTCTTCCAGAGTAGTAAATGAGTTTTGGTAAACTCCTAGGATAGTGTTGCTTGTCTAAAATCACACTGTGAGTCTGTGTGCATTTGGGTAAGGATTGTGAGAGAAGCATTTGGTAACATTGTGTATTTGCTGACATATACCTGTTTTAAAACCGGTCATGTTGTGAAGTTTTAGTAGCATTAGAAGCCAGTCTTTGCTTATGCTTTGATTAAATGAGTCAGGCTTTGACACAAAAGTGCAGTCCTGAAATATGAAGATTGTGTGCAGTTCGCTTACCACTTCCACAGTAGTGAATGATTTTTGATAAACTCCTAGGTATAGTGGTTGTTGTCTAGAATTACACAGTGAGTCGGTGTGCATTTGAGAACCACTGTGAGAGAAGCATTTGGTAACATTGTGTATTTGCTGACAGATAACTAATTTAAAACCTCTCATGTTGTCAAGTTTTAGTAGCATTAGAAGCTAGTCTTTGCTTATGCATTGATAAAATGAGTCAGGGTTTGACACTAAGGTGCAGTACCATGTACTATTCTGTTCACTGTGGCAGAACTGAACATTTAAAAGTTTTACCTAAGCACTGTCCTAGAAGTAGTCTGATTATTTAGTCAGTTTCTAAGTACCAAATAGACTGCTTCAAATGTCTATGCAGTATGCATGTAGTGTTCTAACATACTATAGACTTTTCTTTTACACCTTCAATTCCCTAGTCAGTATCCATACACTTCCAGGAAACATCCTGTCACTTCCTTTGCAGTCCTCTAGAGACCCATTCAACAGTATGTACTAATCCATTCACTGTGCCAAAACCCAAACACTTAAAAAAATTCACCAAGACACTCTCTTTCCAGTACTCTTATGATTCAGTCACTGCCTAAGTATTCATGCACTGAGCCAGGTCTTAGCACATGGACTTCTTCAAACCCCTATCCACTATGCAAGCAGTCCTCTAAGCACCTACACACTTGTCTTTCACACCTTCAATTCCCCAGTCAGTATCCATTCACTTCCAGCAAACACCCTGTCACTCCATTTGCACTCCTCTAGTGACCCATTCAGCATCATGTACTAATCCATTCACTGCGCCAAACCTTAATAAATTCACCCAGGCACTCTCCTTGCAGTACTCTAATCATTCAGTCAGTACCCAAGTACTCATCCAGTGACCCAGGCCTTGGTATATGGACTTTTTCAAACCCTTATCCACTATGCATGCAGTCCTCTAACCACCTACACAATTGTCTTTCACACCTTCAATTCCCTAGTCAGTATCCATACACTTCCAGGAAATACCCTGTCACTCCCTTTGCAGTCCTCTAGTGACCCATTCAGCATCACGTACTAATCCATTCACTGTGCTAAAACCCAAACACTTATAAATTCACCAAGATACTATCTTTGCAGTACTCTAATCATTCAGTCAGTGCCTAAGTATTCATACACTGAGCCAGGCCTTAGCACATGGACTGATTCAAACCCCTATGCACTATGCATGCAGTCTTCTAACCACCTAGACACTTGTCTTTCACACTTTCAATTTCCTAGTCAGTATCCATGCAGTCCAGCACTTGTGACTGCCTTTGCACTCCTCTAGTGACCCATTCAGTACCAAGTACTAATCAATTCCCTGTGCGAAAAGCCTAGCACTTATAAATTCACCTAGGCACTCTCCTTGCTGTACTCTAATCATTCAGTCAATACCCAAGTAGTCATGCAGTGAGCCAGGCCTTAGCACATGGACTGCTTTAAATGCCTATGCATTATGGATGCAGTCCTCTAATCACCTACACAGTTGTGTTTCACACCTTCAATTCCCTAGTTAGTATTCATACTCTTCTAGCAAACACCCTGTCACTCACCCAGTGTGTCTCCTTATAGTACTGTAATCAGTTAGTCAGTTAGCATGTAGTCTTTTAGTGAGGTAGGCTTTAGGGCATGAACTGCTTCAAAGTAGTATGCACTATGCATGTAGTGTTTTTAACGATCGTCACACTTGTGGTTCAGGGCTATAGTTTCTTAGTCAGTTGTTATATAAAATGTGTTTGTACAGTAATGGAATAATATAAGTTTTAAAGTTATCAATATACATTTATTTGTGATTCTTTTTTACAGATACAGAACAGGAGTGTTTCTCATCTGTTTGCACTCTTCTCGTGCAAGATTGTTTGGATGAAGGGTCCTTAGGTGTTTCATCATACTTGCTGTGCCGCACGAGTATTTTTTGTTAGGATCCCCTCGTAACAGAACTCTTTGGCAAATCTTGCGAATAAAGAAGGTGGCATTGGTCTTTGTTTGCCCCTTGGAAAAAGTAAAAAATGTCTTCACCACTGAAGAAAACTTTGTGGGCGTGATGTCATCAGTGATGTCATTTGAGATGTCATCAGTGATGTCATCAGTGATGTCACTGACCATGTCATGAGTGATGTAATATGTGACGTCATCAGCAGTGCATTGCGGGGGCGCGAGTTATAGTTAGCTGAACTAACTATAACAGGGTTTTGTATGAGGGAAATGTCCAGCTAACTATAACACCCCTGAAACCTATGTTTTTTTCAGTGAATTTCTAAGGTTTTTTAAATGCCAATTCCTAACTATAACGCCCCTGAAACCTTTGGTTTTTTCAGGAATATATATATATATATATATTGTAACAAATCCTCCCTACGGAAGAAGTAGGTCGCACTCCAACAGCTTTCCAATTTGCTTTTCTTTATTTCCAAAATTCCATAGTTTAGCAAAACCAATAGATTGACCAACGCGTTTCGGTATGCTCCGCTACCTTGCTCACGGTCGTCGTTTTTACAAATGTTAAACAAACTGTTTTAAATAAAGATATTTGAAGGAAATCCCATGACACCAATTTCCTGTTCCCACCCTTGTGATGCCCCACAGGTTTATGGGTCTTGTAGTTCGCATTAGAACATTCAACAGAGATACATTTTAACATTTAATTTTTTTGTTAGTTATTGTCCTTCTGTTTCTTTTGCCAGTTCAAAAATGATCTTCGTTGTTGCAACAGGTTTAATTTGGCCCAATGGTGGGCATTGCAATAATTCTTTTGCGTGTTTTTCGTGCTCCATTCCCATTTATTTATAAGCCCTCCAGTGGGCTCTTTTACATATTCAAAAATGTTCTTCGTTGTTGCAACAGGTTTGATTTAGCCCTGTGGTGGGCATTACAGTAATTCTTTTACGTGTTTTCCATACTCCATTTACTTTATTTATGTCCAAGTACTCAGTTATTCTTGTCATCTGTTTTAGTTAAGCCCTCCAGTGGGCTTATAAATAAATGGGAATGGAGCACGAAAAACACGCAAAAGAATTATTGCAATGCCCACCATTGGGCCAAATTAAACCTGTTGCAACAACGAAGATCATTTTTGAACTGGCAAAAGAAACAGAAGGACAATAACTAACAAAAAAATTAAATGTTAAAATGTATCTCTGTTGAATGTTCTAATGCGAACTACAAGACCCATAAACCTGTGGGGCATCACAAGGGTGGGAACAGGAAATTGGTGTCATGGGATTTCCTTCAAATATCTTTATTTAAAACAGTTTGTTTAACATTTGTAAAAACGACGACCGTGAGCAAGGTAGCGGAGCATACCGAAACGCATTGGTCAATCTATTGGTTTTGCTAAACTATGGAATTTTGGAAATAAAGAAAAGCAAATTGGAAAGCTGTTGGAGTGCGACCTACTTCTTCCGTAGGGAGGATTTGTTACAATATTGGCGGTTTGGTTCAACCGCGAGGCAACGCACCCGCCGAGTAGCGCCCGGAGCAAAGTAAAACGGAACCACCTGTGAGGATATATATATATATATATAAATATATATATATATATATATATATATTAAATGCCATACGTTAACAGGTACACTCAGAATAATGCCAGATAATCGAGTAATGCTTGATGGAGCACATTTACGATTGGCAAGTCTACAGCACAGCTACCAAAACAGATTTTTTGGATGCGCAAGCTAGCATCAATATTTTTGCACACTGGCTGAGTTTACAGATCAATTATCAGACCAGAAAAGGTTATTGCATTTGGCTGCTGTTACAGTGTTTAGCTCCATACAGGCAAATAATGACCTTTATACAGCTGCTTGCGTCAAGTGGCTACTGATACTTCATTTTAAATCAACCCTTAGACATGCAGTAGCTGAAATACTTTTGCCAAGTGGCTGAGTCTTCATAAGAGTGTCAATTCAAAGAATATTATTAATGGGGCTGCATTTAAACACAGACTGACCTTGTATAATTGCATTCGCCAAGTGGCTACAGTTACTCAAGTCCCAATTATCGAATGTTTATATAAAAATTAAATCTCTAAATAGTAAATATATTCAAAAATTGAAAAACTTGAAATTAAGATAAAAACGTGTCTCTTATCTTGATCTCAGTGCAGACCCGAGCCCGGGGAAGAAAAGGGTAGGGAGCCCGTGAAGTGTCCATACCGTGTGGTGGGTCCCTTCCTTTCCTCCTGTGAAAAGTACAAGGCAAGAAAACAATGAACAACATAATACCTCTCTTTTAAGAAAAATGACTGTTGAAAAATATACCATTTAAAATCAAGATTCTATTGAGGAGTAGAAAACTGTAAATAGTACATTATGACATAGAAAGATGTAAACTACAGACAACAATCACTCCTCATGAAGATGTGTTGTTAGTTCTTCATCTAAATTATGGCTTCCAGGGAATCTAGTTTCTAACTCGATTATCCATTTCGATTCTTTTTCCCTCAAATCTAATTCCCTGTTGCCGCCTCTATGTCCCACATTAATCTGCTCTATGGCAAAGAAGCTAAGAAGAGAGCTATTGGATTGATGATGTTCCTGGAAGCGTCTGGCAATGGGGTAGTGCATGTCCCTGTTTGTGATGGCCCTAAAATGTTCCAGGACCCTCTTTTTGGCCATAAAGGTCATGCTACCCACGTATTTCAGTCTGCACGGACACTCTATGACGTAGATAACAAAACTGGTACTACATGTAAGGAACTGAGTCATGCTCAAATTCATGTTAGATCCTGGCATTTTAAATTCTTTGACTAGGTGGCTGAGTTTACAAGCTTTACAATGCCCGCAAGGAAAGAATCCCTTGAGATTATGCGAATTGGCCTTGCGTGGCCCTTACCCATAATCACAAAAAACTAACACCAACAGCTAACGCAATAAGACATACCCGCTTAACTGAGATTAGGGCTATTGTGCTTTAGGTGCTTGTTCCAGTCCTTTGCCGTATTAGAAGGACCATATTTCCTATCCTAACACTAACTACGAGTTTAAATCCAGTACTTACACTGCCCCACTGGATGCATAACAAGCATTTGCAATGCAATAGGTCTCGCATTTACGTGTGTTTGAGGTATTGGCATTGTCAATGACAATGGCTTTTAGTTTTGTTTTCATATTTATGTTTTAATAACGAAAACAAAAATAAAAGGCATTGTTATTTGCAATGTCATCAGCTCAAACTCGTATAAATGCGAGACCTATTGCATTGCAAATGCTTGTTTATTTTGAGAGGGAGAGTATCTGCACTTCTCAAGAAAAACATAATACTGTTAATTAGAAAGTACTGCACTTCTCAGAAACGAGATGTAACAGTGAGACTAGAGGCTTTACTCGTGCTTATATAACTGACCTGTCCCAGTACTTGCTTCTCAACATCTGGTCACCCTAATCAAGTGACACATAAAGCTCTTAACTGTCACACACAAAAGTGTTGTAAAAAAAGGAAAAATCACACATAAGCAGACTGAAATCTTGGCGGCTTTATGCTGATGACCGGCTGCGTTTGGCAACCAAGCGGAACTGGGGTGACGCTCAGGAAGCTTTGCTGCGGAGAGTGCTCCCTGACAGTGACACACTCAACTTCCGTGTGAACTAGACTACTTCTCTGACGAACTGCTGTAGTCACACACTGCCTCTGTAAATGACTCGAGATTTAAGGAAATTAATTCTAGCTCCAAAATTGTACGGGGACCTGAACTGTTGCAGACCAGCCTAGCAGAGTTTGATTAGGCGCCTACGACCATGATATAAATTCGCCCATTCTTAGCGAAATCTATGGGCATCACAATATTCCTCCAGTTCCTGTTCATATATTACAGCTTTGCCACGGAAACAAAACAACATAAAAAGTTATTGTCAGTCATAACATTTGTCGAACATCCAATTTCTTTGGAGGTACAACTATTCCATCAGGAACGTACCCATGAAATGTTTTATTTGAATGTGAAGGGTATTCTTGGAAAAATAATAGCGTCTATTAAAGGTATTTGACTTTGTAAACAACATCCGGCTTCCTCCGATTTATTAAAAAACGGTGAAAGGATGCAGCTTCGCCGAACGCCTTCTGAATACAGAAAATGTCAGTGCCACTAGGTACGGTACATTCCCAGGACTGCCAAGGCCGCCCTTGATTAATTAGCTCGCATTTTGCACAGCAGCTGTCAGAGAGTGGGCAGAATGATGGCGGCGTCCGAGGTGGCTGCCAATCCGCAGTATTCCTCGCTATAGACTCAATCAACTTCATCAGGTGAAGAAAAACAATGCCCCTGAAATGTTAATTTTAATTCAGAATATAAAGATCCGGCATTTCCTTCTAAAATGGACCCACGTTACTACTAAATGAAAACACATTGTAACTATCATTTTACCACCGCCCGGAACATATTTCGAATTGTGTAGATTTCTCATTGTTTGAGTCTTCAAATTCTAGAAACAGAAGAAGATAGACTTTTGTGGGAAGGGTTTTGCAAATATTTGTGGTACAGAAAGCCACATTACAGATAGCATCACAGATCCTCCTGCCTTGTTACCATGTAAACAGATGTCCAACCCTGACAGGAACTTCTAGCTACACAGCTCTTGTTCACAGAGTGCAGGGCTGTGGGAGAGATATTCCGTTTGCCCGCTTGCAGCAAGCTACTAGCCTCTTGAGATGTGTGAGCCCTGTCATCCCCACAAATAATTCAAGATTCACATCATCAAGGAAACTACAAGCCAAAGCAATATACCACCACGCCCTGCTCAGACGAGATGCAAGGACTGTTCTTCTATGCACAACACATTGTACCTGCTTTCCCCAAATATGCAAGTGATTCAATGAAAACAGTGGGTGTGCCGGCAGAGGAGGCTGGGTCTACGCAGCAAAGCGGCCGTTAAAGAGAAAGTGATCGCGATCGCGATCAAAGAGGCCATGCGGCCGCGAAAGTGAAAGTAAGCGCGACGCGCGCGCCCGCGCACATGCACTGTAGCTCTAGGCTGGCCTGGTAGCATTTTTCGGAGCCCATATACAAAATGTCTCTTCGAGCCAGCGCATGCGCTGGGCTCAGCGAGACCTAAAAAGGGACTTCACCAGCTACTCTTCCTGAAATATCAAGCACCTTGACAGACCTGCGGCCTAATCAACTGTGTGTGGAGGGCAGATATTCAGGACAGTGAAAAGAATGCCTGCAATTTGAATTATGAATATTATCGTAATTGTTCGGAACATGCTGAATACAAGCTGAGTCAGATTTTGTTCAGTGAAGGTAAACTTGAAATACATGTGGAAAGTCCCTGGATGGTTGTTGAAAGTACTATGGGCCCGATTATGAGTTTGTGGCGGTCCTGGAGCAGGCTGCCACCCCACCGCCCCGCTCCAGGACAGCAAAACCCGTGTGCGCCCTGCCCGCCAGATTATGAGTTTTTCAGTCACTGGTGGGTGGTTCTTTGCCATTCCCACAGGGAAAATAGGCACCAAAATGGGATCTTCAAAGGCAGTAGTTGCATGGCATGGGCTGGTGCTGTCCATTCCGTGCAGGTACTGGGGTGCATGCACACAGGTGGCTACAACATGTGCCCCCCTGCATGCACCCCATGGCCCAGAGGCAACAGGGTTTCTTCTTCACCACAGTTTTCTTGGGGGAGGAACTGCCACAAAACCGTGTCAAAGAACCAACTTGTAGTATGCTTGGCGAGGCCATGGCGGGCCTGCCAAGCATACTGCGGCCTCAAGACTGCCGCCCCACTGCCAGGAATCTTTGAAACCTGGCGGTTGCAGAGTTGCAATGGCAGTCTGACCGCCCAACTCATAATGGGGTGGTCTGACCACTGATGCTGCGGTTGCTGGACCGCCACTGCTGCACCACCTTGAGTCTGGCGGTCTGTGGATCACTAGGCTCATAATCAGGCCCTATGAGGCCATGCCAGATGCAGAATTTGCACTTTACAAATGTCAATAACATCAGATATTCTAACAAACCATTTAACAATTCTCTGAGTTTCCTCCAAGGTCAGTTTGGCCTATAGACCAGTCTGGCAGTGCACGAAGGGTTTGTCTGATAAGTCAGTGTGTAACCATTTTTTGGCTGTTTGTGGGACTGTTTTATAGTCTGTTAGGCCGTTTTTAGGTCTCGCCTGACCCAGCGCATGCGCTGGTCTGGCGAGACTTATTGAGAGGGCTCCAAAAAGAGCTACCAGGCCAGCCTAGAGCTACAGTGCATGTGCGCGGGCGCGCGCGCCGCGCTTGACCGCAATTACTTTCACTTTCGCGGCCACACGGCCGCTTTGATGTTTGATCGTGATCGCGATCACTTTCGGGGCCGCAGGGCCGCTTGGCATAGTCAATAGGTCTCGCTTTTGGGACCTTATAAGTATTTAGTTATACAACTGTTGCATGGCTAAACACTTATAATGTCCCAAAGGCGAGACCTATTGGCTATGCCAATGCTTGTTTAGGTTGAGCCTACAGCGCTTGCTCTGAAGGATCGGCTGTTGCATGTATTTTGTGAGCTCTGGAGTATTTCCTCAGGACTTGTCTGCTTCCGCTTTTTTTGCTTTCTGCTAAGAGACTTTTTTTTTTACACAGCATCCCTCCCAAGCTCTTGTTCTGGTGTGGGTTCAGCTTCGGCGCCGTATTTTAGTGCATCTTAGCACCCTCCTTCCTTGTTGTTGCTGTCATCCTTCGTACACCCCCTCAATTTGTTCCACCCCCTCCCGGCCTCTCTCCCACCCTGCTTTCATGTCCTCCCAGTCCCAGCAAATCGTTGCTGCTTCAGCGTTGCCGCAGCATTTTTTTTAAATTGCTTATTCTCATTTCCAACAACTCTTCCTTCTTATTTTTGCTTTGTTCCACAGACTTTGAATAAAGACCCATTTTATAGAACAAAAAAAATAACTCATTTGGGTGTGTCACATGACCCAGAAATAGACACATGTAGACCGTAAATTACGCTTATGCTAGGCCGAAGCAGACACAACAAAACAGAAGACGGGTCTGGACCACAGCCTCCGGCGTGGAGTGGTAGGGGTGGCGCTGCAGAGTCTCCCGGAGGTGCTGCAGGGGCACAAGAGACTCGTAGGAACAAGCGAGGTAACAGAGCGCATGCAATGTCATCTATTCATTAAATTAGAAGCAGGCTTTAAAGGGTTTGGCTTGCGCATGGCTAACTATATTTAAACAGGACTGGGTGAACAAAGTCAAAGACATGACAGACACTTATATGCTGTGAACTTTTATTCAGAAATACAGACTCCTCAGAGAATCCTGACTTCCATTTTGTGATATGGATATTTGAATTTCTCAAATCGTTGGGATCCTCGGGTTGGTACATTGTGTGGCTTGTGATATGCAATCTTTCAATCAATCAATAAATCAATCAGGGGTTTATAAAGCGCGCTACTCACCCGTGAGGGTCTCAAGGCGCTGGGAGGGAAGGGGGAGGGGGGTGCCGCTCCGGATCAGTCGAAGAGCCAGGTTTTGAGGCTCTTCCTGAAGGTGTGCAGAGTGGGGGAGCGCCTGATGTTGACTGGGAGCTCGTTCCAGGTCTTTGCTACTATGTAGGAGAAGACTCTTCGCCTGCCCTGGTTCTGCGGATGCGTGGGGCCTCTTCCAGGGTAAGGTTGGCAGAGCGGAGGTTCCTTTTGGGTACGTGGAAGGAGACTCTTTCGTTAAGGTATTTGGGTTCAATGTTGTGGAGGGATTTGTAGCCGTGGGTGAGTAGCTTGAAGGTTACTCTCTTCTCGATGGGGAGCCAGTGGTGGTCTCATAGGTGCTGCGTCATGTGTTTGAGTAGTGGGGTTGCGAGGATGAGTCTGGCTGTGGTGTTCTGGATGGTTTGGAGCTTATGTAGCGGGGTTTTGTTGATTCCGGTGTAGAGGGCGTTGTCATAGTCCAGTCTGCTGGTTGAGTGCGTGGGTGACGGTCTTTCTGCATTTGGGGAGATCCACTTGAAGGTCTTGCAGAGGATGCGGAGGGAGTTGAAGCAAGTGGTGGCGACGACGTTGATATGGCGGGTCAATGTAAGAGAGGAGTCTAGAATGATGCAGAGGTCCCGGGCATGGTCTGTTGGGGTGGGTGGGTTTCCAAGGGCAGGGGGTGACCAGGAGCTGTCCCACGCAGTGGGGGAGGGTCCCAGGACAAGGACCTCTCTCTTCTCTGAGTTTAGTTTTAGGCAGCTGTCGCTCATCCAGGCTGCGACTTTTTCCATTCCTTCTTGGGTGCTGAGTCTTGTGTTTTCGGGGTTCTTCGTGAGAGAGAGGATGAGCTGGGTGTCGTTGGCGAAAGATACTATGCTGAGCCCATGCTGTCTGACGATTGCGGCAAGGAGGGCCATGTAGATGTTGAAAAGCATGGGGCTGAGCGAGGATCCTTGGGGTACTCCACAGTTGATATCTGTAGGTTCGGAGAGGAAGGGAGGTATTCTGAACCTTTGGGTTCTGCCGGAGAGAAAGGAGTGGATCCAGTCAAGGGCGGTTCCTCGTATCCTGGCTTTGTGGAGTCTGGCTGTGAGCGTGCGGTGTGAGACGGTGTCAAAGGCTGCAGAGAGGTCTAGTAGGATGAGGGCTGCAGTGTGGCCCTGGTCAAGTAGCATGTGGATGTCATCAGTGGCGGCGAGGAGGGCGGTCTTGGTTCTGTGGTTGCTGCGAAATCCGGACTGGAAAGAGTCGAGGATGGCGTTCTCTTCGATGAAGGTGGTCAGCTGGGTGTTGATGAATCTCTCGGTGATTTTGGCTGCGAAGGGAATGAGAGAGATGGGCCGGTAGGTTTTCAGGTCTGTCGGGTCGGCCGAGGGTTTCTTGAGGAGGGGCTTGACCTCTGTCTGCTTCCAGTTCTGGGGGAAGATGCCGGATTCGAGGGAGGTGTTGATGGTCCGGCCTAGTTCGGGTGCTATGGCTGCGGTGGCTCTGTGGTAGAAGTGCGGTGGGCAGGGGTCAGTAGGGGCTCCTGAGTGGGTGTTCATCATGGTCGTGGCGGTGTCTTCAGTGGTGGCAGGTTTCTAGGTGGTGATAGCCGGCTGGTTGTCAGTGGTGGAGAGGGGGGTGGTGTCCAGAGTCTGTTCACTGAAGTTGTCTTAGAGGGCCTTGATTTTCAGGTGGAAGTAGGAGCTGAGCTTATTGCAGAGGTCCTGAGATGGTGAGAGGTCCGTGGCTTCGCTGGCGGGTTTGTTGAACTGCTGTATGATCTTTAGTCAAAGAGGGTGAGGCTATTCTATCAATGTAGATTTTAATATGAGTATCAGAGACTGCTTGGTCCTCTGCATATAAGTCTTGAAAAAAAGACTCAAATGCCTGTTCTATTTTGATATTATCTGAGGAAATCTCGCCTGAGAATACATTAACCACCTCCTTAATAATATTTCTTGTCTGATTTATGCAGGACTTCCAAGCAAGAAGCTTTCTGCATCCTTCTCCGTACTCATAGTTGGCTAGTTTACTAGCTTCACATTTTTTCCTAGTAATATCATCTAGGTAATCTATTAGTACCTGTCTTTTAGGTATAACCTCCCTACTTTCTTCTCTCTGCCCATAATCACTTTGGTGGGGATTATTTCCACTCCGTGCCCTGGAAATGTCATCCTCCAATTATTTAATGGTCACCATATTCTCCTTATACTTCTTGGCTGCAACACTTATTACTCTGCCTCTAATAAATGCTTTATAGGCATCCCATATAACCTGTAAAGGAGCAGAAGCCTTATTAATTTCAAAGAAGGATAACGCTTCTCTCTTTAGTTTCAAAATTACTGATGCATCAGAAAGTAGAGTTCTATTGAAAGTCCAACTTCTAGTTGACACACCGCCCACCACTTGTAAATCCAATACTACTGCTGAGTGGTCTGAAAGGTGCTCCGGGATATGCGTCACTGATTTGATGTTGTTTATTAACCTGCCATCTACCAAAACAAATCAAGTCTGGAAAAATGCCCATACTTTTTATTATGGAATGTGAAGTCTGAAGGGCTACTCGATCCCTTATATTTAATTCCCCAAATATCTATAAGGCCTAGAACTTTCATCAACACTCTAATGAACACACCCATCTTTGTGGGCACTACCCCTCCCCCTTTAGATCTATCAAGAGCGGGGTTCAACAGAATATTAAAATCACCTCCCATAATAATAGGAAAATTAGATTGAATCAGGTGGTTATAAATGAGACTTAGTGGACCTTCGTCATCTATATTTGGACCAAAGTATCCCACAAAAGTAAACCACTCATTTTGGATCTTGACATCAAAGATAATCCACCACCCGTTAATATCTGCTTTAACAGTCCCTAGTGTTGCTTTGGCTGAATATTTGAAAATAAGGGCCACTCCTTTCGTACAACACGTTTGGGGTGTGTGAATGGAGCTTTCAATCCATCTCTGCTTAGAACGGACTGTTTCCCATTCATCGAGGGTTAAATGCGTTTACTGAAGGATGATGATGTCATAATTTGATTGACTCAAATATTGAAAACTTCTCCTTTGTCTTCCCACTACTCTAAGCCCATTAACATTCCATGTTAAGATCTTAATTGTGGACAAATTACACATTAGAATTTATCCAGACTAATATTACCAGCATCAAGTAAGTATCTTGGACGAAGTTTACTCTACTGTTGTTTACAATATCCTTTAAAATAGACAAATGAGGACCTTTTTTTCTTTTTTCCCTAATATGCTCCCCACCCAGTGAAAACCAAAACTAACTTACTTCTCATGTGAACCCCACCTCCCCCACCCCATGGGAACACTCCCTAACAATACCCTGGGTATGATGACCAAAATACCCAACGGAGCTCACTTCCTTAATCTACAATCATCCCTGAGCCTTTATTTGACCAATAAAAGTCCCTACCTCCTTAGGGTCTTTAAAGTTGAGCATTTTGTTGTTCCACATAACTTTAAGTAAAGCCGGAAACCTCAGCTGGACTGTTGCACCTAAAGATTTTAATATTGGGATACATTTCCCCAATTCCCATTGTCTATCCTGGGTAATTCTCGAAAGATCTGACCTGATCCGAAATGACCACTCCCCTGTAGTAAAGCTACCTGCTTTTAATGCCTCAGACAATACTCGTTCTTTTAATAAGTATGTTTTAAAGTAGACCAAAATTCTCTTGGGGGTTTTCATGTTTGGATTTTTACAAAAAAGGATCTCTATGAATTCTTTGAATATCAGCCTCTAGTTCTAGGGGGATCAACAGTAGGGATAACTTCCTTCCGTAGATTTATAAAATAGCTTTTAATGTTGTCACCCTTCAAACCTTCTGGGATGTTAAGAACCTTAATGTTATTTTGTCTAGAATTGTTGTCAAGAGACTCAATTTTGTCCAACATTGCTTTCTCACCAGCTTTTAGTGATGGAATTTCATTGCGATTAACCTCTACTTCCTTGTTTAGGGCATCAACTGAGGCCTCCATCACACAGATTCTCTCCGTAATTGTTGACATTTTAACCTCTAGTGCTAAGCAAGTATCTTGTATTTTTACCTGTTTTTTTTCTGAGGTGGCAAACTTGCACCCAATCTCTGAAGATAACCCCTCCAACATATTCACTAAGTACGATTGATTTGGGTTGTTCAAGTTGGGCGGATCCCCAAGAGCTGAACGTGTGGAGGTCTGACTAGTCTCATCAGGGGGTTTGACAAGATCACTTTCACAATTCCCTAACACCTGAAACCTATTTGAGATAGAAAGGTTCGGATGGACTGCCCCTCCAGCAGGGAAGTTGTCGCTCTTAGGGTCCATTTTATTTTCTTCCAAAGCCTTCCCAGGAGATCCCTCAGCTTGATGTAATGCTACTATTTCCGACCGAGCTAAACCTGTCTGATGAATTTTAGCATGTACCTTAAAATATGATCTAAGGGAGGGGGTTATCCTCACTTGGGACACTTCCTTTCGTTGTCATGCAGAGGGGGTTGGAAAGGATAGTTGAGGATCTTGAAAGTTATAAGGCAGCTTCCCCCCTGCTTTCCAACCAGATTTTTTTGACACAATTCTACCCAACGCAGGTGCCAGTGGGGCAGTACTGGAATTACCTATGAAACCCGAGGTATTAAAGGTTTTTATTTCTTAAAGCGTACCTACTAGAGACCTCCACCCCCTTCACGTCACCTACACTCCCTAAGCCCTCAATTTGTAGGGGTGGAGCCGTAGTATCGATGTTAGCAGTGCTTGAAGCTAAGCTGATGCACCCAGTATCTCCCCCTGATTTACTTGCTTATTCTATGAGTATGAATTAAGGACCCTTTCTCTACCTCTCCTCCGAAAAATCTGTTGTGAATGGCGCCCAGTGTCTACTTGTCAGTCCTTTAAGCCGTCTGGGGCTCATGAGCAAGGAAGAGCTGAGAACCGCAGGGGAAGGTATTGGCTGGGAATAAATATATAATGCATGTGACTGCTGCAGCAAAGATCTCTTTAAACAGGATTCAGCCCCCTCCACACTGTTGGCACTTACTTTAACAAAACGGGACACCCAGCAGAAGCTGACTCTGCCCGGTGTGCCCCGGAACGAAATCCTTGCGGCGGCCCGCCTCTCCACTCGGACGCCATCTTCAGCCTGAAACAGCAGTCCCCCGATGGCTCGTGTGGTCAGCCCGTACACGCTCCCAGCCAGTGTTCTGAACCCCGCGAGTATGGGGCTGGGAGGAAACAGTCTCCTATCTGCAAAAACCGCCGCACCGCACTTCTGCCCCTGGGCCAGCAGCAACATTGATCCACTGACCCCTAGCAGACCACACTCCACCCCCCAGCACGGCCAACAGCGGCTGACAGCGACAGGCAGGCAGGCAAGCCCTGGCGGAGGCAGATGGTGTGGCTAGCCGGCCACAAAGACAGCAAAGGCACAGCTGAACCAGTAAAAATCTATAAGAAAACAGGCACCGAAGAACCTAGAAGTGAGACGGTAAGGATGCGAACAAGAATACGCGGTTTTTGGCAGGGACTTTTCCGGACGTGTAGAACTCAAAGGCTCAGGGGAATCGAATAGGAGTCAGGAGTGAGCTCGTGGCAGGTCTAACCAGCTACCATGTTCCCCTTCATGTGAACTACTGTATGACGTTGAAGAGTTCTTTTGCGTTACTTGCGTTGGTGTGGATTTTGTTCTTGATAAAGGTCCACTTGGTGGCTCTTATGCACTGGTGGTATTCATTCATGGTGTTCCTGTAGTTGTTCTGGTCTTCTGTGGTTTTCATGTTCCGCCAGAGTTTCTCGAGGCATCTGCAGGAGCGCCTGGCTTCTTGGAGGTCGGTAGTGAACCAGGCTGCCTTCAGGGAGCATTGTTTGACGGGGAGGCGGAGGTGTGCGAGCTTGTCAGAGCAGCCGGCGATCCAGTGGTGTAGTTCTTTGTTGAGGTGTTCCTCTGTGATCTTGCTCCATTTCCTTTGTGGCAAGTGCAGGGCGGGTATAGGTGCGGCGGTGGTGGTGAAGGTGAAGTGTATGCAGTGGTGGTCTGTCCAGAGGGGCTAATTGGTGTGGCTGAAGTGGATGTTTGTCCCTCCTGCAAAGATGGGGTCGAGGGTGTGTCCAACTCTGTGGGTGGGGGTGGTGATGAGCTGCTTCGGTCCGAGGTTGTCAATGAGGGTAGTGGAGTCGGGGTCACTGCGGTTGTCGAGGTGGAAATTCAGGTCTCCGATAAGAATGTAGTCCATGGAGGCGATGGCGTGGGGTGCGACGAGGTCGGCAATGGTGGTGGCGGAAGAGGCGCGAGGGCCAGGGGGTCTGTAGACGAGGGTCCCACGCAGGGTGGTTCTGGGGCTGGTTTGGATCTGGAAGGATCTGTGTTGGAGAGGGGGTCGCTCATGCTGGAGAGACGGAGGGAGCTCTTGGCGAGTCCTCTGCGGACGATGGGGGTGGTCCTTTCTTTGGATCTTGTATCCGTCGGCGATGGCGATGTCGGGGGCTGAGGTGGCGTTGGTCCATGTTTCTGTGAAGAAGGCGACATCTGGCGAGAGGGTGTCGAGCAGGTCCCAGATCTCCGTGGCGAGTCTCTGGAGGGAGTGCACATTGAGGAGGATGCACATCAAGGCTTCGGTGGTGCGGGAGTCCGGAGTGGGTTCAGTGGTTGTTGGGGGGCTGTTGATGGTGAAGGATTGTCGGCAGTGTAGGCAGGAGAAATGGCCGTGGGTGGTGTTCGGTGTCGATCTCTGGCAGTTGTTTCTTCCGGGGTTGAGTGTGAGGAGGGCGGCGGAGTTGTAGCAGTGGGGGGTCGTAGATCCAGGGTTCCTGGCACTGGCCGCGGTCGGGTCACGGACGGGTGCAGACGGGCTTGCTTTGGGGTGCCGGCAGTGTGGCCGCCATTAAGTAGGGGAGGGGGAGGGAAGCACAGCTGGGAGTTGGGAAGCAAGAACTGGCAGAGGGGGTAGGGGCCACGGGGGCAGCAGTGGCAGGAAGGGCACAACAGAGACAGAAGAACAGAAAAAGGCACAAGGCAGACACAGGCACAAGAGAGACAGAAAGAACAGAAAAGGGCACAAAGACAGACACAGGCGCAAATGAGACAGAAAAGACACAATAAAATGGCAAAGTGGCACAAAGAGAGACACGGGCACAGAGAAATAAAACAGCAAAGTGGCCCAAAGACAGACAGAGACAACAGCGGCCAGCAGAAGAGCAAGGCTCTCCCACTGGACCACCAGGGATGAGGCGCAGGGATGAGCCTGCGGGTGGAGGAGGGCCTCAACACCTACCTGGGCAGCAGCGTCCAGAGCACAGTGCTGGAGCGGTGGCACTTGACAGCGGAGCTGCGGGGGGAGAGCAGGTCTCTGACCAGGAGGTCAGGGGTCTTGCTCCCTCAAATAGGCAGGGCCCATCCGCATCTATGAGACTCATTTACCTTTCTGAGCAAATTCTGATTCAGAAGCAAACTCCTGTTTGCAAATGCAGGATTAAAACAAGTCCACCTATTGCGCATCATTCTAGTTATCGGCTGCATAATTTGCACCTAGAGGTTTGTGAGCCGCTGAAAGCTTGAACCTCGAGCCTGGCTCTGCGTGAGGTTCGGTTGGAACCTGGAGCCCAGCTTTTAATATTGCTTCTGCCTGCATCATCGCTCATCTACCTTCATGCACAAAGAAGTAAAACAAAGCACTAATATTTGAGACACAAATAAGTATCTGTTTAGTGGCTGATTTGTACAAAGTGAAACCAGAAAACCTGCATTAAATACGGATTCACCACTTCACCAATCTGAGTGATCATAGGCAAAGATTTTATTTTATTGATCCTCATTTTTCTTTACTATAGCAAATGAAAGCACCTTCAAAATACTGTGTTACAAATATAAACTGTACACAAATATATTGTATTTGATTTAAAAGACTATAATGTTCCTTATCTACAAGAATCTCGCCACATACGTGACAACTGTTTTGCCTCCTAGTTCAATAATGATGCTTTCACCAGGGTGGGGGCAGAAAGGTTCTAAATTCATGCTTAAAAAATATCACTTTTAATAAGTACTTCTCAGTGCACTGCTTTAATGGACATATTAATATCAAAGGTTCCACATGTGAAAGAAAGCCACTTTTTTGAACTGTGATTAGACTTAATCATTTACCTTTCTGAGCAAATTCTGATTCAGAAGCAAACTCCTGTTTGCAAATGGAGGATTAAAACAAGTCCACCTATTGCGCATCATTCTAGTTATCGGCTGCATAATTTGCACCTAGAGGTTTGTGAGCCGCTGAAAGCTTGAACCTCGAGCCTGGCTCTGCGTGAGGTTCGGTTGGAACCTGCAGCCCAGCTTTTAATATTGCTTCTGCCTGCATCATCGCTCATCTACCTTCATGCACAAAGAAGTAAAACAAAGCACTAATATTTGAGACACAAATAAGTATCTGTTTAGTGGCTGATTTGTACAAAGTGAAACCAGAAAACCTGCATTAAATACGGATTCATCACTTCACCAATCTGAGGGATCATAGGCAAAAATTTTATTTTATTGATCCTCATTTTTCTTTACTATAGCAAATGAAAGCACCTTCAAAATACTGTGTTACAAATATAAACTGTACACAAATATATTGTATTTGATTTAAAAGACTATAATGTTCCTTATCTACAAGAATCTCGCCACATACCTGACAACTGTTTTGCCTCCTAGTTCAATAATGATGCTTTCACCAGGGTGGGGGCAGAAAGGTTCTAAATTCATGCTTAAAAAATATCACTTTTAATAAGTACTTCTCAGTGCACTGCTTTAATGGACATATTAATATCAAAGGTTCCACATGTGAAAGAAAGCCACTTTTTTGAACTGTGATTAGACTTAATCATATTTATCTGATGTTTGTTGTATGATTTACAAGGCAAACATTTTCAGTGCCCGGCTTGCACAGTGGCTCAAACAGCTAATCCAGACCCTTAGCTTAGCTCTGGCTCAGCTCACTCTGTTAATTTGCTGGCTCCCCCACCTCTGTTTGCACCACATACAATATGGCATAAATACATATAGGCAAACTGCGTAAATACTGAGTTTGAGCATGTCCAAAATGGGTGTGGATGGGGGCATGGGCAATTATCACATCATACCCATTGCGAGGACTGAAACTTGCACACCTATAAAAAGTGCACACTCTGTTAAAAGCACAGCCCATGGTATCGGCATTTACTTGGTGTGCAATTTGCAAATCAAATTATGGGCCACTTGTATTAAAGGCCCTAAATGTCCAGGTCTCTTTGGTTGGTACAAAGAATGCTGAACAAGTCCTCCAGGATGCCCGCACTAAAGAGTGTGCTGATTGTTAATCAACTGACATGGAGGCCAGAGGTGCCCAAAGTGCATCAGTCATGAGCATGAAAAGTAAGCCAATGTACAAGGCCAAGGGACACAAGGCAATGTCTCCACAGAAAAGGTAAACGATGTGGACTATTTTTTCCATACGAAGGTAAATGTCCTGCCATTGGACAGATATGCCTCGGCTGTGGTAAAGCGAACCATTTCGACTTGCATGGCGAAGAGAAAAGAAAGTGCATCACAGTGTGAAGACAAAATGGCCAACCTAACGCTACTTCTGCAACGCTCAAGCCACCCCCACAAGGACAAGTGGTCAAACCAACTGAGGCAAACAGACACCAATCGAAGTCGATCATTGTCTAAATCATCGACAAAGAGTTCCTCAGTATCAGTTTCCAGTGAAAGTGACAATGGCAATTGTGCAATGTTGATGTTTACTTCAAAAAGGCATGCACATGTGGGACTAGTCGAATGTGAGGAAAAATCCAATCCAAAGTGAAGAAAAATTTACATGAAAAAGCACCATAAACATTCAAATGTTGTCCGAAGATCACTCTCAAGATAAACTGGTGTTCGATTCCAGTCATAATTGATAGCGGTGCATAGATAAATATCATGCCTGAGGAAAAGTATCAAGAATTATCTCCGTTACCACAACTTACCAAGTCAAAGACTAAAGTATACACTTGGGCTGCCTCAACAACCTTAAAGAGTCAATGTTCGTTTGTAGCTACGATGAAAACATAAGAAAACTGCGGACAAAGCGCATATTCATGTACTTGAAGGAACTGCTTCAAATGTCTGATTGCTGAATTTCAGCACTGCTGCTGATATTGGACTGATATCATTGAATTACAATATGAGTGCTCATCATGAAATGGTAAGCCAATTTCCCTCATTATCTCATGGGTTAGGAAAACTCAAAACAATGAAGGTAAAGTTACACACACATGAGGATGTTTGTCCAGTTGTTCAAAGACACAGATGAGTTGTGTTTCACTTGCAATAAGCTATTGAAAAGGAACTTAATTTGTTGCTTAAACATGACATCATTGAATGCTCCACTGGTCCGTCACCATGGGTTTCCCCCATTGTAATAGTGCCTAAAAGAGACAGTGAAGGAACTGTATGCATATGTGTTGACAGGCATCGGGCCAACAAGGCAATTAAGTGAGAGAGACATCCTGATCTGCACATTGCTGATATGATACCTCACTCATTCAATTCTTTATTAAGATTTGGATCTCAAATGAGGTCCACAGAAGGAAAGATAAATTAGACTAAAATTGAGTCACAATTGTGTCATAATAATACTATTAAATATATATATTTAAATCCTTTACCCAAAATCAGTTTAATCAAGTTAAATGTATACGTAATTTCATTGTAATTAAAACGTCTGTGAATAAGATCAATTCATAAAACATAGAGAGAAAAGTTACAATTTTGTGCAAATTATCCACTTCCCCACAGCAGCAAATATTGTGTGCAAATCACTCCGCAGAGAATCAAATCACTGACAATCATAACAGAAGTCTGCATCTAGACCCGAAATCTACATTCTTGCTAATGACAGTTACCAGAGGCCATGATAGTGAACTTGTATTCAGTTTTAATCTCCCATGGATCCTGCAAGGAACTCCCCCTCCCACATAACAGCAATCAATATATATAAGTTACACCACAAGAAAACAGTCCCATAACTTCCTTTCCCTCATACAGCAATACTCTATAAGAATTAAAATAAGTTCAAAAACTCATATTATTTCATTCTTTAGATTAAAAAGAAACTCACTTGCTGCTGCTATGGTTTTAACATTATTGTGTAAATACATTGGCCGTAGCAGGCGATAACGATGCAATAAAAGGGCTGGACGGAACACGATTGAAGTTCTGAATCCCCAAATTACACATGTTTCAATCTTTCCCTGTTCTCGCAGAGGATGATCAATTTACCATTAATTATTTAATGGAAGAAAATTTAGACGGAATAAATTCAGCATGTGGCGCATCCCATGATCCAGATTCCAAGTCAGATACTTCTGGGCTAATCTTGGATAGCAAGATGAGGATATTACCTTCAACCTTTTCTTCATCCTGCAGCACTTAAGATCTCTTTGAAAAGTAACAATACAGCTAGTACTCCTTTAAAACGTTTTTACAGTCTAAAAGAGAAAGGGAAGTCACGGACTCCTCCTGTACATCAAAATAATTCAACTCTAGAGTAAAATCACGGGAGAAGGAATATTTCTCTGCTTCCGAACCAAAGGTTTCCTGGTTCAACAAGCCCTTTATATAATCTGACTTACTATTCTTCTACTTCACTCTAGCTAATCCATTAACATATGAGCTTATCATGCCGAATTCTAACCTCATAGCAGGAGTCGAAACAAATGTATTAAAATGACATAATGCACGCAAGATCTGGCCCTCTATCTTTTCAAGGAAGCCCCATTTTTGAACCTGAATAGATTTGATAGCGTATATTAGTGTTGGAGGAACTTTCGCTTTAAAAACAGAAAGCATTGGCAAAAAATGCCATTGGCCCATTACCTTACAAAAAAGGAGCATAACCCATATGCATGCAAGACAGCTTTGCAGGAGCAATGTTCAATGTGGGCTTTATCCTTTATGCTGCCAGTCAATATTTAACTATGTAAAGATAAGAATTTACAAGCTCAAGTTTCTCTAAGCCAATACTCCAAACATATTTGCTATTCTTTCCACACTTTCTGCTTTTTAAAATCAAGATTTTGCTCTTAGAAACATTTATCTTCAGATATTGTACAGCAGTATACTTCTGAAGCGACATTCGCTTCTTATTCAATCCATTAGGGGTTAGATCCATAATTACAATATTGTGTGCGTACATCAGACAGGAAAAGGGACGGCACACTATCTTCGAAGCATCACCCTTGTTTGGAGCAAAGCAATTGGGTAAATCTGCAACGTACAGAAAAAAAAGTAGACAGGCCAACAAACATCCTTACTTCAACCCATTTTTTGTTGTTATCACAAAAGATAATCCTTGATCTCCCCCTAATAACACCTGACACCAAATAGAGTAGTGTAAAGCAATAATAACTGTTTGGAGGGGGGCAGGCATACCCATCTTTTGTAGTTTTTTCCACAGTGTTGGCTGATCTACCTTATCGAAGGTTGTTGAAAAATCTATGAACGTCACATACAGATTTGTTTCTCGAATTAAAGTATACTTTTCCTCAATCAGTTTCAGCATACAGATATTATCCAAACTGCAGTGTTTATTCCTAAATTCTGTTTGTTCAACGGGAAGAATTTTCTTCCCATCACCCAACCATTACCAATGAGGTAGTCCAAAATACTCCGGGCAAAAACTCAATTGAATGGTGCAAACTTCTTCTATCGGCTCAACCAATTGGAGCTTGAAGAAAAATCCAGGTACATTGCAACCTTTTCTATGCCTATTGTTTGTTTTGCTACAAGGGATTGAGTTTTGGTATATACTCTGCTGCCAAACATTTCCAAAACATCATTCGACTTTTAATATATCCTGTAGCAAACACATTTAACTATAGTGATGACATATTGGTTTTTGGAGCTACACAGAAAGAGCATGACAAAGCTCTCATGCAAGTATGTCATTTGCTGAATAATGCAGGTTTAACTCTAAATGCTGACAAATGTGAATTCCATGACAAAAGCTTGAAACTCTTTGGCCATGTTTTTTCTGATGGGGATATGAAACCGAATCCAGCTAAAGTACAAGCGTTGTCTACTGCAAATCCCCAACAAGATGTTTCTATGTTACGATCATTTCTTGGAAAGGCCTGTTACTGTTCTAGATACATATGAGATTTTGCTGCGGTCAGTGCAACGTTACGAGAATTAACTAAAAAGAATATGTCATTTCATTGGTCACGAGAATGTGAGAAGATTTTTTTGAAGAATCTAGCAAGCTATTGAGAGTGCCTCTGAAATGGCCTACTTTGATCCCAAACTTCAGAGGTTGTAATTGGCACCAGCCCTGAAAGACAGCCCAATGCCAGCAGACATATCATAGCATACACCAGTAAAAGCCTGTCACAAATGGAACATGCTTACTCACAGCCTGAAAAAGTTAATGCAGCTGTGGTCTGGTCTTGTGAATATTTTGCTCGTATTTTTGTACGGAAGGCCCTTCACAGTTGGGACTTATCATCAAGCACTGTTGGCGATATTCGGTAATCCCAAAGCCAAAATGCCTCCTAAAACTGAACATTGGGGGTTGAGATTACAATAATACAACTATACAGTTCTTCATCTTCCAGGGAAAGATTAGAATCCTGATGATTATTTTTCAAGAGTGCCATTACAATGCCATGGTACATCAATTTTATTGTGAAATCGAGCACAACAGTTGCCATGTCTTTAGAACAAATTGTCACTGACATTATCCAAGATAGTGACATGTTAAAGTTGAAAGACATTATTGCTCATCAATCGTGGAACCAGAACTCTAAACCTCTCATTAACCCTTGTGAGTATGTGAAGTTCAAAAATGTAAGAGATGAACTTTCAGTGTCTCAAGAAGGCTTTAATCTGTGAGGTACTCAAAATGTTATTTCCAAGAGTCTCTGCCAATAAGTAATCTACATTGCCCATGAGGGAGATTGCGGAATAGTTGCCACTAAGGGCCTCATGTAGGTAGCTAAATACCGGTCGGTAACGGACGAAATTCGGTAAATATCCGGTTACCGACCGGTATTTAGGCATTTGAGATGTAGGAGGCATCATTTAAGGATTCGGTAATTTACCGAATCGGTAAGGGATCGGTAAAATACCGAATCGGTAAAATACAGATTCGGTAAATTACCGAATCCTTAAATCATATGTAGGGAGCACTCAAGTGAGTGAATTTCAGTAGTAAGGATTCGGTATTCAACACCAACTACAGGTTGATGTTAAATAACGAATACCTTTCAAAAAGCTAAATTTGGCTGCTTTAAAAGTGCCATGTGGTAGACATACATGCCCTTAGGGCATGTATGTGCGCCACATGTGCACACATGCACGAATCAGGGGTGCAACAGGGTGTCAATGTGACACCCTGCCACCCATGATTATGCTTCTCCTATTACCGATTCGGTATTTACCGAATCGGTAATAGTAAATGGCTTCCCATTCATTCCTATGGGCCTCCAGGCCCATAGGAATGAATGGGAAGGGATGCATTATTACCGATTCGGTAAATACCTATTCATAAATACCAATATTTACCGAATCGGTAATAATTACCGATTGTTTACCTACATACTATTTACCGATTCATAAATACCGAATCGGTAAAATTCTGTATTTATGAATCGGTAAATATAATTTATCTACATATGGCCCTAAGAGAGCTCTCCATGATCGAGTCTGGTTTCCGTATCTCAATGAAAGGGTCAAAAAAGAGTTGAAGACTTGTCACTTATGCAACTGTCTTTCGTCTCAAGCTATTCAGCACCCTTTGAACATGTCAGAATTGTCTTATCATGCTTGGGGGAAAATTGCTATTGATTTCTTTGGTCCTCTTGAGAATGGACATCGTCTTCTAGTTATTGTTGAGGAATGCTCCCGTTTTCCATTGGTAGAAGACCTTTCATCCTCTGCACATGAAAAAATTATTCAAAAGTTAGATGGCATCTTTTCAACATAGGGTGTACCTACAATCGTAAAAGCTGTCAACGACCCACCTTTTAATAGTTGAGAATTCAAAGATGTTCTAAATCACCTCAATATAAAGCATCAAAAAAGATCTCCTCTTTGGCTGCAGGCCAATGCTCTGGTAGGGTGGCTTATGAGTACTCTAAAGACAGTTGTTCAATGTGCTGAACTGGAGAAACTAGACCTCAAAGTTGTTTTGAACACTACTCTTCGAGCTTACCGTTCAACCCCTCACTCAACAACAGGGGAAAGCCCTGCAACTCTTATGTTTGGGAGAGCCATGAGGACTAAGCTGCCCCATTGGACCAACCTCAGATACAAGATTGAGGAAGATATTTATGCTATGGATTTTGGTCGCAAACAGAAGATGAATATATATGCTGACAAACTACGTCATATGAAAGATATCACCTTTACAAGAGGAGATCGAGTGCTTGTCAGACAACACAGAAAAAGAAAGTCTGATGCTACTTTTGAAGGAGAACACTTTACTATCACCAACACCAAAGGACACATGGCGACGGCCCAGTACCCTGAGAAGTCCAGCAGGGCTCCTCCGCTAAGGCGGAGGAGCATTGCCCCACTGCTCTCAGAGCAGTGCAACAAGAAAAAATAGAATGATAATACCGCAATGTTATTATCATTTTATTTTTCCGTACTGGCTTAGGTGCTGGGCGGGCGGGGCAGGGCTGGCTGGCTGTCCAGAGCAGCCAGCAGAAGGAGTGGTGGGCACTCTCTAAGTGCGCATGACGTTTTGACTGGCCGTCTTGGGCTAGCCAAACAGTCATGCGTACTTAGCATGTTCTCCACCGGGCTGTAATGCACAACCTGGGTGGAGAACATGCACAAGCCGAGCGCCGAACCACGGCGTCCGGACCATTCACGACCCTGCTGTGATGCTGGTGACATCAGGTTTGTGATTGGCTAGGGGAGTCTGGGAGCCTGTCTGCTTTCTGATTGTCTGTCGTAAAAAGGACTGAGGAGAGGTGGCGGCAGTACCTGTGCATTTTTTTTCATTCCTCTGCCTCGCCACTCCCGTTTGATAGCAGCTGCCATTGGAGAAGTCCCTTACAAGAGATTCCTCTCACTTTTGATATGTGGCGCATCACTCACCAAACATCGATGTCAATGTAGAAACTAAGGGGCTACTTACGATATCCGACCGGCACCGTGGTGGAAGCAGGACCGCCTGACTAATAGTCAGCTGTCCCGCTGTCTGCATCACAATGCGACTGCCTTCAAGGTGGTTGCCATGTGTATACTCTGTATTGCAGCGTGTGCTACGGGCTGCAGCACACACCGCAGTACAAAACTCACACATCTTACATATCCCTGCACTATGTGTCAGGCACCATGCGGTGCCTGCCACATGGTGCACAGATATATAGGGGGGCGCCACAGGTGCCCCTCAGGGCCCATATCGGAGGGCAAGGAGGAAGAGGGGTCTGCTACTGGCCCCCAAGTCACTTTCAGGCAGGTTAACTGCCATGAAACGGCCAGACATTGTAATCCCTACAGTGGTGTCTGAGCAGGGACCGCCACTGTTGTAGGGATTGCAGTCCCTCCAATAGGCTCCTTGAGCCCATTGGATGCGTGAAGGTCAGTCTCTCCGCCCGCCCTCCATCCGCCCACCATCGTAATGCAGCGGGCGGTCCTGCACGGTCCGATGGCAATGGGACAGCCACCAATGGCACGACACATTGTAATGAGTCCTAAGTCCAAACAGACGGTTGATGACTATGTCTTCTGATAATTCCACCTCACCTATGCAGATCACTGATTCTTTGACTGCCAGCTCCCGGTTTCCAGTGACCTGATCAGGACGTTTGATTCAGGCGCCACAACGTTTAATTTAAGAATTGTAATTGTCTGTATTTCTATGATTATCTGTGTATTTATTAATGCATTTATTTTGTGCACCTATTTATTTATTTACTTGTTTATCTATTTTGAAAACTTATGAATTTTAATTTAACAAAGTGAAGATGTTGGGTCTTGTAAAAAAACAAATGCTGAAACTCTTTTGGTTCCTACTGTTCACTGTAGGCCTGTGACGTAACCTTTAATTTAACAAAGTGGGAAATGTAGTGTCTTGTAAATAAAAGAGCACTGGAACTCTTTTGCTTCTCACTGTACACCGTAGGCCTGTGACATGAGCGTTGGAGGGATAAGTTGAAGACAGGTATAGAATGTTGAGTTCTAACTTACACGCAGCAGAATCAAGATGTGTGCAAACTGTGGTGTGGTTATTGGCAAGTACCTGGGCTGGAAGGACACTACACTATTTATCTACGCCACTCTACTGTACCCCAATCTACCCGAATCTACCCCACCCCACTTTACTTTACTACAATCTACCCTAATCTACTCTGCTGCAATCTACCCCACTTCACTCCACCCAGTCTACCCCACTCCACTTCAATCCATCCCACACTGTTTAACACCCAAATTTACCCCACCCCACTCCAATCTATCCTAGTTCAATCTAACCCAATCTACCCCATTCCCTTCCAATCTATCCCAATTCACTCCACTATGATCCAATCTACCCCACTCCATTCAAATTTACCCCAGTCCAATCTACTCCACTCCACTCTACCCCAATCTCTCCACTCCAATCTACCCCACTCCAATCTACTCCACTCCAATTCAATCTACCCCACACTACTTAATCTAACCCAATCAACCTCACCCCATTCAGGTCTACCCCACTCCACCCCTATCTACTGCACTCCACTCAAATCTACCCCACACGGCTCCAATCTACCCCAGTCTACCCAACTCCACTCGAATCCACTTCAATCTACCCCAATCCACCTTACTCCAATGTACTCCAGTCATACCCACTTCACTCCAATCTGCCCGACTTCACTCCAGTCTTCCGCACTCCAGTCTACCCCACTCCACTCCAATCTACCCCAGTCTAATTTACCTTACTCATTTCAATTTACCCGACTCCACTCCAAACTCCATTTTAATCTATCCAACTCCTCTCCACTCTAATCTACCTCACTCCACTCGAATCTACCCCACTCCACCACAATCTACCCCATTCTAATCTAGCACAAACCACCCCACTCCACTTCAATCTACCACACTCCAATCCACCCAATCTACCCAACTCTACTCCACTCTAATCTACCTCACTCCACTCTACCAAACTCCATTCCTCTCTACCCAAATCTACCCCACTCCACTTCACTCCAATCTACCCCCTCCAATCTACTACACTCCTATCAAATCTATCCCACTCTACTCCAATCGACCCCACTCCACCCCAAAACCCCACCAAACCCTGCTCCAATCTACCACACCCCACTCCACCACAATCTACCCAACCTCAATCTACCCCACTACAATCTACCCCTATCTACTCCACACCAATCTACCCCACCCCACAATAGCCTACCCTACCCCAACCTAACCCACTCAAATCTACCCACTCCAAACTACCCCTCTCCAATCATCTCTCTTCAGTCTACCCACATCAGTCTATCACACTCCATTTCAATCTACCCTACTATAATCCACCCTATCTACCCCACTCCATTCCACTTTAATGTACCCCACTCCACTCCAATCTACCCCACTCCACTCTTCACCAATCTATCTCACTCCACTCTAATCTCGACTCCACTCCAATCTATTCACCTCCACTCCACCTCACTACACTCTAATCTACCCCACTCCACTCAACCCCAAACTAACCCACTCCAACCCACCCCACTCCACTCTCCCACAATCTACCACACTCCATTCCACTCTACACAATCTTTCCCATTCCACTTCACTCCAATCTACCATATGCCACCCAAGTCTGCCCCACTCCAGTCTAATTTAACCCACTCAACCCCAATCCAAACCATCCCACTCAATCTACCCTACCCTACCCCACTCCAGACAACCCTACGCCAATCTACCCCATCCATCAGCCCAATCCAATCTACCCTACTCCAATCTACCCCACCTAAAACCAAACTCCCTCACTCCAATCTAACCAACCACATCCCAATCTACCCCACATCACTCGATCCAACTCCACTCCAATCTACTCAATTCCAATCTGTCCCACTCTACCCCACTCCAATCTACCCTACTACTTTCTATCTCATTCCAAACTAATCTACCAAAATCCACTCAATCCATCCCACTCAAATCTATCCCATTCCACTCTATTCCACTCCACCCCAATCTATCCCAATCCACCCTACTCCAATGTACTCCAATCATACCCACTTCACTCCAATCTGCCCGACTCCACGTCAGTCTATCCCACTCCACTCTACCCCACTCCAATCTTCCGCAGTTTAATTTGCCTCAGTCCATTCCAATTTACCTCACTCCACTCCAAACTCCACTTTAATATATCCAACTCCTCTCCACTCTTATCTACCCCACTCCACTTGAATGTACCCCACTCCATCACAATCTACCCCATTACAATCTAGCACAAACCATACCAATCCACTTCAATCTACCACATTCCAATCCACCCAATCTACCCAACTCCACTCTAATCTACCTCACTACACTCTACCACACTCCATTCCTCTCTACCCAAATCTACTCCACTCCAATCTACCACCGTCCAATATACCACACTCCACTCAAATCTATCCCACTCCACTCCAATCGACCCCACTCCACCCCAAAACCCCACTCCACCCCACTGCAATCTGTCCCACCCCTCTACAGCCTACCACACCCCAACCCAACCCACTCCAATCTACCCCACTCCAAACTACCCCACTCCAATCATCCCTCTTCAATCTACCCACTCCAGTCTACCACATTCCATTTCAATCTACTCTACTATAACCTACCTAATCTATCCCACTCCATTCTGCTCTAATCTACCCCACTACACTACAATCTACCCCACTACACTCTTCACCAATCTATCTCACTCCACTCCAATCTCGACTCCAATCCAAACTATCCAACTCCACTCCACCTCACTACACTCTAATCTACCCCACTCCACTCTATCCCAAACTAACCCACTCCAATCCACCCCACTCCTCTCTACCTAATCTACCCCATTCCATTTCACTCCAATCTACCCCCTCCAATCTACCACACTCCACTCAAATTTATCCCACTCCAGTCCAATTTAACCCACTCAACCCCAATCCAAACCATCCCACTCCAATCTTCCTTACCCCACTCCAGACTACCCTACTCCAATCTACCCCATCCATCAGCCCCAATCCAATCTACCCTACACCGATCTACCCCACCTTAAACCAATCTCCCTCACTCCAATCTACCCCACCCCATCCCAATCTACCCCACATCGTGCAATCCAACTCCACTCTCCTCCACTCCAATCTGCCCGACCCTACACCACTCCAAACTACCCTACTCCTTTCTATCTCACTCCAATCTCCCCACTTCACTCTAATATAATCTACCAAAATCCACTCAATCCATTCCCACTCAAATCCATCCCATTCCACTCCATCCCACTCCACCCTAATCTGTCCCACTCCACTCCAATCCTCTTCACTTTTATCCACCTCTCTCCACGCAAGTCTAGCACACTGCACTCCAATCTACCCCAATCAACTGCGCTCCACTCTTCCCCAATCTACCCCACTCCAGAATACCCTAATATATTTTACTCCAATGTACCCCAATATATCCCACTCCACTCTACCTCAATCTACCCCAATCCAATCTACCCACTCCTACCCACCCAATTGACCCCACTCCACTCTACCACAATCTACCACACTCTATTCCACTCTACCCCACTTCAATATACCACATACCACCCAAATCTACCCCATTATAGTCCAATCTAACCAACTCAACCCCAATCCAGCTGAATACTTCCCACTCCAATCTACCCTGTCCCATTCCACACCAAACTACCCTACTCCAATCTACTGAACCCTAAACCAATCGCCCTCACCCCAATCTACTCCACCCCTTCCCAATCTACCCCACACCATTCTATCCAACTCCTCTCAAATCTAATCTACTCCAGTCTATCCCACATCAAACTACCGTTCTCCTTTCTATCTCACTTCAAACTACCACACTCCACTCCACCCCACTTAACTCCATTTTGTTCCAACAAAATCCACTCAATCTATCCCACTCAAATCTATCCCATTCCACACCATCCCACTCCACCCTAATCTACCCCACACCACTCCAATTTTCTCCACTCTTGTCTACCCCACTGCACTCTACCCCACTGCACTCCGCTCTACCCCAATCTACCCCACTCAAGTATACCCCACTATAGCTCTCTCCAATGTACCCCAATCTACCCCACTCCAATCTACCCCACTCGTGCATTGTGTGTCTCAGTCCTGGCTGAGACAGCTTTCCGGGCAGACACACAAACAGTCTGTCTTATAGCAGCCTCACCTGAGTACTTCACAGGTCTTTCATAGACCATTTACTTGTTAACGAGGCTTTGTTGTTTTTTCACCCCTCCTGTAAGCCCCTGCATCTCCACTCTGCCTATTGCTGGAAGAATTAACCCCCCCGAAATTTTCTAGTAGCCCCCCTCGAAATTTAGCTATAGTTGCGCCTCTCACCCTGCTCAACTCTTCCTCAAACGCGAGACCTATTGGCTTTGCCAATGCATGTTTACGTATCTGATTTGCTAATTAGGCCACTTTTATTTTGGTGCCTGGACCTTTTGTTTCTGTCCCAGTCTGACCCTGGACTTCATCAGGATACCTGGGATTTTTAGCACTAAAGTAAATAAACGATCCATAAATACAACTGCCATATACCGTAGCGCACACGATCAAACCAGAGCGTCTCTTGGAGCTGAAAACAGATTATGGGTGTTTGCTTTACCCAACTAAAAGGCAATCATTTGTATAGAACTCGGAAGGATGACGGCCTGAGTGGGCCTTGAGCTGCAGCACAGATGACTAGAGTGGACGCGTTAGCCCCCAGAGAGCCAGCAGACTCAGAGGACTTCAGCATAATGCACCCGGGCCGGACTGCCAGATTGCCCCATAGGCCAGTCCGACACTGAAGTTACAAGCAGGAGTAGAGTCGGCTTCTGTTCCACCCACAACAGCTATACTGTGCATACAACTATCTGTCCCAGATGTTACCTGGAACTCCTCGTGCCTGTCGTGCAATTAGTCCAGGGTGTCCCCTGGAGCCGGAGGCTTCCACAGAGATTGCATTGTTCATTAAAAAGGTTAAATGCACACGGTGTTCCATGATGCTGCAAGTTTCCCAATGTATTCCGCCCTTTCGAAAAAAAGGAGCAGTGTGCCTTAACCTCTCAGCCAAGGCGGCGAGTCTGCCAGCGAGGCACGCTTTGTTCACTGTTTTTGGAGCACCCTCCGGACGGATCGCAGCAGGGTCAATTCAGCCTTTTACCATTCCAGTTTGATAACATTACTTCCAGTGAGTTGGGCAATAGCAGAACCTGATAGCAGACACCAAGTAAAGATTCGGATTGTGTGCTGATACAGCTCAAAGAAGTCACAATTTAATATACAAACACTAGGTATTGCAAAATATATTTGCATGAGACGATAACCACCAGCTGCATGACAACTGTACGATAAACAGCATAACAAACGGTAACCCTTATGTATGACCTATTTATTAACAAGTGGCCCTAAAAGCCAGTTGTATCTCTCGAGTCTACGTACACAGACGAAGCCAACACATGAGCACACCTGCAAATAAATACGTAAGCACAACAACAAACAAGCATTGGCATAGCCAATAGGTCTCGCTTTTGGGACCTTGTAAGTATTAAGTTATGCTGCACAATATCCTTGGTGCAACCACATCAACTGTTGCCTGGCTAAACCCTTATAAGGTCCCAAAGGCGAGACCTATTGGCTATGCCAATGCTTGGTGTGGTTGTGTGTGTGGTTGTGTGTGGTTGTGTGGTTGTGTGTGTGTGGTTGTGTGTGTGTGGTTGTGTGTGTGTATGTGGTTGTGTGTGTGTGGTTGTGTGTGGTTGTGTGTGTGGTTGTGTGAGTGGTTGTGGGTTTGGTTGTGGGTGTCGTTGTGTGTGTGGTTGTTTGTGTGGTTGTGTGTGTGTGGTTGTGTGTGTGGTTGTATGTGTGTGTTTGTGTGTGTGGTTGTGTGTAGTTGTGTGTGTGGTTGTGTGTGTGGTTGTGTGTGTGGTTGTGGGTGTGGTTGTGGGTGTGGTTGGGGTTGTGTGGGTGTGGTTGTGTGTGTGTGGTTGTGTGTGTGCTTGTGTGTGTGGTTGTGTGTGTGAGTGCTTGTGTGTGGTTGTGTGTGGTTGTGTGTGTGTGGTTGTGTGTGTGTATGGTTGGGTGTGGTTGTGGTTGTGGGTGTGGGTGTGGGTGTTGTTGTGGGTGTGGGTGGTTGTGTGTGTGTGGTTGTGTGTGTGTGGTTGTGTGTGTGGTTGTGTGTGTGTGGTTGTGTGTGTGTGTGGTTGTGGGTGTGGTTGTGGTTGTGTGGTTGTGGATGTGTGTGGTTGTGTGTGTGTGGTTGTGTGGTTGTGAATGTGTGTGTGGTTGTGGTTGTCTGTGTGTGGTTGTGGGTGTGGTTGTGTGTGGTTGTGTGTGGGTGTGGTTGTGTTTGTGTGTATGTGTATAGTTGGGTGTGTGTGGTTGTGTGTGGCTGTGTGTGTGGTTGGGGTTGTGTGTGTGTGGTTGTGTGTGTGTGGTTGTGGGTGTGGTTGTGGGTGTGGTTGTGTGGTTGTGCGTGTGTGTGTGGTTGTGTGTATGGTTGTGTGGTTGTTGTATGGTTGTTGTGTGTGTGTGTGGTTGTGTGTGTGTGGGTGTGGTTGTGTGTTTGTGTGTATGTGTGTGGTTGTGTGTGTGGTTGTATGTGTGGTTGTGTGTGTGGTTGTGTGTGTGTGTGTGGTTGTGTGTGTGGTTGTAGTTGTGTGTGTGGTTGTGGTTGTGTGTGTGGTTGTGTGTGTGACAGTAATACTAAAAGCATCTCAAAATAAAGGAACACAAACATCGAGTTTGTGGAAAGAGAAAGCACGTTGTAAGTCAAACGGGCGCAGCAAAGCATTAACACAACAACAAAACAAACGAAGTTTAAGGCGCAGGGGGGAAGATGGCAGCCGGCTAGATTGTCCGGTCGGGAGCTCCACACTTGCCAAGCGGAGAAAATGACCGAATTGACATCGAAATGTTCCAGAAAATAGTTTTTCCTTCTTCATTAAAGAGATAATTAAAGGCGCCAAGAAGATATGCTGACAGAGATATTCATCGCCAGAATCAAGGACAAACCTACCGTGCTGCCGGGGTCGGGCGCGGAGTCAGTTGTTGGCGGTGCATTGCGTGCGTTCGCTGGTCTGTGGGCGGAAGCCTCAGCAGCACAGCGGAGCTGCCGAAGGGCGGTCGCCAGGATCTCGTTCTCCTTCCGGGGCAGCGTGAGCGGGGTGAGCGCTGCTCACACCAAACCTCCCTGCTTCCCTGAACGGAGTGAGGCCAGAATATCGCAAAGGACTTCACAGGCTGCGCCCGTTGTATCTGTCGAACCGCTGAGGAAGCGTACAGCGGCTCCTAAGGACCACACGCAACATTCTGCATGATTAGGGTAAGCGGGTTGGAAGGTTCTGCGGGGGGGGTGAATTAACAAAGGAAGCGGTATTGACACAGAGAGAAGGGGAAGGGAGAACTGGCATTATTACATCAGGAGAGGAGTGGGGGGAGTCTTCGAACACGTCCTGCTCCCCCGAATTAGCCACAACAGCAGGCAGGGAGCAGGATTTATGTATGAGTTACTGTCTAAGAAATAAACAATTCTTAGAAAATACCCTGACTCCCGCCCCAAAACAGAATATAGCCCCCCGAAGTACAAAGAGAAAGGTTAAAAAGCAGCCTACGATTACAGCACCTGCTCCTAAAACCAAAAGGAAACATATAAACGAGAAAGCGCTAGCAGGGGGGGGGTTTTGGCTCCTAAAGTCAAAATTACCCCTTCCCTAAGAACATTCCTCAAGGCACAAGTTCAAGAACAGGAACAAGAACAACTGACCAAACCCCAATTTCTCAGAAATTACCCGCCAAAAAACTGTGCGGAAAACGCCAGAAAGAGCAAGGAGATCAGGGAAAATATGGAGGGGGGGTTCATTGCCAGAGCCATTACAGATGCCTACTACAATAGATAACATAGTAAGTCGGCCTGTAATTAATAACATAACAGCAATTACCAGTACAAGGGTAAACACGGCCGGCAAAGGAAACGCAGAGCGTACTGAACAGCATTTAAAACCCCCTGAGACCCCCAAAACTCTACTGATCAGATTCTGGAGAGAATGCTAGAAGAAATGAGGACAAAGTTTGCAGTCTCTGAAGCAAATCAAACTAAAATACAAGAGGTTTGCGATATGCTGGACACTAAGCTAAATGTATTGGGTGATAGAGTAACAGCAGTAGAGGTAGAAGTAGAGGTTCTGAGCAAAAAAGTTGAATCAAACCAGAAAGAGATTAGAGTCTTGAAATCAAATGAAGAAAGCATGAAAGAAAAACTAGAGTCCTTAGAAAATCAAGCAAGGAAGAATAATTTAAGAATTTTAAATGTACCAGAGGGACAAGAAAGAAATGATATCAAAAAATATATAGCAGCACTCCTTGAAGAGAACTTCCCCTAGGTAGAGGAAGCAGCGCTAATGGAGGACATACAGAGGGTACATCAAGACCCTTTTGGTAAAAATAAGATGAAAAAAACTCCGAGGAAAATCTTAATACATTTTAAGACCTTTACCCTTAAGGAAAAGATTTTGAGTGAGTCCCTAAAATAGGGCTCTTATAACAAAGATGAATGGTCTTTTAGAATAAGATCAGATATTTCTAAGGCAATCCAAAACAGACAATGGGAACTTGGACAGCATATGCAGGAATTAAGATCTCTTGGCGGTACTGTTCAAATGAAGTTCCCTGCAGCCTTAAGGATAATGTGGAGAAATAAAATGCATAATATCAGGGAGCCAAAAGAGGTTGAACTTTTTCTGGAACAAATGAGAGACCAAAGGTGAAAAAAAAAAAAAAAAGTAGAAAGTTATACAAAGTAAAATATCAAGAGGCGAGTCGGGAGCTCAAAGAGGGCTATTAATACTGCCCAATGGAAACAAGGGTGGCTTCCCCAGGGTGGAGGGTTTTAATAAACATGAAAATAAAAAAATGTAAACACGAAGGTGGGGAGCAAAATAGGGAAAAAAGTCCTCAAGAAATATGAAGAAATATAAAGGAGAATGGGGCCCACAGCTTAGCAGAATACAAAAAAAAAAAGGGAAATAAATAATGAAGAAAGACCCGACAGTAGTTAATATATTATCTTGGAATGTTAACGTCCTCAGAACTAAAAGTAGGAGACGGAGAATATTTGAATATTTGAAAACAATAGATAGTGGAATCATAATACTACAGGAAACACACCTCTTGAAAAATGAATGGGAAGAAATAATAAAAACTTTGAGGTGGGTGGACTCCTACGCCTGTACAAATCAAAATTGTTGTATTAAAGGAGTGGCTATTTTATTTAAGAAATCCCTTAAAGCAAGAATAGAGTTGGTGGAAGTCGACAGGAAAGGGCGGTGGGTGGTAACCAGAGTAAGAATAGCCAATAAACAGTACACTATTGCCGGTTACTATGGACCTAATACAGACGACCCAGACCCTTTACAAAAATTGTATACTCAATTATTAACGGAGACCTCCCCGATAATCATAGGGGGAGACTTTAACATAATCTTGGAACCTAAGATGGATCGTCTCCCACAGAGAAGAGAAGTACATTTGATTAAAATGAGGGAATGGCTGGGGATCTGTATAAAAGATCTGGGCTTGGTAGACATTTGGAAAGAGAAAGGAGAAAATAGGCAAGGTTTACATTCCAAAATAAAAAATTAAACTTGCTGTCCAGAATAGATTATTTTTTAGTAGATAGAAACCTAATAGACAGCACTCAGTAGGTACAGCACTTGCCGGCTCATTTATCCGACCACTCAGCGGTATTATTAAAACTTCAAATGAAACATAACACCACTCAAACAAGATGGACAGTGGACCGTACAATTCTAGCAGATTCACAAAATATAGAAGTACTTACAAGAGAAACAGAACTCTACTTTCAAACTAATAAAAACAGTACGTCCATACAAATTATCTGGGACGCCTATAAGGCAGTTATCAGAGGAAAGTTGTTAAGTTTGGCGGCCCATAAATCAAAAATAACAAAACAAGAAATTGGTCAACTTGAAAGGACCATAAAGTCACTAGATATACAATTAGTAACAGAAACGATAGTATCTAAAAGGGAAAAAATGGAGTCTGAAAGATCAACAAAAAAGGAAGCTCTGGCAGAACTACTGGAGAATATTGTGAGAGAGAAATGGGAGGCCAGCAAACTGTCCCATTATGAATATGGAGAAGGGTGCAGTAAGATGCTGGCATAGAAGATGAAAACAGATCAGACTAGAAATAAGATAGCAAACATCCAACTTGGGGATTCTGATGAAACAAGTTCTGAAGACTCCTTGATTATGCAGGAATTTGTAAAATTATTTGTGGACCTATACACCGAAGATATTAAACCAACAAATGAGCAACTCCGAGAGTATATAGATGGTCTAGATCTTCCAATATTATCACAGGAGGAAAAAGAAAATTTAAATGCTAAAATCACAAATAAAGAAGTTGAAGACGTCATTAGGGGTTTAAAGAGAGGAAAGGCATCAGAACCGGATGCTCTACCTAATGAATTCTTTATTTTTCTAAGAGAAGCCTTGGTTCCCCCCTTACAGATCTGTTAAATAACATCTTTGAAGAGAAGGGAGAGTTCCCAGACTCGTGGAATGATGCGGTAATTAACGTTTTATTAAAACCAGGGAAGAACCCTGGAAAATGTGAGTCGTATCGCCCTATCTCTTTACTGAATTGTGATTATAAGATTTTTACACAGATCATGGCAAAGAGATTAGGGAAGGTAGCAGGAGCCCTAATTAACAACGATCAGAAAGGGTTTGTGAAAGGCAGACAGATTCAAGATCTGACCCATGAACTGATTGGAACAATAGATCTAGCCGTACAGGGAAAGATGTCCCTTTCCATAATCACCTTCGACGCAGCAAAGGCATTCGATAGAGTGAATTGGTTGTTTTTAAATAGTGTCTTGGATAAATATAAATTGGGAGAAAATTTTCAAGGAATGGTGAAGAGGCTATATAGAGACCCAAGTGCCAAGATACTAATCAATGGGAATCTTACAGAAAATATAGAGATCAAGAGAGGTACGAGACAGGGTTGTCCCCTGCCCCCCTGCTCTTTGATCTATATATCAAACCCCTTGCATATAATCTTAGAAACAACCTGGGAATATCCCCTTTCTCTTATCAAGGATGGGAGAAAAAGGTAGCCCTCTACGCAGATGATTTGATGATCTTCACGAACGATCTGGAGGGGTCGATTAACACCATAGGAGAAACCTTGAATAATTTTGGGAAAGTATCCGGATACCTGATTAATCAGGAAAAAACAGAAATTATGGAATGGAATACTCGTAGCAATAATCACTTGGTCAAGGAAAAGATAAGATACTTAGGCATAGAGTTGGTCAAAGACCTGGATAAAATAGTCCAGATAAACTTTAACTACTTAAAGTATGGGGGGGTCTTCCATTGACGTTTCTGGGGAAATCGAATATAATAAAAATGTAAATCTTACCTAGATTTACCTATATTTTTAGTACAATCCCAATAGAATTTAAGAGGGTATCAATAAAGAAGTTACAAGGGGAACTAAACAGTTTTATTTGGTCATCAAAAGGAACAAGAATAGCATGGAAAAAACTCGGAAGGGAGAAAGAACAAGGGGAATAGCTAGCCCAGACATATTAGAATATTATAGGGCCTTTCAATTTAAGTATACGAGGGCCTTATTAAAAGATTATGAGTACTACCCGGCTTACCTACAAGTAATGACTGGAAGAGAAGGTCACTTTCTCTATAAATTCGGACATCCGAAATTTTTTAAAAAGGTGAAATTGAAGGCCCTTAAGTCAGCCGCAAAATTATGGTATCATATCAGAAATACTCTGAAGATACCATATTACAGTGAATTTGCTCCCATATGGGATTCACCAGGAACCCCGGAATGTCTTAAAGACTGGCTTGCTGTCCCGTTGAGAATATCCGGAGTACTAAAATGGGGTTAACTGATGTCAGAAAATAACATTATTGAATGGGACCATCTGGAAACAATAACAAATTCCTCTCTATCGAAATTCAAATTCTACCAACTTACTAGCTGGGTAAAAACTCTAACAGAAAGCAAGAAAGGAAATCCCGTAATAGAGATGGAGATGCAGGAAATTGCGCCCTTAAGAAAAGAGATTTCACGATGGTACTGGGCCCTAATATCAGCTGGCGAGGAAGAATGCTTAATTTCGGAAGAGATCTGGGGAAGAGACCTGCCTTCGCTGGACGCGAAAAAAATCTGGCGAGTATCTATGGAAAAATGTTGGTCTATTGTGAAATCTGCCGCATTAAGGAGAAATCATTTGTTTACCACTCATAGAGCCTACTGGACTCCGAAGTGGTTGTCAAAGTTCAGTGGGGCAAAAACAAAGCATTGCCCAAAATGTGGTAAGGAGAAAGCGGATGACCTACATATGTTCCGGTAGTGCCCCCAGCGCGAAATAAAAAAGGCAAGATGTGGGTAACACTCTCGACACGTTACTAGAAAGACCAACTGATGTAAGTAATGATCTTGTAATATTTTGGGGTTGATCAGTCAGAATGTCTAATTAAGCTAACTAAGAAACAAGAGAACTTGCTTTTCGTGTTAATTCTATTGGCTAGAAGGGAAATATGTATTAAATGGGTAAGCCCTGTATCACCTACACATTGGGAATGGCTGACAGCTATACATAGAATATACAAACTGGATAGCAGGGGGAATCCGGGTAAGAAATATAACTTCTGGGAAATTTTGGAAAAATTTCATTCAACCTAAAAAGTAACTGTACTTTTCCTGAAAACATGATCCGTACTTTTCAAAGTCCTATGATTACGCAATGGCAATAAATAAATAGGCAGAAAGTCTGCCAGAGTAGCCATGAAGGCTAACTCACTCCCCTATGGAAATATTTATTGAAATTGGAAAGGAAATGAAGGGACCCCTACCAACAAACAAAGGGAAACACTCCAGCCGGGCCATGGAAAAATGGGGTAGTGAAGGGTCGGAAAGAGAAAGGCGGGTCCCTGATAACTCCTTACACAAACTATTGCAGAATGAGGACAAAAAAAAAAAACCAACAAAACAAACAAGATCCCTTAGCGAAGACTGAGTGCTGATAATGGATACACACAGCCCATCATCTTAAGAGTTCGATTGCAGCCAATGTGCACTCAAACCTGACCCCTCCTTGTGAGTTGCACCCCATATTTCATGAGTTGTAACTGCAGCACCCACCATAGCGCTTTGAGATCTAAAGCGCTACATAGGTCTCATCGATTAACCAGTCGCCAACATGCTGTGCTTTTAAAGAAAATGTGGCAAAAGTTTCCAGCTTCCTCATCATGTCCTCATGAAAGCGCCAACGAAAGGACTCCCTGAATGGTGCAACGGACATGAAGCAGCCGCTGCGATCAGATATAAACACTGTGAACGTTGTCCAGTTTCACAGTTTCACAGTAACATTTCCTTAATGTTCTTTAAGTCACAAAACAGTAATACTAAAAGCATCTCAAAATAAAGGAACACAAACAGAGAGTTTGTGGAAAGAGAAAGCACATTGTAAGTTAAATGGGCGCAGCAAAGCATTAACACAACATGTTCTTTGATGTTTGATGTTCTTTGAACGAGAACATCAAAGCGGCTCTGCGAAAGTGAAAGTGCAAGTGATCGCAGGCGCTTAATGAGCATGACGAGGTTTGCCAGCCTCTGCTCCTAAGCGCGCGCCCGCGCACATGCACTGTAGCTCTAGTCTGGCCATGGTAGCATTTTTTTTGAGCCTTCACAAAAAGTCTCGCCAGTCCAGCGCATGCGCTGGATCAGGCGAGACCTAAAAATAAGGATCGATGCAATTGTTTAGAGCCCATGCACACAGACATTGAAGGTCCCATTTATAGAGGCCAACAGTTATAAAGGTACCCCTGCAGACAGGTGCACAAAGGACAATTGATGAACAGAATGCTAAACAATGTCATACATTCACCACAGTACAGAGATCTGGGCCTAAATCAATCATTTTTTTTCCTCCCCATGCCATTCCAGTTTAGACGGAGCCCTATGCAAATCAGTCTTGACCCTGTTCCTAATGTGAACAGTCCAGCCCGAACTGCCAGGCCAGGTCCTCCCTAGACTGGAACAAGCATCATAGGACCGGTTTCGGGGTTTCAACCCTCAACAGCTAGGATAGCTTGACTCCAGTGGCATGGAGAGCACCGGACCCATGTCTGGGCATACCCGTCCCACTCGGGGTGACAAATTCAAAAACAACAATTGATGGACAGAATGCAGAACAATGTCAAATATTCACCCCAGTACAGAGAGCTGGGCCTAAATTCATTGTTGTGTTGCTACCCATGCCAGACAGGTCAGAAGAGGTGCGTTTCAGACAAGCCAGCGCAGGCACAGGCAGCAAGGTGCATGCACATGCCAGCCCTGTCAGGGAGCACATGGGGTTAATTTATTTATTTATTTTATCTATAAAGTTTGATATAGCAGGAACATGACCCAAGCGGGTGTCAAAGCGCTTTACAACGTTTAAAGAGATAGGTAGCATAAAGAACATCATCGTCATCAAGGACGGATCGAGTTATGACAGAATCCCCAAGAGAAACCACCACAGGGTTCAAGACAGACAAAAACCTAAAAATCCATAAGTAAAAACATAACATGCGAGAAATAAGCATGCATGCAGAATAAGGGACACAACAGGTTCAGGAGTAAAGATCGTGGATTTTAAGGCATTGCTTTAACTTCTTTCTTGAATGAAGCAGTTCAGGGGTTCAATCTGATTTTAGAGGGTAGGGCCTTCCAGTTTCTTGTTACTTTGGGTAATACCAGAGAATGCTTAGTTATATGTTTTCTTTTTATGATCGAACATCAGGAGCACACAGAGTGAAGTGCACAAAGCGAGGACAGACCAGTGTGCACTAGAGATTGTTGTTTACTTCGGACCTTAGGGTGATGTGCACCAAGCAAGCAAATAACAATGTCAAACTTTGGAACACTAAGTGATGTGCTTCAGTGGGACATATAGCCCTAATTGCAAGTCTGGCGGTTCAAAGACCACCAGACTCGCAGGGGCACGGAGATGACGGCCCTGCCACCCCTGCACCGTCCGACCACCAAATTGGAACTTTGGAGGTTGGACCGCCATTACACTGCTGCAAACGCCAGGGAACTGCCATTCACTGGCTATGGCACGGCGGTCAGGGGCTCAGCAATATACTGTGGCGCCGCTGCTGCACTGCCATGCATATTACGAGTCTTAGGACCGCCAGCAGTGTCAAGGAGGTCTTTACTCAATGAAATGGCTGGCGGTCCTGAAACAAAGGTTGCCCTACAGGACCACCTGTTGCCCATGTGCATTGTTCTGTCCATGCACCCCAGTTCCTGCACGGCAAGGACTTTATACTCCATGCCCTGCAGGAACTGTTTTTGGCGTTCCCATTGCGATGCCTATTTTCAGAGGGAACTCGTAATCTAGTGGGCGGTCCACACACAAGTTTGGCAGTGCAGGAGCGGGCCCCCGGCATGGCGCTCCCCTCCGGCAGCGCCAACCTCATAATCAGGGTCATAGTGTAGACATGGTTACTCATGTGATGTAAAAACACAGGTTGATTTCAGAGGAAGAGATCCCAAACTCTCCAATGAGCTATAAGAGTACCTCATACAGTGATGTTTTTTGTTTTATTTTAATTTTGGTACTCACTAGTATTGCACCGCTGGAACGTCCCTTTTTTGTCGTTCCGGTGGTGCAATGTGCCAGTCACATATTTATAAGGCCACATAAATTCACGTTACATGGCTTTTCATGGCCATAGAAATATGAGCCCCTTTCACGCACAAAACCGTGTGAAGGCGACGTTTCATGGGTGTTGGTGGGGGCATTCCCAGCAACATTCATGGTTTTTTGACACTGCCCCAGGTGTACAAGAAATCGTAAGTCTGAGGCAGCGCTACAAACGTATGCCACCACAGGGGAGGCGTAAGGGAGGCACAACGAGGAGAAACATCTTTAATTCTCCTTGTTTTTCCTCTTTTTATGTGTGCTGCATTCTGCAGCACACATAGAAAGAGGAAAAAGCCTCTTGTGATTGTTTTTGTGCAGGAAGGTTTCCCTTCCTGCACAAAAATAATCATCCCCGCAACGCAGACACCCTTGCACCATGGTGCAAAGGTGCCTGCGTTGGTGCACAGCAGCCCATTGTGCACCGGTTCAGGGGAAAAGAGGAGGAATAGATACAGTGCGTTCCTGCCCTTTTCTTTTGCGGCAGGGCAGCACAGCAGCAAGGCCTGCTGCGCTGACTTACGGCAAGATATGAGGCCCTGAATTTTTCCCGTTTGAAATGTAGGATCACAATCACCATAGTGCAAAAAAACTGGACCAGATCAGCATCTTTTGCCTGAAATGAAACAACGCGAAAACATTTTGGAAGACAAAGGAAGACATTTCAGTATTTCTTTATAGGATTTACGTGATATTTTGTAGAAAAAGGCAGGGAGCAATTTTATGGAACATGTCCTATTAAAAATGACATGCTAGTGCTTATATTGATTTAGAGTTACTCCAAGAAAGGTGCGAAATTAATTCGTATTTCAGGAATTCTTTTTCTGCAAAATCATTTTTCTTATGAGCAATATATAATGGGACACACAGCTTTTGGGCCGAGGTACTTTACCAAAACAATCTATGTGAGTTCCCATTTAGATAACACTGCCAAGTCATCTAGAAACATGTTTTACTGTGCTCTCAAACACTTTCATTATCCTATATTCACATGACCCAGCAGACGTAAAATATACCTGATCCACTAGAAATTGAATAAAAAAGATTACTGTGAACTAGTTTGAGTAGGAAAATGTAGTAATCTATCAGCAGTTTACAGTCACCTAGCAGCAGTTTCCTCCAGCCAAATAGGACCTTCTTCACGCCACAGCTTCCTAGAGACAAGGGTACCCCATTAGAGAAACTAGCTTTCAAAGCAGCTTTGAGCTTGAATACTCAAGGGTCAGTCCAGGGGACTCTTCAATACCAAACTAGTTTCTTTGAAGAGAAGACTTCTTTTTCAACAGTGCCCTCAAGGTAAACAACAGATGCCACATTCGCGTGTTGCAGCAACTAAACTTCATACAACATGTATGACAATGGCACACCTTTCTGCCCATTCTAAAGATAAGCAGGTTTCAATGATGAAAATTATTTTTCACCTTTAGTAAGCTTGACGTAGCAACAAGACAAACATGACGAACGAGCAATAGTGAACATAAGAGCAGCATTTAAAATTTATAGAATGCCTATGTTTATAGTACCTTAAAGAAAAACGTGAAAATTAATGAGGCGTAATTTAAACTAAACCGATGAGGAATTCAAAGATACGCACAAATGCAATTTTTTTTTAATGAATGGGAAATAAATAAAAATAATAAAAGCATTGCATCAAAGTCCCATGAAAAATTAAAGAAAAAACAACTGCTAGCAAGAAAAAACTAATGCTTGCACATATAACCTTAAAACCCAAATGCAAAATAAGAGAAGTAATTAAATGTAAAACAAATTCCATAATCATGCATCCCTGAAGATTATCCATTTGGGATCCCAGGAGGTCAGGTAGCCCTAGTGAATGACCTCAGTCTAAAATAAAAATAAAGTGAAATGTATTCAAAGTCTCCAGTAAACTGCGGATATCTAGTGTCACACTTCTTATGGTACTCCAAACCCCCAAGGTGGGCCAACCCATAGGCCATGGAACTGGAGGTGTGGAAGGCCCTGCAGCACCCCAAAATAACTTTGCTGGAGTTCTGAAGGTGAATGAGCAATGAACATGACTTCAAATTTTGTTAGGATCAGCATTCGAGACCTCTTGTATATACTTTGGTATATACTTATTATTATATACTTATATGTGTATGTACTATGTGGGCTTTAGAGTTTAGCCCTAGGACTTCTCTGCTTTCTCTTAGGGACTTTTTTTCTGTTCAACTGCCTCTATGTAACTGTCTTGATAGAAAACGACCAGCACAGGTCAGTAAAATACCAGAATTGCTTTCTGCTAAGAGACTTTCTTTTTTTTTGGGGGGGGGGGCGACTGCCTCTATCTAACTTTCTTGATGGAAAACAACCAGCAGAGGTCAGTGAAATACTAGAATCACTTCTCTAGATTCCAGTCCATAGAAATTGTCTTTCACTCGTAGACAATAATATTTTTTTCAAACCTTGTATTTTCAGTGATATGACCACCGAAGGCCTTGATTTTATATTAAAAAACGAGCTTTAGACTAAACAATTTCCAGCTGAAAGGTAATATTTCACTCCATATGTTCTCATACCTGGCGTGTCACGCAGTTTGGTGCTTACTTTTGCTCCATGTTAAAGAACAGTAGATGTTTCAGCACCCAGACTAATGTGCTGCATAGCTAAATACATATAAGGTCCCAAAGGCGAGACCGATTGCATTGCATTGCAAATGCTTGTTTTTTTCTTGTCACATTTGCTATTTGTTCAAAGACTGAGGTCAAATATCAGGCTTGTGTTCTGACAAGTAGCTGCTTATTCGTTTAGCCTACAGATCGGTGTTTGCCTTTCTTTCTTTAACTGTAAATTCAGAGGATTTTGTAAAGTGAACAATGTTACAATCTTGCTGGGGTACCAGTAATGTGAAAAGAAAGGCTGTATGATGTCATTTTTTTTCTAATGCAGAACAACATTTAAATACCATTAAAATGAACTGTACAAATATTGCAAAATGTATCAGCAGTAAGGAAAGCCCAAATGAAGCAACTTTTTCTGTAATTCTGAAGCGTGATGGAAACAACGTTTTTCTTAAGATAAAACTAAATCAAGACACTTTACTTGGGAAAGCCCAAATGACAAATCTTCACTGAAACTCGCTATCTTTTTTATGTGCAGAGACTCCGCGCTCGTATGGATACTACTTGTAAATCTCTTTGTGAATGCCAAACAATCTTAAACTTACACAAAAGTACAAGTTTACCTTTGTGAATCAGGCCCGTAGATTTTTCAGAATTCCTGAGTTTAGTGATGTAACGTTAATGGCAGCACCCCCACTCTGAAGATTGTCCCAGCACTACTGGACCAACCTCAAAATGTATGAAGGCAAGGTGTCACAGAGGTTGAACACAATCTGCCAGAGCCCTAGTCTCCAGTGGACTTCTTGCATGACCATTTATTGGTATGAAGCTGCAAGCCTCCAGCAGGGGTTAACTTGAAAGCAGCCACGGCAGGTGAAGGTAAGAGCGGTGGGGCCGGGTTGTCGGGGGATTTCAACGGACGATGATGAGGGAATGTTAAATAAATAATTAATTTTCCCTCGTCATCATCTGTCGAAATCCCCCCCACCACCCGGCTTCACTTCCCCACCACTCTTACCTGCACGGGCCGCGGCAGCTTGAAAGTGCACCTAGGCAGAGCTCCAGGAAGGTTAGATGTGATTGCCAGAGCCTCATGTGTTGACCTCGCTGGGATGCAAGTAAACCTATTACCTGTAGAGAAACAGACTGTGAAGCACTGTGGGTAAAGGCCGTAAGAACTAGAAAAATTGCACTAAAGAACCTTCATGTAAATAGTGGTAGAGTCACGTCTTGGCTCCCATTTCCAGGCAAACGAGCACTGAGGGAATCAGCTTCTACGGCGTCAGAATCTATAGACCTGATGTATCTAAAGAAGAGATTATCCATTAGTTTCTCGATTGCTACATTGGGCCAGGATACTGTTTTTCCCTATCTATCACGGCTTCCAGACCCAGGATTGAGGAAAGAAATTTTAAGGGGCAGGGTGGGTTGTAACCCAATCTACTCTTCCCGCCCACACAGTATCAGGGTCCAGAGTAATAGTGGTCTTTGTCCCTCCCCTCTGAAAGTTAAAAGTACCCTTATGCATATTCTTATGGACTGTGCCTTTTATTTTGCAAATAGAATAAAAATAGCAATTTTAAGACCTCTGTTTTTTAAATATGATGCTCTCCATAGCGATAAAGCAGTGGAGTTATTGCCTGAAATGAGTAATCTCGTTGTAACAGTTGGAATTGCCCGGTTTCTATGATCTGTAAAACAAAATCTTAATCATGAAATGTAGTGTAAGGGGAGAGGGTAGCTAGGAGGGGGATCCTTTTAAATGTATTAACTGTTTTAATGTTTTAATCGTCTAGTGTGTTTCTTCTTTTAGAGTGTTTTATGGACAAATGTCTTGTTTTTGAACCTGAACCAGACTGAGAAGCAATGCTAAGCGAGGTAGAAGGAAGCAGAGATACGCAGATATATAGATAGACACCTACACATATAGACAGCTGGACCAAGACAAAAACAGGCAAAGGGAAAGACCGCTTAAAACTACACTGGAGAGAGAAAATAGCAGCCGGTCAAAAAAATGGACAAAACGGGCAGATGTGCAAGCATACATTTCATCATCTAGGGTATGTATTTACCCCTTTCATAGAGGCATATTCACCTTTAATTACCTCAAGGGCTTAGATAACTTTACTGTAGAACACATTTAAAACTGTTTTTTATTTATATTTGCTGTTTGAATTTGTACACATAAGGGCTAAAAATACAGGCTTCAAGTGATTTTGCTTATTTTTGAGCCAGCCCAGAATACCAGTGGTGTCGGTAGAAAATCAACCAGGCGGCAACCCTAGTGCCAGAGCATCTGGCCAAGGTGTCTACGGGGCCCAACTCACTCCAAATATGGCTGTTACCATTAAAGAGGGTATTAGATTAAAAAAAAATTCACTGTGTTAAGATCCACGGTATTCTCGCCATGCCACTGATATTCACCTGTACATCTCCAACATTTGACTTTGCTCTGGAAGTTCATAAATTTACTGCTATTATTGGAGCCTTGCGGCAGCCTGAGTGATAGTCCCAGACCTGCACCAGTGTGGTAACCTCAGAGAACTCCTGAGTCCCGTGACTGTGCCTTCGTGCTCCACTCTCCTCTAGCCGTTCACATGCCTTCGCAGGGCTCTTTACTCAGGATGTAGGTCTGGTAACTCTGAAGAGCTGGGCCAGTGCCCGGGTAAACACAGTATGGATAAATTAATTTGTTATTTAGGGCATTCCTTGAGGGTGTGTAAAGAGATGATATAAAAGGTAAATGTCGGCAGGCTGTAGGGAGAACGGCTGCACCATCCATTTTAGAGGGAGGTTATTTGGGTTCTGTGGGTAAAGTCAATCAATCAATCAATAAAACAGCATTTGTAAAGCGCAGCACTGTCACCCCTAGGAGTATCTGGGCGCTGTGTCTGAGTCAAAGAGCAGAGGTCGTTCCAGGTCTTGGCAGCGATGTATGAGAATGAACGGACACCCATGCTGCTGCGACGGATGCTGGGAGTGTGTGTGAAGGCAAGTGATGAGGAGCGCCGGTGTCCAGCAGGTTGGTGGACGTTCAGTTGATGGTTGAGGTAGGCAGGCTCTAGGTTGTGGAGGGCCTTGTAGGTGTGTGTGAGGAACTTGAACTGGCATCCTTCCTGGATGGGGAGCCAGTGAAGGTCTCTCAGGTGGATGGCTATGTGGGTTCGTTAGGGAAGGTCCAGGATGAGTCTGGCTGCAGCATTCTATATGGTCTGGAGTCTTCTGAGGAGCTGGGTGGAGATGCCGGCATAGAGTGTGTTGCCGTAGTTGAGGCGGCTGGTGACAAGGGCCTTAGTGATAATCTTTCTGGTGTTGGTTGGGATTCATCTGAAGATTCTGCGGAGCATTCGAAGTGTGTGAGAGCTGGTCAAGGAGGATCAGGGTCACGGTTTCTCCACGGTCGAGGAGGTGTTCTGATGTCATCTGTTGCAGCTATCAGCATGGTCTTGGTGCTGTGGTTGGCACGGAATCCTGATTGAGAGATGTCCAGTAGTTGGTTTTGTTCCAATAATTCAGTGAGCTGCTGGTTTATGGCTTTCTCAAGAACTTTGGCCAGGTAGGGGAGCAGGGTATTCGGACATTTTTGAGGTCGTTGGGGTCATTATGAGGGGTGTGATGCCTGCGTGTTTCCAACTGTCCGGTAAGGTTGCTGTGGTGATGGAGGTGTTGAGGATGCTGGTGAGTTGCATTCCTATTGGGTTCATTGCGAAGTTGTAAAGGTTGTAGGGGCAGGGGTCAGTGGATGCCCCAGAGTGGATGGAAGACATGATAGCTAAGGTGGTCAGGGTTGTGAGCAGTGACCAGGTGGTGATGGTTTTGCTGGTGTTCACTGGTTGGTTGAGGTCATTGGGGTCGAGGGTGGTGGGTTAGATGTTGACATTTTTGTAGATGTTGGTGATCTTTCTGTAGAAGTAGTCTGCGAGGGTAATAGAGAATTTTTGGGAGGGGTGGATGGTGTTCTCTATGGCTGTTGGGTGGGATAATTCTTTGACTATTGTTCCTTTGTGTGGTTGGCTGCAGATTCGATGTGGGTGGTGATGGCTGCTATCTTGGCTTCTTTGATGTGCAGGTGATAGATGCTGGGGCCTGTTTTGTGAGCTGCTCTGTCGGCGGGGTTCTTGGTGGTGCGCCATTGTTTCTCCAGTTGGTGGCAGTTGTGCTTGGTGGTCCTGAGTTCTTGGGTGTACCAGCCGTCATGTTCGGGGATTTTGTTGGATTTTGTAGGTTTCAGTGGGGCTACTCTGTCTGCACTCTTGGTGATCCAGGCATTGGAGTTCTGGACGGCCTGGTTGAGGTCTGTTGAGGCCTGGGTTGGGAGGTGGTGATGGCTTGTGACCACTGAGTTTCAGTGACTTTGCTCCAACTGTGGTGGGAGGAAATCTGACGCCCGGTGATGGTGTGCTGAGCGTCGATTACAAAGAAGTGTATAAAGGTGTTGTCAGTCCAGGAGAGTTCAGTAGTATGGCTGAATTTGATTCTGTCGTTGGAGGTGAAAATGGGGTCGAGTGTGTGTCCAGCTTTGTGCGTGTGTTCAGTGACCAATTGGGACTGATGTTGTTAAGGTTTTCCAGGAGGGCGATGGTGTTGACATCGTTGATGTGGAAGTTGAGGTTGCCGAGTAGGACGTAGTGGTGAGAGTCGATTGCTAGGGGTGCAATGATGTTGGGGATAGTGTTGCAGAATGTTGCTCAGGGTCACAGGGATCTGTAGGCAGGGGTGACCCTTATCGTGGTCTTCGTGTCGGTTTGTTGTAGGAAGTTGAGGTGTTCCAAGAGAGATGTGGGGTCGTCATTGGTGATGGTGCATCTAATGGTTTCCTTAAAGATGATGGTGATGCATCCGCCTTGATTGTTGGCGCAGTCCCGGTAAATCATGTTGTACCCTTCTGGAGTGGCGATGGTGATTTCGGGGTTCTAGGAGGGGTTGAGCCACGTTTCGGTGATGAAGTCAATGTCTGTAGAGAAGGTGGTGATAGTGTTCCAGATTTTCATGGCATGTTTGCAGAGTGAGCAGGCACTGAACAGGATACAAAGGAGCGATTACAGGGTTTTCTTGGTCTTATGGGCAGGAGTGGTCACTGGTGTGGGATCTTTCGTAGGTTGTGTCACAGGAGAAGTGGCAGTGTTGGCAGGTGAAGGGTCCTTTGGTGGATCGAGTGGAGGAGGAAGCACCACTGTTTCAGCGTCTGGGGTCCAGGTTCAAGCCCAGTCGTGTGGCAGGAGGACATGGGGTCCTAGCGCTGGGCATTGTGCAACCGGTGTTGCATTGGTGGCACGGCGATTGCAGGCGTCCGCTGTGTGGTTGTAGCACAGCCTCCATTAATGGTCCTGGTAGGTGATCTATGTACAGCTAGCGCAGGGACAGCAGGCAACGCAAGGGCAGCTGGCAGCACAGGGGCAGGGACAGCAGGCAGCGCATGGGCCGGGGCATCAGGGAGCGCAGAACAATAGCAGGGGGGTACAATACCTTAAGCTAGGGGTCAGGGGAAAGAGAGGTGGCCCAGCCCAGCCTCCTCCGGGCGTGGACGGGCCCACCCTTGGCCCAAGTTTTGCACGGGTGTCGCCTGTGCGTGTCCCGTGATGCGGGAGCCGTAGGCACTCTACATCCTGTGCCGCTAGGGGCGAAAATGAAACTAACAGCTGGACCCACCTCTGGGGCTGCTGGTCAATGCAGTCCAGTCTGGTATGGGCAGGTCCGGCCGGCAGGGGAAGTCGGTTTGGTGGGAGGCCGTCTTTTAAGCACTCTCTGTGCTGGAGCAGGCAGGAAATAAGAGGGGAGACACCTCCTGCAGCAAAGGGCTGTAAGTGGGCTGAGTCCTGCAGGTGCTGAGCACTGGCAGCTTTAAAAACGGGGCATCGAAACAGGTTCCTATTAGACTCTCTTTTCAAGCCCTGCCCTGTTTTTGTGCATGCCCTGGCAATGCAGACTGGCGAGGGCAAGCTTAACAAAGACGGTTCACGCATCCTGACGGGAGTCACAGGTAACACTTCCGCCATGCATCTGGAACCTGGGAAGTAATGGTAAGAGGAGGGGTGTTGTTTTAAAGGTACCCTGGCCCGCTGTGCCTCCTTTCTCTGCCGGAATCCAGCAGCTTGGCTAGAGTCACTTTGGAGTCTCTTGCAGCTGCCGTGTTTTTTTGTGTTGACCTCTCCTGCTACATGCCATGACCTTTGCTTTGCTGCTGGCTGTGGTGCTGTTCGAAACCAAAAGGGAATCACCCCCTGGACAGACACCACCCTGCATGTTCCCTTTTTGTCGCGCCTTCCCATCCTCCTGCGCACCTGATCTTGCCGGATCACAAATGCGGTTTCAGGTTTTAGCGTTAGACTGATGTGGGCCATGAATGTCTAACCACCCACATTTAACCATAAGAAAACTAGTTATGAAGGATACAACCTGGGATTCTGGAAGATTAACAGACTGTATTGTTATCTACGTGGCATGGAGGAGAGACTCGTGTGAGGGCAGCCATTGCCAACACATCATGTTTATGTATTTGTTGACTGGCACTGCCATTTCTCATTGCCTTCTGCATGCATGCCCAGGGGCGGTGCGTACTCGGTATCTGCTTTGGTCAGGAATAGAATGTAAATGGAAACCATGCGACAAATAACATGTTTGAACATGATCATTAAAAACTTGTATTTCCTTAACACAGAATAGCGTCTCTTTAAAGGCTGTCATACTGCAGCAATGAAACCTCTGTAGGCTGTACTATTCTTTACCCCCACGTCTGTCTAGTCGCCGCCACTTATCGAATAAGGGATGTAGCCTCCATTGGTGCAGCAGGTGCAGTAGCACCGGGGCCCATAGGCCGGAAGGGCCCAATGAACCTTGATTATTACTGAATTTCACAGTTCAAAGAGCTGCCTGGGGAGCCATGTCTTTCCGTGCACTAGGGCTCACGACACACTGCTTACCTCAGTATTATTTTAAACATGCTAATTTGTTTATCTTGCTTGGCTGTGTTGTGCACAAGTCTCATATACCTTCTTACAATTTTATTATCCTTTGTTGGATGTGAATTCATGAATTTCTTAAGCACACAATCCTAGTTCTTATGATTTAGGCTAAGCCCCTAATTGTGTTGACCATGCCTCTTCAACAGGGTTACCACGCCCCTTTTAGAGACTGCCCAGTTTTTTCATCCCACTTAAAGCCCTGGCTAAAACAGTAAATAGTAAGATGCCCTGTAGGTACATTTAACACAGTGACGGGAGAAAGTATGAGGGGCCCCTTTTGGGAGCACAAGGCCTACACTGCCTGCCACTCCAAACCTACATTATTGAACTGTGGTGCACTTTCATTTTTTTAAAATAACAATGACGCAAGTATATATTACTCCTCAATATATGCACACTTTAGCAAAAGAAAACCTGCTTTTCTCGGCTTGGTCTCTCTCTTCTCCATTTCCTCCGACTCATTTGTCTCGGGGAGCCCTTCATCCTGTTCTCTCCTACTTATTCTCAACTTTATTGACTGTTATGTCTGTTGTGTCTCGTTCCTTTGCTTCTCTTCACATATTTTCCCTGTTTTGCCCCTAACATTTCCCAACCAGTTTCTGCTCCACTCTATTACTCTGTCTCCTTCTCATAGTTAATCTTCCATGAACTTCTCTCTCCCGTTTGCTATTTCTCTCCATTCTCATGTTTCACCCATTCTCAAGTTATTCTTACCCACGCCTTTCTGTCCCACCGGTCCCTCACTAGTCTCATCCCTTTCCCTATTCTGTCTCTGTCTCTCCCATGTCTCTCTCCTCCCTCCCCAGTTGTCTTCTCTTCCTTGCTTTGTGTATCTATTCACCCTGTTAGAAATGACCATTTTGCAGGATTATTCCCACGTTTTTTGCTTCTTCCTCCTATTTTTCCTACCTGTTTTTGTTGGCTTTAGGACTCTGGGCACTTTACCACTGCTAATCAGTGCTAAAGTGCATATCCTCTCTGTGCAAATTATGAATATGATCGGTTATCCATAATTGGCATATATGATTTACTGGTAAGTCCCTAGTAAAGTGCACTGAGTGTGCCAGGGCCGGTAAATCAAATACTACTAGTCGGCCTGCAGCCCTGCTTATGCCACCTAGATGAGTAGCCCTGTAAATCTAACTCAGACCTACCACTGTAGTGTCTGCACGCGCAGTCCGTAAATGCCATGTTGACCCAGCAACTGTAACCACTTGCCAGGCCCCAAACTTCACTTTTCTTACATGTAAGGCACCCCTCAGGTAGGCCAAAGGTACCCCTATAGGCAGGGGGCAGTGTATTTAAAAGGTATGAAGTGTGCTGGTTTATTTAACCTGTCCTGATTGTGAAATACTGCCAATTTGGTTTTTCACTATTGAAAGGCTATCTGTCTTATAGGCTAACATGGGAGTTGCTTTGTATAACTAAGGATAACTTTCCATTGAGACAAGATGGAGGATGTAGTTTAGGCTCTCGGAACGCAGAATTTAATACCACATCTGTTTAGGGAGATGGTTTTTAAATTGTGTGTTTGAAAATGCCACTTTTAGAGAGTAAAAGCAACAGTTGATGGACAGAATGCAGAACAATGTCATACATTCACCCCAGTACAGAGATCTGGTGAGCAAAAGAATGATGGATTTAACCCAGATCTCTAGACTGGGGGTGAATGTTTTGATTTGTTCTGCATTCCGTCCATCAGTTGTGTGTCTTTTGCTTTCTAGCCCTAAGTGCGCCAGGTATGCTCAGACGTGAGTCCTGGGCTCACCGTGCCACTGGCTTCAAGCTATCCTGGCTGAAGAGGGGTGAACCCCCGAAACCGGTCCTAGGATGATTGTTTCCGGTCCAGGGAGGACCTGGCTTGGCAGTTCGGGCTGGACTGTTCCCATGAGGCACAGGGTCAAGACTGATTTGCATATGGCCAGGTCTAAACTGGGGTGGCATGGTGAGCAAAAGAATGATGGATTTAACCCAGATCTCTTGACTGGGGGTGAATGTTTTGATTTGTTCTGCATTCCGTCCATCAATTGTGTGTCTTTTACTGTTAGAAAGTAGGCATTTTCTTGTTTAACCATTCTGTGTGCCTCTGCTGTTTTGTGTATTGACTGTCTGGTTTTGGAGTGACAGGAGCTGGGGATGTGCATTCACAGTAGACAGCCACAAGGGGGGAGGGGTTGAGGTGTGGCCTGCCTTTTCTGGGTGACTCATAGCTGAGCTGTTAAAGACCTTGGCTGCATTTAGAGTGGTGTGAGGAGTTTCACTTGCACCTGAATAGGCTGTATCTCCTTTGCACAATGCTGTCTCCACCTCCTCTTGTCATGCTGCACCAGAGAGGACAGAACTGGTTTGGACAGGGCTTAGAGACCCTTGCCACAAAGAGAACAAAGAGAGAATGGGGTATAAGTTTTGGACCTTTAACCGCAGAGAATAAGCTCCCTTCTTGACTCAAGAAGAACCTCTGCCAAGGAGAAGAGGTGGAGAGCTTTGAGGAGTAGTACTGTTCCTTTGCTGTGTGTGCTTTGCTGGGTTGGCCTGCAGTTGCTTCTTCTGCCAAGGACAGGAAAGAGACTGGAACTTTGCTCTGAACCTACTTAAAGAAATATCCAAGGGCCTGTATGTGCTGGCCACCTGTTCTGAAGTCTCATGGCCACAAAGACTTCACCTGTTCCCACTGACCAGCACCTGAACTCCTCTGTAGACTCCTGTATTCAAAAGAGTGCCAAATTTCAGTTCCTGGTCCCTGGGAATTGTGTGGTTGGTGCTGCAAAGAAGGAAGAATAACTTCAATGCCGTCAGTGATGTCGTAACCTGCTCCGAGGCCAGGGGCATCACTCGTGAAGTGTACAACGCACTGCCCCAGGGGCGTAACACAGGCCCCCGCAACCCCGTGATGCGGGGGGGGGGGCAAGCTCCTGGGGGCCACCTCAGCACAGCACTTTGGCCAGAAAGCATCAGATTGAGCCCGGAGGTGGCCCCTCCACGTACCTTGCAGGGAGGCCCCCTCTGGTTTCATTACGAACAGTGTACTGACCCCTGTACCGCAGCCCTGACGCCTGCTGACACCTGCCGACACCTGCAGGTATTGGCCTCCCTGACGCCATCACTCGCATGACACTGCCAGGCGCCAGCATCACGTTATCATGGAGCCGATAACCGATGAGGGTGACTTCACGAACTCTGATATTGCATCGCCTCACCGGATCCGACGCTCATCGCCGATGCCGCCTAACTTCCCTTGTCCTGGACTCAACGCCTCACCTCCTCACGGACTCTATGCCTCTCCTCCCCCATGGCAGAACGGAAACCAGCTTCACCTCGGCACAGATGCCTCACTTCCATGAAGCCGTCCACCGTCTGTTGACTTTGTTTCCAAGGTACTGTTGTTTGGGGGTCCATGTGACTCCGTGCCCGACTCTGTGCACCTCGCAGTCGGTGCCTTACTTTGGATTTATGCCTGTCACGACCTCTTAATAACCCCAGATGGAGCTATTTGTTTCTGCAAGAGCTATTTTTTAAATAACTGTTTTAGAAGTGATATTTAAATACATATATGTTTCATTTTACTCGTTTTGCTCTTGTTTGGTTTAGATAAAAATGCTTTATTTTTCTAAACTTGTGTGGTGTCCATTTGTGGTGTTTTCACTGTGATGCTGTGTGTTTGGAGACTAAATACTTTGCACATTGCTTTTGGGATAAGCCTGGCTGCTCGTGCCAAGGGGATGAGCAGGGGTTATCTAAAGTGTGTAATTCCCTTACCCTGACTAGAAGCAAGCGTTCCTACTTGGACAAATGTGTATGCCTTTGCCAATTAGAGACCCCCCATTTCTAACACACCCTCTCTCTCTTCCCTGTCTTTCACTCCTTTGTTTCCATCTCTCTAGTCATAGACCTTCTCAAGGGAAGGAAAGGCCATTCTCCTCCACTTCCTCCCCCTACACCCAACCTGCAGCATCTCATGACAGACACAATACTTGTATGTGCAATGGTGGTGTCCAGCATGCTGAATCGACCTGTCTGCCTATGCATTATTCGTCTCTGTCAAGCATGCAAATGCATTACTCTCATGCATACTGACAGGCCTGTTACTATATTCTTAGCCCTTTGACTAATGAGACAATAGCACGGTATCCGATAATACACTTTCCACAAGTATAGGAGCACTGTAGTTAGAATAGTAAATGATGCCGTCCTTTGATATATGGGCATATTTGGGTGTCAGAGGAACAACAGAAAAATGGCTCCTGTGAGGCTCAGACATGCAAGGGAACTTCAGTTGTTTGAACACTAGTGTTTAAGATGCAGCAGGACTGGCCTGAGACATGGCTTCTCTCAAGACCCATCAACCCCGGGCATCACAAAGTGCAATCAGAGCAACAGCAGGCAACCAATCAGCATTTGCCTGCCACATCCAGTGCATAGCTTTGCTCATGTGTGGCACTTTCATACTCTTTCATATTCTCAGTGTGCTTATGTGTGACATTTTAGTGCCGTATATATGACACTATGAGTGATACACTAGCTCTAGAAGAACAGCAGTTAACACCATGTAATGCTATACATTTCAGAAATAACACTCTTTGTGCAAAATAATTGTCTTAAAAACGATTACACACTAGCAACCAGACAATAAGTTGCTCACTTTTCAAACCACAATCTCTCCCACTCAGCTCATGTTTACTCCGACAGAACAGAACAAGCACTACTGCTCCTGCATACAGTACTGCAACAAAGAACAGACGATGGAGGGAATGCAGAACAAATCAAACATTCACTCACAGTCACAGATCTGGGTTTAATCCATAGTTTCACCCCAGTTTGGACCCCACCATATGCAAATCAGTCTTGACCCTGCTCCCCATGAGAACAGTCCATCCTGAACAGCCAGGCCAGGTCCTTCCTTGACCAGAAGCAAGCATTCTGGGACCGGTTTTGTGGTATCACCCCTCACCAGCTAGGCTAGCTTGAATCCAGTGATACAGTGAGCACAGGACCCACTTCTGGGCATACCCTTCCCACAAAAGAAAAAAGAACGGATGATGGACGGAATGCTGAACAAATCAAACATTCACCCCAGTCACAGACCTGGGTTCAATCCATCTTTTTGTTGCTCACCACATCACCCCAGTTTGGACCCAGTGTGGACCTAGACATATGCAAATCAGTCTTGACCCTGCTCCCCATGGGAACCTTCTAGCTCAAACTGGCACGACAGACCCTGATCAATGCCAGGCAAACGAACATAGGCCAATGCCACACAAATGAATAGACACATTTCGGTATACCATCCCCAGACAAATTTATTTTGAAAGACATATTGCTTTATACCATCTTGGGAATAATCATATTACACCACTACAGCCCTGATAAAGTTGTCGGTATACAGTGACAAAACACGTTGGCTGTCTGGAATCAGAATATTTGACGCAACTGATAAAAAGAAGAATCAATAACTACATGATCGTGCAAGTGTCTGATTGAGTAATTGGTGTGCTGGAGGCTGGACTATTTTACAATTAGACACGTAGGGGCATTTTATCAAGAACATGTGATAATCATCGCAAAAGTAACTTAATGCAACCTACAACATCGCAGTCTATTGCGGGAAATTTACTCTGTGTTAACCAGGCATTCACAAAACGGCGGTACCATGAAAAAGTCACCAGATAACGCGTCAACTGACTGCTATAAAACCAACACCACGCCGCAAAAATGCGAAACGCGAATTCAAAAAAAGCTGCGATGAGGCTAATCGCGATACAAAACGTAGAAAAAACCAGCGACAGGCCTACAATTCACACGTGTCAGGCGGGAACAATCACCATAAAAGTAGAACAAAAAACTGACAAACAAATGCCAAACAACAGCCAAGCACAATGGATGTTGCCGGAGCAAGTACAGAGGAGAACCAGGACCCCACAAGCCCCCTGGAGGACCTGCCTGGGACCTCGGGGTCAGGAAAGGGCACGGAGAAGAAGAGTAGGAAGAAGCGCTTCAGTCCGCAGGAGAACAGGATCCTGATAACGGAGGTGGTCGACCACCATCAACAACTGTTCGTCACCTCCACTGTGTCATTGGTGACAAAAAATGGACGAGGGTGAGTAACAACCAGGGACTGGGGGGACTTGGGGACATGTGCACAATGGCACACATGCACAAGTAAGTAGAGCACAGATGCGGACAAATCATGCCCCGGACCCCAACTGCCAACAAGAGAACCCAATTATGCAACATTTCAAAACTGTATGAGAACAGAAGCAGAGGCACACCGCATGTAAGGGATAAAGGGCATGCAAATCAGAGCTGCAGGGGCGACTCCCCCAAAATGCAGCACACACACATCACGTTGTGACAAGGTGGGGTCGACGGAAGAAGGGTACCCCACTGTTGTGGACTGGTGGACTGCAACAACCCCCTCTCCCCCTCTTGTCTCTCCCCAACAGGACGAGTGGAGTTCACCGTCCCTTCCACTGCTGGACACATCAGAAGACGGCGGAGAGGGCTCCTTTAACTGGGGATTCTCTCACAACGAAACTCTACCCTCGATGACGTCACCGCGTTCAGTGCGAGAAGGAGAGGCGATACCAGGAAGTCGGTGTGTGCGAACACCGGATAGGAGGTAGGCATCGGTGGGCTGAGCATTGTGTACTATGGAGAAAAGTAAGAAGCCGAGGAGAGACCAGGCAGTGTGGCTGCATCATCAGGACTCCCGGGAGTGCCAGGAGGCCAACGGCAGCGCGAGTCGCCCAACCACGCTCCAGGAGGAGCGTGGCTTTCTAAGGTACGGGAGCGGTTCACGGGCTGGATTGGGAGGAGGGATAGGTGTGCTGAATCCTAGCCGGGTCCCTCTCTATACTGCCCACCTTCACCCTACCCTGAGCCCCATCACTTTCATATAGACGTGCGTCACGGTGTGCGGTGTCCCTTCCCTCCCCACACAACTTCGTTCAACCATATCCTTATACCCGTTCTCCTTTCCTCTGTTTTTTTCCCCCAACACCACGCAGTCTCCTGGAAGCCGACGACCTTGACGGCAGGAAGAAGACCAGACAGCGTCGAGGAGAGGACAGACCTCAACCCATAAGAAAGAACATTCCGCCCTCTCCCCTAGCAGACTGGCTTCAAGAAAGAGGCGTGTATTAAGAGCAATAAAACCCTCACTACCACGACTTGGTTTCCATCCCGTTCTTACCCCCCCCCTCGCTACAAGTGGTGTCAGAAGTGGGAATGACATCCCAGTCCGTCAGTATTCCTATGATGGACACCCTCATCCAGCATCTGGTAAAGGGCCAAGAAAGACTAGATGGGCCGTGGAAAGACAAATGTCATCGGCCCAGGCCGACCGGGACGTGTTTAAAGACTTCATAGCTGCTCAAATGGAGGGTCTGCAGAAAGCTATAAAGGAGCCAACCGCAACCCTTCAAAGAGACGTCAGGGGCATGTCGCATGGACCCTCGGGTATCTCCCTACAGAAATACGTGGCTGCGGAGGACCCGGATGCATTTCTGTTAAACTTCGAACGCGCCGCCAGGGCCTGCAGCTGGCATGAGGACAAATGGCCCTTCTTTTTGCCTCCCCTGTTGACCGGGGAAGCCCAGTCAGCTTATCAAGTGGCTAACGTAAATGGGGACACCCCCTACGCCGCAATAAAAGAAGTGATACTGGATCACCTCGGCCTGGATGCCGAAGCATACGGTGTAAGATTCAGGAAGGAGAGAGGACGACCGGGGGAGAACCCCAAGACTCTGAGCTTCCAGCTCAAGATGGCAGCAGCCAAATGGCTGAGACCAGCCACAAACACCAAGGAAGACATCATGAACCGGGTGTACTTGGAGCAATTCCTGGAGGCATTGCCCTACAGTACTCAGAGGTGGTTGAAACAACACCCCCACCTCACCCCAGAGCTGGCCATCGAAATGGCTACAACGTTTTCACGAGCCCAACCCCGCAATACAGTATGGGACAAGGAGAAACCCACTAGGCCCAACCCCTTGAAGATAGAAAAAAAACGCGAGCGGGGGTAGAGCTACCATGGCCCAAGCCCAGCAGAACGGATATGCCATCCTTCCGCGGACCGCAGTGATTCGAGTGTGGCGACAGAGGCCACATAGCCCGACTGTGCCCCAAACGTAGACCCACAGAAGAACCAATGGAAGTGGGCTATCTACCGAAGTCCATCTTATACTCAGCAGAGATGGGGACTGCCTTTTATGTGAGTCTACAGGTGAATGGAAGGAGGGTGAAAGTGCTGTTAGATTCAGGATGCAGGCAGTCAGTGGTACAGAAACACCTCATAACACCCTCCCAGTACGTCCCTGACACCATGGTGCACATTAGGTGCATCTACGGGGGATGGAAGACCCTACCCTTTGTCCTCTATAACACTCACCCCCCCCCAAATGGGACTCCTTGTACTGTACGGGTGGGGGTGGTAGACTACCCGAAGAGCTGCTTTTGGGAACAGACAACCCCGACTTCATGCAGTTATTTCACCGTAGCATACGGGGGGGTACCTTGCCAACCACTCACTACCTGCCCTTACGACCCCAGAGCCCTGGTTAATGGACAGAAGTTTTCGGTTTGCTCATGCCAATGACGCCACCCTGTTCTTCGCATGGGAAGCTGCGCATGTTAATCAAGACAACCTGTCACCCCCCTATCCCCACTTCCTGATTAAGGACGGTCTGTTGTACCGCAAAGGCAACGCAGAAGATCCAGTACAGCTGCTAGTCCCTATGGCATTCAGGCAACAAAGACTCTTCTTCTCCCACTCTCACCTCACTGCGGGACACACAGGCGCAGAGAAGACGACTCAAAACGTATTGCAGCATTTCTTTTGGCCCGGCGTCTATAAAGACATCAAGACCCATTGCCAAACCTGTGAAGAGTGCCAGAAGAAGAACACCCACGACCACCAGGGCTTCCCCTACTGCCGATACTGTTGGTAGGGAACCCGTTTGAGAGGATCTGGATGGATCTGATTGGGCCCCTACCCCAGACGCAAAAAGGGAACCAATACGCCCTAGTAATCGTGGACTACACCACGAGGTTTCCGGAGGCCTTTCCCCTCAGAGCCCCGACCTCTCGAAATATCGCAGACAAGCTGCTGGAGATTTTTTCAAGGGTGGGATTCCTGAGGGAAATCCTCACGGACCAAGGAACACCTTTCGTGTCACCTCTGATGAAGGAGGTCTGTCGCACCCTGGACCTGCACCATATAAGAACCTCCGTCTACCACCTGCAAACGGATGGCCTCGTGGAGAGGTACAACAGAACGCTGAAGACCACTCTGAAGAAGATGCTAGCCGTCGAGGGAAAAGAGTGGGACCATCTGCTACCCTTGGCGCGTTACGTAATCAAGCCCAAGTCCAAAGTAGTCTGGGCTGTTCATCTTTCGAGCAACTGTACGGCCGACAGCCCAGGTCGTTATTAGAAATGATGAAAGAAGCATGGGAACGGGAAGAAGAAGAGACCAAAGGCGTGTTGGAATATACACAGCACCTGAAGTCCAAGCTATGGAAACTGAGAGACCTGGCCTACTCCCAACTTGAAAGGAGCAAAGAAAAACAAAAAGCTTGTTATGATCGAGGGAAGAAGTGGAGAAGGTTGTACATCGGAGACTGGGTCCTTGTATTGCTCCCTTCTTCTACAAAAAAGTTCCAGTCAGAATGGCTGGGCCGCTACAAGGTTGTGAGGGTCATTGGAAAGACGTCCTACCAAGTCCAGATGACACAGAGACGGACACAAACCTACCATATAAACTTGTTAAAGAAGTGGCTTGGGCCCTTACCAAAAACAGCACATTTGACTCTGCCTAGCAATGCGGTGGAAGGAACCACTCTTGACCAACTCGTGGTCAACGAGGATCTCCCAGAAGAAGCAAAAACCGAACTCCACAAAACCCTGCTTCTGTTTTCTCCCCTCTTCTCAGACATCCCTGGCAGGACGAGTCTCGCCGAACACCGTATATCGACTCTGCCAGGGAAGGTAATAAAACAGTGGCCGATTCGGATACCGACAGCAAAAAAGGGTGGCGGTCAAGAAGGAGATACAGTACATGTTACGGTTAGGGGTCATGCGCTCATCTGTGAGCGATTGGTCTTCACCGATTGTGATGGTACCAAAGCAGGATGGCTCAACGCGGTTTTGTTTGGACTTCAGGGCTTTAACGCCATCTCTGCCTTCTACGCATATCCTATCCCGCGGATCGACAAGCTTATTGAGAAACTGGGGGATGCCAGGTATATTACAACACTGGACTTGACTAAAGGATACAGGCAGGTGCCCCTGAGAGAGGAAGACCGCAGGAAGAACGCATTCGCTATGGCTGAAGGCCTCTACGAGTTAAATGTCCTACTCCTCGGGCTACACGGGTCTCCTGCTACATTCCAAATAACTAATGAACACGGTGCTCCAAAACTACTATCCCTTCTGTTCAGCATACTGGACGACATAGTGATCTTTAGCAGGCCCTGGGAGGAACATCTAACACACCTCCGGATAGTCCTCCAAGCTCTACAGCAAGCAGGCCTCCACATTAACTCCAGAAAGTCCAGGGCAGCATATCAGAAGGTGAAGTACCTGGGGTGCATTTTGGGTCATTGCCTGATAGCTCCACAAGCTGAAAAAGTACAGGCTATAGCAGAAACCCCCTTTCCCACCACCAAAAGGGATCTCCGTGCCTTTCTAGGTTTACTGGGGTACTATCGACGGTTTGTACCCCAGTTCTCTGAAGTGGCAGCCCCTAACCGACATTCTCCGCAAAGACGTCAGGCCTCAGCAGTTACTTCAACCAACCAAAGAGATGATGGAGGCATTCCAAACTCTTAAGAGGACTATCACCACGAGCCCGGTATTGGCATCACCTGACTTTAACAAACCATTCATACTTCAGACCGATGCCTCCAATTACGGGCTGGGGGCTGGGCTACCTCAGATTTCAGGCGAGGGGGTAGAACATCCCGTTCTGTATATAAGTCCCCAAGAGAGGCAAAATACCCCACAATCAAAAAACTAGTGCTTAGCGGTGAAATGGGCGATAGAAAAGCTTAGATACTATCTAGAGGGACGACCCTTCACTCTGTACACTGACCATGCCCCCTTACAGTGGATGTGTAGGAATAAGTCTCAAAACCCCAGAGTCCTGCGCTGGTTTTTGGCACTACAACCCTTTTCATTTGAAGTGCGACACCGAAAGGGTAAGGACAATGGAAGCGCAGACTACCTGTCCAGGCTGTTTCCTCTCCCTGATCGGGACATTCCTGGGGGGGGGGGTGTGACAAGGTGGGGTTGACAACAGAAGTGTACCCCACTGTTGTGGACTGGTGGACTGCAACATCCCCCTCTCCCCCTCTTGTCTCTCCCCAACAGGACGAGTGGAGTTCACCGTCCCTTCCACTGCTGGACACATCAGAAGACGACAGAGAGGGCTCCTTTAACTGGGGATTCTCTCACAACGAAACTCCGCGCCCCGATGATGTTACCGCGTTCAGCGCGATAAGGAGATGCGATACCAGGAAGTCGGTGTGTGCGAACACCGCAGAGGAGGAAGGTGTCGGTGGGCTGAGCGTTGTGTACTACGGAGAAAAGGAAGAGGCCGAGGAGAGACCAGGCAGTGTGGCCGCATCATCAGGAGCCCCGGGAGTGCCAGGAGGCCAATGGCACGGCGAGTCGCCCAGCCACGATCCAGGAGGAGCGTGGCTTTCTAAGGTACGGGAGCGGTTCACGGGCCGGATTGGGAGGAGGGATAGGTGTGCTGTATCCTAGCTGGGTCCCTCTCTATACTGCCCACCTTCACCCTACCGTGAGCACCATCACTTTCATATAGACATGCGTCATGGTGTGCGGTGTCCCTTCACTCCCCATCCAACAACTTCGTTCAACCATATCCTTATACCCGTTCTCGTATCCTCTGTTTTTTTATGCAACACCACGGAGTCCCCTGGAAGCCGACGACCTCGACGGCGGGAAGAAGACCAGGCAGTGCCGAGGAGAGGACAGACCTCAACCCATAAGAAAGAACATTTCCCCCCTCTCCCCTAGCGGACTGGCTGACAAGAAAGAGACGTGCATTAAGAGCAATAAAAATAAAATCCTCACTACCACAACTTGGTTTCCATCCTGTTCTTACCCCCCGCTACACACGTGCACAGCACATCAACATTGACAACGAAGTGGCACAAAACCGCAACACGTTAACCACAGAACAGAGGACACATCTGGTGCCGAATGGGTGTAGACACTGGCCAATCACAAGTGGCATTGCAGGGAAATGTGAGTTGATAATGTACAAGGACAAACACACAGCCATGATGTTGTCGAAATGTCCACTGTCCAGTAGCAAATGGGCAGCCCCTCCAAAACAGCCATGATGTACACAGTCATGCAGTCTGTATGTAAACATGTACAATGCGACAACACACATGTGAACACATTGTTAAACTGCATCTCCCCTTCACATTGCAGAGGGACAGTCACCACCTCCTGCAGAGCAGTCCCAACCTCTCTTCTCTGATGATGAAGAGGACCACCACACCTTTGAGTCCGACACCCTCCGAGAGTTCATTGACAGTCTCCGCAGCACACCTCCAGGAGCAGGGCAGCCCAACTGCAACGAGGAGAACCCACGCCCTGCACAAACCACACTGCAGGCAGCACCCACCACCACGGCTGCCTCCCAGGACCCCCACGAAGAACACATGGCCTTCCAACTCCGTGTGTTGGGATGCCAGGAGCAGCTGGCTGAACAGGTGTGGGTGGGCTTTGACCGCATGGCAGACAAACTAGATGCCATATGTGGGTGTCTAAGTGGCATCAGGGACCAGTCACAGTCCCTAACGAACACCCACAGTCCGCTACATGCTTTCTAACCAACCACGGCTGACATCGCTAGAGTCCTGACTGTCTAGTCAGAGTGGCTCCAGCGAGCTCGCCCGGGAGTTGAGACTCATGCTCAGGCTCATGGAGAACATAGAGTGGCCCAATGCTGAAAGAGCGGCTGCCATGGCTGCACACTGGCGAGAGGTAGCTGGGTTCCACAATGACCTCAAAACCACCCTCATGGCTTTGCTGCCACAAGGCCTGGTGCCGATGCATGCTGCTGCTACCACCACATCCACATCTCCGCCCGCCCCCTGAAGTGTCAGTGCCACACAGTGCAGCAGACATTCCACCTCTGGCCCCTGAGGTCTCACTGCCACACAGTGCTGGAGAGAGGCCAGCGCCACCCACACGTGAGGCACATGAGACAGCAGAGAACGAAGATGCAGATGAATCTGCCCTCATGGTCAGAAGGAAGCGGTAACATACATCTCCGCCTCATGGCCGGTTTCAGCTTGGTTCTGCCCTTTGCATCATCACCTTCCACTGTCCCCCGATATACTCTGCGACACTCACCTTAGACCTCGCAATGGACTGACATATTCTATTTGAACACCAATGACACAGCTATCAGACTGCGGACTGGACTCCTCCACTTCCTTTGTACTTGTCATTCCCTGAATGACTCTGGCTGGCCCTCCATGGGCCAACATTTGGAAGTGGGGTTTGCATGGCCCTGTACTGCTCCAGATGCAACACTCCACTGAAGTTGCATTAAACATTCCGAATCACACAGATGTGTCGTCTTTATGGCCTTTCAAGTGTGGTAGCATGGATGAATGTGGGGTCAGTGAATTCCTCTTAAGTCCATGTGGCTCATGACGATGGACACAGCGACACACATTTGTTACTTCCTTGTCCAGCCCCATATGGAACCACGCACAGGCCCTCAGGGTCATTGTTCAAACCCTTACGCTGGAGTGGCATACGCCAGGCCAGCCCACTATGCTTCCGCTCCAGGGGGGGGGGGACAACAACGCCACATGTGCCAGGACTCCTCTGTAGTGATCTGCTGCTCACAGGTCTAGTTGTCAACATGCCACGGCCACTCCCTCATGGCTGGTTTACACCCACACCACACCCATCCAGCACATGCGTCACACCACATGTGACCCTGCTAATAAAAAGGGCCGGGCGCTCTGTCCATTGATGTGCGCAGGACACACCTTCTCATCATGATTTTTGTCTTGCAGGCTGTGACCTACGGATTGTCCCGAGGGGAGCCAACCTGTGTCCTCATTTCTGTGTTTATTTTAATACATTTTCATTTGTTGCTTCGAAGGTGAATGTGTGATGATCATTTTTGTGACGACACATGCATGTCACCAGATGTGATTGTGCGACATCATGCGGGTTATTTGGTATGTGTTTCCGTGTGGTTGATGTGACATATCTTTGTCTGGGGGTGGGTGGGGGGTGCCCGGAGTGGGGCCCCGAGGGGGGGGAACGGGGAAGTGGGGTCCTGGGGGTGATGGGGGTGGGTGTTATTGCCTTCTTGGGGCTCTGGGATGCATGTTCTGTGGCTCCATGGCATCTGTTGTTCTTGTGTGGCTCTGGGCCGGACTCCCGTTTGTGGTGCAGGTTGTAGTCCGACATTGCACCAGGTCGAAGCAGGGGTTAGTTTCCTGGTGCTAACGCGCCTTATCGAATGTTTTGTGATCTTATAGCAGATCAGGCTGGTCGTTGAGAATGTTCGGGAGTGGTGTTGTCGCGGCTTTTTGCTCGGGAACGCCTACTCTGCATCTCATTAGCGATAGTTGCTGGGGTCATCCTCGGCGATGTTTTTTGCGGCTGCTATCACCGGAAAACTGGTGGTATGGGCTGTTTGCACCAGCTTGTGAATGGGGTGGTAAGTTTATCGCAAATTTGGCTGCGTTAAGGTGCCAATAACTCGGCGATAGCTCCTTGAGAATATGGTCCATAATCTCTGGATTGGGAGGTAAGAGAGGGACTGCCTTCCCTGCCTAGCCCCCATAATAATTGTACAATAATAGGTAAAGCAAAGGCAAGCGCCAACATATCTTTTTCAACCCTAATTTCTATTGACTACATGCTATGAATTTCATACAAAAAATAAAACAGAATAAAGCTATGTGTAGGCAACATCTTTGCAGCACAAGGGGTTACAAGTATCACTCTGACCCCTTAAACAAAGGGTACATTGCAGAAGACTTAGCAAACCCAGTCATATACATAGTTCCTCACCCCACACTAACTCGTGCAGACAGGTAATGGTTGACATTCGGTGCCACTGAAAGCATCCTCTTTCTTTCTTTCTTGACAGTTTGAACATAATAATTCATTGACAAGTACAAGTTAAAAATTCAGCATGCAAAAATTTATCCTACAAAATACAATTTATTAATAAGCGCTTCAACTGTAAATAGACAAATATAAAACAATAAAAACCTTGAGATAAAATCCCTAACATATCATGGTCAATGTACTCTTTCTCAACCGCTATACAATTCAACCCAGGATAGTACAGAGAGGAAATAATAAGGACACATATGCAGCACTTAATTTAAATTAATTATAGATAGGGTGGCAATCACTTTTTACCTACTAACCATCACACACCAACAAATGTGACAATTTTGACTATTCTGTCTCACTTAATAAAAAGTCCAGGTTGCCCAGGCTGTAAGAATTGCGTGGGGGACCTGGTATTTTTATGTTTTGTATTTTGTTGTTTGGATTGATACACACTGTTATTGATGTACTCTGTTAAAAAAAATAGACAGACTGCGCAACCATGTGGTCGACTGTCAAAAATAAGTGCTGATGTTAAAAAATAAGTGCTGATGTAAAACACCATCACTAATTAAGCACTGCATACAGCATATATATAGAACATGAACAGCCAATATCAACTGCAACAGAGATGCCCTCACCCACATCTGGCAAGAATAAGGACTTAATTAATATGAACAACTGATCCCATAAAGTTCATATTTAACATTCTAAACATGGGTGTGTTAGAGAAAACGCTAGATTACATCATGCAAATAAGGCAAAAAGCATGCAACATATATGACCATCATAGGCATTTTACATGATAACAATAGAGTTCACAAAAGTAATGTTCAAGTAATGTATCTATATGTAATGTCTTTATATATAGAATAGAAAAGAAAGAGGACTAAATTATTGAGTAATTATGACCATCTGCTGCCATAACAACATCAGTAAACTGTTTCTCAACTGTAATGCTTAACAGCAGCTCTGAGTGGGCAGAGAAGATACCACTGTGGCGCAGTGGGCAGTGAACAAGGGCCCAGTGAAACAAAATATTTCCCAAAAATCGCCTGTCAAAGTCTTTTTAGATCTAGGCTAGACAGCACATGTGCTATCTCGAAGAGATATGTGTTTAATATGTGGGCTTTTGCCTGCCCACAGGATTCCTATTTGCCCGCTCCATGGTCTGTCTCATGTTATTTGTCACCATTAGTCCATGGCATATATGATCAGGCCTCTCCTTCTGTTTAGCCCTCTGCCCAGAGCATGGACCAAGTACTTCTAAACATCCACTGTTCCCGTTTTTACAACCATTTTAGGACCTACATTTTTCTTTCTTTTACAGCACTCTACAAAGTGCTCATGCTTTTACCAGTTCCATCTCCTCCCACCCGCCCTCATGCCTCGTCCACAGATCACCCTCTCCACATCTTGCTTTTTCCATTGTTGCTGCTTTGTCATCCCCACCTCCTTCCTTCTGTCTCTGCTTGCTCCCTCACACCTCTCAGTGTGATCCTGTCCACAGATCACCTCCTCCCCGTCACTGCTTTTCCTATTGTTGCTGCTTTTCGTTTCTCCCACCTCCTCCCTTCTGTCGCTGCTTGCTTCCTTGAACCTCCTGTTGCTCGCCCCATCCACAGATCACCCCCTCCCTTGTCACTGCGTTTTCCTTCATTGCTGCTTTCTGTTTCCCCATATCCTCCTCCCATCTCTGCTTGTTCCCTTGACCTTGCAGTGTTTGCCCCATTCATAAATCACCCCCGACCCTGTCACTGCTTTAAACCCCCTATTTTGTTCTAGTGAGTGGTGGTTTTCTGCTTTTTAATGTCCTGTTAGCGTATAGCTAATATAGTGATTGAAGCATGTGTACACGGCTGCTATTACTTTGCACACATGTAGTCTCTGTTTATTTTCCATGTGTGTGGGAACTAGGTGTGTGCATGTTTACACCATATGTGGTCATTCAGCAATGGTGTTTAAAGCTGGAAGATCAGACCTCATGTGAATCAGGTATGCGTTATCACAGGACATGTCAGAGCTTCTAAAGTACCTGAGTCTTCTCCTGTAATTGGATAGCCATGTTTCTCCTGTGCGAAATAATTGAACGGTTCGTGTCTCATCTTTTTGCTTCTCATTTCATAGGGTGGGACTATGGTTCTTCAAATTTCTCCCATGGGGACACTTTCATCCTTTTTGCTTTTTCACCGGTGAAGTGTTCCCATGCAACATTGTTGCTCAACTTGAACTCTCTTCAAAGGAGCCAAGCTGAGTCTGCCTTCCCCTCAGTGTCCTTGGCAAAAGTAGTCCTTTTACTGCGGTTGCCGATGCAATGTATTTCCTTATGTTCACTACTGTAAATCAGCCTAACACTGTGATTCTTTCTGGTTTTCTTTTGCAGTTTTATATAGGGCCAAAACCAACCAAAGGTTGTGGAGCTCTTTACATTAGCACCAGTTACTTTTTTTGTGCAGTTTTATATAGCACCAACACCACCCAAAGGTAGTGGAGCTCTTATCATTTACACAAGGAAACATTCATTTTTGTAGGCATGGGAAGATTGAGTGATTTGCTCAGAATCAAGGATGTTATGCTGACGCCAAAACTCGAACCCAGTTTCCCAGCTCCATAGTCAGCAGCTGTGGTTTTTACGACACATCCTTTCCCAAGAGGACACTACGTCATCTCCTTAGCCTCGCCCTCAGTTTCATATTTTGTGATTATGGATAAATCACTTAATGTCCCCGTTTCTAAACACAACTAGCATTGGCCAAGCCAGTAGGTCTCACCTGCGTGAAATCTATTGTTTTTGGGTCTTGGCTAAATAGCGCATGGGTTGCTCGGCTAGACAGCGCTTGCGCTGTCTCAAAGAGACATGTTGTTTTCTATCTGAGGGCTTACAGGCCGCCCATCTCCTACCATTGGTAAACTTAAACGTCGCTCTCATTTTCTTTGATGCAGGCGTCATGCCCTCTTCTTGTGTTTGGCCCTCCCATAGCACATGGACCAAGTACATGTCTCCTTGCTACCAGTTTGCACAGCTTTTTTTCCTTTATTTTCTAAAACTCCATAGGAGAACTTGTGTTTTCAGGCCATCTCCCTTGTACACATAAACACATACCACTGAAATGCATGTGCGTGTACATACACAATTGCATTTTTTTAAATAGCTGTTAAAACATGAACAGTACTACTCCTAAAGGTTGTCTATGTGCTTAGGGGCTAGCAGATAGACAAGGAGCGGGAACCAAATAAGGAAGGTTCTTTTAGTCCTTTCTGTTTCTGACACTACCCAGAGCCATTTTAAGGCTTAGGCAAAATGGGCAATTGCCCAGAACCACCATGTTCTAATAGACCCTCTGGTAAAGTAATTGGGACAATCAGACATCCAGCTGTAATAGCAATGTGCATTAAAAGTTTGTAAAAAATTGTCACAAAATACTCTATCTTGTTGTATCTCATTTCTTTCTTCCTTCCCAACCACTACATAGCAGCTCTTCTCATTATCTCACTTCTCTATGGACTCCTTTCTCTGACTATCTCAGTCAACTCTGTGTACCACCCTGCAACTCCATTCTCTCTCCCAGAGATCTTTCTGTCTCATGTCACTGTTCTTCTTTCACCTTACCACTTCTATCTTATATCCCTCTCTTTACCAATCTTTGCCTATCTGCCAATCTCTACATCTCTCTGAACCTACTCCATCTCTCTAACTCTCATCCCTCTCCCTGTTCCTCACCTTTCTCAACCTCTTCTTTCCAGTCTCTCTAATCTGCTACTCCCCTCATCTCCCTCTGTATCTCACATCTGACTACCTCATTTTTATCCCACCTTCTTTTATCTCTCACAAGCTATCCTAACCTCTCAATTTCTCACACCATTCATTTGCCTAAACAACTGCCCACACTTCATCCCTATCTATCTTGTTTCCTCCACCTCATTTCTATCACGTATTCACTCTTTCTACCTACTGGTCTTTCTTTAAGCATTTCTCTCTGTACAGCCTTCTCCATTTGAACTGGACTTTTCTACCTCTTTTCTTTCTCTATCCCTCTCTTTATACACCCCTCTACCACACCTCTCTGTCTCTCCTTCTTTCTAAACCTCATAAATTCCTCTGCAATCTGCATATCTACCTGACTTCTCTTTTTTCACCTTACCTTTTCCACTCAACTTTATACCTTTTTTCATACCTCAATTCAGCTTTTTACCCTTCACCACTCTTACTTCCATTCTCTCTGCCTCATTACTCGCCTCACTTCTTATAGCCCATGTCTCATTTTTCCATCTCTTTACTTGACCACTCTTTCTGTATCTTGTATCTCTTTAGACTTCTCTCCCTACCTCACCTGTCTACCTCTACCTCATTTTGCTATTACATCTCTCTACCTCACTGTAGGAAAGTGGACCTTTTGTTGCAGTTGTCCCCCCACCTTTTAGCCACTGAATGTTGGTTTTCAACTCTGACAGTGCACGGAGGCCTGTCGACCAGACTTCAGTGACAGTGCTCTTTCCTTTAAAACAAGGTATGTCTGTTTGTTTTACAATTGGAACAGGACTGTAGCACCGCTGTAAGTCCCTAGTAAGGGTACCCCTAGTACCTAGGGCCTTGGTACTAAAGAGGGTCCCTAAGGGCTGCAGCCTATCTTATGCCACCCTAAGGGACTCACACACAAATTCCAAACAGACTGCCAGTGCAGGCTGTGTGACATGGTGCAAACCATGAAGTGAAAACATGACAAGGCACACTCCTGTTGGCCATGCCAAATACACTGCTTTTAAAGAAGTAAGTCACCTCTACAGCAGGCTTTTGAGCCCTAAGGAAGGGTGCATTATAGTTTATGTGAGGACATATCTGCATGAACAGATATTATTGTTGTATAAGCTTTATTTCGACAGCTCGTGTCATAAAAGCTATAAAAATGCCAGTTGATATGTCCCAGTGATGTCTAATTCTATTACTAGATTTTGCAGGTGAACATGGAAGCCATCGTATGCACGGGGCACTGGTCAAAACAAGTTACCCAGCTACATAATGGCTTCACTGAAATATATGGTGTTTGGTATCAAACACCTCATATTAATAAACCCACACTGATTCTAGTGATGGATTTATTAATGCCTAAACCCAGAGAGTACCTTAGAGGTACCCCCCTGAACCCTACTAATCCCCTAGTGTGCTGGCTGCATAGTCTTGTCCAGCCTTCCACGACAAACAAGTTTATGACCTCCTGGGAGGTAAAAGCCCCACTATCAGGCGTCCGGAACAATGCCTGCTCTTGCAGGAGGTGTTTACACCTCCTCCAGCAGGAAGGTTAGTAAATCAGCATATCAAGGCCAGAGGCTTCAAAGTCTCTGCCGCCTTTGATATGCTAGCCTGGCTTCCAACAGACCTGGAGGATGCCCTGAGGCCCATTGGCACCAGGACAGGCAGAAAATTAGGTAGTCAGGAGGTGTGTTACACTGCCAGGCTGGACACACCTCTAGGGTGGGCTGCCTGAAGTGAACATGAAAGAAGGAATTCCACCATCTTAGGTGTTCTGAAATTAGGAACTCTGGGACCGGGTGATGCCCACAGGAAGTGACAATCGAGGGGGTGTAGAGGACTTCAGGGGCATGTAGCCCATTGGCTACTAACCTTTACTCCCTTTAATGCCCCAAAATGTTGTATCTAGGTGGCCCCCTGACATGAAGAAGGACAAAAAGAGCCCACAACGCAAGAACTGAGGAGCAGCAACTACCTTGGAGCCAACCCTGCCAGCCTGACGGGTGTCCCCGACAATTGCACAGACTCAGCTCATACAGAAAGCAGTGTCACCTCCCAAAGCTGTGGAGGAGTGACCAATGACTTCAACTGGCCCGCAACATCTACCTTGACCAAAAAGACCAACACAAGACCCTCCACAGCTGAACCCCCACCCCTTTGAGTTTGGCCGGACTAGACACCCAGTCCCCGCCTGTAGCCTGTTTTTGCAGGCAATCCAAAAATGCTAGCACCTTCCACAGTGCGACCCAGCAGGAGAAAGCACCCGTGCACATGAGCCCCCCAGTCCGAGTTCAAGTGGGCCAATGGTTTCTCTGCATGCCTAAGACCCTCAAATACTGAGCCACCCCCTCTAGGTTTGCCCGGACTGTCCCACCAGTCCTTACTTGCAGCTTCTTTTGAACCGGAACGTTCCCCATTGATTTAAATCAGGCAGCCAGTGCTCAAACGCACCTCTGCACCCAGACACCCCAGAGCCGACCGAGGTGAGCTGTTGGTGCTGCCACGGACCTTGCCCCATACTTACCTTAAATTCAGAAGAACAGTCCTGTAAGTTGCTGCTAAGTACCGTGCAGTATATGTTTCTTTGCCATAGGATAACATAAGCTCTTTAAAGATTCAAATGCAAGTGTTATGTGTGTATACTGCAAAACAGTGATAACTCCCCAAATGCAAGTGTATTTCTGTATACTTTCAAAACAGTGATATCTCAAAACAAAGTACGTACCCAATTGCGAAGTTGGTGCTGTTAAAAATATATATAAAAATAAGTGTTATTTTTCAAAATTGGTGTGGATCTCCTTTTTGAGTGTGTGTATCATTTATTGACTCTGTGTGTGTGTAGTGAATGTTTAACACTCCTCTCTGATAAGTTTAAGGCTGCTCGACCACACTGGCCTTGAGAGAGCACCTTGGGATTGCTAGATCAAGCCCCTGTCCACTCCTCAGACAGCATACCTCTTGTAGGTATGCTATATTAAGAGCCAGCTTCCAACACTCACTCCTCCATTTCCCAACTCCTCTCATTCTCTCTACATGTCCTTCAATCTATCTGTAACTCTCCCTACCTGACTATAAAACCTATTCCATGTACTTCTTTCTCTCTGCATGTCTTATCCTCTTTCTACCTCTCTGTATCTTTCTTTCTGGCTGCTGCATATTTCTTTTCACCTTACAATTCGCATTACCTCACCTATCTTTATCAATCAATCAATCATGTCATTTGTAAAGCGCACTACATACCCGTGAGGGTCTCAAGGCGCTGGGGGGTGGGGAATGCTGCTACTGCTCGAAAAGCCAGGTCTTGTGGAGTCTTCTGAAGGTCAGCAGGTCTTGGGTCTGCCATAGGTGGGTGGGGTGGGTGTTCCAGGTCTTGGCGGCGATGTTGGAGAACGATCTGCCACCAGAGGTTGCTCTTCAGATGCGGGGGACTGTGGCAAGGGCGGCGGAGCGGAGCGGAGCTGGCGGTTGGGGGCGTAGAAGTCAACTGTTGAGGTACGCTGGTCCGGTGTTGTGGAGTGCCTTGTGTGCGTGGGTGAGGAGCTTGAAGGTTATCCTCTTGTTGACGGGGAGCCAGTGAAGGTCTCTCAGGTGGGGGTGTGATGTGGCTGCGTCGAGGGATGTCGAAGATCAGGCGTGCAGAGGCGTTCTGGATACGGTGCAGCCGTCTCAGGAGATTGGCCGAGGCTCCTGTGTAGAGGGTGTTTCCGTAGTCCAGCCTGCTGCTAACTAGGGCCTGGGTGACTGTTCTTCTCGTTTCGGTGGAGATCCACTTGTAGATCCTGCGGAGCATGCGGAGGGTGTTGAAGCAGGAGGAAGAGACAGCGTTGACCTGCTTCCTCTCTATCTCTACCTCCCATCACCAACTACTTCACCTTTCTCATTCTAGCATTCTCTTTAGCTCTCTGTCCTTCTACTGCTTTCCGTTGCCTCCCATTTCTCTTACTTAGGAAAGCCAAAGACCATTGTCCAACCGGACAACCCAGAGACAGTGGAGAAGAGGAGCAACGCAAAGCAAGTGAACTAAGGTGAAAATGATCCGATTTTTGGCGAGGAATTTGTCAAAATCCTCAAAGCAGTGCATTAAAAATCATGGAGCCTAAACTATCTAAAATGAGTAACACATTTAAAGTTTGTCTGAACTTGGGGACCCAAAATTGTCACACACTTGACGCCTGGAAGGATCTCTGGATCTGCTTTTGAGCCAGTGTGGTCTGCCCTTTACAGACTTGGTCTGCCAGAGGTAAGGGCAACCCCTTCCAGTAGCCACAGTGCCACTAACACAGATAGCGTCTAGTAGTTTGTGCTTTTGGAAGGACCCCCATGAGGAAAAGGCAGATGAGGCAAAATATCTCCAGAAGACTGTCGGAGAGGGCTCCGCAGCTGGCTGGAAGACTTGATGACAGAGTATGTTAGCTGGTGCTCTGTAGCAGAGTAATAAGTCTTGGAGAATAACACCCAGGACTCCAAAATGGTACAAACAGGCGCAGTCATTGTTTTTGTAAAACTTTAGACTTGGGGATCGGCAGGGCACCCACCAGTAAAACAAATGGATAAAATCTAATAGATTTAGATGGATAGATCTCTAAAAGAAAACATTGTCAGAAATATGTGGTACTGAGGGAACTAGTTTGTGTGCATATGTGCTCCTCACGAAAGAGCAAAATGTATTCACCGACTGTGAACTTAGCCAATGGCTGAAGTGAGCTGGGCCATAGCCCCATACTGTATGCTGTAGTGGGTGGAAGAAACATCTGAGCGACAAAACGACACACCAATGGACGAAGAGGGTGGCTAAAAGCCCTTCTATAAAATAAATATACATAATTGTAGTAAAATTAGACTTCTAGGCTATCACCAGACCTAAAAATGTGCTTTAAAATGCCACACTCCCAGGCTTTGGACTTGGAGGGATAGCATTTCTCCATCTCCATCTAAGGAGCTGGTGCAGCTCAATCAGATTCTTTAGTAAAAAGGCATCTCACAATCTGAGATCAATAAGCACTGAGGGATTATAAAATAAGGTACCATTATGTTTCTAAATTGCCCGATCTTCAAATCATTTGATCCATGAAAGAAAAGCAAGAATACTCCATCCAATAACCACTTGCATCATGATAAAAACAAAATGTTTACATTGTTTTTTGTTAAATTAATCTTAGTATAACATTGGATGTATAAAAAGTATACAAATGTATACAAAATGAAACATTTGAAATCAAATATTGAGGGCATTAAAGATAAAAGGCAGGATATTAAGTTAAAAGGATTAAAGAAATGGAAGAACACCATGGGGCATATTTACAATAAACTGGCAGAGCGCGGTGTTACTCCAAAATTGGTAACGCCGCACTCGGACAGTTTTAAAATGCAGGGATGCGCCGTATTTACAAAAATACAAAAATATGGCACACCCATGCATTTCCCCTAGCGCTGGCACTAAAAAAGCTGCCAAGCACCATTTTGCAAGGGTGCTTGTGCCACAGGGGCGATTGTTTATGTGCAAGAAGGGACACCTTCATGCACATAAACAATCTTAACAGGTGATTTCATCTATCAATGTGTGCTGCAGAATACATGGAAAGAGCAATATAAGAGGAGAAATTAAACATTTCTCTTTGTATCGCCTGTTTAAGACCAGGCATTTCCTGGTCTTATTTTTGGCACTGCCCCATATCTTGTAAATATGGGGCAGGGTAAAAAAGCAATGGGTGTTGCGGCGGAACGCTCACTGCAACACCCATTGCTCGCCCCTTTCACGCTAAGTGCTGCGTGAATAGGGACATTAACGTCGCCTTGTAAATAAGACGAATGACTTAACGCCACCAGAACGTCGCAAACAGTGACATTCTGGTCACGTTAACTCCTTGTAAATAGCCCCCCATGTGTTTTAACATAGCTTGTTTCGACTTCTATTTTAAGAAAGCGAGGTTACAAAAGGTCAAAGAAGGAAACAAGAAAATCCTTTCGCGTTCTGTGAAATTAACACTTTCTCACCAACAGCAATGAGCTAGACTAGCAGAGGATTTCCAATTAGACATAATTGATTTAACACCTAAGCACATTAGAACATGAAATAACTTACATTTTTCCTTGTTAAAAACACCTTCGTTCTTTCTACTTGGTGGCTGCTCTGCTTTCCTCTTAAACATCAACAGGCCTGGATTACACATCTTGCCAGGGAACCCAGCACTGGTGGAGCAATAGTGCAGTTGAATGTCCTGTCTTTTAGATTGTGTTGGGTGCACACTGTCAACAGATCAGTCAACCCTACTATCCTTTAACTTTAGTTTTGTTTGAGAATGTTGTTGTAAAGGGTTTGTGTGCCTGTGTGTAGATATGCAAAAACAACAGTTGATGGACAGAATGCAGAACAATTTTTTATACATTCACCCCAGAGGTGGAGGAGTGTGGCTCAATGGTTAGAGTGGCAGACCCTGAAGCAGAGTTCTGGCCAGGGACCAGGATTCGATTCCCGCCTCGGCGGGGCTCGGGCTCAATTTCCTCGGATCTGTCTATTCTCGCCTCGGTGCCTATTCTAATCACGGGCCCCACGCTGCAACTCTGGGCAATAGCTTGCTTAGCCTCCACACCGGCCCCAACAGCGCTAAGGATGCCTGGCTTCACCCTGGGGGTGCCCAGGAGTGGACACTTCACAGGGAAAGCCAGGAGGGGTTCCACAGCGGTATGAGTATCAGCGCCAGGAAACCGCAAAGGCGACACTGCAAGGTGGCCGTCTGGTGACAGTGCGCTCTATAAGTACCTTGACATTTACATTTACCCCAGTACAGAGATCTGGGCTTAAATCCATCGTTTTTTTGCTCACCATGCCATTCCAGTTTGAACCCAGCCATATGCAAATCAGTCTTGACCCTGTGCCTCATGGGAACAGTCCAGCCCAAACTGCCAAGCCAGGTCCTCCCTGGACTGGAAACAAGCATCCTAGGACCGGTTTCGGGGTTTCACCCCTCTTCAGCAGGATAGCTTGATTCCAGTGGCATGGAGAGCATGGGACTCACGTCTGGGTATACCCGTCCCACTCGGGATGACAAATGCAAAAACAACAGTTGATGGACAGAATGCAGAACAATGTCATACATTCACCCTAGTACAGAGATCTGGGCCTAAATCCATCGTTTTTTTGCTCACCATGCCATTCCAGTTTGAACCCAGCCATATGCAAATCAGTCTTGACCCTGTGTCTTTTGCTTTCTCGCCCTAAGTGCGCCAGGTATGCCTAGACGTGGGTCCTGGGCTCACTGTGCCACTGGAATCAAGCTATTCTGGCTGAAGAGGGGTGAAACCCCGAAACCAGTCCTAGGATGCTTGTTTCCGGTCCAGGGTGGACCTGGCTTGGCAGTTTGGGCTGGACTGTTCCCATGAGGCACAGGGTCAAGACTGATTTGCATATGGCCAGGTCTAAACTGGGGTGGCATGGTGAGCAAAAGAATGATGGATTTAACCCAGATCTCTAGACTGGGGGTGAATGATTTGATTTGTTCTGCATTCCGTCCATCAATTGTGTGTCTTTTGCTTTCTCGCCCTAAGTGCGCCAGGTTTGCCTAGACGTGGGTCCTGGGCTCACTGTGCCACTGGAATCAAGCTATCCTGGCTGAAGAGGGGTGAAACCCCGAAACCGGTCCTAGGATGCTTGTTTCCGGTGGTCCAAGGTGGACCTGGCTTGGCAGTTCGGGCTGGACTGTTCCCATGAGGCACAGGGTCAAGACTGATTTGCATACGGCCAGTTCTAAACTGGGGTGGCATGGTGAGCAAAAGAATGATGGATTTAACACAGATCTCTAGACTGGGGGTGAATGATTTGATTTGTTCTGCATTCCGTCCATCAATTGTGTGTCTTTTGTGTGTGGATAGGGGCGTCTGATTATTTATGATTGTGGGTGTCTGATGATCTGTGTGTAATGTCTGATTTTGGGTGTGTGATGGTGGTTGTGTGGGCATATGATGGTCGGAGTACGAGCATCTGACAGCTGCTTGTGTGAGCACGTGTTGTAGGAGATTCGTGGTGGTTGGGTGTTAGCATCTGCTGGTGGCTGAGCTTATGATTGTTTATGTGGGTGTTTGATGATGCATTCAAGGGTGGGCATGTGGGTCACTAGGAGTGTTTTTGTGTAGGGGTATTATGGTGGGGCATTTGATGATGCGTGTGTGGGCATTTGATGGTGTGTATATGTGTGTGTGTGATAGTCTGTGCATTGAGTGTATGATGGTGTGTATGTGGGCATCTGGTATTGTGTGGGTGCTCCATGGTGAATGCTGGTTACCATGTGATGGTTGATATGTGAGCACATGATAGTAGGTGTGTGTCGGATATGATAGTGGGTTGTTGGGTTAACTCATGTTTGTGTGTGTTGGAGTCTTATATATATATATATTCACTGAAAAAACCATAGGTTTCACACATGTTATAGTTAGCTGGACATTTTACTGATAAAAAAACCAATGAAATTCCCCCGTTATAGTTACTGTAGGCAACTATAACTCACGCGACCGCAATCCTCTGCTGATGCTAATACTGTATTTAGACACTTATTTGCCCATGTCTTCTTCCATTAAATTTTAGCTATACATATATTACAAATATTTTTTTGTCATAAAGACACATATGTCATCAGCAGAGGATTACGGTCGCGTGAGTTATAGTTGCCTACAGTAACTATAACGGGGGAATTTCATTGGTTTTTTATCAGTAAAATGTCCAGCTAACTATAACATGTGTGAAACCTATGGTTTTTTCAGTGAATTTGCAAGGTTTTTTAAATGCTAATTCCTAACTATAACGTGTGTGAAACCTATGGTTTTTTCTGTGAATTTGTACGGTTTTTTAAATGCTAAGTTACTTTACGCCATTTGTGGCGTGCGCGCCCACTTAACGCAGTTCGTTCCGTACGTGTACGGTGCGCTTCGCGCACCGTGCGCGCAGCTTCACGCACCGCGTGCCCACGTTACGCTAGATGGGCCATGAACGCACGATGCGCTTCGCGCACCGTGCGCACATGGAGGACATATGATGAGCATCGTTGTGACAGGTAAAATATATGTTTTGTTTAGCTCTAATAAGCCATGCACAAGAGGTGCCCTTCGGGCACCGTTTGCACACGGGGTGGGGAGAATGTGGATATTTTTTTTTTTTATTATTATTTCTTACCGTACGCGTACGGTAAGCGTAATCGGCGAAATTTTCAAAAAAATTAAAATTGCCTTTTTTCACTTGGGGGATCGTTGGGGACTCCCTCGACATGGCTAGGTGCTTGGGAGCTGTGTAAACAGCCCCTTTACATGTTTTTGCACTTGGTTTTTCAACCCCCTGTCAGAGTGCGAGAGAGAAAATGGCGGCCGCCGCTTCCTGGTTTCGACCGATTCGAATGTTTACTAAGATCTAAGGGCCAATCAGAATCGCGCTCGCGCACGCCACAGTACGCGTACGGTAAGCGCACCGTAAGCGCACCGTAAGCTGGCTCAGATATATATATTGATTTAAAGGCTATTTTCTCAGAATCTACTGAACAGATTTACACCAAACCTACAAAAGGCACTTCCTTGACCTGAGGACTACCTCTCTGCCAAATTTCAAGTAATTCTGTTCAGCCGTTCGGGCTGTAGCTGTGTCTAAAGGTCCTATGGAAAAATGCATGGGAAAAACGCGTTTTGGGACCCCCCTTTTATCTCAGCCCCCGCTTGACGAATCCCCCCGAGACTTTCAGGGTAGGAGCGGAGCGTAGCGCCCCACCTATTTTGAAAAATTTGCGAGGATTCGTCAACCGGCGCCAAAGTTATTCAAAATAGAATGTTGCGGATTTCCTATGGAAACGTGGTCCTAACTATAACTACCTACTGGCGACCGCCAGTAGGTAATATATATATATATATATATATATATATATATATATATATATATACATATATATATATATATATATATATATATATATATATATATAGATAGATATATAGATATAGATATATAGATATATAGATATATATATGTGTGTGGAAGTATGATGGTTTTTGTGAGCATCTGAGGATGGGCTGTTGTCAGACCTTGTGAATGGGTGTCTGAAAAAAAACAAGAGAGCATCTGAGATCTAAATCCATCGTTTCCACTTGATCAACAACATAGTGTGAGCGCGTGAAACTCAAAAGTCCCTGACTCCAAGGGCTTGTCTTTGATGCTGGGCCTGATAGCTCAGTGGACTACTGCAGTGGTTCTTCCCCTTGGGTACACTGCGCCTATTCAGGGGGTCTGTAACTGTTTAGAATATTAAATAATGTCAGCAAATTAATAAAGTATATATAGATAAAAAAATCTAAATGTAAAATTAGACGTTTTAGAACATTCTGTAAATGTGAAGACATTTGAAGTTAGAGTCTAAGAATGAAGGGCCTCATTTATGAGGTTTCGCAATAGGGCAGTGCCGCATGCCTTCCTGCTGCACTGCCCTACGGCAAAAGAAAAGGGCAGGAATGCGCCGTATATATCAGATACGGCGCATTCATGTCCTTTTTCCTTGCGACGGCGCACAATGGGCTGCCGTGCACCAACGCAGGCACCTTTGCAAAATGTGCAAGGGTGCCTGCCTTGCAAGGATGATTATTTTTGTGCAGGAAGGGGAACTGCACAAAAACAATCACAAGAGATGTGTGCTGCAGAATGCAGCACACATAGGAAAAGGAGAAATAAAGATATTTCTCCCGTTGGGCCTCCCTTATGCCTCCCCTGGGGCAGCGTAAGTTTTTGGCGCGGCATCAGATTTACGATTTCCACTAAATTTGGGGCAGTGTCAAAAAGCCATTGATATTGCTGGGAACTCACCCAGCAACACCCATTGCACGCTCCAAAGGGAATGATATTTACGAGGCAGTATTAAGCCAAAAAAAGTGGCTTAGTGCTGTCTGGTCAATATGGAGCAGGCTCCTGAGCCACGGAGCGTCACAAAAAGTGACGTTCCGGCAGCACAGGGGGCCTCACAAATAGTTGGTATCCGCATCCTGATGTGTGACAACAGTACAGCAAACAGAATCTATTCGGATCATTCATACCCTTAAATGAGGCACAGGAATACCCTGTCAAAAAGACAGTATGCAATAAGACCAAAAAGACCAAGTGATATGCTAGAGTTTAGCATAGCACCTTGCTTCATCGTTTAGAAATAAAAACAACGTTTGAAAAGCTCCAACCTTCTAATTAAATTTAAAATACGTACATATTTTTCATCAGTGAATTAAATAAAAATATATATAATTTGTTTGATGTGTACTTGTTTCTGTATTCTTTCGAGACTGAAATATTAGAAACTGCTTATGCCCCATTCCCTGGCTTCCAGTAGTGATTTAGTGAGGATCCACAGAAGTCGAAAGGTTAAAAACAACTGGACTTATGCATCCAACGCAGAAGTATGATGTTTACCTCATGGTCACAGGCTCATATCCTGGGAGGTCCATTCAGTCTTTCATCCTTCAGAGGTCGATAAAATGAGTGTCAGTGAGATGGGTTACGATAAACGGGTATTCAGCACTAAAGTACCCCAAGTGGTTAAAGTGCTCCTTGCAAATACATATTTTATGTTATGACGCTCATATTCCAAAGAAGTCTGGACCAGTGGGTGGAACCTCTGCTCTGCCTACGATAAGCATCTTTTCTGGAGCCATGAGTCAAGTCTCGCTGAGTAAGTTGGGAACAGTACATGCTGGTTTTGTGAGGAAGGTGTATTGTATTGTATTGTAATTTCATTTATCTAGCGCTTACTACACCTGAAGAGGCGTCAAAGCGCTTTTTCGGCAAGCAGCACGCTACTCCGGAACCCATAAAGGATTAGTGTTGAATTGATATAGTGAAATATGAAAGTAATTTGAGTGGTGGATAGGTTAGTCAGTTATTTGGATTTAGAAGGAAAGCAGAGGAATAGAAGAGGGGAAAAGGTTTGCATTTATATAGCGCTTGTTACACCGGATGGGGTGTTGAAGCGCATTTTTGTCGACTAGCACACTACTCTGGAACCCATAAAGGATTAGTGGTGAGTTAGTGTAGTGAAATATAAAGGTAATTTGAGTGGTGGATATCAGTCAGTTATTTGGATTGAAAAGAATAGCTGAGGGATAGAAGAGGGAAAAAGGTTTGCATTTACATAGCGCTTTTTACCCCTGATGGGGTGTTGAAGCGCTTTTTTGGCGAGTAGCACGCTGCTACAGAACTCATAAAGGATCAGTGTTGAATTAGTTTAGTAAAATATGAAAGTTTTTTCAGTGGTGAATATGTTATTTGGATAGAGAAGGGTAGCGGAGGGATAGAAGAGGGAAAAAGGTTTGCATTTATGTAGTGCTTGCTACCCCTGATGAGGTGTTGAAGTGCTTTTTCGGTGAGTAGCACGCTACTCTGGATCCCATAAAGGATTAGTGGTGAATTAGTATAGTGAAATATGAAATTTGAGAAGTGGATATGTTAGTATGTTATTTTGATTGAAAAGGATGATCGAGGGATAGAAGAGGGAAGGGTTTAGACTTTTTAAAAACAAATTGTGTGTTTGTCTTGGAGGTCATAGCAGTAGAAGGAGGCTTGGGATGAGTAAAAAGGGATGTGGAGGGAAAGATTAAGAGGGAAGAGTTTATAAAGGCTTGTTTTGGGGGATCTGTATAGTAAAAGAGGTGTCAGTTGATGCTTGGAGTGGTAGAGTAGGGGAGATTCTAGAAAGGGTTATTTTGGGGATCATAGTGGTGTTATGGGGTTTGGGATGAATGAGAGAGTGGATGTAGAGTATATATTGATAGAGGTATAGGGTTAAAAATTGGGTAGTGCATTGGAAATAGTAGTAGAAAGAGGTTTGAGATGAGTCAGAGAGTTGAGGTTGAAGATATATTGAGAGAGGTATAGGGTGAGAAATTGGGTAGTGCATTGGATATGCTGAATTAGAAGAAAGTATTAAGTATATAGATCCATAAGTACATGGAAAGTGTATAGATGCATAAAGGAAGTAAGTATATGTAGATTAAAGATATTGCTAGAGATATAGGGTGAGAAATAGGGTAATGCATTGAATACACTTTTTAGGAGAAAACTGGTCTTTTCTGGCTTTCAAGTGTTTTTATACTTCTATCTGACTTTTCTCTGCTAAGTCTGTTTTTTACGTTTGGTTTTTTAAACATTGTGGTTTTCAAGCCTGTGATGATCATGGCGAGTTTAAAAGACCCTTCGGGTACAAAAGTACGTATATAGTTGGGTTCATAAGACAAAGATGAGAAGGAGGGAACACGAAGACCTACAGAGTAGTTATTTTTGATCTGCAGCAGCAGCGACAAGCTAAGTCAAGCACAGAGCACACACTCCGCTAGCATCACACCCCTCTCCATGGCAGACAGGGTGACAAGACACCCTGACAGCTTCGAGCTGTCAGCTGTGCGGTGACGCACATTCTGACAGCCCAGCACTAATAGGCCACGCGAGCGACAGACACGCGTTGTACAAATGCCAATAACAACATGTAAAGGTTCCAAGATTTTGATCTTGTTTGTCTATGGTTTCTGATATTTTGCCTAGATTTATCGAGTCTACAAAGTGGGCATTTGCTCCTGTTCGAGTCTGTCTCCCCACAACACTTCTGGAAGCACCTTGTTTCTGGGGAAAACTTCTCCATCAAAGCCAGCAGAGAGATGCTTATTAGATGAACCTAAGACATTCATGTATATTTTCATTGAATGGCATAAGAATGAGCATGCAGTGCCCCCTGTACATCTGTGTGTTTCCCACAATGCCAGCAGCTACCTTGCACAAGCTAAAAACTGTTACTTGATCTTGATGACAGCTTCCATTATGTGAACGCCTTACCACCACCTTTTGTGAATTGAAAACAGATAAATGGTTTGCAAATGCATTGGCATATTGCACAGTGAACTGCATAGGAGAGGTGGATGTACATTACACACCCCTTTTCCTTTGCAATTTGGTATAGATTGCTAAATGCACTTTGTGAACCTGGAAGACTATGGTGCCGATCACGATCCGGCAAAAAATTCCCCCGTGCGACTCGTATCGGGTCTTTTTACCGTACGAATCGTACAAGTGCCGTACGAACTGGCAATCACGATTCGCATGGTAAAAAGTCCATACGAACCGCTCTGGGAATCATTCCCCACACGTCCTCGGGTCGGAAAATGTGTCCGACACGTCCTCGGACGATTTACCTTACAAACGTGAAAAGCCAAGTCCGACCGAGGAATCACGATCCATCCCGTGCGTCCGAGCGTACAACCGTATGGAAAAAACACCGTCCGCACCGAACACCTATAGCAACCATGGAGACATGTGCCCGCATACGCGCCCAACACTCCCCCCAGCCCCCGTACGTCCGACACGTACCCCCCGTATATGTATACCCCCACCCGTCTAGGTACACCCCAGTACGTTCCAGTCGTACCCCCACCCCAGTACGTGTCGTACCACCGTCAATGTACACCCCCCCACCCCTGTACGTGTCGTACCACCGTCTATGTACACCCCAGTACATTCCAGTCGTACCCCCACCCCAGTACGTGTCATACCCCCGTGTACCTACACCCCAGTACGTTCCAGTCGTACCCCCACCCCAGTACGTGTCATAGCCCCGTCTACCTACACCCCAGTACGTTCCAGTTGTACCCCCACCCCAGTACGTGTCGTACCCCCCGTGTACCTACACCCCAGTACGTTCGAGCCCCACCCCACCCCAGTACGTGTCATAGCCCCGTCTACCTACACCCCAGTACGTTCCAGTCGTACCCCCACCCCAGTACGTGTCGTACCCCCGTGTACCTACACCCCAGTACGTTCGAGCCCCACCCCCACCCCAGTACGTGTCATAGCCCCGTCTACCTACACCCCAGTACGTTCCAGTCGTACCCCCACCCCAGTACGTGTCATACCCCCCGTGTACCTACACCCCAGGTCGTTCCAGTCGTACCCCCACCCCAGTACGTGTCATACCCCCCGTGTACCTACACCCCAGTACGTTCGAGTCCTACCCCCACCCCTGGACGTGTCGTACCACCGTGAACCTACACCCCAGTACGTTCGAGTCCTACCCCCACCCCAGTACGTGTCGTACCACCGTCAATGTACACCCCCCCACCCCTGTACGTGTCGTACCACCGTCTATGTACACCCCAGTACGTTCCAGTCGTACCCCCACCCCTGGACGTGTCATACCCCCCGTGTACCTACACCCCAGTACGTTCCAGTCGTACCCCCACCCCAGTACGTGTCGTACCACCGTCAATGTACACCCCCCCACCCCTGTACGTGTCGTACCACCGTCTATGTACACCCCAGTACGTTCCAGTCGTACCCCCACCCCAGTACGTGTCGTACCACCGTGAACCTACACCCCAGTACGTTTGAGCCCCACCCCCACCCCAGTACGTGTCATACCCCCCGTGTACCTACACCCCAGTACGTTCCAGTCGTACCCCCACCCCAGTACGTGTCATAGCCCCGTCTACCTACACCCCAGTACGTTCCAGTCGTACCCCCACCCCAGTACGTGTCGTACCCCCCGTGTACCTACACCCCAGTACGTTCCAGTCGTACCCCCACCCCAGTACGTGTCATACCCCCCGTGTACCTACACCCCAGTACGTTCGAGTCCTACCCCCACCCCTGGACGTGTCGTACCACCGTGAACCTACACCCCAGTACGTTCGAGTCCTACCCCCACCCCAGTACGTGTCGTACCACCGTCAATGTACACCCCCCCACCCCTGTACGTGTCGTACCACCGTCTATGTACACCCCAGTACGTTCCAGTCGTACCCCCACCCCTGGACGTGTCATACCCCCCGTGTACCTACACCCCAGTACGTTCCAGTCGTACCCCCACCCCAGTACGTGTCGTACCACCGTCAATGTACACTACCCCACCCCTGTACGTGTCGTACCACCGTCTATGTACACCCCAGTACGTTCCAGTCGTACCCCCACCCCAGTACGTGTCGTACCACCGTGAACCTACACCCCAGTACGTTCGAGCCCCACCCCCACCCCAGTACGTGTCATACCCCCCGTGTACCTACACCCCAGTACGTTCCAGTCGTACCCCCACCCCAGTACGTGTCATAGCCCCGTCTACCTACACCCCAGTACGTTCCAGTCGTACCCCCACCCCAGTACGTGTCGTACCCCCCGTGTACCTACACCCCAGTACGTTCCAGTCGTACCCCCACCCCAGTACGTGTCATACCCCCCGTGTACCTACACCCCAGTACGTTCGAGTCCTACCCCCACCCCTGTACGTGTCGTACCACCGTGAACCTACACCCCAGTACGTTCGAGTCCTACCCCCACCCCTGGACTTGTCGTACCACCGTCTATGTACACCCCAGTACGTTCCAGTCGTACCCCCACCCCTGGACGTGTCGTACCACCGTCTATGTACACCCCAGTAGTTCCTGGCGCACCCCCAACACAACCTCCTAAGTACGGAGCGCACCCCATGCCCCAACATCACAACCGCATGTACGAGTCGTACAAAGCCACACACAAGGACATAATCGTACAACCAAATGGCCCATGTACACACCGTACACACGCTCAAAACACACGTACACAACCAGGACAAAACAAAACAACACAAGAATACACCATTCGAAAGGCACAAAGCCACTAAACATGGCCAACAACCACTAAAATAACACAATCACTGACCTGCAACTGCCAAAAACAAACAGAGGCCCAATACACCACCACTCCTTATAACACACCCACCCAAACTTCAAACACTGCCACACCCACCCATGGACCAATAAAAAGGGCCCACACACACAAACCATGAGCCTTTGCAACAGACTCACTGCTGCCAGACACCACAGAACCAGACTACAAGCTACACCACACCTTACACTTGCACACCTTCACACGACCACCCTCACAAACACCCTCTCATCACATTCACACACACACACAACCATCCACACCCCCCCCAACATCCACACACCCCCCACACCCACACCATCCCCACCCACACCCCTCACCATGCCCACTACCAAGAATCCAAAGTTCAGTCACCGAGAGTTGGAGGTCCTTGTTGATCAAATCCTCAGAGTCGAGCCACAGATCTTTGGAACATTGGTCAGAAGCACCAGCCAGGCAGCCAAAACAGCCATGTGGCAGACCATCGTCGATGCTGTGAATGCCGTTGCGGACACCAGGAGGACCAAGCAGGATTGCCAGAACAGGTGGTACGATCTGCGGAGGAGGGTCAGAGCCAAGAGGCAGGAGGAACACGACCAGGCCAACGCCACCGGAGGAGGGCCCTCCCGCAGAGCCGTACAGTACCATCCCTGGGAGGAGAGGGTGATGGCCATACTGCCGGTGGAGGCAGTTGAAGGATTAGAAGGACTCCGAGACCCGGGTGAGTACACAAACAACGCACCTCACATGGGGGGAACTGCAACCACAACCAAAATTACTAACAGGCACGCAACCACCACAAGCCATCGCATGACTCAACCACACTCCATGAGCAGGCACATGCCACTGCTGCCACCATGCCCCATGCACCCAGCTGGACAATGTCAAGTCACAGGCCACAGAAGACAACAACACATGACACGGTAACCCGGATGGCGGGAGGCTGGGCACCAAAAATCACATAGTGCGACTCCAAAGCAGACAACAATGCCCTCTGCCCATATGGCCTAGGTCACAGCCAGACAAACACTGTGTCCCAACACAGGAATGACTTGCCAGCAAATGGCGGACGCCTTGCATCAACACATGGGGGTGAAGGCACTGTTTTGCACATGACAGCAGCTAATGAACAGCCAACATTGTGAAAGAGTGGCAGCACACACCACCACAGCAGCAGCGCACAGACACACATCACACCAAATGGGTGCCTGGAGATCAGAAACAAACTCACATCAACAGGCCAAGGGCCACTCAAAGATCTGCTAACAGTGTGTGCCCAGGAAGCTGGGCCAAGGTGACAGAGGGTGACACACGGAGGGAGGGAGAGGGGGACACAGAGGGAGGGAGAGGGGGACTGAGAGGGAGGGAGACGGACAGAGGGAGGAGGCTGACACACGGAGGGAGGGAGAGGGGGACACAGAGGGAGGGAGAGGGGGACAGAGAGGGAGGGAGAGGGGGACAGAGAGGGAGGGAGACACAGGAAGACGGACAGAGGGAGGAGGCTGACACACAGAGGGAGGGAGAGGGGGACAGAGAGGGAGGGAGAGGGGGACAGAGAGGGAGGGAGACACAGGAAGACGGACAGAGGGAGGAGGCTGACACACAGAGGGAGGGAGAGGGGGACAGAGAGGGAGGGAGAGGGGGACAGAGAGGGAGGGAGACACAGGAAGACGGACAGAGGGAGGAGGCTGACACACAGAGGGAGGGAGAGGGGGACAGAGAGGGAGGGAGAGGGGGACAGAGAGGGAGGGAGAGGGGGACAGAGAAGGAGGGAGACACAGGGAGAGCAAATCAGTCCTTTGGTGTGTGGGAATGTCTGCTCGTCAGCAGGTGGACTGCGTGCATGTAGACAAGGGTGGCCAGTGCCAGAACCCCCCCTCTTCATCATGGCAAAACGCAGGGCCATGTCACAACCTGTACACGAGCACAAGGACAGCTACCTGCATCATATAAGTGTGTGGATCCACTCCATGTGCACATGTACAGTGCTACAAGGAAGGCGCAAATGCATGGCTCGCCACACCTGCACACTCCACTGCTGACTGCAGTCACACTTGACGCAGCAAGTAAGACTGTGCCACACATAGTTAAAGGGGCCAAATTGGTGCCCAAGGGACACACCCATGCACAAGTGCACTGTGAGTGGAATGCAAGACAGATCCTAATTCCAAGAGGAAATGTGCCAACTTTGAAACGGATGAAACATGGATGTTGCATGGACCAAAATTAACATTGTCTCTCTCACACACAGGTCAACGTCGTGCTGCACCCCCCAACACTGGGGGGGAACACTCACAGGACCCGGATCTGCAGGAGACCGATCCCACCGGCAGCGACCACTCTCACCACTCTGCGGACGACCCCGACCGACCTGGCCCCTCTGGTGTCCAACCACCTGCAGCACCTGCGTCAGGTACAACCGTGCCAACCACCACCCCCACTCCTGCCACATCCCAGGAGACACCCAGGATCCCTGCCCCAACACCACAATGCAGCCAGGCTCGCCAGGAGGGACACGGTGTCCCGGGCACCCAGGAGGAGGCAGGCGACAACGCCAATGCCACCCCTCAGGGGTCCCGGAGACCCGATGTGCCCACAAGTGCAGGCCAGGCGCAAGTGGGCAGGGGTGGTGGGAGTGGAGGACGGCGGAGGCGCGAGCCTGACCAGTTGGCTGGGGATCCGGTATTTTCCCATGTCCGTAACATCCTGGACTCATACCGGCAGGACACCACGGGCATGGCCCAGGTTGTGTCCGTCCTCGAGGGGATCAAGGTCCAGCAGGCCCAGCAACATGCGGAGCTAATAGCCTGTCTACTGGTACACCAACGGAGGATGGAGGACAGACAGGCTGAGCAAGTGACGGCGTTCCAGGGGATTCACGCTACACTCCGTCGGATGGCCGACACCATGGCCGACCCTCCCTGTGCCAGAAGGCGGAGAACATCACCACCCACAGGGAGGGATCAGGAGGAGGAGGAGGAAACATCCGACGGAGCATCCCAGACGTCGTCACGGCCTGCTGCTGAGGTTCCCCGCAGGAAGCCGGGTCGTCCACGGAAAGGACCGTGAGGGTGGCTGCTACATCACCATCTCCCAGGACACCTGGCCTGGCACCTGGCCCACTGGAGCAACAGCATCACAGCATCAAGAGACATTCTCTGCCACATGGCCCTGCTGGTCACTGGCTGACCAATGTTGACAAAGACTGTGGCATGGACTCTGAGGATTTCCAATGGCAAGGACACCAACTCCCCTACTGAACTTTGGATTCCCTAATCCCGGAAAGCCCCTCACTTTGTCCCCCCCCCCCCCCAATAATAAATCACACTATTAAGAGTAGATGCCTGCTGGTAGCATTATTACCTAACATGTGTCTTGTACAGTCTAAACATGCCTGAGTCATCTGTTCTCTTCAACCATCCACACCCTGGGGCCTGAGTCTGGCACAGGACACATGGGTCACAGTTTATTAGGCAAGACAGACATGGAGCACCATACACACCCGTGATGGGCACAACCAGCTGAGGGGGTGGCCGAACAACCGTGCTGACAGACACATTGAGTACAGCAACAGTCATGCGCAGAGGTCAGGGATCCTGGCCAGTGTCCTGGGGGGCACCCAGGTATGTGTAGACAGGTGGCAGAACCATGTCCTGCAAGCTTGAGTCCGGTGGATGCAGAGAATGGGGTCATGGACAACGTTGGATGCATGGGGATGGCACATGTCACAATACCCACACAGTCATGGACATCATGCCCAATACACAGTCTCAGCACACACACACAGCTTGCATCTTGCCACTCGACACATTGACACATAGCCACAATCAGGGAATATCATGCCAGACATGCAGGATGCACCGTGCCAACACACCAGCATTGACTGAGAAGAGGCACCTTGGAGGCATAGGGACACCTTTATTAGTCATGTTTTTGGGATTGCAGAGGCAACTTGAAGTACACATGAACACATCATGTGGAGTAACATGTGGGTCCAACACTGGCACCCCCCTTCTGCAGCACAAATGCGTGATAGCCATGGAACTGGCACACAAGTGTCGGCTAACAGCTAAATACCCACAGCTGCACACGGAGAGCCTGACATACACCATAGATCCGCTGATGTGGAAGTCCCACGCCATGTCAAGACAATGTTAACCGTATGTGTCCGAGGGCAGTGTCACACACATTGATGCCATCATCACAATCCACTATCCCATCACTGATGACTGACAACCAGGCAGCCCATCTATTCAGGTGTACCCAGCTGCATGTCGTGTCCCATGGGGATGCCACATGTCTGCAGAGGAACCAAACCCCGACCGGGGCAGTGTGCACACATCGTGAACAACTGCCACACCCAATACACCCCAGATGCATCCCTCACCCCATGGAGACTTCCAAACGTGTCCGTGCCTGTAACGCTGAGTCAGCCCACGATGCCATGTCCATGAGGAATAGCAGTGCCACAACAATGCAACCAGAAGATGGCATGCGCAGGTACCTGGGGAAGAGAGACACACAAGAAGTCAGCCACAAAAAGCACAGCCACTTGCATGTGCATTGACTCGACACATGTATGGATGACAACATGCTAGGTCACAATTATGAGTGGGGAAATACTACCATCACTGCCACCATCACTCCAGTGACACACCCACACACACCTCTGACTCACGTGCCATACATGCAGGTGGAGACACACATCACAACACATGCCACACGGGGACCAAGGCGTGCACACTCAGACACTGGTACTCACCACTAAGCAAAGAAGTCGCGTATGAGGCGAGTCCGGATGTCCTCTTGCGGCTCCACATCCTCCACATCACTAGCCCCATTGCCAAGCCCTTCGTCCTCCACGGGTGGATGGTCCTCGTCATGTTGATTCAGGATGAGTGGCACAGCTCTTTCAACTGCCATGTTGTGCAGCATGCAGCAGACCATGAAGATCTTGCAAACCTTCGCCGGGGCATATGGGAGTGCGCCGCCGGTCTTGTGGAGGCACCGGAATCGGCTCTTCAGCATGCCAAACGTCCTCTCTATCACTCGCCTTGTCCGGCCATGGGCGGTGTTGTAGCGGAGCTGGGCCGGCGTGATGGGGTTGCGGAGAGGTGTCAGCAGCCAAGGCATGTTGGGATAGCCAGCGTCCCCTACAAGGAAAGCACATGGATATCGTTAGAACTGGCGAAGCGGTCGTGCTGCTCGGCTATACAGAATACAGGACAGACAGACTGTACCCACCAACAACACATGCCCGTTCGTTGCGCAGCTGCATCATCATATCAGGCATCCCGCTACGCCTCATGATGTAGGCATCGTGTGCTGATCCTGGGAAACGAGCACAGACATGTGAAATCACCATGTTGGACAGACACACCACAAGGGCATTGATGGAGTGGTAGTGCTTCCGATTTCGGTACGCCACCTCCCGTGCGTGTGGTGGTACCAAAGCTACATGTGTCCCATCAATGGACCCAATGACATGGGGCATCCCTCCCAGGGCATAGAATCCACGCTTGACCTCTGTCATCTGTTCAGGGGTTGGGAACTTGATGAAGTCATCCAGGTGAATCAACATGGCCTCTAAGAAATCATGCAGCACACCGCTGAACATGCTCTGGGACATGCCACCAACATGAGCTATGGTATATTGAAAGGTACCCATGGCAAGGAAATGTAGGGCAGCCATTACCTTCAGCTGGGGTGTCAGTGCCGTGGGATACCTGTGCAGCGGTTGCAGGTGTGGTGTCAGTCTCGCCGTCAACTCCAGAATCAACGGTTGGGTGAAGCGGTAGAGCCGGATGCTGTCATTCTCCTGCATGGCAGCCAAGTCTGGAATTATCCGGGCAAGAGGCGGTGCTCTGCAGTAATGAGGAAGTGACAAGGAAGAGTGAGTGCACTACGACAACAACTCATGTCTACTGAGCACATGTAAATCTGGCAATACACACATGCTACATAGGGAGTCAGGTATGTGCTACATGCCCAGGACACGTATGGATGCAAGGTGACACTCCTTCCAAGACCCAGCTACACACGGTGATTGAGAACCTCCCCATGCCACGCCATGGGAATAGCTGTGTCCCAGTGCAAGTGAACAGCCCGACGCAAGACAGGAGTGACATACACCCACACATCAGCAGAAGTGGGATGCCGATTGCAGAGACTGGTAGCGGAACACTGGAGCCACAGGTCACATGACATTACACTAGTCCAGCCCACACACCTTGCCATGAAGGTGCACATGTCATGACTCACCACACATTCCTTGTGAGGATGCTGACATGGCCTTGTCACGCTACTCCGTGTCCCATGCATACATGTGCACCTCACATCCGATAACACATGTGGCATGGTGTGCGGAACAGTGTGCAATGACAATCTACACACAGCCACATGTTGGTTGCTGCAACGGCTGCAGCTTTTGAGGGTGCTACAACATCAACCTGATGTAAATCCCGGACACATATATGACATAGTCACATTGTGCACTGTGGGTAGTGACAAGTCATGTGTCATGACCCCTGTACCGGGCATCATGGGACACTTCCGTGTGTTGGTGTCCGTGCCATGCCAGTGACGCTCACCCCAAGTGCGCAGTCCGACATGCACACATGTCAAAGGAGTCAAGGGCATGCCTGGCACACATTGCACCCTCACACAGTACACCTGTACACATCTCATCATACATCTGGTGCCTTCTCCACTCAGGAGGCATGTTCCACATCACAGCCTGTGACACCTGTGCCCCACACATGTAGTAATGCACAGACGATGCCTTGATGTCCATTCCTGGACAAGTATGTCCATCCATGGACAAGTATGTCCGCCCTATTCCTACCTGTGTGTCGCCTATCACCACAGTGATGTGTAAAAACCGCCGTACTGCTGCTAAGAGGGCCTGTGTATGTTCCCAAATCACTGTGGGAGTGCTGCCGTATGTGTACCCATCGTGATGGCGAGCGTACAGGCATTTGTACGGTCTGTAGCACTACGAGTACGCATACGCGTGCAGACCCATAGTGATAGGGCCGTACACACGCATGTACGCTCACTATCACTATGGGTCTGCACGCGTATGCGTACCCGTAGTGGTACGGACCGTACACACGCATGTACGCTCACTATCACTATGGGTCTGCACGCGTATGCGTACCCGTAGTGGTACGGACCGTACACTCGCATGTACGCTCACTATCACTACGAGTACGCATACGCGTGCAGACCCATAGTGATAGTGAGCGTAGATGCGTGTGTACGGTCCGTACCACTACGAGTACGCATACGCGTGCAGACCCATAGTGATAGTGAGCGTAGATGCGTGTGTACGGTCCGTACCACTACGAGTACGCATACGCGTGCAGACCCATAGTGATAGTGAGCGTAGATGCGTGTGTACGGCCCTATCACTATGGGTCTGCACGCATATGCGTACCCGTAGTGGTACGGACCGTGCACACACATCTACGCTCACTATCACTATGGGTCTGCACGCGTATGCGTACCCGTAGTGGTACGGACCGTGCACACACATCTACGCTCACTATCACTATGGGTCTGCACGCGTATGCGTACCCGTAGTGGTACGGACCGTACACACGCATCTACGCTCACTATCACTATGGGTCTGCACGCGTATGCGTACCCGTAGTGGTACGGACCGTACACACGCATCTACGCTCACTATCACTATGGGTCTGCACGCGTATGCGTACTCGTAGTGATAGTGAGCGTACATGCGAGTGTACGGCCCGTACCACTACGAGTACGCATACGCGTGCAGACCCATAGTGATAGTGAACGTAGGCATGCATGTACGGGCCGTTGCCATGCATTTGGGGTGCCCTAGGGCCCCGAAACGCACCGTACCTGTGTGTGATGCTCCAAATTACATAGGGGACAAGTATTAAGGCCTACATGCATGCTGGTTGTCATGGAGACCAAGTTCAAATTTCGAAATTGTTCTGGAAGGTGCACAGCAGAAGTCAGTTGGAATTCTTCTACTTTGTTGCAATGTGTTTGTGGGGCTGACATCATGCAGGAGAATGAAACCGATAGAGAACCCACAGACTGCTAGGTTTGAAGGGATTGGTGGAAACATAGGATGCAAATGTGAGTGACCAATCACTCTGTACTCCTGTGCATGAGACTGGGCAGAAGGGCACATATAAGGCAGCCAGGTCCCATGAGGGAGTACTTGCCTGCACATCTTTGCATTCGTCGACCCAGCTGCTGCTACTGATTCCCTGGAACCATGTCAAGGGCTGTGGAGAGGACACAGCCATTCACCCTGGAGGAGAACATGGCTCTGCTGGATGTGATCCTCCCACAGTACTCCATGCTGTATGGGCGACCAGGGTATCAGGTGAGTGCATAGGCCACTGCCACAGACTGTCCCTATGTTGTGACTGTGACTTCTGCCATTGTGTCCAGGTGTAACACACATGCCATGTACTGTCGGGGGGGTCCCAGGAGGGGTGGGGGCCTATCACTCACAGCAGTCCCCTGAGACAGGAGGGGTGGGTGTGGAGTCCTCCCAGCAGTGCCCTGAGCCAGGAGGGGTGTGTGCAGAGTCCTCCCAGCAGTGCCCTGAGACAGGAGGGGTGGGGGCCTATCACTCACAGCAGTGCCCTGAGACAGGAGGGGTGGGGGCCTATCACTAACAGCAGTGCCCTGAGACAGGAGGGGTGGGGGCCTATCACTCACAGCAGTGCCCTGAGACAGGAGGGGTGGGGGCCTATCACTCACAGCAGTGCCCTAAGACAGGAGGGGTGGGGGCCTATCACTCACAGCAGTGCCCTGAGCCAGGAGGGGTGTGTGCAGAGTCCTCCCAGCAGTGCCCTGAGACAGGAGGGGTGGGGGCCTATCACTCACAGCAGTGCCCTGAGACAGGAGGGGTGTGTGCAGAGTCCTCCCAGCAGTGCCCTGAGACAGGAGGGGTGGGGGCCTATCACTCACAGCAGTGCCCTGAGACAGGAGGGGTGGGGGCCTATCACTAACAGCAGTGCCCTGAGACAGGAGGGGTGGGTGTGATGCACAGTGTGAGCCTTGATCATTGATTGTGACATTGCCATCATTCCACCTGTGTACCCACTGTGGCACGTACTGCTTTTTCCCTCACCAGGGGATGATGTCCCTATGACAAAGGTGCAATGCGTTGGCTGCATGACATGCCTTGTTGTAACCAGCTAATTTGTACCCATATGTCTCTCTGTGACATGTGGCTGGTGTATTGATGTGGTGTCACTTGTTCCTCCTCACAGGTAGGCGCCACTGCCAAGGAGCAGATCTGGCTGACCGCCGTCAGTGCCGTGAGGGGTGTGGATGGTCGGAGGCGGAGCCTGCCCCAGGTGAGGAAATGCTGGCAGGATATCCGGTGCTGGACGCGGAGGATTGCACGGCTCCTGCTGGGGGACTCACCTGAGAGCCACAAGAACCGCGGCCGCCGCCGTCTGAGCCACCTCCACAGGCGTGTGCTGCCGGTGGTCTTTCCAGACCTGGAGAGGCGCTTACAGGCGATGCAGCAGCCGGAAGGGGGTAGGTACATGTGTGTTTGTTGTGTGTCACCGGCATTTGTAAGGGCACAGTAGCATGAATTCACTGGCAGGGTTTAAAGGTGCTGTGCAGATCCTGTTTGCCCCAGTATAGCGCTGCGCCCCTGCCACCCTTCCCCTCCTTGCAATGTGTTCCCTGGTCTGTGTGTAGTCACTCCTTCACAAGGTAATGTAGGCTGGCGCTTTGTCCACGAGAACAATGACTGTAGCATCATGTGTGGGGGTGGTGTGTAACAGGTTGTGGGACCTTGCCTGTGCACTGTCAAGTTCACTGCATGTGGGTTCCATGTCAGTTGGCACTGATGCTGACTCCAGACATGGGAGTTGGTCTCTCATGTGTCATGCCTTACAGCGCGCATGTCCTATGTAGTGGCCTGTGACATGATGTGCATGAGTGTGCGATACACATAGTGCAGGGATGGTGACGTGTGTTGCAGTCATTACCATTCAGTAGCATGTAGTTGCGTGCCCACTACTGTCCCCTGGGGCACCTTTTCCTCAGTGGTGTATGTGTCATCATAAACGTGGACAATCTCAGTGTCTACAGCGTAGGTTGTGCTCTGTGCCATTGTCCCCTGTCACCATGTATATAGACGTGCTATTTTGTACAGGTGTCCACTGTGCAGCCTGACCTGATTGTCCTTCTTCATACTCACAGTTGCCAGTGCCTGTGTGTCTTGTTATACTCATCTGAGGATGGGCACTGGTACCTCATTATTTGTACAGGCGCACCTTGGCTGTTTGGCGTCCAATCTTGCTTTTTGCCTGCCCCTGTGTGTATCACCCAGACTATGAGATGTTGGTGCCACCTGTGTCTCAACAATTTGCCTCGTGTAGGGTCTTGTTGGGGCGGGCAATGCCTATGTGTCAAATCCTGATTTCTACTCGCTGGGTCTGGGCAGTGTGTGATGTGTCTGGACACACACGCAATGTGCAGTGACCGAGTCATGTTGGGCATGTTTTCAGCATTACCTATGCAGCATGTGTCTCAAGTTCATGGATATGGTCCCTGGTCATCGGTATTTTCGCCAACGCTGTGTGGTGCAGATGCAGTGCTGGATTGTCCCCAGGGCCTGGGTGCTATGTCAGACTCCGTTTCCTGTGTTTAGCTATTGTCTCATGCTCTCCATGGTATTTCAGTGGCATGGTGGCTCAACCAACTGTGTGTTTCATGCCCTACATCGGTACCTTGTTTAGTAGATGTTAGGGATCTTCCTTTTCAGGCTATGCAGTGTTACCTATGTCGATTGGACTCATGTGACTGATGTGTACAGCTGTCTGATTAATTTCTGTCTCTCCACCCTGCCCACAGCATCGTCGGGGGACACAGAGGGAGACATGGACACAGGCAAGGCGGAGGGACCGAGCACCAGTGCCAGCCGTGACATCGGGGTTGGCACATCGAGTGGGACAGAGGTGGAGGATAGTGCGGCCGAGGACCTGTCGACTGGCACGTCAGAATACGAAGCTGACAGGTCCGAGGAGGATGTCTCCGAGTGGGCGGTGGCTGCACCAGCAGCTGACAGCGGAACAACACCTCGCACCGCCCCCTCAGTTCCCACCAGCCGCCTCCCACTTGCTCGTGTCCCTTCCCAGCGTGCCCGGTCACAGCATGTCTCCTTCCTGCCAGGCACCGCACCCCCTGCCCCTGTCTCCACTGCTGCCGCCAATGCAGAGTCTGTGGACATCCAGCGGCAACTGCAGGTTGGTCAGGCTGCGATCCTTAATGTCCTCCATGCCCACGGCAAAACCCTCACCAACATCGAGGCTTTCTTGGAGGGCATTCATTCATCGCAGGCTGACCAACGCAACTTGCTGAGGTCCATAGACTCCACACTGACTGCAGCAGTGGGTCTCCTGCAGCGCGACCTCCCCCCACCTACCCCTGCCCCATCCACACTTCCCACTCCCATGCCTGTCCCACGTACACCCAGACGTCGGCATGCACCCACATCAACGGACACGGGCACCACACCAGCAGGGAAGGTCCCCCGCACTCCTCCTGACACGCACACACAGGGTGAGGTAGGCACACCCACTGGGTCGGGGGGCAAACGTGTGACACGCAGCCATAGTGGGAGTCCGCATTCCACCCAGTCCACTCCCTCCAAATCCCCTCCCCTCAGCTCTCCTGGCCATATCTCCCCCAAGGACTCCTTCATGGCCGCTCTGTCCCTGAGCCCCACAGTTACACCACCACGCAAGCGGTCAAGGAGGTCCCCGGTCAGGGTGGTTGAGTCTCCCCCCCTGTCTCCACCCTCCCCCGGTGGCGCTGCGACCCATCCCTCTGACCCCCCCCCCTCCTTGGGGCCTGAGGTCCCTTCGGGTGCAGGGGACTCCCTGGAGGACCTTGCAAAGGTGTGTAGTGCCATCCTGGCCTCCGCCTTTGGCACTGACCCACCCCCTGTGGTGGAGTCCTCCATCCCTGCACCCACAACGCCGCCCCTTTGCCCTGATGTCCCTGCGGTGCCTGTTGCTTCCCCCCCCCTGATGCCCTCACCAGTGTGGAAGACGATGCCATTTGACTGTGCAGGCAAGGTAGGGGACACGCATCCCACTGTGTCCCCCATCCAGCTGAGAATCATTGACTGCCCTATGGGCTTTGTGAAGATTGAACTGCCTGCGATCCACGGACATTGTGCTCATGCTGAATAAAGCTTAATTTTGTTTTCATTATCACACTACTGCTATGCTGGTATTGGTGTTGGTGGGGCTGCTACATGGTTTTGGGTGGTGTGTAAGGGTTTGGGTGTGTGGGATATGTAGTAGTGTACTGCTCATTGGTGGGACCCTGGGATCTGTGTGCCATCACAAGGTGTTGGCTAACTTTCTTTGTTCATGTAAGCAGTTACTGCATGGTGCACTTGTCCCAGGGTGTATTCCTTCCTCTGTGTACCCAGCTTTCTTCCCTGCAGGGTGTTCCCAATGTTTAGCGCAGAGCTGTGTGTGTGACGGAGCCCTTCTACTTTGGCCATGCATGCAGGGCCATGTCTCCACCTGCAACAATCGTGGCATCCTTGGTGATCACTGTACTTGTGTGTGGAGTCTGTTGACATGAGTTCATGGGGACATGTTCCCTTGTAGCCAGTATGCATGTGGATAATTCTGGCCTCACACACATGTGTTACACCCCTCCTGTCTCAGGGCACTGCTGGGAGTGATAGGCACCCACCCCTCCTGTCTCAGGGCACTGCTGGGAGGACTCTGCACACACCCCTCCTGTCTCAGGGCACTGCTGGGAGGACTCCACACCCACCCCTCCTGTCTCAGGGCACTGCTGGGAGGACTCCACACCCACCCCTCCTGGCTCAGGGCACTGCTGGGAGTGATAGGCACCCACCCCTCCTGTCTCAGGGCACTGCTGTTAGTGATAGGCACCCACCCCTCCTGTCTCAGGGCACTGCTGGGAGGACTCTGCACACACCCCTCCTGTCTCAGGGCACTGCTGGGAGGACTCCACACCCACCCCTCCTGTCTCAGGGCACTGCTGGGAGTGATAGGCACCCACCCCTCCTGTCTCAGGGCACTGCTGGGAGGACTCTGCACACACCCCTCCTGTCTCAGGGCACTGCTGGGAGGACTCCACACCCACCCCTCCTGTCTCAGGGCACTGCTGGGAGGACTCCACACCCACCCCTCCTGTCTCAGGGCACTGCTGGGAGTGATAGGCACCCACCCCTCCTGTCTCAGGGCACTGCTGGGAGGACTCTGCACACACCCCTCCTGTCTCAGGGCACTGCTGGGAGGACTCCACACCCACCCCTCCTGTCTCAGGGCACTGCTGGGAGGACTCCACACCCACCCCTCCTGGCTCAGGGCACTGCTGGGAGTGATAGGCACCCACCCCTCCTGTCTCAGGGCACTGCTGTTAGTGATAGGCACCCACCCCTCCTGTCTCAGGGCACTGCTGGGAGGACTCTGCACACACCCCTCCTGTCTCAGGGCACTGCTGGGAGGACTCCACACCCACCCCTCCTGTCTCAGGGCACTGCTGGGAGTGATAGGCACCCACCCCTCCTGTCTCAGGGCACTGCTGGGAGGACTCTGCACACACCCCTCCTGTCTCAGGGCACTGCTGGGAGGACTCCACACCCACCCCTCCTGTCTCAGGGCACTGCTGGGAGGACTCCACACCCACCCCTCCTGTCTCAGGGCACTGCTGGGAGTGATAGGCACCCACCCCTCCTGTCTCAGGGCACTGCTGGGAGGACTCTGCACACACCCCTCCTGTCTCAGGGCACTGCTGGGAGGACTCCACACCCACCCCTCCTGTCTCAGGGCACTGCTGGGAGGACTCCACACCCACCCCTCCTGGCTCAGGGCACTGCTGGGAGTGATAGGCACTGTTGGACAGGCCACACAGAGGGCTTGCTCCCTCCCCGCACGACAGGGCCCGAGCTCCGGCCCACCAGGCATACCCCCGTGACAAGCCCATGTACTCCGTCTCCCGACGGACCCTCTGCCCTCGGACCCCTACTCATCACGGGGTCCAGCCCACCGGCTTCCCCGGCCGGGTCAAGCCGCCATCTTGGGCCCTGCACCACGCGGCCGCATGGCCTCACCTCGACCCTAACCCCGGGCCTGGCCGGCCCCGACATCCCGGCACCACCATCCACCCAGGAGGTGAGCGGACCACTTGGCAGGTCAATGGGAGGACGAAGTGTCAAGAGCTCTTCCCCCGCCAGGTGCCGATCGCCTCCAGCTACCCCAGGCGCGGGCTCCACCCCCTGCTGGGTGTCTGGACACCTTCATCCCGGACCCCCCGACCTCCAAGTGCGAGGGTCCGGACATCAAAGGGCACCAGCCCTATAACTGAGGCAGCTCCGGAGCAGGAAGGCAGTTGTATCCTGGAGTCGAGAGACACCGAGTGAACTCAACCCTGACGGTCTACTGGCGCTGCCGTAGCCCGCTCTTGTGAACCATCGTCCTGCCTGCTGGCGCTGCCGCGGCCTTCTGCAACCTTCATCTTCCTGGGACCTGCTGGCGCCGCCGCGGCCCGTTGTAACGACCATCCTCACCGGGACCTGCTGGCGCTGCCGCGGACCGTCATCTTCCTGGGACCTGCTGGCGCTGCCGCGGCCCGTTGTAACGACCATCCTCACCGGGACCTGCTGGCGCTGCCGCGGACCGTACATCTTCCAGGGACCTGCTGGCGCTGCCGCGGCCCGTTGTATCAACCATCCTTACCGGGACCTGCTGGCGCTGCCGCGGACCGTAGTAACGACCATCCGCACCGGGACCTGCTGGCGCTGCCGCGGACCGTACATCTTCCAGGGACCTGCTGGCGCTGCCGCGGCCCGTTGTATCAACCATCCTTACCGGGACCTGCTGGCGCTGCCGCGGACCGTACCACCTAACCACCAAGCTCGAGGATTGTGAGCTCATCATCCTCTCATCCGAACTACCTGATTGGTAAATAGACTGTCCCGCTACCCCCTTCCCTACCTTGCGAGACTCTAATCGAGGGGACCCCTGAGTCCAGACCTCCTTGTACCATTCAACCGTACCTTAAATAAGTGCTTATAAAGAACACTGAACCTTATCCGTGTGTGATATCTGTCTGTGGGGGGGAAGTTACTTGTCTGTACGATCACTGGAGACGGCTCTCCCCGGAGACCTCTCCCCCTGACCCCGGCCGGCCCTCCCGGTCCGTCTACCTTTTCTAACATTGGTGGCCAGCGGCGCGATCCGAATCAACGCGTAATCGTACAGAGAGTAGCTCACCCCACGACATAAGCACGATGTCGACCAAAGATAGCAGCTCCACCGAGAAATTCCAAATGGAGAAATTAGAAGAATACAACCACCGCGAACTGAGACAATTTTGCATAGAACTTGGCATTGCTACCACCGGCCTGAGTACCAAGGATGATCTAAAGCGCGCTCTTGAGTCATGGACAGAAACTGGGGTCACAGGACCCTCCGACCAAAACAGCGTCACACCAGAGGAGAACGCCACGGCTCCCGAGGAGCGGGGAACGGGCCTCCCACAGGAGGAGATCCGAGAAAGAGACAGAGTCAGATTACACGAGTTGGAGATGGCACGACTCAAGATGGATGGGGAACTCAAGTTAGCTGAACAGAAACTCAACCTCGAGCATATGCGGCTTCGAGAGGAACGAGAAGAAAAGCAGAGACAGAGAGAGCTGGAAGAGAAAAAAATAACGCTCGAGCACGAGCGCCGACTAGCGGAAATAGAACTGCGCAAACAGAATAAGGAACTGGGGGTGCCTGAGCGACCACACACCCCGGGGCCAAGTGAGAAAAAAGTTCACATCCCCAAGGATGTTGTCCGCGAATATGTCCGAGAAGACGACATACAACAGTGGTTTAAAGCCTATGAGATCGCAATGACCTCCCACCGAATCGACCGGAGTGATTGGGGAGCCGGACTTTGGGGGAGATTTATCAACGAGGGTCGCGATGCCCTGCTGCAGCTCCCCGATCACCAAATGTCGTCCTACGACCACATGAAGGCTGCCCTCCTCACCCGCTACGGCCTCACGCCCGAGATGTACCGCCAGAGGTTCAGAGATTGCACCAGGATCCCAGGTACAACTTGGGTAGAATACGTGAACTATTTCAGCCGGGCATTCGAAGGTTGGATCAAGGGAAGTCAGGTCACCACTTACGAACAACTCTTCAACCTTATGGTATGGGAGCACCTGTCAAACAACTGTTTCGTCGAGCTCAGGCAGCACCTACTCGACAGTAAGCTGACCGACCCCCGGCAGCTCGCCGCCGAAGCTGACCGGTGGGAAAGCACCCGAGTGGGCCGGAGAGGGCCCCACGACCAGAACAGAGGCAACCAAGGCCAGCACCGTCCTCGGGGAGGAGGAGGGGGCCAGGGGCGAGGGAGAGACGCCTTACCAGCAACACCCGTGGCCAGCACCCCGCCTCCGGCCGGCCGGAACAACCCCCCGTTGCGGCCTGGGTACCGAGCCAACGTCACGTGCCACCGGTGCCAGCGACTAGGCCACTACGCCAATGACCCGAACTGCCCGCTAAATCAAACACCCAAGCCCCGCCAGGTAGCGGCCGCTGCCCTAGGGGAAGAGCAATCATCGGAGGGACCCGAAGAGTAGGAGCCGGCCCAGCAAGGGTGGGAACCGGCCGCCATGGTCCTGGCATGCCTAGGGGGAAGAGACATGGTTCCGCGGGCTCCCCTACCCGCCAACACCAGAAAATACGGTCAGTGGGTGACCATTAATGGACAGAGAGCCGAGGCCTTGCGTGACACCGGCGCCAGCGTGACGGCCGTCCGCTGTCATCTGGTGAAGCCCGAGCAGATCCTGCCGAACATTCTTTGCCCCGTCCGCTCGGCAGATAACTCTGAGAGTATGTGTAAGATGGCCTGCGTCCCGTTTGAATGGGGAGGGGTCTCCGGCCTACTGAAGGTGACGGTCCGGGACGATGCCCCCGTGGACTGCCTCCTGGGGAATGACCTCGAGAGTTCCCCGTGGGCCACCGTCGAGAAAAGAGAGCACCTGGGGATGCTGGGCCTCCCGGACTGGGCCTGCATAACCACCCGATCCATGGCCGCCCGTGCCACCCCCCGATCAGAGGAAACCGAATGGCCAGCACCTCCGCCCCCGGTTGCCCCCGTCGAGGACCACGGCGAGTCCGACCTCCCGGACCCGACTATCGAAGCAGACGCGCAACACCAGGACCTTCCGGATCTGGCTCAGTGGCGTCAAGAGGGGGGGCCCACCCAAGAACAGTTCCGCCAGGAACAAAAGACCTGTCCCTCCCTCGAGGGACTCCGCCAACAAGCCGATACCCAAAACGCAGGGGACACCACCGGAACCCACTGGGTCTACTGGGACAACGACCTGCTCTACAGCGAGCAAAGAATCGCCGAGCTGGGGGCCGGTCGAGTTCTGGTGGTACCGCTCCGCTTCCGAGACTTTCTGCTCAACCTAGCCCACGATGTCCCCCTGGCGGGACACCTGGGCCAGGACAAAACATACAGTCGCCTGGTGACCCACTTTTTCTGGCCAAAAATGAGGAATGACGTCCTGAACCACTGCCGATCTTGCCCCACGTGCCAAGCCAGCGGGAAGAGTGGTCGAAAGCTGAAGGCCCCTCTGCAACCCTTCCCTGTGGTCACCACCCCGTTCGAGAGGGTGGGGATAGACATTGTGGGGCCTCTGGACCCCCGCACGGCACAAGGACACAGGTTCATCTTGGTACTAGTGGACCATGCCACCCGCTACCCCGAGGCGGTGCCCCTACGGACAGTGACAGCTCCGGTGGTTGGCCGGGCCCTGATGGGGATCTTCTCCAGGGTAGGCTTCCCCCGAGAAGTCGTCAGCGACCGAGGTACGAATTTCATATCTAAATACATGAAGTCCCTCTGGCAACAATGCGGGGTCACCTACAGATTCACGACCCCCTATCACCCCCAAGGGAACGGACTAGTGGAGCGTTTTAACCGCACTCTCAAGGGGATGATTGGGGGATTGGAAGAGCCTCTCCGTCGCCAGTGGGATGTGCTGCTCCCGTGCCTCCTCTTCGCCTACCGAGAAGTCCCCCAGAAGTCCCTCGGCTTTAGCCCTTTCGAACTCTTGTACGGGCACCCTGTGCGAGGGCCCCTCAGCCTAGTCAAGGAAGGTTGGGAGATGGCCCCCTTAACGACCCCTCCCGACGTCTTCAAATACATCCTGGCCCTACGAAACCAGACCCGGCGCTTCAGGGAGATGGCCAAGGCGAACCTCGAGGCCAGTCAGGAGGACATGAAGAGGTGGTATGATCACAATGCCTCCTCCGTTGAATTCGAGCCTGGGCAGCAAGTATGGGTGATGTCCCCCACCGAACCATGTGCCCTGCAAGACAAGTGGACGGGGCCCTTCAAAGTGGTCGAGCGTAAAAGCCCCGTCACTTACCTCATCGACATGGGGTCCACCCGGAACCCCCTGCGGGTCCTCCACACCAACCGGCTCAAACCACACTTTGTGCGCTCCGAACTAAGCCTCCTGATGGCGACAGACAGTGGTACAGAAGAAGACTCCGAGCCCCTCCCGGATCTCTTAAAGACTCAGGAGAAGGACGGCTCCGTGGATGGGGTCCGGCTCTCTGACGCCCTCACTTCGGAGCAACGCCAGGACTGCCGGGACCTCCTGCTGCAGTTCGCTGCCCTGTTCTCCCTCACCCCCGGGGTCACCCCTTGGTGTTTGCACGACGTAGACACTGGGGACAGTCCCCCTGTCCGGCACCGGGCCTACTGTGTACCAGATCGGGTACGGGCCTGCATACAGGAGGAAGTGGCCAAGATGCTCACGATCGGGGTCATCGAGCCCTCGGACAGTCCCTGGGCCAGTCCGGTTGTATTAGTTCCCAAGGCCGCTGCCCCCGGCACCGCCCCTGAACTGAGATTCTGCGTCGACTACCGGGGCTTGAACGCTGTCACCCGGACCGACGCTCATCCCATCCCCCGAGCAGACGAGCTGATCGACCGGCTGGGGGCCGCCCGCTACCTTAGTATCTTCGACCTAACGGCGGGCTACTGGCAGATCGGCCTCACACCCAGGGCTCAGGAACGGTCAGCCCTCTCCACCCCCGATGGCCACTATCAATTTAAGGTCATGCCCTTTGGCATGAAGAATGCCCCCGCCACATTCCAACGTCTTGTGAACCAGGTCTTGGCAGGGCTCGAAGAATTCAGCGCTGCCTACCTGGACGATATCGCTGTATACAGCCGCCACTGGTCCGACCACCTCCGTCACCTCCAAGAGGTCCTCCAAGCCCTCCAGCGGGCCGGCCTCACCATTAAGGCCGGCAAGTGCCAAATTGGCCAAGGGTCTGTGACCTACCTTGGGCACCAAGTGGGAAGCGGGCTGGTGGCCCCACTACAACTTAAGATTGCTGCCATCCAGTCCTGGCAGCCCCCAGTCACCCAGACCGAGGTCCGAGCCTTCTTGGGGCTCACCGGCTACTACCGGCGGTTCGTGAAGGACTACGGCAGCATCGTGGGGCCCCTCACGGGACTCACATCCAAGAATCAACCGAAGCGGGTCCACTAGACTCCTGATTGTCAAGCGGCCTTCGAGGAGCTGAAGGCCGCCCTGTGCACCGCCCCGGTGCTCCAGGCCCCCGATTACAGTCGGGAATTTGTGGTGCAGACCGACGCCTCCGACCACGGCATCGGGGCCGTCCTCTCTCAGCTGAACCCCGAAGGTCATGACCAGCCGGTGGCCTTCATCAGTCGACGTCTCCTGGCCCGAGAACAGCGTTGGAGCACAATTGAGAGGGAGGCATTTGCAGTAGTGTGGGCCCTCAAAAAGCTCCGACCCTATCTCTTCGGTACCCACTTCCGGGTACAAACCGACCATCGACCCCTGCAATGGCTGATGCAGATGCGGGGGGAGAACCCAAAACTCTTGCGCTGGTCCATTTCCCTGCAGGGAATGGACTTCACTGTGGAGCACCGGCCAGGCCAAGACCACGCCAACGCGGATGGCCTGTCCCGCTTTTTCCGCCTCGACGAAGAGAGTCCCCAAGGAGATGGGTGACTCTCCCCGCCTTCAGCTGGGGGGGACGCATGTTGGACAGGCCACACAGAGGGCTTGCTCCCTCCCCGCACGACAGGGCCCGAGCTCCGGCCCACCAGGCATACCCCCGTGACAAGCCCATGTACTCCGTCTCCCGACGGACCCTCTGCCCTCGGACCCCTACTCATCACGGGGACCAGCCCACCGGCTTCCCCGGCCGGGTCAAGCCGCCATCTTGGGCCCTGCACCACGCGGCCGCATGGCCTCACCTCGACCCTAACCCCGGGCCTGGCCGGCCCCGACATCCCGGCACCACCATCCACCCAGGAGGTGAGCGGACCACTTGGCAGGTCAATGGGAGGACGAAGTGTCAAGAGCTCTTCCCCCGCCAGGTGCCGATCGCCTCCAGCTACCCCAGGCGCGGGCTCCACCCCCTGCTGGGTGTCTGGACACCTTCATCCCGGACCCCCCGACCTCCAAGTGCGAGGGTCCGGACATCAAAGGGCACCAGCCCTATAACTGAGGCAGCTCCGGAGCAGGAAGGCAGTTGTATCCTGGAGTCGAGAGACACCGAGTGAACTCAACCCTGACGGTCTACTGGCGCTGCCGTAGCCCGCTCTTGTGAACCATCGTCCTGCCTGCTGGCGCTGCCGCGGCCTTCTGCAACCTTCATCTTCCTGGGACCTGCTGGCGCCGCCGCGGCCCGTTGTAACGACCATCCTCACCGGGACCTGCTGGCGCTGCCGCGGATCGTCATCTTCCTGGGACCTGCTGGCGCTGCCGCGGCCCGTTGTAACGACCATCCTCACCGGGACCTGCTGGCGCTGCCGCGGACCGTACATCTTCCAGGGACCTGCTGGCGCTGCCGCGGCCCGTTGTATCAACCATCCTTACCGGGACCTGCTGGCGCTGCCGCGGACCGTAGTAACGACCATCCGCACCGGGACCTGCTGGCGCTGCCGCGGACCGTACCACCTAACCACCAAGCTCGAGGATTGTGAGCTCATCATCCTCTCATCCGAACTACCTGATTGGTAAATAGACTGTCCCGCTACCCCCTTCCCTACCTTGCGAGACTCTAATCGAGGGGACCCCTGAGTCCAGACCTCCTTGTACCATTCAACCGTACCTTAAATAAGTGCTTATAAAGAACACTGAACCTTATCCGTGTGTGATATCTGTCTGTGGGGGGGAAGTTACTTGTCTGTACGATCACTGGAGACGGCTCTCCCCGGAGACCTCTCCCCCTGACCCCGGCCGGCCCTCCCGGTCCGTCTACCTTTTCTAACAGGCACCCACCCCTCCTGTCTCAGGGCACTGCTGTTAGTGATAGGCACCCACCCCTCCTGTCTCAGGGCACTGCTGGGAGGACTCTGCACACACCCCTCCTGTCTCAGGGCACTGCTGGGAGGACTCCACACCCACCCCTCCTGTCTCAGGGCACTGCTGGGAGTGATAGGCACCCACCCCTCCTGTCTCAGGGCACTGCTGGGAGGACTCCACACCCACCCCTCTTGTCTCAGGGCACTGCTGGGTGGACTCTGCACACACCTCCGATTTCCGGATATGTACGCTTGGAACATACACGGTGGGGGTACGCTCAATGCATTCGAGGTGAGGGTACGAGTCTACTTACACTGGTGTGGTGGGGGTACGCTCCATGCATACGCGGGTGAGGGTACGGGTCGTACTTACACTGTTGGGCTGGGGGGTACGCTCCTTGCATACGCGGGTGGGGGTACGGGTCGTACTTACACTGTTGGGGTGGGGGTACGGTCCGTGAGTCCGCGGGTGGGGGTAGGAGTCGTACTTACACTGGTGGGGGTGGGGGTACGGTCCGTACGTCCGCGAGTGAGAGTTCGAGTCGTACTTACACTGTTGGCATGGAGGGTACGCTCCATGCATACGCGGGTGAGGGTTCGAGTCGTACTTACACTGTTGGCATGGGGGGTACGCTCCATGCATACGCGGGTGGGGGTACGGGTCGTACTTACACTGTTGGGCTGGGGGGTACGCTCCATGCATACGCGGGTGGGGGTACGGGTCGTACTTACACTGTTGGGCTGGGGGGTACGCTCCATGCATACGCGGGTGGGGGTACGGGTCGTACTTACACTGTTGGGCTGGGGGGTACGCTCCTTGCATACGCGGGTGAGGGTACAGGTCGTACTTACACTGTTGGGCTGGGGGGTATGCTCCATGCATACGCGGGTGGGGGTACGGGTCGTCCTTACACTGTTGGGGTGGGGGGTACGCTCCTTGCATACGCGGGTGAAGGTACGGGTCGTACTTACACTGTTGGGCTGGGGGGTACGCTCCATGCATACGCGGGTGGGGGTACGGGTTGTACTTACACTGTTGGGCTGGGGGGTACGCTCCATGCATACGCGGGTGGGGGTACGGGTCGTACTTACACTGTTGGGGTGGGGGGTACGCTCCTTGCATATGCGGGTGAGGGTACGGGTCGTACTTACACTGTTGGGGTGGGGGGTACGCTCCATGCATACGCGGGTGAGGGTACGGGTCGTACTTACACTGTTGGGGTGGGGGTACGCTCCATGCATACGCGGGTGGGGGTACGGGTCGTACTTTCACTGTTGGGGTGGGGGGTGCGCTCCTTGCATACGGGGTGGGGGTAGGGTCCGTACATATCCGTCCCCACGCTATGTGATGTTTGTGCGGCCCGTACCCAGGCCTTTGCCACGTGGGTGTGATCCGTCCCGCCATTGTTGGGGTGACGTGTGTGGGCGTGGTCCGACTCGTACCCACGCTCTTCAGGCGTGGGTACGGGACGTACCTGTCTGGTTGTGTTGCCGGTTCGCGTGGTGACGGACTTCCGTTGTGGCGGTCGCAGGCTTATCAGGACACGCCCCCACCCCCTCGTGGTGACCAGGACATGGGAGTCAGGTATGTCCAGGCCATGTGTGGTGTGTGACTTATGTGGTTGTTTTGTGGCCTGCCCTGGTCCTGCCACCCCCACCCCACCCCACCCCACTTTCCCCCCTCCCTTACTTATTCTGACCTTCTGCGGCGTCTGCGTCGTAACCTGTAGAGGAGGTGGACTGCTATGAGGGCAGGGATGACTCGTAGGTTCGGGTCCATGTCTGTCCGTCGCGTACTGGTACTCCTTGATCGCGTCGTCCTGTCGCGTACGGGTCCTCCTTGATCGCGTCGTCCTGTCGCGTACGGGTCCTCCTTGGTGGCGTCGTCCTGTGTGTCCGTCACGTACTGGTCCTCCTTGTTCGCGTCGTCGTCTGTCCGTCGCGTACTGGTGGTCCTTGTTCGCGTCGTCCTGATTTCCCGGCAGTTTTTGGCTGCCGCAAAATATTCACCGTGCGGGGTGACGTCGGTGCGAATCGTGATTCCTGGGTCGTGAATGGCTGGCTGCGAGCGTCCCGACGTCAGGTCGGCGCTTTCCCGGATCGCATTGGTAGGTGTTTTTTTGTTCGGTCGGCCTTTTTTACGATTCGTACGGTAATGGTGTACCCGTGCGAATCGTAATTCCTTGTTTGTAAAAATTGACGACCGGGTACGCGTCGGGCGGAGATTGTGCTCCGTCCGACGGTTCGTACCCGGTTTTTGCCGGATCGTGATCGGCACCTATGTCTTTTTGTGCATAGTGACCTGCATTTTTGCAACTGCAAAGCCTGTGATTTGCGAATTGTAGGCCTACATATGCAATAGGATTTGTATATCAGGTCCATACTTCTTTGCAGTGCAGCCTACTGGTCTTGAGATCATTTCTATATGAGTTCTGTACATTCTGGTCTTTTCAGTTAGACCCTCCCCACGAATTGTTCAGATGTTGATAGCCTTTATGGTCTTACTTCTTCAATTACCATTGTTGGGAACTATTGCCGGTCTCCTCTTTTGACTGGTGACGAGGATGGGATTACTACCCACTTATGCGTAAGCCCATTAGATTAGCAATCAAGTAATTCAGGGGGTTTGATGTGTTCCCACTTCAGCTTCCTGGCTGTAAAGAAAGCAAAAAATCACATTAATAAACTCAGTTTTTGTTCTTACCATCAGTTATGTTCTCACGTGTCTCTGCTACTTCCTATGTTCTAATATTCTCTATATATATTCATGCAACATTGGTTTGCCTCGTTCCTATATAATAGAAGGCAAAGAATCAAAGTCCACCATTCCCTTTCTAACAGTATGCCAGTCCCAATTGGAGTGCCTCAAGGATCTGTACTCTCACCCACTCGTTCCAACTTGTTCATGGAACCTCTCACTGAAATTCTGAACTGCTCAAACATCGCTTTCACATGTAAACCGATGATACTCAATTGTACATGAAAATTTCTTCACCAGATGATATCAAATCTCTTTACTCTGCACTTGTGAAAACTCAACACTGGTTAACTCACAAACACCTTATGCTAAATACACTCAAGATGGAATTCCTCCTGATTGCCCCCCCACCACAATCATTCTACTCCCATTCAAGATTGGCTCAAACAAGAAACAGCCTTGAACTGCGCTCCACAGGTTGTTGACTCCACTAGATCACAGGGATTAACTCTGGACAAACACCTGAATATGCAAGACCACATCAGTGCAACAACTAGAGGAGCCAAACACCATCTCAACACTTTAAGGAAAATCAAACTGTTCCTGTCTCCTGATGACATGCAGCTAGCAGTCCAATCCCTAGCTAAATCCCGTTTAGATTACAATATTGTGACCCTGGCAGGGATATCCAAAGCTAGACTGGTGCCTTTAAAGGCTACTCTGAACTCTGCTTCCAGACTCATCACGGGATCAAGAAAAGTGATTACATCACACCAGACCCAATTCATTCAAGTGTCTCTCTCTCGAAGCAAGGATTCAGATCAAGATAGCCTGCTTGACGCAAAAAGCGCTTCATTATAACACTCCCGGGCAAAAAAGCTTGAACTATCTGACTTGAATCGGTAAACACCCAAAATATCGATTCCAAAATATCGACTGCCCAGAATATCGAAGTTAAAATATAGAGTGGACAGAATATCGACTCTACAAAATATAGATAGGTCAGAATATCGAAATTGGGGTACAAAATATCGATTACCAAAATATAGACCTTAAAAATATCGATTACCAAAATATAGACCTTAAAAATATCAAATACCATAATATCGAATTTTAAAATCTAGATTACCATAATATCGATTTTTTTTGTGTGTTATGTATGGTAGTATATGTGTTAAAATGATCTATTATTGTTGTAATGTATGTTTAATTTATTTAAACAAATGAATGTTATGTAATTTAATTATTGCGTAATTTAATTCCGTAGCGGGTTGTGGGTTTATAGGGGAATAGGGTGGGAAGTAATTTAATTATGGTTAATTAAATGTTAATTATATTTATATGTTTTGATAATTAATTGATAATTAATTATTAATTGGTAATTTATTTTTATTAATTGGTAATTAATTTATATTAATTGATTAATTGATAATTATGTTAATTGTAGTTGTTATTAATAGGAGCGGGTTGTGGGTTTGTAGGGGAATTGGGTGGGAAGTAAATTAATTGTAATAAAGTAAATATTATTTTTTTTATTTGTGTATTGATAATTGATAATTAATTTGTAATTGGTAATTAATTATTATTAATTGGTATTAAATTTTTATCAATTGATAATTAATATTTTTAAATGGTAATTAATTGTTATTAATTGGTAATTATTTTGAATTAACTTTTTATCAGTATTGATAATTAATGTCATCTTATATTTAAGTTAAATCATTACTTTCCCTACTTTTGCACTCTCTGGAGTGTGAATAGTAATTTTTACCTCTACGCTATCCAACGCTTTCCCTACTGTTGCACTCTCTGGAGTGGGAATAGTAATTTTTACCCCTACGCTATCCAACGTTTTCCCTACTGTTGCACTCACTGGAGTGGGAATAGTAATTTTTACCTCTACGCTATCCAACGCTTTCCCTACTGTTGCACTGTCTGGAGTGGGAATAGTAATTTTTACCCCTACGCTATCCAACGTTTTCCCTACTGTTGCACTCACTGGAGTGGGAATAGTAATTTTTACCCCTACGCTATCCAACGCTTTCCCTACTGTTGCACTCTCTGGAGTGGGAATAGTAATTTTTACCTCTACGCTATCCAACGTTTTCCCTACTGTTGCACTCACTGGAGTGGGAATAGTAATTTTTACCCCTACACTATCCAACGCTTTCCCTACTGTTGCACTCTCTGGAGTGGGAATAGTAATTTTTACCCCTACGCTATCCAACGCTTTCCCTACTGTTGCACTCTCTGGAGTGGGAATAGTAATTTTTACCCCTACGCTATCCAACGTTTTCCCTACTGTTGCACTCACTGGCGTGGGAATAGTAATTTTTACCCCTACGCTATCCAACGCTTTACCTACTGTTGCACTCACTGGAGTGTGAATAGTAATTTTTACGCTCTCAGTATCCAACAAAATCTCGACTTTTTTAAATTACTTTTATTATGTTTACATTTTAAGCTATTTTATATTATATTATGTATGTTTTATTTAATTGTTTTTAATATTTAATTAATTTTTTATTATTTTTAATACATTTAAAAAATTCGATATTTTGGCTAACTATATTTTGACAGTCTATATTTTGGAATCGATATTTTTGTACTCACCTGTTTGTAGATAGGGAGTCGATATTCTGTCCCTCGATATTTTAGTGTCGATTTTTTGTATAGTCGATATTTTGTCCCTCGATATTTAGTCACTGAAACCTTGAATCAGGCCCTAAGAAGATCTAACACACTACTGTTGAAACCACAAAAATTAAAAAAGAAAAGAACTTATAGCTATGCCTTCTCCGGTCTTGCTCTGAGAATATGGAACGCTCTTCCTCCAGAAATCATACCTAGACTTTCGATCGCCTCATTCAAAAAAATAAGTAAAAGGGTTGCTCCTGAATTGCTACCTGCAACAATAGACCTGAAGCTACCCAAACTAACATTTACTTCTTGTTTACAGCACTGATCTAACATTCAACTATGTAATTTGTACTGCTTTATGTCTACTATGATGTGGGCTGTTCTTTTTTTCCATTTTGTTTGCTTGATTACTTACATGTTTAGTTTTTATACCTTTTCCTGCTTATCTTGGATGCTTCTGTGTACAGCGCTCTGATACCCTGATAGGTCATGTTTACACTATATAAAACTTCATATAAAATAAATTAATAAATTATAAACAAGGTATGCCCAATCATATCATTCACAACTGTGACTACAGTCAGAAAACTGCCTTGTTGTAGAAGCAGATTTATTTTAGGCAGAGGGTGTATCTTTAGGAGGGGTGGATAGGGTGTATAGGGTGGAGGACATCCCAAATTATATTTCAGCGTCGAGTTACGGCAGTGTGAGTTGCATCCGACCTTTGAACTCATGTAAATGCTGGGGTGCTGAGTTTTGGCCATGGCCAAGTTTGTGAGGTGCAGACAGGGTCCTGTGGCAGTCTATCTTAGCTCTAAAATTAAAATGGAGGACGGCTTGACAGCATGACCCAGAGACCCGACATGATAAACCACAAGCGGATGTCAGAGCAGAGTAGCTGACGCACCAGTTTTCATGTTGGTGCTGTTCGGGCTTGCAGTGGCGGTTGGTGACCCACAAAAATGGTGGGTCAACATCAATACAGTTTAACCTCCTCGCTGCTAGGCCTTTCCCCACCTGTGCTAAGCCTTTTTTAGACTATTTGTGTAGTTGGCACTTAGGCTCCCGTAATTTTTTGTCCACATAAGGTATCCATGCCAAATTTGCGTACCTTTCTTCCAACATCCTGAGGATTCTAAAGGTACCCAGGGTTTGTGGATTCCCCCAGAGGGGACAAAGAAGTTTAGCCAAAATACAGCTAAATTGGGAAAATGGGAAAAAAGTGCTGCAGAAGAAAGCGTCTCTTAAGTTAGGTTAGTCCTCTACAAATAACTAAGCATGCAAATGTTTTCTTTTACCTATGCTTTCAGAGCATTGCATTTGAAGGCAGGTTACTTTACCAGTTTGTAAATGTGAAAATCCTGGCCTCAGTGAGTGGATGTGTCTGTTAAACATATTCATTTTTTGCAATGAGATGTGCTCTGTAGATTGCCTGGCCCTGTGGGCCAGGTTGACATGATGTTTAAGCATGTGACCAATCTTTGGCAGAGACTATATTAAAAGTAGTCTTTCTTAAACTGCTTTCTCATTTGCTCTGTTACAAAACCCTCCAGCTCATAATCCGATGCCAAATGCTTGTTTTAATGAAAACCACCTAACTACCCATGCCTTCCATCTACTGTTCTATTAGGTAGGTCTGTTATTAAGGTTTTTCTGCATTCCAAACGCTGAGACTCTGTTCCTGCTTTCCAACTCCAACAATAATGGAGCAGCCACAGTCCTTTCACTATAAATCCCCTGAAACTATGGGAAAACATTGAGTCTCGAATATCATCCTTAGCCATGGCTTATTTTTCTCAGCTAGCTATCCACGGAGAGCCAGGTTAAGGTGATGTGTTACTGTTAGACTACTGCCTCATTGTTTCTTATTTTCCCAAAATTGCCTGTAGTTGATCTTTTTCAGTTGGTACATTTTATTTTGAAGATATTTTTGGTTCTATGTCCTAAAATGCAGTAATGTTTGTTATTAAACATTTCTTCCAAATTGAGCACTGCTGTAAAAAATGTATGCACTGTTGCCATAATGCATGTTTTTCATACAAATAGCATGACACTTTGCACAGTAGGAGGGCTATCATGTTTATTTTACATATTTAAATTGCCCTGCATTGCTTGAAGTAAATAAAACAGAAGAGCTTTTCAAAATAACAGGTACTTCATTATATATAAAATATTACAGAAAAATACGCACAATGGAGGTCTTTATTACATTAAGGTGGGAAGGGCATCTCTATTGCATACACATTAAAACTGACCCTTTTTTTGCAATGTGCCTAGCTGTGGATTTTGGACCAACGCACAGCCAGCACATAGGGAAACCTAGCAAACCTGTACATTTTCGAAAACTAGAAATGCAGGGAAATCCAGGATAGAGTGACTTGTGTGGCTCTCACCAGGTTCTATTACCAAAATCACCTGGAAACTTAAAAGTTTGAAGAAAAAAACTAATTTTCATCACATTTGTATGATGGGAAGTTCTGGAAGTTGTGAGATGCCACAAATGGACACACACCCAGCTTTCTCATAAGTCTCCCAATAAAAATGGTACTTGACTTGTGTGGGTAGGCCTAGTGCCTGGGACAGGAAATGACCCAAAACACAATATGACCCCTTTTTTGTGCTCATCTGTGGATTTGGGGCCCTAGCTCAGCCGGCACCTAGGGAAACCTAGCAAGCCTTTATATTTCGGAAAACTAGACACCCAGGGGAATCTCAGATGGGGTGACTGGTGGGCTCTCACCAGCTTCTCTTACCCATAATCCCTTGCAAACCTCAAACTTTGGGGAAAAAACAAATTTTCCTCACATTTCTGTGATGGAAAGTTCTGGAATCTGTGGGGAGCCACAAGCTTCCATCCACCCAGCATTTCCCCAAGTCTCCAGAGTGCCCACGACAGGAAACGGCCCAAAACGCAACGTGGACACATGACATTTTTCCACAGAAAACTGACCCTTTTTTGCAATGTGCCTAGTTGTGGATTTGGGACCCTAGCTTAAATGCCACCTAGGATAACCTAGAAAATCTGTATATTTTTGACAGAAGGACTGTGGTAATTTTTTTGTGGGGTGGGGACATAGGCATGCCCATTTAGGGCGGCCCCCACCCCTACATATACAAATGAAAATAATCCCTGGTGCCTAGTGTGCTTTCTGTCCCCAAAGGGGGGCAGAAATACTGTCCCTTTTTTTGGGAGGGTGGGGACATTAGCATGCCCATTTTGGGCTGCCCCCACCCCTACATATACAAATGAAACTAACCCTGGTGCCTAGTGTGCTTTCTGCCCCCCCCCCCCCGGGGTGGGGCAGAAAGACAGAAAGTTGACAAAAACATGGGGGGGAGCAAAAGCCCTTGCACAAGCAGCCGCCCCTCCCTCCCTGGTGTCTAGTGATGGATCCCTGCTTGGGGATTTCCCTCCTGCGTAGATCCCCAAGCATGGATCCACTAGGCAGGGGTGCCATTAGAAAGCGGGGATCTCCTTTCAAATGATACCACTCCCATCTGCCTACGTGCTCGGGTGGCTGAGATAGCCCTGCAAGCATGTAGGCAGTGAAAGTGAAACAAGCCGATCAGCTCATTTCACTTTAATTTTCAATGAAATTAGGTGCGCGCTGATCATCATTACACTGAAAAGTCAGAACAGCCTCGAGAGCTTGAGAAGTTCTTTCCCAGCTGTTTTGGAAGAAAATCCCTCTAATGCCCGCACCAGAAAGATTTCCAATGTCATGTGCGCGGACAAGCAGGAGCCGTACGGCACCCACGAGTAACTTTGCATTAGACGGTTCCTGTGCCAAACCAAACGCTGCTCTCATGCTGCATGAGAGAAGTGTTTGGATTGGCTGGAGCAGGCTGCCTCAGTGCTCCAAGGAGCACTGACAGCCTGCGCCTGCTCTGCAACCCAGCTGTCTATTGAGCATGTCTGTTTGGCCCTAATAATGTAGCCAGCCAAACCAACATGCGCAATCCTTACTGAAGGAGTCACTCGTTATTGCTGCCAATCAGCAGCAATTAAGCACTTGCCCCGCACTGCCTTCTTCGTTCAGCAGGAAGCCGGAAAAATAAAATGGTAATAAAATTATTTTATTACCATTTTATTTTTCCAGCTTTCTGTGCAGCAGTATGTGGGGGGAGGAGGGTGGAGGGGGCGCTCCTCAGCTCCCATGGAAGAACCACTGCTGCATGCTTGGGCTCTGGGAAGGCACATTTCTAGGCAACCAGGTCCTATACTCATGCTCTCTGTCCCAGTAGCTATGCTGGCTTCTTTCTCCCATGTTCATGTGTAACATTCAGCTCCGTTACAAGGCAGGTGGGAGTTTAATGAAGAAAAACCCCATCTGCAATGCTTTCTGCGGTATGTGTATATTGGGCACTTCAGTGCGCTAGCCTAGGCCAATGCTGCGAGAGCACGCTCCCGTGCAAGGTGTGCCTGTTGTTTCAAGAGATTGAAGCAGTGCTTAATTTGAGCCGGTGTATCCCTGTGCCCAAAGCACAAACTCTTAATTCTCAACACCAGCTCCTATGGCAGTTCACCACTTGATGGCACTGTCTGACTAAGCTTGAAGTGAACATATCTTTTGCGTGTTTAACAATAAATGCAACCAAAATCAATCATGCCAGCGCCTCTGGGCCAAATTGCTGCAGAGTGTGGTGATTAGTAGCTACGTCGGGACTGGCATGAGGCAGTGACAGCGGGTGATGCCTGTTGCAAGTTGCTAACCGTGTTGTGGGCCGCCTTTTAAATTTCGCGATGTGCACATAGCGATAATTTACATGGTATTCCGTGAGGTGTATGCCCAGTGACGCCCACTTTGCATCTCATTAGCGATGCAGAGCGAGACGTCGGGCAAACGGCTGCTAACATGCGCTAATGCATGTTAGCACCGCGTTGTAATTAGGGAGAAAATATTATCTCTGCTGTTTTTGGCTTTTAAAGCCAGAAAAGCGGAGATAAGGCCCTTGATAATATGCCCCCCACTGTGTTAAAATTCTACAGTGCTTAACAAAGCGACGAGCTTCTACACAGGTAGTGTAACTGTGTAACTCACATGAGGAGAGTGCAGTTCACATGAGGAATATAGTGACACAACCTGAGCACTCATTCACTCCAGCCGCAGGTAAGAGGAGTGGGGGTGGGGGGGTCGACAGACGATGACAAGAGAAAATTAATTATTTATTCAACTTACCTTCGTCCTCGTCCATCGAAATCCCCCCTACCTGCAAGGGTCGCAGCTGATTCGCTCCTTTGAGTGTGCGGTGTGCCTTTTTGAAAACTGACGAATAATTACTCAACATCCACAGCTGAGTACTTGGCAGCTGAACTGACTGAGGCCTTCAAACGTCGGTGGTATAAAGACCATTGTGCAGCTGTAAATCAGGCAACTGTGTTGACTTCTCAGGTCAGGACACAGTCCTTCACCTCCAAGAACCGAAGTGACCACACTGCTGGGCTTTCTCCCTCAAGCTCTTCCTTGGTAACACTAACCTGTGCCCGCACTGAGTGACCGTGGTCCCAGGGCTCTGCTAATCTTAGTTAGCACAATACCAATGACGCTATTCCCACCTAGAAACAGGTATGCTTGCATTCAGAAGTCAGCATTTGAGCGATTAGTTTATAGTATAGTGCTTCATGTATCAGAACCACTACAAGGCGCTGCAATTAATCAGTGTTTCTGGGCCTGGTAAATTTAAAGCATTATCTGGCGTCGCAGTTGCTGGGGCCACAGGTCTGTGTGTAATCTTTATCACATATCCTTATCCTCTTAAAAAGCTTGGATGGTGATGTCCCCCAAAGAAGCAGTGATTACCCTCCGCTTCCGACTGATACAGCTTAAAATTCTTCACAGGTCATACCTCACAGGAGTGACCTTGGCGAAGATAGGTGCCAGAACGGACGCACTTTGTCTTAGAGGCTGCTCCAGGACGGCTACCTTTTACCATACGATCTGGGAGTGCCCGGCGCTTCTGCGACTGTGGGAGGGGGCTACGACCCATATCCAGACGGCGCTAGGAAAAGAAATGAACCTCACACCAGGGCTGGGTCTCCTTAACATCGGGGTTTCTATGGACCTTACAGAAACAGAACAAAAATTGGCCACACTAGGCTACACTCTTGTCAAACGAGAAATCGCCAGGGGCTGGGGGGCCGTAGACCCGCCAAGTGTCCGGACATGGATAACAGAACTGGATAAATGTATGGTCGCAGAAAAGGAAGTATTTACGACACGCGGGTGCCCTAAGAAGTGGGATAAGAAATGGGGCAAATGAAACAAATACAGAGGCGATATATGTGTCTCCCCGTCAATAGAATTAGAACTACGAAGTGATAGAGTACTGGATATTGTTTCTATGTAAATGCAAATTTTCCCTCAACACAGTATTGTTGTATTGTACCAAGCTGAACAGATACAAAGAATGTATGCATAACTACTGCTGAACCTAATAAAAAGATTATTTAAAAAAAAAAAAAACCTTGGATGGGTAATGTGCCTGCTGCAGAGTATTCCATGTAATGTTTAAGGCACACATTTTCACTCCAAATAAGACATGTCTGTGGGTTAATACTTTTTGTTGCAGATGCCCTTAAGGATATCTTTAAGCATATCAGTGACATATGTCTATGAGCCACTGGTTACAATCTTGGTATAATAGCTCACAGAGTTATGCTTGCACTGAAAACTGCTGCATGTAACAAGCAAGGTGTAAATTAGCTGAGTTTGTCTTTCATCTAAGATTTTGTGAAATTGGTTCAGCGAGGTAGTAATAAACACTATTAAGTGGGGAGAGAGTCAGTATGTACTGTGTTATGTAAATGGATATCATAGGTGCAATAATACAGACACATTTCTAAAAGTGCCATCTGTTGTATTTTACATTGGGTTAATATGATGTGAACTACCATAGTTCTTGTTATGACAACGTGGAATGCTACAGTCTCTTAGCAACCATCTACCTGATTGTAAACTGGGAGTGTTGGGGAGTTGGATTGCGGTTGGACCTGTGAGCAGATGTGTCCCAGGGGTCTTTACCATACTACAATAAATACTGGTATCTTCAAGGAGTGTGAGTCACCTTCTTCATAAAACTGGCGACGAACGTGGAGGTAACCCTACAACTGATGAACATTTTACAGTCCTGCTACTACCAATTGGGACTGTGAGCGACCCTTGGATCATTCTTTGCTGTGACATTGACTGCTCTTCAACGTTCAAGCATCTATCTGGTAACCATTTATATCTCTATGTGGAGATGTGTAATCCGAATTATACAGAGAAGCGGCACCGAGTGTTTCTCATGTGTTAACTGAAGTGGCTCTGTTGGGGAGTCATTTCAACTGACTGCTGAGAGTGCTGCTGAGACTTTGTGATCTCGTTCAAATTTGGATTTCTGTGGGATTTCTGTGCGGTGTAGCGCGGACAGTGTTTGATGCGAGGATTGTGAAGCCTCGTTTAAGTTGGACGTCGGATCGACACTACGCGTGTTATTCAGCCGAGTGCTAAGGCTGCTGCGTTGGTGCTGCAAGGATTGCCAGCGCGCATTTGGTTGACTAGTTTTGCTCCGTTTTTTGTCCTGCTGGGTCATTACTTGTTAGAGTATTTTTGTGCCGCCGTTAGCGCTAATACCAATACTGTTGTGCCCATTTTGCCAAGCTGCAAAGAAGACGGTCACTCTGAGCGGCATTTGGGGTTTAACGCGCTTGTGGTGCACAAATACCTTTCAACAACTTGTTTCAATAGCCTGAATACACGGATCGGCAATTGCGGCTTTATTTGAAAATAATAGTGCACGTACCTGGAGTTTTCGTGCATCGAGTCTTCCACACGAACGTTTTCTTCCCGGCTGACTCCATTTCTGCCTGCTAGAACGTTTCGTCACGTTCGCACACAAAGGATCATGGTTAAGCTGCAAAGACAAACAAAGGACTAACTTTGGTTGCTTCCAAGGGGTGCAATAGTAACAAACAAAGGACTATTGTACAAGCACTGAGGCTCTAGGATATTAATATTTACAAAAAATACAAAAAAAAAAAATTTTCGGATAAAAAAGGAGAAAATTCTTTTATCTTTGTTCTAAAAAAAAAAAAAAAAAATTTCTACCAACTGGCACAGCACCACGCAATCTTATTAGTATTTCCCTACAACTATTTTTTTCTTCAGTGAACAATGTCTACTCAAGTGATTCCAGCGCCACCTTATTTTCTACCAGGTCCGGGTGAATCATGCATGCTATGGGAGCACTGGAAAGAAACTTTTGAAACTTATTTAGAAGCCATTGGGGGTGATGACTACGTCTCAAAAAGAAAATTAGCGATTTTGAAACAATTTTTAGGTTTGGAGGGAAGAAATGTTCTAAAAACATTACCTTCAATGGAAGCCATTGTGACTGAAACCAGCGCTGATAGTGAAGCTTCAGGGGACAGCAACATTGATATTTTTGAAGTTGCGTTGAAAGCGTTAGAAGAGAACTTTGGTAAAAAAGTCAGTGTTGTGGTGGAGAGACACAATTTTTTTTCACGTGTACAGGCAGCAGGAGAAACCATCGAACAATATGTAGCAAATTTAAGAATGTTGGCTGTTACATGTAAATTTAACGATATGAGGGATGATCTAATTAGGGACCAACTAATCAATAGAATGTCAAATTTAAAAATACAGGAAAAATTGTTGGGTTTAAAGGATCCCTCTTTAGATAAAACATTGTCAGTAGCCAAACGGATGGAAAACACTTCCAGATACGTAAAAGACCTAAATACACCCTCCCAAAAAAGTGTCAAAGAAGATGACACTATACACAACATAAAAAGGAATACAAAAAAGGTGGAGGGCAAACCTATATCTCTCAACAAACAAGAAGGTGGAAAATTTAAATCTAAGATTTGTTATAGGTGTGGCAGCCCGAAACACACAGCTGATGCTACCTATTGTCCTGCAATTAAAACGAGGTGCCATAAATGCAAAAGGTTAGGGCATTTTGCAAGATGGTGTAGAAGTGCAAATTCCTCTGCGATATCTAAATCTGTTAACGCATTGGTTCAGGATAATTTGCCTCACATGGAGGAGTCGTTCTATGATAGTGAGGGTGAGAATGAAGATATTAATGTCATGGTCATTGAATCAAGTCAAGTTCTCAAATGTGAAACAAACAAACAAGATAGTTATCGCCCTCCCAAATGCATCATCAAAATTAGAGACAAAGATGTACATGTATGGGCGGATTCTTGTTCCCCATTTACTATTATAGACAAGTGTATTTGGGAAGGTTTAGGTGGTAACGTATATGAATTGCAGCCCACCGATGTGGTTCCAGAGGGGTATTGTGGTGAAAAACTTCCTGTGTTAGGTTGTATAGAAACTGAAATGTGTTTTTTAGACAGGAAGATAACAGCCAAATTATTTGTAGTCAAAAAAGGAAGATCCCTTTTAGGATGGAAAGAGCAGAGGGCACTCAGTATAGTATTGAATCCTAATCATCCACAACAAGTTTTGCTAACCTCACCAAGCACAACTTTCAAATGGGTTAATACATTTCCCAAATTATTCAGTAAAAAATTAGGGTGTTTGAAACAATTCAAGCACAAAATTATTTTGAAAGCAGATGCTACCCCTAAAGTTCATAAAGTAAGAAATGCACCATTGGTCTTAAGAGAAAAACTTAAAAATGAATTGGTCAGATTGTGTAACGAAGATATTATAGAGAAAATCGAGGCATCTGAATGGCTAAGTCCAATAGTTTTGGCCCGAAAACCTAATGGAAATATTAGGATGTGTATTGATTTGAGAGATGTTAATGACAACATCTGGATAGATCGGTATCCCCTCCCACGAATGAACGAAATGCTAGCTACTATCAAAGGGGGAACATATTTCACCACGCTAGATCTATCTAACGCATACCATCAAATACTGTTACACGAAGACTCAAAGCACATCACTTCCTTCATTACTCCAGAAGGAGCTTTTCAGTTTAAACGCATGCCATTTGGTTTAGCATCCGCTTCAGCGGTCTTCCAAAGAGTGATGCAATCTATTTTAACCGGCCTAAAAAACGTAGTGGTTTTTCAAGATGATGTGTTGGTATGGGGGTGTGATGAAAACAATCATGATTCAATCCTGGAAGAGGTTCTCATCAGACTTTCTGAAGCTGGTCTCACAATTGCTTTAGAAAAATGCAAATTCGGAGTCAATGAGGTGGAATATCTTGGTCATACCTTGTCCAGTGAGGGTGTGAAACCTAAACGTAGTTTGGTTGAAGCCATTGAAAAGGCTCCTGCCCCAAGAGATAGAGATCAACTCAGGTCATTCTTGGGGTTAGCAGAGTATTACTCGAAATTTGTTCACCATTTTTCAGACAATGTACAAGAGCTTAGGAACTTAATGAAGAAAGGTGCCAAATTCGAATGGACTGAAGTATGTCAACAAAATTTTGACTCCATTAAGAAATGCATCATAAACGCTGTGTCCATAAGGCCATTTGACCCTAATGACCAAACCATCATCATTACTGATGCCAGTAATAATGGATTAGGTGCAGTATTAGTCCAGTTGCACAAGGGACAAGAAAGGGTAGTGGCGTTTGCGTCCCGCACACTAAAAGGGGCAGAACACTCTTATTCTACTATTGAGAAAGAGGCCTTAGCATGTTGGTGGGGCATACAATATTTTAGGACATTTGTGTGGGGAACCAAGTTTCAATTACATACTGACCACAAGCCCTTGATAGAACTGTTCTCCACGAGAGGTGCAAGCAAGGCCACTCCCAGAAGAGCAAAATGGTTATACCGTTTGCAAGAATATGTTTTTGATGTAAAATATATTCCAGGTGTAAGGAATGTAAATGCAGATTGCATATCTAGGCTACCTTTAGAAAGTACGTATGAGGAGGAAGATGATGAGTGGATGGTAGCTGAAATAAAGGATGTGTGTACGGCTATTAGCGAAGTTGAGTGGAAGGAGGCTATGGAGGAAGATGTTGTACTGGACAAGGTTATAAAAGCTTTAAGTTGTGAACAGGGATGGAAGGCACACAAGGATCTAAATTCTTTCAAATTAATATGGTCCGAGTTGAATGTGATAGGAGGACTACTTAGGAGAGGTAGTAGATTAGTGGTTCCTGAGAAATTAAGAAACAGATTACTAAACATCATGCATGAAGGTCATGGTGGAATGTCAGCTATGAAGAGAAGGATCAGAGTAGATTTTTGGTGGGCTGGTATGGATGTGCAGATTGAGCGTTTTGTTAGAGATTGCATGGCTTGTGCGTGCAGCGACAAGACCCACTCTTCTCAAGAAACCTTCATAAGTGCGTCGCCCATTCCTAAAGGTGCATGGGATAAATTAGCTATTGATATTTGTGGACCTTTCGATATCTTAAATGCATCAGAGAAGTTTGCCATAGTTATGGTGGATTACTTTTCAAAGTGGCCAGAAGTCGCTTCTGTCAAAGAGGTCAAGTCTGTAGGTGTTATTGCATTCTGTGAAGACATTTTTAGAAGGGAAGGTTGTCCCACTGAACTGGTTACAGATAATGGACCCCAGTTCATATCAGATGAATTTGAGAGTTTTCTGAGGAAGTGGGGAATTAAACACACTACCACGCCAGTCTAAAATCCGAGGGGAAATGGGTTGGTGGAGCGTTTCAACAGAGTACTGGTTGAATGTATCCAATTAGCATGCAAAAACAAAGAGCTATGGAGAAAGTGTGTCAAGGACATGTTGTGGTCGTACCGAACAACTCCACATTCAGTGACAAGAGAAACACCCTTTTCCTTACTTAAAGGAAGGATTCCTTGTTCGGTGGCTGTGCCACCTTGGATGAATAGAGCTGGAATATACAATGCAAACTTAGAGGATGTGCGAGATAGAGTGGAAAAATATCAAAGGGGTTATTGTGATCGTTTTAACAAAAACATGGTGAAACCAAAACGTAAATTCATGCAAGGCATGTTTGTGAGAGTATTTGTTGGGGATAAAGCAAGAAAGGGGCATTCTAAGTGGTCTTTTCCCAAAAGGATTATTGTGGTAAAGGGTAACAGTGTGAAGCTGGATGATGGGAATTGGTGGAACACTAGGAAAGTATCTCCATGCTCCGACATTGAAGTTGCCATGCCTCCTAATACTAGACAAAACATTGTTGCAGGTAAAGCCAATTCGGGTTCCGTTAGTTCGCCTATTGCTAAAGTCAAAACAAGTTCAAGACAACGTACAATGCCAAGAAAATGTGAGGATTACATATGTACATAGTTTTTGTGTATTTTTTTTAAATTCTTTTATTATTGTTTAAGGGGGGAGATGTGTTGTATTTTACATTGGGTTAATATAATGTGAACTACCATAGTTCTTGTTATGACAACGTGGAATGCTACAGTCTCTTAGCAACCATCTACCTGATTGTAAACTAGGAGTGTTGGGGAGTTGGATTGCGGTTGGACCTGTGAGCAGATGTGTCCCAGGGGTCCTTACCATACTACAATAAATACTGGTATCTTCAAGGAGTGTGAGTCACCTTCTTCATAAAACCATCGCCTCAGGTTTTGCTGCTTTGCCTACCTCTCTCATTTTTACAGGTCCCCTTCAGACTGGTCTGCAGAGGAAGGAGAACGGGGTGTCTAATTATGCGGCCATGGCATTGGGGAGATTATTGCTCCATGTTTAGCTTGCATTTTTTAGGTTTTGTTTAACCACAAAAGAGCTTCTCCTAAAGTGGTAACCACTATAAGGTTTGAGTTATATTGTGAGTGGGGACATCTCACAAAAAGTAACGGACTGGTCTCACACACCACCTGGTGTCGTGCTTCATCATTGACCAGTCCTCACCCTCTAAAACCTTGGTTTGATAGAGTGCTGGCATACACCTGACGACAGGGATGCACTTCTAAACTAAGTGGGGGCCCGTGTATAAGTGAGTGAGGTGAAAAATCATTATAGTTATCCTCATTGTGTTTTTAATGTGAAAGGCAACTATATGATGTTAAAAGCAAGTGACGGTATGTGGGGGAATTAGTGTCCCCTAACCGTTCTGTTTATAGGTCGACATGTTTCTGCCATCTTGGCCCAGGAGGGTCCAGGGCATTCATCAGGACCTAAATATATAAATGGGGGCTCCGTTCTTACCAAAGGTGGCAAGAATGTACCACTGTGTGGGCGTGATCAATGTCACACTCCACAATTGGATGGCTCCTAGATTCAAGCCTGTAAAAGAAAATGCGGGGAGAGAATAAAAATATATATAACAGCAAACCGTAGTGGTGGCGAATAATTGAACTCAATACATGCACTGATCCAGTTTTTTGTGTGAGTGACTACTCATGTGACATGTGCCATTCTATCAGTACATGATAACAGAGATGCAAAGGTGAGAGCACGTGTCTCACTGTTCTTACCCTAAAAACCAAAGCTACTGGCCCCATGGGAGGAGGGGAGGGGAAACTCCTTTTTGTCAGGACCTGTTGGAGAAAAACATATAGATCACAGCTGGTGTGAGAATTATGGTTATTCAAGTACACACACACAGAACATTCATCCTCAATTGTGTTTGCGGTGGACTAATAGCCCCAAACTACTTTCATTCAATCTGTTGTCATTCACACCCTTACTGCCTCAAGGTAAGTTTCCTTCGTGGATCCTAGGCGACTGCTCCCGTTCCTCCCCGGTGTAGGACTGGGTGGAGAGTCGTTGCACTTTTATAGTCTGCTCACTTAAGTTAATTGGTTTTAAGTGGTGCTAGGTGAAATCAGGTGCGTGGTTTCCTGTGTCCCCGGAGGAGCAGCCTGATTTATCCATGGCCGCACTGCACACATGCTCAGTGTGGAGAGGTAGGCTGAGGTGCTAATCAACCAGGAGCACTACTTCCTGTGTCCTGGATCGCGAGTGCCTGATTTCAAAATAGTCGAATTACGCGCATGCTCGGATCAGAGAAGTGAAGCGCGTGAAGGGAACAAATTACCTCAGAGGGTGAGAGAAGGAATAATTGAAGGAAGGTGTGCGAATGTCTATGCCCTTTGCGCCCGTACCTAGTTTTGAATTGGCAAAAGTGCACGCATGTTCTTATGTGCTATTGGTGCGTGACTATCAAGTACCCGATGTTGAAACGGGTGAGCGGCCAGTTACTCTAACATAAGGTGGTATTCTACCTAGATCCTATTCGCTGCCCAGATGGGCGAGATTGTGCAGAAGGGGCAGAAGTACACGTATGCTCTGTGTGTTGCTGGTGCATGACTACAATGCACCGGGTGTTTAAACGGGTGAGCGGCTGATCGTTCAGAAAACGGGGGTTATTCTACCCACAGTCTAGAGCTGCCCAGATGGGCGATGTTGTGTGTGTACTAGCGGATAGCTTTCGATTGGACTTGCTATAAAGCACTTGTGCAAACAGGTGCTCCAAGAGAAATAAGTGGCCGCCTAAGCGCGATGATGTCAAATGTTGGATCTTAGCGCTGGGTGTCAGCGCTACCATTTCTGTTCATGCGCGAAGTCTGGGTAAGAGACGCTGCCAGCTGGAAGAGGATGACTATGGAGGGCATGTGGCCCATTAGTCTCACGGCATCAGTTTTGTTTATACGCCAGTTAAGTGTGATAATTCCAGGTGGACTCAGCCCATTCTAAGTAAACTCAGTTAAGGCTGAGGGCACTACAAGTACCAATGGTTTCACAGTATCGTGTGATAGTATACCAGGTACATTAGTCTATGTTTTGGTGTGAATTAATCTAATGGTGGTTATTTTAGAGGTTTCAACGCCCCATTTGGTGCCACGGTATTTCATCGTTGAGCCCTTTGTCCCAGGATCGTAAACGGAACACCCAGCGTTGTTCCCTTACATGTAGGGCTTTAGTAAGGTCAAACTTTCGTTTTTTCATTACTTCCAGAATGGTCCATTTCAGGTCTGTGTCTTTATGGTTTTTCTCAGTGAAGTGACGAGTCAGTTTGGTGTTGGTCTTTTTACACCGAATGGTGCTCCGATGTTCATTAATGCGCACTTTGATTTTCCTGGTGGTCATGCCAACATATTTGAGGTCGCAGGGGCAGTTCACGAGGTATAGGACGTTCTCCGTGTTGCAGTTACTGAATTCTCGCAGTTGCCAGGGAATACCCGTTCCTATGTCTACCTCCTTGGTGTTAGTAGTGAGTGCGCAGGAAGTACAGTTCCCACAGGAGAAGTGGCCGACGGGCGTTGGTTGGCTCCACAGGGTTTGTTGTTCCTCTTCTCTGGTCGATAGTCTTTTTGCGTGTACTGGTTCATCGCGCAGACTCCTGTTCCTTCTAAAGGCAAATAAAGGTGGCTGCCACTGGTTTCCAGCGCTATTAAGAATGTGCCAGTTTTTTCTCACGATTTTTTGTACTTTGTTTGAGATCGGAGTGTATGTCGTAACGCATACTGGTCTTTTGGTGTCTTCTTTTGTTACATCCTCTAGTAGTGACTCCCTTGGATTGTTCCTGGCACGTTTCCTTGCTCTTCTCACCATTTTTCTCGGGTAGTTGCATTCTAGAAGTTTATTTTCCAGTTGTTCTGCCTGTTCCTCAAAGGTTGTTGTATTTGAGCAGTTCCGTCGGATTCGGAGGAACTGACTTACCGGGAGGTTTTGTCTCAGGGCCCTTGGATGGTAGCTCTCATAAAGAAGTAAACTGTTTTTATCTGTGGTTTTGTTATGAACCTTTGTTGTGAATCCTTCTTGAGTTATGGTAATGTCTAGATCCAGAAAAATTGCGTGGTTCACATCAATCGTGTGTGTGAATCTGAGACGGGTATCCTTGGAGTTGACCCATTGGACAAATTCTGTTGCCTCTTCCTCGGTTTCGTGCCATACAATCAGCACATCATCAATAAAGCGTTTCCACACCTTAAGGTGTTTCAGGAATGGGTTATTTGGATTGTAAATGTGGTCTTCCTCAAATTGTTGGACATAGAGGCATGCCATGCTTGGGGCAAAAGTGCTGCCCATCGAAGTACCGGTAATCTGGTAGTAGATGGTGTTTTCAAATTCGAAAAAATTCTCCGTTAGTGCTAATTCAGCACATTCCATCACAAAATGTTGGGGAGTGATGAAGTTCCACTCCATGTTTAGGATAATTTGTTCTGTGGTATGCTTGTGTATAGGGCCTCTATGTCCATTGTTATGAGAAGGTTCTCTGTAGGATCTATTTCCAGATCGTGGAGAAGGCACAGGACATCCTTGGTGTCCCTAAGGTAGGAATGTGATTTTTTCACAATCGGTCTGAGGAACCAGTCGCAAAACTGTGATAGAGGTTGCAGAACTGATCCAATCCCTGATACGATGGGTCTTCCGGGTGGGGAGGTCCGGTTCTTGTGGATCTTAGGAAGCGTGTAGAATCTAGGCATCCTAGGTTCCTCTTTGATAAGGAAACACGCCTCCTGTCTAGTAATCCAATCGTTGGTGAGGGCATCCTCTACCATGTTTTTGATTCTTGTCATAAGGGATGTGGTTGGATCAATTCTGTGTATGGCGTAACTAACTGTATCTGAGAGGAGTCTTTTACACTCTTCCTGGTACATTTCCTGGTCCATAACCACAATTGCTCCTCCTTTGTCCGCGGGTATTATCACAAGATCGTGGTTGTTCTTCAGGCTTTGCAGTGCTGTGTGCTCTTTTTTCGTAAGGTTATGGAAACCCTTGATACTCTGGAAGTTGATCTCCTTGATTTCGTTGAGTACTGCTTCTTCAAAGGCTAGTACTTGACATGAGGTGTTCTGGGCCGGTGGTTGGAATGTTGACTTCTTTCTAAGTCCTGTTGTAATTATTTCTCCTTCAGTCTTATCTTCATTATCACCAAAGTAATCGCGTAGCTTAAGTTTTCTGAAGAACTGTGCAAGTTCTGTGTGAAGTTCAAAGGCGTCATTCTTTGGTGTAGGGACGAAACTCAGTCCTTTCGATAGGACCGTTTCCTCGTCAGAAGTCAGTAATGATGAAGCATGACACCAGGTGGTGTGTGAGACCAGTCCGTTACTTTTTGTGAGATGTTCCCACTCACAATATACCTCAAACCTTATAGTGGTTACCACTTTAGGAGCAGCTCTTTTGTGGTTAAACATTCATTGTTGGAGGCTGCTAGCTCCTAAAACCCCGCGCCTCTTGTTCCCTCCTCCACACAGTGTGGAGTTCATGTGTTTTTGATTTTTTCGGTTTTGCCTGCGCAGCACTTGTGCTGTGCTTGTGAAATCTCTTGTATTAAAAAAATGAATCTTAAAAGGAGCTTAGAGCCCGCCCAGTACTTACCTGAACTTACCAGTCATTGATTCCAATGGTGCTCTAATTTATATGCCTCTGGTTGACCAGCACATCATATGCTTTCACTTCCTGATCTGCTTTGCCATCCATGCTGTGGAGTGAAGCTTGGCCCAAATACAGTTTCCGGTCACTGCCCACAGGCTACTAGCCAGTGTCCTTCCACAGGCTACTTACACCGAAGGTATCATTTTTTCATTTCCAAACGAGCACTCCATATGAGTGCATCTGCAGGCTGTGGCATCTGCAGGCCATCTTCTCTCCTCCCAGCTTCCGGACAACCTTACATTTTTGCTTTCCTTTATGAAACATACCATTGTATTACGGTACTGGCGCAATGATTATGAGCTAGACCACTGACCTGGTCAGTGTGACTGCTCTCCCCTGCGCACCTCCCCCACTAAGTGCTGTCCCCGGAGCTCTGTTATAGGGTGTTCGAGGCCCTCCTCTACCCGCAGGCTCCTGCCTGTGCCTCATCCCTGGTGGTCCAGTGGGAGAGCACTCTGCTCTTCTACTTCACTTTGCTTTTTTTCTGTGCCCTTTTTTCTCTTTTCTCACTTTTCTCACTTTGCTATCGCTGCTCTCTTTTCTCCCTCTTTTCTCTCTTCTCTCTTCTCTCTCTGTTCTCTTTCCCCTCGCACCCCGCATTGTCCACACCACTGCAACCCTCAAAGCCCCTCCAGTGTGTCCTTCCTTTTCCTGCCTCCCAGTTGACCGCCCTCACCCGACCCCTACTTAATAGTGACCGCTGCACGGCAAGAAGAGCTAGACCATGGACCTGGTCAGAGTAACTGGTCTCCCCAGCGCAGCTCCACCACTACGTGCTGCCCCCTGAGCTCTGCTAGAGGGTGTTTAAGGCCCTCCTTCACCTGCAGGCTCCTGTCTGGGCCTCATCCCTGGTGGTCCAGTGGGGGAGCACTCTGCTCTTCTGCCTCGCTTTGCTTTTTTCTGTGCCCTTTTTGCTCTTTTCGCACTTTCTCTCATTGCTCTCTTTTTTCTCATTTCTCTCTCGCAGCCCCTCCCCTCTCCAGTGTGTCCTTCCTGCTCCCGTCTCACAGCTGACCGCCGTTCCCCCGACCCCTACTTAATGGTGGCAGCCTTCGGCCACGCAGAGGGCGCGCCAAAGGGAAGCCCATTTGCATCTGTCTGCAACCAGACCGCAACCAGTGCCAGGGACCATGGTCCTCCGACCAGCCTCTGCTACGACTCCACCCACCCAGGAGGAGGCATCGATATCATCAACAAAAGCACCCTCCGCATGACAACCACCGGCCCGGACGACATCACGAGCCTCATGGAGAATCTCCGCTTCCAGATCCAGACCAACCCCAAAAACGACTCTCCGAGGAACTCTCATCTATAGGCCGCACAGCCACCGTGCTCATTTCATCAACACGATCGCCAACCATATCGAACCCCAAGCCCTCGCCTCCACAGACTACATCCTACTCGGAGACCTAAACTTCCACCTGGACAACCACGACGATCCCAACACAACTGCCCTCCTAGAGAACCTTGCCAACATAGGACTGAAGAAACTTGTCACTGCCCCCACAGACACACACTCAACCCCGTCTTCGCAGAAGGAGACAGTGTCTACTACAGCAACACCACATAACTCCTCTGGACAGATTACCACTGCATCCACTTCTTCAGAAAACTCACTGTACACAAGCACGCCCATCGCCTCCCCAGTAGCAGCTGAAAAAAACTCACAGAAGACCAGCTCACCTCTGCCCTCATCAGCACCCCACCACCGATGATGCCAGATGCTAAAATCGCGGCACGCAACCTTCCCCGCTGGATCACAAACTGCACCGACACACTCGCCCCCCTCAAGAAAGCCACAGGATGACACATCAAGAAAGCAAGCTGGATCACCCCTGTACTCCAAGAATCCAAGAGATCCTGCCGACGACTTGAAAATACATGGAGGAACAATAAAACCCCAGAAACACGAACCGTCCACTGAAACACACCACCAACTCATCAAATCCACAAAGAAGAAATTCCTTCAAGACAGAATCCTCACCAGGGCCCACAGCTCCAAAGAACTCTTCTCCGTCATCAAGGAATTCACCAAACCCTGCAGCGAAACAACAGACGTTCCACCCTTCCACCCTCCCAAAACCTCGGCAACAGACTCAGCACCTTCTTTCGCCTCAAGATTAAGATAATCTATGACAACTTTGACAACCAAGACCTCCGCACCGCTTCAGCTCCCACCCACAGAGACGCCACCCAACAGACCCTGATCACTTGGACCCCTCTCACTACAGAAGACACCATAAAGACCATGAAGAGGACAGACTCCGGAGCACCCTCAGACCCCTGCCCACCCCATATCTTCAACAGAGTCGCCACGGCCATCACACCTGAACTATGCCAGACGATCAACAGTTCCATTGAAACCGCCATATTCCCCGATGAGTGGAGACACACTGAAGTCAACCCCCTCCTGAAGAAACCCTACGCAGACCCGACAAACCTCAAGAACTCCAGGCCCATCTCCCTGCTTCCATTCACAGCCAAGGTCATCGAAAAGTCCATCAACACTAAGCTAGTAAATTTCATCGAAGCCAACAGCATCCTGGACATCTCCCAATCCTGATTCCGCATGAACCACTACACCAAAATCGCCCTACTCGCCACCACCGACGACATCTGATCCCTCCTCGACCAGGGCCAAATGGCAGCCCTCATCCTCCTGGGCCTCTCATCTTCCTTCCACACTGTCTCCCACCGAACACTCACCACCATACTCCACGATGCTGGCATCTCTGGAAAGGCCTTGACTGGATATGCTCATTTAACTCAGCGAGGCAGACTCCCACCCTACCTCTTGGAACCAACAGAGACCAGATGTGGAGCGCCCCGTGGATCCTCCCTCAGCCCCACCCTCCTCAGCATCTACCTGGCCCCCCTCACAACCATCGTCGGAAACCACGGGCTCAACATTGTCCTGTACACCAACGCCACCCAGCTCATCCTCTCCCTAACCAAAGAACCCAACATCACCAGGCACAACTTCCAAGAATGGATGAAAGCCATTGCCACCTAGTTGAAGAAGAGCTGTCTGAAACTCAACTCAGAGAAAACAGAAGTCCTCATCCTTGGCTTGATACCTGGTGCCCCCCCTGCCCTCGGAAACCCCCCTACCCCGATGGACCACGCACGAAACCTCAGCATCATACTAGACTCATCGCTCACGATGAACCACCAGATTAACGCCGTATCCTCTGCATGCTTCAACACCCTCTGTCTACTAAAAACGTTGAGATGGATCCCATCTGAATCCAGAAAAACGGTCATGCAACCCCTCACCAGTAGCAGACTGGACTAAGGCAATGCTCTCTACGCCGGAATCAACAAGAAACTTCTTCGCATACTCCAGACCATCCAGATCACCGCAGTCAGACTGATCCAAAACATCCTCCATCACAAACATATCACCCAACACCTCCACAATCTCCACTGGCTCTCCATCAAAAGAAGAATAACCTTCAAGCTCCTCACTCACGCATACAAGGCCCTCCACAACATCGGACCAGCATACCTGAAAAACCACCTCTCCTTTCACGCACCCAAGAGACACCTCCGATCAGCTCACCTCTTTCTGGCCACCATCCCACGCATCTACAAGACCAGAACAGGAGAAAAGTCCTTCTCCTACCTCGCAGCCAAGGCCTGGAAAGACCGCCCCCTGCACCTTCTACAAGTCCCTACACTGCTCCACTTCAAGGACCTCAAGACCTGGCTCTTTGGATGACCGCAGCACTCAACGGAGCCCCCCTTTTGCCCCCTAGTGCCTTGAGACCCTTGCGGGTGAGTAGCTGGGCTTTACCAATCCCTGATTGATTGATTGATTGATTGATTGATTGATTGATTGATGATTCTGTAGCGTATTACCAGTTTTCTTTGAATGTGAGCACTCTGATACTCATGTCTGGAGTATAGTGGTTTCAAAACTGAACATATATAAATAAATAAGTAAATAAATAAAAAATTGATTTCCTTTGATTCACTACGTTCGATTGGGAAGGGGGTTAATACATCAGAAGCGCGTTTTGCTGAGATGCCCCCATGGATCACAGGCTGGCGGCGGAAACAAAATAGACTGTTCCTTAAAAGCAGATCAGAGCCTTTTAAGGACACGCATGCATCTGGTGTGGATCCAGTTCCCTCATACTGTATTAAATGTCCTTCGTAAAATCAGTTTTCAACACACTTAGTACCAGGATGTTAGAATCCGGGGTCTCTGGTTGGTGCAGGTGTGCACTTGCGACAAGCAGGGACCCTTTTCATCTAAGTCAGGGCGTAGGATTACCTCTTTAAAAATAACCCCTGCTCAACCTCTAGGTAACGTGGTGCGAGCAGTCAGGCTAGGTTTCCAGAGTGCATTAGGTTAAGCGTTCAAGATATCCCACACAATATTCACCACCCCACCACACAGAGACACAAGGCTGTATTTAGGAAAATAAAGTTCTTTATATAAATCTCTTATGCAGGCTTCAAATACAGTCTTCTCTCTTTAAATAAGGTTCCAGTTACTTTCAATGCTTTTAGGCAGTCCACAGTTCTTAAAATGGCACTTTTCTATTAAAAATAGGCTTTTTTCTGTGTCTGTGCGCTTCGTAGTGCCTTCGGTGCGCTTCGTACGAGGTTTTTAACGTGTCTTGCCGTTTCTCACGCTTCTCGCGTGAGCATGCGTACTCGGGACGTGAACCGTACGGACCGTACCCTCGTAGGTACGTGTCGTACACTTTCGGTACGCCTCTGTCCAAACCTCACGCTTTTCGCGTGAGCAACGTCCTATACTTTAAATGGAGTACGGACCGTACCCTCACGGGTTGCCTCGCACAGCTGCTACGAGGATTGCCAAAGTTCACGCTTTACACGGGAACAGCGTAGGGGGACGAAAGCGCCAGTACGGCCCAACCAAAGCAACGGACGGCTCGTACTCCAGCGCGCAGTTCACAGTACATTTGTTCTTGGGCAAGGATGGTCGCAGCAGCCTCAGGGGTCCGTAGAGGGGCGTCCCACGTCGTGTTGTCGTCCCTCCTGGTCAGCGGGCGGCGATGCTTCGTGGGGCACTTCTGGATGGTCCCAGGCACACAACCAAGTTCAGAAGCAGGAGGGGCAGCTCGGGGGCAATTTCTTCAGCGCGTCGCGCTGTCGGCTTTACTCAGGGGATGAACGGTGCACAGGTCCTTGCAGTGATCTCGGCGGCGTAGGGTCGCAGAGGCTCGGCGCTTGGAGCCTGATCAGTCTCTCCTTTGCGGTGCTCACAGTAGCCCCGGTGGCAGACGACGCGGTGCTCAGATGAGGGGCACACAGGTCCGCTGGGGTCAGCGTTACAGGATCGCCTCCAGCAGCTTCTCTTCTTCTTGGGGAAAGGTAGCGCCCACTGTTCCTGGGGCGCAGTTCAGGGGGCAGGTTCACAAGCAAGCCCTTGGAGATTGTTTGTAAGCACAAGGTGAATTCAAAGTCTTTCAGTCTTTTCCTCCTCTCCTTCAGCAGCAAGGCACCCACCACAGGCCAGTCTCTCAGGCTTAGAGACAGTACTCCTCCATGCAGCTTTCCCAGGTCCTTCTCTTCGGGCAGAGGTTTTTCTTGGCGCAAACAGGATCTGATTTCTTAGGAGCAGGGCTCCTTCTTTTATAGCACAATTCTTTTGTTCTTTGTCGCCAGGGGGCCTGGTTCAGTCCAGTTTTGGAGCACTTTGTTGTGGTGACTCTGCTCTTTCCTTTCAGCAGCAGGGCAGAGACATCCACCGCTCCACAGGGGGCGGTGCCGGCATTGTGGTGGCAGAGCACAGGTCTATTCAAAGTCAAAGGTGTACTCCTCCCACCCATCCTGGTGTAATCTCTCTACCCACCACCTGGCAGCCAGCCTGTCTCCTGGAATTCCCCAGCCCTGCTCTTCACTGTTACTAGGCAGAACACACACACACAGCAGAGGCGGACTGAAATGGCCAGGTCAGTAAATACTAACTTTCTAAAAGTAGTATTTACAAACACAGGATATTAAAATAAACTTTACTAAAAGAAGTATTTTATTATTCTGAGTTCAGGCATACTAAATATAACTTTCTACCATGCTCTATGAGTCCACTGGGATTACAGCGTGTAGTAATTTCAGCAGCCCATTCTGGCCTATGGAGAGCAGGTAGCCTTCAATAGTGAAAAACGAAAATGGCTGTAATTCACTATTAAGACATGCCACACACATCAGGGCATGTCCTACCTTATGCCTACAATGCACCCTGCCCTTGGGCTTACCAGAGGGATGGCTAATATGTAGTTAAGGGAAGGTTTAGGGACTGGCAAGTGGGTGCACTTGCGCGACAAAACCGTGGCAGACCTTAGACACATTTTACCAGGCCGCGTCTGTGGGTGGCACAACCAGTGCTGCAGTCCCACCAGCAGCATTTGCATTTACAAGCCCTGGCACTCCTGGTGCACTTTACTAGGGGCTGATAGTAAACCAAATAAGCCAAACATGGACACCAATCAATGTATACACTTTTCAAAAGGGAGCACTTGCACCGTGGCACTGATTAGCAGTGGCACAGTGCCCTGAGCAGCTAACACCAACAAAACACAATGAGGCACATCAGCAAAAAGTGGAAGGGAAACTCACGCCAAGGTGCCAGGTCTAACACAGGACAATGTGAAACTAGAGCTGCCTTTTCTCCCGGCCATGCCATCTGCACGTAAAGTGTCAGCAATTGCCCGATTATGTCATGAACAGGAAGAGTCCGGTTTGGATTTCATAGGCAGTGTTCTCAAAAAGCTATCTAAGTGTTGCACACGGCCAGTGTTACACTCACTCCCTGCAGCAGGCACCTAATGCCCTTTCCAGGCAAGCCTACCCCTTTCCTCAAGAAAAACAAGCATTGGCAAAGCCAGTAGGTTTCGCTTCTAAAAAATCTCTTGGTTTTGTCATTTTTTTTTAGAGATGCTGCACAGCAGCACAAGTTGCTGTGCAGCATGTCTTTTAAAGTAAAAAAAATATTCACAGTTTTATTCTCAACAATCACACGTGGCACTAATAGTGATTGAAAAAAGTTGATTAATAAATATTTAACTATTGGTCCGCAAAATGCTTGTAATGTTCATGTAAATGACAACATGAACCAGTTCCTTTTGAGAAAAAGATATTGAATACAAAAAAGAAAAATTAAATATTTATTAATCAACTTTTTTCAATCACTATGAGTGCCACGTGTGATTGTTGAGAATAAAACAGTAAACATTTATCAGTATTGACAGTGTTTGTGTTGTATCGATTATAGATTGGTCCAGCCTTACTGATTAAGGGCCAGAACCCTTTACTGATTGAAATTAAAGTAAAAAAAAGCACTGTGACATGCCTAGCATTGACCGCCTCATATCGCTTTTGTTTTAACTTTAAGACATACTGCACAGCTGCTCGCGCTGCTGTGTACATTTCCAACAAAACCTAGAGATTTCTCAGAGACGCAACTTTTTGGCTTTGCCAATACTTGTTAGGTCTGGCGTTAGTCAAGACCTAAAGTCAGAGAAAATGTCCTCTTTGGTTAACAAAGATCCATCGATTATATACACCTCATACGCCCATACTCATCATCAGAGTATAAACGTTCCACTCGCAAAGGTTTAAACAAATTGTTTATTACGAAGTAAAATACAATATAAAAACCAATTTTAAAAAGTATTTTTCTTAAAAAAACAATATTTCATACACCAATAAACATAATATCACAATTCATAACATCAAAACAAATAGAATTTATAGTAAACACATATAAAAATACACAAAAATTGTACATACAGAAAACGGGAGAATTTATTTTTAGACATACAGATGTTCACAACATTGAATACGTACACCCGCAACTATTAGATTATCCAATCCAATCAACTTTATTTCGGTCACAGAGACCATAAAAGCAATATCAAAAAGCACAATAAAATATATACAATTTCTTCATTTGTAGTACACAACTGAGAAAATGTTTCCGCATTGCAATCTAACCAGCTTGTTTTCAAAGGACCCCAGTACCTGTGGTAAAATGCAACATTAGGTTTATCTAAGGGCCAAGTCCTTATACGATTTTACAAAGCTTTACAGTCATATTAAGAAGAAAACAATGTTCGAAATTCATTACAGTACAAATGGTTGTAATAAATACTTGAAACCAATAAAATGAATGAAGATGAGAGTGGAAGGAATAAACTAATACATTACTAAAACGTCGCTAAGTCAAAAAGGTACTCTGCACGTGCCACATGGAATTTAAAAAACAGCGAAAACAATTGGTGCTTGAGACTCGTATTTTAATACTCTATATGCGTCAACGCATTGCACAAAGCCCAAATTCTTACAGTTGAATGAGCCACCGCCTGCAAGATAACGCATATGCAGGACAAAAGAAAAGGACTTGTAGCTCAGTTTCTTCCTTATACTTGCAAGCAAGGCATCCACCAGTATGAGTTTTAGACCATTTGCTTGTATTGGCATGGAGAGGCAAAGTCCCTAATCTAAGCTGCATGTACAATTTGCTAGCCAAGGTTGGTTGGATGTCATCCAGGAAAAGTTCCAGTTTGTATTAATCTTTTATCAATAAAAACTCTGCTGTTAATCTGCCGCAAAATGGATTTTCCTGGATGACGGAGAGCCTATAAGATCTATAGGTTCTTACCAATTTCAACCGTGGAATTAGGGGACATGACGCCTCGGGTGATTTCCAGAGGTAGACTTTCCCCAGTTGCATACAGAGATCCCTAATGTAGTTAAACCAGGGTATTTAAATAATACCAGGGATACTCAAGAGCTCTTTGAGCTCAGATCGGTAGGTGGCCAATTCTGGGGTCACCCAGAGGCGGCGCCAAAACGTCAGAGGTCTAAGGGCTATCTCTTCATTAATGGGCCTAATACCCAAGTCCAAGGGCAAAAGTGTGAGAGGTGTGCTAAGGGGAAGCCCTAATAGCTGCCTCATAAAGTTATTCTCCACTTTGTTCAGGCTAGTGATAGGGCGATGCCCCCACAGTTCTGCCCCATACAGTGTAGCACCCCGTGTTTGAGTTTTATAGATTTCAACTATTGGTCCCACTGGTTTGTATGGTGAAGATCTATATTGTTTCATAAGCCCTCCCACTGTCTGTGCTAGCTTAAGGCTGGCCTTGGCCATCTGCGGTCCCCAATCCAGATGCTCGTTCAGAGTGATGCCTAAATATTCAAACACCGTCACTCTGTCAAGGGGAAAGCCATTCAAATGTGGATTAGGGCGATATGTATTAGCAGGATTAAACACCATATATTTAGTCTTAGATGTGTTTATCTTCAGCCCCCGAGGCTTACAGAAGGTGTCAAAGCAATCTAGGATGCGCTGGATTCCCATAGGTGTCTTTGAAAGTAGGAGGGTGTCATCGGCGAACATCAGCGCTGGGACCTTGCCCAATGGCAACCTAGGGGCATCATTGTCCTTAACAGTTCGAAGTTGCTCAATAAGACAATCGGCAGAATAGGGTAGGCGCTAACGCGCAACCCTGACGTACCCCATTATTAACAGGAAAGCGGGGAGTAAGTTCGCCGTATTTCCCAAATCTCACTTGCGTGAAATTTTCTGCATGGAGCCTCACTAGAATGGTAAGGAGGTAAGATGGAATCCTCAAGTCTCTGAGTACATCCCAGAGTTTCTCTCTGGGTACAAGATCAAAAGCCAACTTCAGATCTATGAATATTAAATAGAGGCTGCACCCTCTATTGCCACCGTTTTCCAGAAGAGGAGTTGGAGTCTGAATATCTGGTTGGTGGTTGAGGTGTTTTTTCTGAAGTCGGCTTGGTAAGGGCTCAGTATCTCCTCTTCTTCCATCCGTACCTGGAGGCGATCAAGAAGAACCTGTGCAAAGAGTTTTTGGAAGACATCAATCAAATTGATCGGCCTATAGTTAGTAGGGAGAAGAGGGCAACCTTTTTCGTAAATTGGGACAATTTCTGCCCCACGCCAAGTATCGGGAGGATCCATGCCATTCAAAATGGCATTGAATAGGGTCCACAGGTATGGTCCCCAGATTGTTGGTTCCTCCCGAAATAAGTCCCTTGGTAATTTATCTAATCCTGGAGCTTTGTTACTATGGAGCTTATTTATAGCATTTGCCACTTCAGATAAAGTAATCTCCTCCACCACCCCCTGGCAAGACTCTGTGGTTACTTTTTGAGGTACAGAGGCTTCAATTACATTTTCATAACTGGTGTAAAGAGTAAGAAAATGTTTCTCCCACACTTCAGAAGCAATATTTGGCTCAATTGCTGGGTTCCCTTGGGTATCACCCAAGCTCATAATGGCCCAAAAGGAATTCATGTCTTTGTTCGATAGTGCGAGTTTAAGATTGTCCCATCTATCCAATTCCCAATTTTTCCTCTCCTGCTGGGTGGTCTCTTTGTACAGTATCCGGGTTAGTTTAATACATTGCTTATCCTTTGCCTTCACAGCGTCCAATAGGGCCTGCTTGGCTTTACGGCATGTAGAATTGAACCAGGTACATTTGAGCTGAGTATTTGGCCTACAGCGTACTATTGGGAAGAATATGTCTGCCAGTTTTGATGATAACTCTTGATGAATTATGGCAACTTTCCCAGCATCCAACGTCGAACCCTCTACAGATATTACCTCCCACATTTTTACCATAGATGGAATTAATATTTGATAAACTGTTGCCAGCTTGTGAGGTTACTGTTGGAATTTCTCCCACCTAACTTTCCTTCTATTGTTTGTTAAGCTTAACTTGTTATTGTTATTGTTATTGTTAATTTAATCTTGTATAGCGCGTATATACCGGCAGGTCTCATAGCGCTCACACACAGGAAGAAACAAACAACAAAGCCGGCTGGGTCCTCATGTATCAAAAGGTTTCACAGCCCTATCAAACGCTTCACTAAAAAGGAGGGTTTTAAGTTTTTTTCGGAAGGATAGTAGTCCAGATTCCTTCCGTAACTCTTCAGGCAGCTGATTCCAGAGTTGTGGCAGGAGGATTGAGAAAGCTCTCCCTCCTTTGGTTGTAAGGTTGAAACGAGGACATATTAGTCTGCTAGCTTCCACTGAGCGCAGCACACGTCCTGGTACGTATTTGAGTACCCGTTCTTTTATATAGTCAGGGGCATGTCCGTAGAGGGCTTTGTGGGTGATACACAAACCCTTGAACTTGGCTCTTTGCCTAATGGGTAACCAGTGCAATTCACTCAGCAAAGGGGTAGCGTGACTTCTTCTGGGCACTCTAAAGATGAGCCTGGCTGCATCGTTCAAAACTATCTGCAGTTTACTTGTGAGCTTCTGAGGTAACCCAACATATAGCGCATTTCCATAATCAAGTCTGGAGACTATCGTAGCAGCTACGATTGTCTTCATGGTTGAGACCGATAGGAGGGGAACCAGTTTCCTCAGCTGTCGCAAAAGATCGACACAGGTACCGACCACCGCGTTGACCTGATTGGTCATAGAGAGTTCAGCGTCGATCTTTATGCCCAAACTTTTCACTACAGATGCCGGTATCGGGGGACTCCTAGCTCCTGAGGCCAAAAAAGGTAATTCCAAGGGTTGCCTTTAGTTGAAATGGCAAGGACCTCCGTCTTGTCAGGGTTGATTTTTAAAGAGTTAGCCGTCATCCAGTTAACTGTGAACCTAAGTATGCTCTGGGCCGACTGTTGGGCGCAGGTCGAATTCTCAATCCTTAGGATGAGTTGAGTGTCATCCGCATAGTTGAACACTCTGCAGTACATTTTGGCTAGCGCGGCCACCAAGGGCTGTAGGTATATATTAAAGAGAAGGGGGGATAGTGCGGATCCTTGAGGGACCCCGCAAAAGATGTTGCCCTTGTCCGATACCTGCTCAGCCAGTTGGACCCATTGCGTTCGCCCTGATAGAAAGGATTCTAGCCATTTATGGGCCTGTCCTTGAATGCCCAGGTCTGCCAAACGAGAGAGTAGTTTTTGGTAGCAAACCGTATCGAACGCCACTGACAGATCTAATAAAATCAGGGCGTTCGATTCTTTGTTATCGGCCTTACGTCTAAGTTCATCCACAACCGACAGCATGACCAACTCTGTGCTATGATGAGCTCTAAAACCTGCTTGGTGGACCTGGAGAATCTCATGCTTTTCCAGAAAAGCTGAGAGAGTTATCAGAACATGTTCCTCCAAGATCTTCACCAAAAAGGAAAGCTGGGAGATAGGCCTATAGTTCTTTAGTATAGTCCTGTCAGCACCCGTGTTTTTTTAAAAGGGGAATAACACTGGCCTCCTTCATATTAGCAGGGACCTGACCAGTTGCCAGGGACTTGTTCAGTAGTGTAAGAATCTGATTCTCCAAGGCAGGAAATGCCATTTTAAAAATCCGAGGGGGGCAAGGGTCAATAGGGGAACCTGACTTGGTTCCATGGGTCAGAGAAGAAAGAGTACTCGTGTCCAAGAGCGGAAGACTGGTGATAGGATTGCCCTTGAAAGGAAGAGAGGTAGGCGATTCCGAAACACCTGAAGTGATCCGTATGTTTTTAATCTCTAAAAGAATGTCAGTTACTTTCTGTAGAAAGAAGACCTGGAGAGCATTGCAGTCAAAAGGTGCGGGTGCAGGGTTGGAGTCTGACTTTTTACTAAGTTCTTTCAGAATCACTCACTATTCACAGGTATTGAAGTAGATTGGGAGTTGATGGGACCCAAATTCAATGTCTTCAGAACCAAAATCAGGGCATTATGGTCACTATCCTGCCTCATGATGTCATAGAAGTCACTGACCTTTTGCCATAATCTGGTTTCCCCCAGAATATAGTTCAGCAAGGAAGTTTGGCCTACTCTATTAAACGTTAACTACCCTGGTGTGTCTGATTTTGTTCGGCCATTGCATGCTCTTAACGAGTGTACTAACGTAAGTGAGTTGAGCTGCAATGCCAGCGGGGACCAAGCTTTAATAGGTTGGATTTGTGGGTCTAGGATTAGCCATTGTAGGTCTTCTTCACTAGGGGAGGTATTACTTAAATCAGTAAGGGGTTCGAATTGGCAATTGAAATCACCCCTAATGATCAACCATGTGGCGGGTTCAATAGTAGGCATAAAGAGACCCAGTTGGTCTATGGTGGCAGATTCTTGACAGTTGGGAACAGGTTGGGAATAAACATTAATAAGGGCAATTTTGATCTTTGAAGGGAAGGTAAGCAAGACACACTGAATGTCACTCGAGGGGGTTGATCAGCTCCACATCCCAAGTGTGATCTCACCCAGATAGACAGGCACCCTGAGGGTCTGCCTTTACCTCTCAACGTAGCTAAGATATTGAAAGTTGCAAAGCCCAACCTCTGGAAGTCTTCCATAGCCCAGGTTTTCTGGCACATACAAATATCTTGCTTATCCATGAAGAGCCCCCAGTCTGGGCAGGGTAGTTTTTTTTTAAGTCCTGCCAAATTTCAGGATAGAATCCTCAAGCTATTGCCTTGCCCTTTGTTACCCCCAAGTGCCTTAGGAACACTAGTAATACAAATTTCAATATCCCTTGCTACAATCGATTGGTGGCTATCTAATGGCCCTGTAGACTGCCCATCTCTAGATAGTTTATCCACCGGGGCAAGTAGTGGGGTAACAGAAGGCCCAATGATTTGTAACCCACTACCTTCTGGATCGGCCATCTGTGTTGTATCTATAGTGTTGGCTATTGTAGCTGACCTCTACCCACTGCTCTTTTCTAATCTAGAGTCGTATCCCTGCGATCCAGAAATTCTATCCCTCGTTAGACCCTCCTTTTGTCAATCTACCTCCTCCAGGATTCCATACCTGTTATTAACTGGGATGTTAAATAGTAAGGGCCTGGGGGGAACATTCCACCCACCCTCCCTTGACGGTCTTGTTTGCCATCTCGGAGTAGAGGAGGGGATGTAACCCCTTGATGGCATTTGGTGCTCGATATAGAAGAACTCCAGAGGGTAGAGTCTAATTCCTGTTGGATTATCTGCCAAGTCAGAGTTCTTTATATAATTTAATAAACTGCCAGATACCCTAGTAATCAAGGGCCATATGTAGGTAGCTAAATACCGGCCGATAACAGCCGAAAATCGGTAATTTTCCTGTTACCGACCGGTATTTAGCCCTTTCTCATGTAAGAGGCATGTTTTAAGGATTCGGTAATTTACCGATTCCTTATTTTAAGGAATCGGTAAGATACCGAATCCTTAAAAGCTATGTAGGAGGCACTTAAGTGAGTGCATTTTTGCATTCAGGATTCGTTATTTACCACCAGCTACAAGTTGATGGTAAATACCGAATACCTTTAAGAAAGCAATAATTTGCTTTTCTCAAGATACAATGTGGCAGACATACATGCCCTTCTGGCATGTATGTGCACCACATGTGCACACATGCACGATTCAGGGGTGCAACAGGGTGTCAATGTGACACCCTGCCACCCTTGAATATGCAACCCCTATTGCCGATTCGGTATTTAGCAAATCGGTAATAGTGAATGGCTTCCCATTCATTCCTATCGGCCTCCAGGCCCATAGGAATGAATGGGAAGGTGATTTCTTATTACCGAATCGGTATTACCGATTCGGTAATAACGAATATTACCGATTCGGTATTTTTTACCGAATTATTAGCTACATATGAAATACCGAATCGGTAAAATTCGGTATTTAGGAATCGGTATTTCATATTTACCTACATCGGGCCCCAAGTGTCTATACATAAAAGCATTGACGCGTTTCGATGGGTTGTAGTTAGATAAAGACCATCTTCTTCAGGAAAATTGCTGACTCCCGGATCAAATTTGTAATTTCTAACATACATAAACATTAGTTCCTGTCTCCTGCCAATGCTGTTGTAAATTCCTTTTGCAGTGGTCTTTGTTTATCTGACTGCAGTTATTTCCTAGTCTTAGGTTCACCAATGACACTTCAATAAATTTTGCCCAGAAAGAAAATCAAACTTTATCCTGTTTAATTTGCAGCACACTTGTACCACTTTTATTTTGACATATGTGAGTGTAATTTGGGTCTTAGTGTCCAATATTTTATAATGTAAACTCTCGTTCCTTCATTCTTTCCACTTTCGATCTTTCTTTCTTTCTTTCTTTCTTTCTTTCTTTCTTTCTTTCTTTCTTTCTTTCTTTCTTTCTTTCTTTCTTTCTTTCTCTCTCTCTCTCTCTTTCTCTTTCTTTGTTTCCTTCCTTCTCTCTTTTTGCCTTCTTCCCTTCTTTCTTTCAGTCTTTCTTCCTTTATTTTTTTTTGCCTCCTTCTTTTTTTCATCTTTCCCTTTTTTTTTCCCCTTTTGTTTTTTCTTCCGTCCTTCTGGCTTTCCTTCTTTCTTTCCTTCTTTTATAATGCATTTTTCCTTCTCTTTGTTGCCTTCCTTCTTTCTTTCTTTTTACCTCCTTTCCCATTTCATTCCTTCGTTCTCTACTTCAGTCAATCTTTCTCTCTTTTTTGCATTTTTTCCTTATTTTCTTCTTTCCTTCTTTCCCTCTGTGCTTTCCTGCTTGCATTATTTTTCTTCCATTCTTTTGTTTTCCTTTTTTGCCATCTTAATTTTTTCCTTGTCTCTTTCTTTTTGCATTTTTCTTTTCTTCTGTCCCTCTGCGCTGTCTTTCTTTCATTCTTTTGTTTTCCTTTTTTGTCATCTTCCTTTTTTATTTTTTTCTTTCTAGCCGTCTTTCCTTAATTCATCTTTATTTTGTCTTTCTTGGTTTTTTTTCCTGTTTTCATTCCTGCTTTCCTTCTTTTGCCTTTTTTCTTTCATTTTCTCGCCTTCTTTCCTTTCTTTCTTTTTTGTCTTCTTGTTTCCCTTCATACTTTCTTTTTTCCTTCTTTCCTTCTTCCTTTCTTTTTAGCCTTCTTTTCCTTCTTTCTTTATTTTTGCATTCTTTCTTTCCTTCTGTCTTTATTTTTTTCCTTCTTAATTTTTCTTTCCTTTTTTCTTTTTTCTTCGTCCCTTCTTTCCTTGATTCTTGTTTGCGTCTTTCCTTCTTTTTTGTGCCCTACTTTTTTATTTCGTTTTGTTTCTTTTTTGCCTTTTTCGTTTCTTTCCTCCTTTCTTTCTTTCTGCCTTTTTTCTTTCCTACTTTCCTTTGTTCAGTCAGTTTTTACTTTGCTTCCTTCTTTCTTTCCTTCTTTCCTTTCTTTCTCTTTCCTTCTTTCTTTCTTTCCTTCTTTCTATCTTGTATTCTTTGTTTCATTTTTGCATTCTTTCCTTCTTCATTTTTTGTGGCCTTCTTTTCCACTTTCTTTTTTGCCTTCTTTCCTTCCTTCTATCTTTCTTTTTTCCATTCTTTTCTTTTTTTTGCATCTTTCTTTCTTTATTCATACTTCCTTTCTTTCCTTGTTTCTTTTTTGCCTTTTTTCCATCTTGCCTTCTTCTTTTCCTTCTTAATTGTTTTTGCCTTCTTTTCTTCTTTCCTGTCATTTTTCTTTTCTTCTTTCCTCTTTTTGCATTATTTTCCATCTCTTTCACTTTTTCTTTCCTTTCTTCCTTTCTTCCTTTTTGGTCTTTTTTCTCATTTTACTTTCTTTTTTGCTTTCTTTCTTTCCTTCTTCCTTTCATTTTAGCCTTCTTTTCCATTTTTCCTTATTTGTTCCTTCTTATTTTCCTTCTTTCTTTCTATTGTTCTGTGTTTAATATTTGCCTTCTTAATTTTTCTTTCTTATTTTCCTTGTTACTTTTGATGTCTTTCCTTCTTTTTTCTTGCCTTCACTTCTTTTTTCTATCCTTCTGTTTCTTTTTTACCTTCTTTCTTTCCTCCTCTCTTTCTTTGTTTCTTTTTGCCTTCTTTCCTTTTTTCTGTCCTACTTACTTTTGTTCTTTCAGTTTTTGCTTTGTTTCCTTTTTCTTTCCCTTCTTTCTTTCCCTCTTTCTTGTCTTCTTTATTTCATTTTTGCCCTCTTTCCTTCTTCATTTCTGTGTAGCCTTCTTTTCCTTTTTTGCCTTCTTTCCTTCCTTCTGTCTTTCTTTCTTTTATTCTTTCTTTTATTCTTTCTTTCTTTCTTTCTTTCTTTCTTTCTTTCTTTCTTTCTTTCTTTCTTTCTTTCTTTCTTTCTTTCTCAAATGCATGAGGAAGGCAGCAAATGCAAACCCATTGGCTTTTTTAGATCTGTGTTAGACAAGACCTTTTGATTGTACTAAAAGTGTGTATAACATAGTAACTTGTAAGGGTTTTCAGCCAGACTTCATCCATTAGTCTGCGATTGTGTCATTCACATTTTTCTTCCACCTACGCCAGCATCCATGAAGGGACAATGTGCCCACCCACTTCAATCATTGACTGATTCCACTATAAATTACGGCATGCTGTTCTTTCACAAGGAGTCCATCCACACACAAGTAGTTCCTTTCAGTGGCAGGTACTATGATATTTTTTGCGTTTTTGAGACCTAAAAAAAATGTGCCTTCATCTAATGTTTTCTTTTTAAGTTGATGAGGTCCTGACAGCTTCCTGAATAATTACGTTTTGCAAAAACAGGAGTTGCCAAAAGGCTGGTGGCCAATGCAGACTTATTTGCTTTGCCAATGCTTGTTATTGTTTGGGCAACATGGCAGGAATTGTTAGTCTGCTTCTTATCCAACATTTTATCCTTGTTTGGTAGGGGAGGCTTTGAGTTCTGACCTCATTCTCCTTCCTTTCACATATACTTAATGGCCTTTTATCCATAGTGTAAGGGGTGGAAGTTCTTGGATTTGATTCAGAGTCTCCTGCCTTCCAACCTCATTGGGGTGCCATCTATGCTATTTCTTATTATCTCCCATCGAACCATGCTCATACATATAGGAAAGGGAGGCTTCCTATCAAGCTCCCACTCCACTGCCAGTGATGAGGAGTTAAGGGATAATAAATCCTGCATACAAGGTTTGGGTACGCCTGCACTAAAATGTGTTCCTTGAGAGAATGTAATGTGTAAATATAAGTGAGCGTGTACAATGTTGCATCACATGTGATAACATCACCTGACCTCTGTACTATAGATTTCATCCCAGGAAGATCACTTTATATAGCACTTGCCCAGATTAGAGGAAATTGCATTGTGATTTTGATCCACAATGACATAATAAGAGCCACATGTCTGGCCTACCCCACTTATATCTCTATTCACCAGCAAATATCTATTCAGTGGTGTAATCAGCCTAGTAGCTGGCAAGAGGGGCTTGCATTTAAATATTGTAGCACTCTTTGAAACATGGTTTGCAACTCGTCTTTCTGCCATGGCAGGGGGCTGCATCCTTCCAGCAGTTTTATTCACAGCTTTCTCAAGTCAGTAGGAGGCCTCCATGAATTAATTCTTCTATGAAAACACCTACACCTAACTTCAGGAAGATTGGAAAATGTGTGTGAGAAAAGAAGCCATCTCTAAAGACAATGAGGGTAAGACTGTATAAGCAGGTACTCAGAGATTGACTGCTCGCCTCTGAGAGACTAGCTGAATTGCTGGATGCCCATTTCACAGCCGCCTCTCCTGGGGCACTTGGTATTGAGGGAGATGATGGTGGGGGTTGACAGTCTCTTGTAGAAAAGTGGTGTTGAAAAAGATGCCAATTGTACTCTTTGGATGAATGAGCTCCTGACGTCATACTGGCTTTGAGAAGGCTGTCATCAAGGGAGAGAGTTTCCAATCAGTTCTCCTAGAAGAATGTGTGACGGTGTTTCCCAAGCCGGAATCACGTCTCTAGTACGCAAAAGTTCAGCACACAAGTCGTTATAACGACTTGCCTTAGGGGGCCCTGGATTATGGAATAGGTTAATTTACTACTCCAACTCCAGTATGTGCAAGTGTAGGGAAGGTGTAAAGAGAAAAGCATTATTTTTTAGACATAGTTCGATCATCTCCATGAGCATTTTCATGTGCTTTAACTCTTGAATGTTTCTTTGTCTTAAGAAGTAGCCAAAAGCATTCATATCTAATCCAACACCATTCCACCAATGCGTGCTGAACGAAGATATGTTGGTTCTTTTGCCGGGGCCGGAAATGGCACAGGTGGATTACGGCTTCAGTCTGAAGGATGTTTCCCCTCCTAGAAGGGTGACAACCTCTTGCAGCTCCTTTTTTGGAACTGACAAACACAAATCTCTCCATTCTGTAAGAGTAACTTTTTGTGCTTCACAAACTTCCTGGAAGCTTGACGGCAATGCTCCTGGTATGAGCAGGATGAAGAGTTAAAGAGCAATTACCTTTCTGGAGAGCAGATTGTTTGGGTATTCCTGTCCAGCAGGTTGATCCAACATCACAGGTTTGCTTGCCTTTAGTGCACTACTATCAAAAGAACAACCAATGTCTGTGTAAGAAACCCACCTTTTCTGCGTGCTCATCCCAGATTTTTTGGTTTTTTGCCGAACCCTATATGTTTGCTGGGTTTGAAACTCTGTACAATTTAACCCTCCTGAACAGTGCCTGTTCCCAGGCGTTGGCGTGTGGTGCAGCTTCCATCGCGACAGAACGGCTGAGAAAGTTGACCACTTTGTTCTTATGGCCTGGCAGGTATTCCACCTCGTAGACAAAATCCAGGAGCCGGAGCGTCATTTTGGCGATGCGCGGGGTGGCTTTGGCATTCCCGCTGGACGTCAGGACTTTGATCAGTGGTTTGTGGTCTGTGCGGAGCGTGAACTTAGAGCCCTAGAGATATTGCCGAAATTTCTCCATGGCCCAGATAGAAGCCAGCATTTCCTTTTCTATGACGCTGAACTTTTCCTCGTTGGGAGCGAGGGAGCGGGACGCAAATCCTATGGTAACTTCCTTGCCGTCCGCGGAGCGTTGCGACAGAACTGCCCTTAAACCCTTCTCGCTGGCATCAGTGATCAATATGGCCAATGATATTGCTTTGGCCTCATATCCTTTTCAGTTTCTTTTCACTTTATTATAAGCAGCAGTCTTTTTGCAAGGTCCTGATGAAAGCCTGATCCAGTTTGGGTCTTCTAGGGCTGAAACATGTTGACCACTTAATATCACACCATAGCGGTTCAAATCCATACCGCTGGTGCACTGCCTTTTTAACCCTGACAGTAGGCATCTCTTTATTAAAGTATGTTTTTGATGCCTCCTAGCCAGTTTTAACCATCACATTTTCTCATCCGTTCACTATTTTTCTTATCATTTTCGCTGCATCCTCACTCATACATCCTTGCTCATCATATGTGGATTTAGTCGATCCTTAATATCCAAATATAAAACATCCCTGAGCTCCTCCCTCTCAGTGAGGGGGTTGTAGCCCCCAAAGGAACTAGGGTTTTCCTTTGGGAGGAGAGTCCCTATGAAGAAGCATGTCACCATTGGTGAGTGAGGGATTACGTCCTGAAAGGGATCTGCCCTTAGATGTACTTTGATTATTAATTATCACCGAATAGGTTGATCTCTACCTCATCGGTTCAGGCTATAACTTGGAGGTAGTGTTGTTTGTTTTTCTGGTACTTGTGTAGACCCTAGGATTTCTATGTTTGGTAATAGTTGTCTGGGGATATAATCCTTAGTGGTCTTTAAAATTTATTCCCTTGGACCCTCTCCTTTGAACTGTTTTGTTTGTTACTGTCTTGGTCCTACCCATTACGAGGATGTTGTCCTGGAAGTATAAGATGTCACAGCAGTCTTTGAACAAATTATTCATTAGTATCTGGAATACTGACGCTGCGGACGCCAGTCCAAAGGGCAGGTGCCGAAATCGGTAGCAACCAAATGGGGTAATGAAGGAGGTCACCTCCTTGACGATGGATGAAGCAAAATCTGGTGGTAGGCGGCCGTTAAGTCTATGGTCAAAAGCCACTGGATTCCGTTGGTTTGGGCCAGGATGTCGTTGATCCTCGGTAGTGGGAACTTGTCGACCAGTATGTTTTTGTTAAGTTGTCGAAGGTCGATGCAAAGGCGTACCTTGCCGTTTGGCTTGCGTGCCACAACCAAAGGTGCTAGCCACTCGGCGCTTTCGATGGGTTCTATAACGCCGTTGTCTTCTAAGCGCTGCAATTCCAATTGCACGGCTTCTCTGCAGTTGAACGGAATGTTCCGCACCTTGTGACTGACCAGTGCTGTGCCGTCTTTCAGGTGGATTTTGTGTGTAAACTTCGATAGTTGCCTGATAGTCCCGCCAAAGACATCAGGGAATTCTTTGCGCAGTATGGCTACATCTGGTGTGGGAGGGTCATCTGTCATTAGTACTTGCGTTTCTCCGCTGAGGTTGAGTTGGATGGCCAGCGCTCCTTGGTTGACCCATCCGAGGACCGAGGGACCTTTTTCGGCCACGTATAATTTGCCTGTCGTCTCTCTCCCTTTGAACTCGAAGTGTAGTTGCCTGAATCCTACCATGGGGATCTTTTCCCCAGTGAAAGTGACATGATGTACGTCTGTGGGGTGTAGGTGGTGTCCTATGGTGCTGGCGAAATATCTGTCCCATATGTGCTTCTGTATGATTGTGAATCGGGACCCTGAGTCAGCTATCATGGAAATCTGGACACCCCCTATGGTTAAGAGACAGGATGGTTTCCTTCTAGAGTTGCAATCAATGCCTAACACCTGTTCGTCAATGCACAAGATCCAATCATCATCGCCATCCCCTTCCCTCACTTCGGGCTCCAAGTCATACATGATACATTTCACAGCACTGTTGTGGGGCCTCCGCCTGCAGACTTTGCCAAAGTGTCCCGTCACACCACAAAAGGAACACTCTACGTGAAAGGCAGGACATCTTTTGTCGTTGGCCATGTGCGTCTGGCTGCCGCATCTGTAACAGGAACTTTTAGAGTCAAAGGAAGGTCAGTGGGGCCCTACAGATGCCTTCATGGGCTGTGTCGGGCTTGGTTTGTCCCTGGAAGATTTGTGGCCGCTCATTTTGCACTGTCGGCTTGTTGTCGTTGTCTTTTTTTGCAGCTGCGGCGCATCTTTTGGACAGCTCTGCCTTTTTGGCGATCACTATGATTTCATGTAGGGGTGCTTCCCCACTCACCCACAACTTTTCCTGTACACTGGTGTTGATGGTGTGCATTATTATCTGGTCTCTTACTAAGTCATCATGCAGATGGCAGAGCTTGCAATTGACGGCCAGTTTCTTGAGTGCAGCGACATAGTCCTCCACTGTTTCCGTGTCATTTTGTTTCCGTTGGAAGAAGTTGTATCGATCTATGGCCGTGCAAATGACCGGCTAGTAATGACCGTCTAGGTCATCTAATGCATGTTGGAACACATCTTCATCAGTAGTTGCTTTCGGTTTCTTGACCATTTTCTCGTACACTCTGGGCTGAGATTGTGGAGCAGTATTTTCTTCCTCCGTTTGCTGGAGAATGCTTCTACCCCTTTGTCCTCCAATGCAGATAGGTAATTAAGGAAGTACCCCTTCCAATCTGCCCATTTCATGGCCGGTTTGCCTGGCTTAGGGAGGTACGGGACCGGGTTGGTCAAAGAGAAGGTCTGGGCACACATTGTAAAGGACCAGTAAGTGTCTGCTTACGAGGACCGGCAATGGGGCACACGGCTGGCAGCGTTGGTCTGTGGCAGAGGCACATGCAAATGCACCTGTGGGCAGCACCCCAAGCATCCAGGAAGTTCGGCCAGTGGATCTGTGGTGTGGGGGCGCCAAGGCCTTTGGCGTGGCTTGTGCAGGGGACGGGCAGGAGGTTGGCGCCCGGACAGGTACTGGTGCTCGTGTTGCCGTGGAACTGGGGGCAGGGCACACTCCTTGAGGAGTAGCTTGGAGGCAGAGGAGAGGCAGCCTAGTAGGGGTGGAGCAGCAGCAGCCTCTTGGAGCATTCCTTGACTGAGACACCCGGAGGGGGCACCTTGTGTATGCACTACCCTCGTCGACGCGGGAATTCCATTGGAGGCACCTCTGGCTGTTGCAAAGCGTGGAGTGGGCGTAGGAGCGCATGCATAAATTTGCACTGTTCTCCTACCTCCGAACTTGGATGACAGGGCACCGGGACGTGATCACCACCGTGCGCGGGATACAGGTGCGCATGCCGCTCTCCCTCTGTGTTTAGCGGTAACCGGGTGCTGGACCGCGTTGCAGTTGAGGCGGCGCTCGGAACAGCACAGCTTGCGGGGTTCGTTCAGGCTCGTCGCCAGTCTGTGGTGATTGTAGTGAGCCCCAGTAGCAAAGACAGGAGCCGCCGGTAGAAACATGCGGTATTTATTCATACAGAGGGAGAGCCATGAGTGTGCTCTCTGCAGTGTCCCCTCACAGTATGCACGTGCCTCCGATTGCCCATGAGGCATCGCGCTGGTTACGTGTGTGTGTGCCGTGAACTAGACTGCGACACCACAATTTACCATTTGAATTGTTCTGCTCCACCTAACATGGGTGAGTCCATTTGAAGAGCTTTAATGGAAGTGCGATATCATGATGTAAGGGCATTAGTTCAGTGAAAATTTAACTGTTTACACTGTTTAAGTGAATAGAAATTAAACAATCAACATTTCACTTGTAAATGAAGATTTGCAAATGGAAATGAAACCTGAAAAGGACTAAATCTACTTGTTGTATAACTTTATTCGATATAAAAATATCATAAAAGTAAGTGCATTTACAAGCATCCTAAATCCATTTATACAACAATGATTTAAAAAGGATAAAAAAGTTTTAAAAAAGTAATTGTAGGCAGATGGTAAAACATTAAAACAGTTCAAGAAAAACAGGGACCAAAGCTCATGTTTCTTCAATGAACTGGCTCCTATGGGATTTTAACAGTTTGCAGCGAATCATCCAGGCGCATCCCAAAAATTTGGCTACCCCGCATACCACCACCATGGACGAGGCATCAGTTGAGAGGAAGCGGAGTGCCACCTTGTAATTCTTAAACCCCAGATTCCTGCAAATGGGTCTGAGCCACTTCCTCCTGGCCGCCCTGTACATTGGGCATGCAAAGAGGAAATGGGGAATGGATTCACTAGGGGCAGGGCAAACCTAAACTTCATATAGAGCGTTCTATCGCGGGGGCATTGGATAAAGTCAAGGTAGTGCTCAGTTTTTGCCACCAGCTTGTGCTCAAGAAACAAGTTAGTGAGAGAACCTCTCTTGGGGTTTCTTGCTTCCTCTCCCTTTACCCAGACCCAGTATGCTTTTTTGATAACTTGCTTTGGCGGTGGGGTCTGGTTAAGCCATGCCTCGCCATAGCCAATATCAGTCACCAATCGCTTAAGGTTGGACATCCATTTGATCTTGGTGCCTGTGTTTATCTTGAGGATCTCATCCAAGGCGTCGGCATAGCTAGCCAGTTCAGGGGTACGTCTTAGGCGGACCCAAAAAAAGCAATGGCCGTAGTCTTGCAATGTCCCTAATGGGATGTTTACATAGATCCATACGGAGCAGTAGCAAGGGAGTAGAGAGAGGGAGAGAAACCAAGCCTCTCAAGAAGTGATTCTCTGATTTCTCCAGATCGGATAGGTTCTCAAACCCCCATAGCTCCGCTCCGTAGAGGGCCGAAGGCAGTGCTATCCCATCATAAATCTCAAGTGCCGGGACAATTGGTCTGCTGAAAGAGAGCCGCTGTTTTCTTAAAATAGCTCCCGCCACCCTCTTGTGATTGAGGAACATTTTAGCTATGTGATCGTTACATTTCATCGACTTATTGATCCTGATTCCCAAATAGTCAAAGGAGTCTACGATTTCCAGTGGAGTACCATTAAGGGAGATGTTGTTCTTAAAACGTTTGGATGGGGCGAGAGTCATTAGTTTAGTTTTGATTACTAAACCTCGAGCATCACAGAACTGGCAGAACCTATCAAGCAGCTTTTGTAAGCCGCTTGGGCTTTTTGACATCAAGAGGGTGTCGTCGGCAAAGAGGAGAGTAGGTGTTTTTTCCCCTACTAAGGTTGGAGCGTCTGAAGAGATCTCTCTCAGATAGTCGACCACCCCATTTATATAGAGAGAACAGGGTTGGGGCCAGCACGCAACCCTGCCGAACTCCCCTGTCTACCGCCACCCTGTCAGTCAACTGACCCTGGTTGCCCCACCTGATCTTTGCGTAATTCCCCTCATGGAGGCGCGTGATGATATCCAGAATCAGGGGAGGAAAGCCCATGTCAGACAACACTGACCAGAGTTTGGAGCGAGGGACCAGGTCAAATGCAGTCTTTAGGTGAATGAAGGCCAGATATAAGCTGCCTTTCCCAATGGCAACCGCTTTCCAGTAGATTGTAAAAAACCGGAAGACCTGGTCCATCGTGCCCACTCTTTGTCTAAAGCCCGCCTGGAGATGAGAGAGCACACTTGCTTCGTCCAGCCAAGTCCTGGCCCTCATGAGGAGGACCCTGCCAACCACCTTCTGAATGACATCTATTAGGCTTATCGGCCTGTAGTTGGCAGGGTCCTGCCTATTTCCCTTCTTAAATATCGCAACAACTTCGGCGCCCTTCCATGAGTCTGGGACAGGATGACCTCTAGCAATCAAATTCATTAGAACGAGAATGAAGTCTGACCAGATTTTTGGGGCGTGGAGAAGGAGGTCACCCACAATGCCATCCGGGCCTGCCGCCTTCCCGGTTGACAACCCTGAGATGGCAATAGAGACCTCATTAGGCTTGAAGAGATCCGAGTCCATAACAGACACAGAAATCACAGCTGATCGAAGGGCCTCAGGTGGTATAGGAGACCGGGTAGTTGTCAGATGTGGCTGGGGGTTAGCCGCACTATACAAGCTGGTAAAGTGTGTATGCCACTGATGCGAGGAGATGTGGTTGGGAATTGGGGCCTCACCCATACGACTACCTTTATCAATGAGTTCCCAGAATAACGTAGCGTCCCGCAAAAGGGCCGCGGATCGAAGATCCTGCCAGTGTGCTTCCTCCCATGAACGCTTGGCTTTCACAATTGTCTTTGCGTACTCTTTCCTCGCTAGTCTGACCATAATGATGTTATTACTTTGGAGGGCAGCTGTTAGCTTACGTCTCATGACCCTGCATTCCCTAGAATACCAAAGGTTGGTGGACCCGCTAATTGGTTTGTAAGTATGGGAATCTGGGATACTGAGGAGAAGACCCATTTTATCGATGAAATCTTGATACTGAAGCAGAAAGGGGGAGTTCAGTGCACCCATAGAGGGCTCTTGGAGAATACCAAGCTCCCTAGACTTCTGCTCGACTAAGGTTTTTATTTTGCACAATTTCTCTTCGTCTTGAGCAACCTTATGCCATTTAAGGCGTCTATTGCAATGAGAGGGGACTACCTCTTTTGTTGTCAGTTTCATTGCATTACCAGGTTTAGGGACCGACCAGGAATTGGTTAAGAGCATGCAGAGCGGATTGTGATCGCTGTCCTGGGAAGGTGAAATTTTCATGTATACTAAGTCATGCCAGACTCATAAGTCCAGTAAGATGTAATCTATCCTGGACGGGCAGCTAGCTCTATTGTATGTATTGGCCCCACAGATATCAGAGCGTGATCTGCCGTTAACGGCTCTAAGGTTGTGCTCCAATGTAAGGGCGCACAATTGTGTTGCCCTTTGGGACCATTTCTTAATGGGGGCCAAACTAAGAGGAGGAATAGCAAATTTAGTATCCTGGTCCGCGGTGCCCAAGACGTCCAGAGTACAAAGAGGTTCAAATGTACAGTTGAAATCGCCGGCCACAATAACAACTGATTTGGGGTTGGTTTTAGATAACTCTCTCTCCAATGATAATATGGTTGGAGAGAATTGAGCCCCAGAAGAGCCTCTGGCGTAGACATTAAAGATTTCTAAGTTGGGATCATTTTTTAAGCCTTTTATCGTTAAGTGCAGAATATCAATCGAAGGGGTTGGATGAAAGGAAACTACCCAGTTAAGATGCACATTTATCCAAATGTGAAGTCCCCCCGCAGGACGGCCTTTCCCTGATCTCGTGGCTGGGATAAAATGGGTGATAAACCCGGGATTGTGAAGGGGCACCATGCTCCACGTTTCCTGAAACAAGCAGATGTCTTGATCGTCTATAAAGGTGTTCCACTCGGGGAGCAACAGTTTTTTTTTAACCCCGCAATGTTCCAGGAAAGAAAACGTAGTGGTCCTTGAGGGTTGATGAACGTTCCGGTACCACCTACACTTGCGTCGCTAGAGTGGTCAACTGGAGTGCACCCCCACTCTGCTTGCCCCACCCTACTGACGGTTGGCAGGTTGGCTGGGTCGTCCTTTCTCTCCCCTTTGGTAATGGTATTGGGATAAAAAGGAGAATTTTTATCCAGTCAATCAACCGAGGATAGGCCTGACTCTGATACTTCCCCGACTGTTGACCATAATGGAGAAATACGAAACTGGATTGTCGAAGAACCTGGTGGAGAAGTACGAAATTCAAGCGCCACCAGGTTTTCGGCTAGTTCGGCATTGCAAAGCTTGATATCAATACAATCTGTCTCCGAGCCCTGTTTTTTTATCCTTGTTGCCTCTACCATATCCTCCCGTATAACTGACCTACAACCCCTCACATATCGTGTCCAATGGATAACTTTATTAAGAAGGGAATCGTGGGTTTCGTGAATATGGGGATTTAGAGGTTTGGGGACCCTGGTCATGATGATTGTGGGGCCCCTTGAGTGTAGATTGCCTGAGTTGGGCCTAAAATAGGGTCGGGAGGGCTGCTCTTCCCTACTCGTAGCCATATGGTCATGGTTAGCTTCTGGGAGGAGTCGATCTGTAAGGTCTCCTCTGCTGCCCTTTCTGAGGCCCAAAACAGGGTGTGGATTGGTGGTATGAGTGGAGGGGAAAGAGGTGGGATTGGAAAGCCCACCTTTGATACCTTGGTCTTTAACCCTTCCCTGGCTCGGCTTTCCAAAGCTATTTCCCATCGTACCCTGGCAGGGTCGAATGCTAGACAATTTGGGTACGGGGACAGCTATACCAGCAGCTCCACTCCCGAGTAGAACCACCTTTTCCCTCAGCATATCTAGTTCTTTTTCGAGGGTTTCCACTCTCAAGCGAAGGGCGTCGTTTTGGGGCCCACAGACACTACAACATAAGGAACTAACAATGGGCACAACAGACTCTGCTTTACTACAAGTGGAGGTATCAATTGCTTCTACACAAGGGTCAAAAACAGCATACCTATTGGAACAGGGTATTTGGGCAAAGATACAGTCACTGTCGATAATTGCAGGGACACTTGGGTCAACACATTTTAATGGGGATGTAAGTCCATGGGTGCTAACCGCTGTGCTGTTCCCCTCGAGCGTTGAGTGTTTATTTGATGGTTTCTTGGAGAACATAGCTGGAATATGTCTCTCATGTGAAAGCGACTGGGCCGGTATAGCCACAGGCTGATTTCCATCAGTGGCAGGTGTAGCGGCAGTAGTGGTAATCAGAATCTCCTCGCACTCATCCATAATGCCTTCAATCCTAGATAGGACACAGTTACTAGCGGCGTGAGCAGCTTTTTTGGCTTTTCTCCCTCTCTTACACGCCGATGGACCCCCAGCCTCTGTTAATTTCCTCTTCCCCATTGTAGGTGGACACAATGGCCAGAGAATAACTCACAGTCAAAGAGTAGCACGGTAAAATGTGGGCACTGTTAGCCGGTTTACACGTTTTACAACCAATATGGTACTTACAGTTCGTGCTCCTGCTTTAGGTGACAGAGGGGTTGCCCAGCCCGGCCTCCTTCGGTCTACGACGGGCAAGGACGGGCGCGCCCTTGTCCCGGGCTTCGCCCGGGCGCCACCCACGAGTGTCCCGCGCTGCGGGGCACCTCCGGCGTAGAAATAGGTCCCAGGCACTGCCTGATGACAGCAGCGGCGAGCACCTGGGTCAAGGACTGCTGGGAGATGCAGTCTTTACCCAGCTGGCCGTTTCCGTCACGGCGGCTGCTGACACTGGAAGTCAAAGGATAGAGCTCTGTTCCCCAGCGATGGCCGTTCCCCTCACGGCGGGCTCTGGCGGGCTCAGGTAAGCTCAGGGGTCGTGTGATTCCACACAGCAAGCGCGTCCAGTACTACGGGGCACCTCCGGTGTAGAAATAGGTCCCAGGCGCTGCCTGATGACAGCAGCGGCGAGCGCCTGGGTCAAGGACTGCTGGGAGATGTAGTCTTTACCCAGCTGGCCGTTTCCCTCACAGCGGCTGCTGGCACTGGAAGTCAAAGGGTAGAGCTCTGTTCCCCAGCGGAGGCCGTTCCCCTCACGGCGGGCTCTGGCGGGCTCAGATAAGCTCAGGGGTCGTGTGACTCCACACAGCAAGCGCGTCTACTAGAATTCAACAGGGCCATAGTTAAGGCGGTCTTACCAAAGCAATATTTCTGTGAATAGTTTTGTGCTTCGTTGTACTGCACGAGTGCTCCTTCAATCAACCCTCAAACCTTTGGCAAATCTGATATGTATGGATTAGAAGTTTACCAAAGTTTATCAGTGCAGAAAGGGACTGCTTCTCCTGTGTGAAAACAGAATTCCACCAATACATATATAAAGGTGTGCCTGAATAACAACAGACCAGTCATATGAATAATATTGACTCTCTGTGTACAAAAACTCTAATATACTAGACCTGTGCAGAAGAATTGATTTAGTGGACCTAAGTTGTCAAGTGAAAACTGCGAGAACCTGTTTAGAAGTGTGCTGTCATGTCCTGAAGTACAGGCTAAACAATTTTCAGTAATAGCATACTGAACTTTGCAAATAAATAGTAGATAACATGAGTCTTGTGTCATCTTGCCTTGTGGAGTTTGTCTCTGTGTATATATTGTTGCTACCAAACTGATCTTTCTTTTCCAATTACCTATAAATCGAAGTATCTACACTGCCCATTACACCTGACCCTATGCCCCCCCGACTCTCTGTTACCCCAGCCTTTTACATTCACTTTAATTGGGTACAACATGCTTCTTATTGGACAATCTCTGGGGCATATTCACAATGAAAGTGGCAAAGTGTTTAGTTAAGCCTAGAAGGCTAACGACACACTCCGCCACTTCCAAAACGCAGGGCTGCACCATATTCACAAGAACTTGGTGTAGCCCTGCGTTTCCCTATGTGCTGGCGCTAAATTTAGTAGCCCAGCGCCAACGCAGGCTCCCTTGCACCATAGTGCAGGTTCTTATGTCCTCACAAGGAACAAAAATATTTCTTAGTTAAAATACATTTGAATAATATCTCTCTGGCGAGTTTATCAATGATTCTTGCAGTTAAAAATATATATCAAAAGCAATAGAACAGAGTATTTCAAATAAATCCCTTGAAGGCGCCTTTTACCCGTTCATTTGATTTGCCCAAGCCCTCAAGGGTAGATTGGGTTTCCCATTATATTCAATAGCGCCAACACAGGCACCCTTGTGCCCTGTCGCAAGGGTGCCTGCACTACAGGGGCGTTTGTTTATGTACAGGAAGGGATACCATCCTGCACATAAACAATCAATAAAGGAGATTTGCTCTTTCTAAGTGTGCTGCAGAATGCAGCACACATAGAAAGAGCAAAAAACTAGGTGAAATTAATAATTTCTCCTCGTATCGCCATTTTAAGAACAGGTATTACCTGGCCTTCGTTTTTGGCGTGGCCCTAGCTTTGTAAATCTGGTACAGCATCAAAAAGCAATGGGTGTTGTGGTGGAACGCCCATAGCAACACCCTTTGCCTGCCCTTTTGCCGCAGAAGACTGCGGTAGAAAGGGGTATATTTACAAGGTGGCATTAAGCCACGTAAAGTGGCTTAGCCTCACCTTGTAAATATGGGGAATGGCTACCAGACCATCAGAAAAAGTGACGCTCCAGTGTCGTTAGGGGCTTGTAAATATACCTCGCAAATTTCTTTAAAAAGACAGGTTCAGCGTCTCATAATGCCTTAGAATGTTTTCTCAGAAAGGAGTGGAGGTAACTGGTGATCGTGGTTCACAATATCCTAGGGTGCAGACATCATAGTGGGGGCTGTCGCTGTGCAGGGCAATGTTTTTGAGCCTTCACTATTGTTTTAAAGGAGAGCTAATGTTGCAGATGAGAGAGATCATCTGCACTTAAAAGGTGATCCCTGCCCCCTCTCCATCTTGACTGACAGATACCCTTTGAATTTCTGAGAAAACAAGGCAGAAAATGACAAATTGTATTGCAAGCAATTGCATTTATATATAGCGCTTATTACCCATGAGGAATGATAGCAAGCACTATATAAATGCAACAAAAGGGACAATTTGTTTCCTTTTTAAATGGTTTCCAGAAAATGACAAATTGGCAGAAATGGGCAGAAAATGCCAAATCATAATGTACGCAATAGCATTTATATATAGCACTTATTACCCTTGAGGAGCGGTAGCAAGTACTATATAAATGCATTAATGGGGAGAATAATTTCTCTTTTTTTCTTTTTAAATGGGTTTCCAGTGGTTCAGTGTCCACCAGACAGTCCAGACTTTTCTCTCAATGGCATCACATCTTCCATTCTGTTGGGGTGGAAGGGGGCTTGTGGTTTTTCTTCTAAAAAATACAAATAGTAGCTAAAAAAGTAAGAACCTGCAAAGTTTTTTTCGCAAATAGGGTTATGGGCAGTACTTTTTTTCAATGGTTGGTGGTGGATAGCAGCAGCATTTAAACAGGGCCACTGGAATTATGCGACAGTGGATGACCAAATTATGTGGCAGGGTTGACTATATTATTTGGCAACACTTGGGACACTATGCAGTGTAATGTGGCACATTTTGTGATCGTATTACTTCATTATTTTGTGGTTTTTGTGCATCTGGGCTGAGGTTTGATTTCACTAGTGCTAGTTTAACACTCAAATACAGGGAAAAACAACTAATGGTGGCCAGTCAACCTTTGCTAAGGACTTCCACTGTGCATCAACATCTTTTGATCCATTAGAGCTTCAAACACATTTTCCTGCTAAAATCTGCAATATGTGGCAAATGGAAATCCATAATGATGCAAGAAAGGCTGGGACTGCATCATTCCAAAATTCCAGTGGCACTACTTATTAGTAGGGACAGGGTCTTTTAAAAAAATGGTCCAAGAAGAAGCTACCCAGATCCTCTGAGTTAAATATCCCTGGCATCCTGTTCTATCTAAGCTAAGGCCCAAGCACTGAGGTTGCTTGTGAGCCTGTCATGCAGTATTGGCTTCAGGGTGAAGGTTTGACAATAACATCATGTCACACAGTTACTCTAACAGTCAGTAGTCAGGCAGTGGTGCAGAGCAGCGTGTCCCTGTGCTACTCTGCCTCATACATGCTCTGTGGCTAAGTTTGGCTAGAGCAGGATATGCACGCTGCAGAAGGGAGATATATGAGGTACAATATTCCCTATGCCTTTGTTAAGGATTAGTGGGTGCTAACCTCTCATAGTCCACTTAACCGAAGGCCCTTTTGTGCCTGTCGCCTACTGTGTTTAGTGGACAGGCACATAATAGACTGAAAAGGTAGATCATCTTGGCACTGTGCATGCACAGAACCTGGCACTGCGCCTTGTGAAGCCTTCTGCTGCAGCACCATGGCATGCCCCAGGCAGCTTGGCAGTTTGTGGGGTCTACCTCTTGGTCACCTGTCCCATCTCTGCAAGTGACAGTTTGTGCTTGGACAACCTTGAGATGAAGAGATAAAGAAGACTGAGACACACATACATTTCAAAGGCTCACTTAAAATGCAGATTGGCTTCTCAGCCTTGCTGCTGTTCCTCAATCCATGTTTGCAATCAGCTGGTGCCTGCTTCACCTTCTACAACTCTATGCCAATTTCAAACCAGCAAGTGTCGTCCTGTGGGTTAACACACCTGCTACTGTGATACAGTCCAGGTACCTTGCCTTTTTTGATGTCTGCATTAAGATTATATTTTAAAGCTCAAGCTTGGTGCCAAGAAACAAACTTGAAATTTAACACACTTATTAGTTGCCTTTGACTTTTCTGCCCAAGCCCGCTTTTTTCTTCCCATGCGCTGCAGTGTATTGCAACTACTATTACATGATCTTTAGGCCATCACCTCATCCTTAGCACTGTTCATCCTACCATCTATCCTGTAGTCACGCTCCTCTCTCCCAATGCCGCTTCCTCCTCTCCTGCTTCATCATCCTCCCTTTGACTTTTCCTCCATCTGCTACTTCCCACTCCTTACATTTCACATTCGTCTTCTTTTTAGGTCTCGGCTAGACAGCGCATGTGCTGTCTGGAAGAGAGGTGCTGTGTTCTATCTGTGGGCTTACAGGTTGCCCATCTACTTCCATTGGTAAACTTCAGCATCGCTCTCATTTTCTTAGATGCCATTCATCATGGCATTAAGGTATCATGCTCTCTTCTTGTGTTTGGCCCTCCCATAGCTAATGGATCAAGTGCATGTCTTCTTAAACTGTCTCTGTTTGCAGAGCTACTTTTGTTTCTTTGTTGTCAAGCACTGCATGTGAGTACTTGTGTTTTCAGGCCATCTCTCTAGTACACATACACACATGCCACTAAAATGCAGGCTCATGTGCATAAATGAATGTATTTCTTAAAAAGCTGGTAAAACAAGAACAGCCTGTGTTTATTATTTTTGGCACAATCTGATGGTATTGGAGCACTCGCTCTGTCGTCCGTCTCGCCATAGCACGAACACAAGACGATGGTATTAGAGTGCTTTACGTGCTCACCGGTTACATTACATAATGACACATTCATTTTTGTCACTGATACTGCTTCAATTAAGTTTTTTTGTTCCATCGTTGCTGGCCCATCTCCACATCCCCTCCTGCTTCTCAGCTGGACCCGTCCCCCCACTAACTTCATGATTGCTGCTGCTTTTTTTTTTTTTGCATGTTCCAGTGGTATTGGAGCCCTTGTTCCGTCCTCCATCTTGCCGTAGTGCTAACACCAGACAATGGGATTGGAGCGCTTTCAATGCTCACCAGTTATATTACACAATAACACATTCATTCTCGTAGGCGGGGGGAAGCGTAAGTGATTTGCCCAGAATCACAAATTGTTCAGCCGACCCAGAGATTTGAACCTGGTTCCTCAGTTCCCTTGTCGGCAGCTCGAGCCATTACGCCACATCCTCGCTTTACTTCAAAGCACCTCAACGTTTTCTCACTATCACTTCCACATTTGTTCCGCAAACCCCGTCAACACCGAACAAGCACTGGCGAAGCCAATAGATCTTCGCAATACTCGAGCTATTGGCCTTGTTAACGTGAATGTCTTTTAGCCATGTTGTCTAGCACATATCCGCTGTTCAGCATGGCTGAAAGTCACTGAAAAAAACACAGGGCACATCCTATCGTCTTTTTGTGTTAGGGGGGAGTACAATAAACTCAACATAGGGGGGCAAAGAGACAGGGCCTCGGCTCAGCATCCTGTGATTCTGGGCTTTCAGTAACTTTCAGCCATGAGGAACAGCTGATGTGCTGGTAGTTTATTTACTGTTTTCTCTATCCCACTTCCTCTACTTCCCCACTCTTTCTAAAAGTCCTCCCTACAAATGTAGGCCAAAAAGAATATCAAATTGACCTAAAAGCAATGACTATCATGACGCCATTCATACCAACGCCTGGATGATGAGTAAGGCGGAGGAGGAAGAAAATGTGCAGTAGAGAGTGGAATAGAAGACGAGGTAAATATAGATGGGAGGTTCAACTGCAATGCAAACCACCACACGTCTAGTGGTGGTGTAATACTTGAATTAGACACTTAAGTCCATTAAAAGCAAACAACATAAAACAGTTTGTTAAGATCTTACTTAAAAAATACATCCCTGATAAAACATATACCACACTTAATATAAACAGATAAAACTTTAAAACACTGTGGTCATACAATTAATACAAACTAATATACATCTGCTTTCAGAGGGCTTAGGCTAACAATGTTCATAAAGTATCCATAGCTGCCAAAGGTGATTCACAGAGTACAACTCTTTTGCAATTCTGAAATGTTGGAATGGAGTGCTACTAAGGTATGAACTGAGGTGAAGATGAACATTAAGGTAAAGAGGCCCTTCTCAGAGGTGACAAGGTAAAGTGCTAGTAAAGTGCATATGAAGTGAAAATGAGTGTTAATATGAAAGGGCTGCTTAGATGTGAACAAAGGCGAGCAACGGCAGACCAGGTAACAGCACTTCCCTGCTATGTTCCCTTTGTAATTATATCCACAGGTAGTCCAAATCAGTGGGCACATACAACTCCTGCACCTGCCGTCGTTGGGTGCCAGCTGCCAAGCAGAGAAAGAACTAAAGCAAAGTTGGAGTGGTGCACTACTCAGGTGAAATTTCTCAATAAGTCACGAAGACTTGTTTTGTTGTGTCAATAAATCATTTATTCTCAATGTCATCCGACAGCGAAAAGTTCCAGCCAACACGTTTCATTCATTTGAAAATGAACTTCTTCAGGGCAATGGATGGTGTGTGATCGGTGGGGAGAGATGGTCCTTAGATCCCCATATGTTATCTCAAGAGCGAAAAACGAGCTTGTTCAGGTGTGCTCGTGGTGTTAGTTGCCAAACAATGTTTGTTGGGGACACGCAAATTGATGCGCTAGCGAAGGCCCCCCTGATAAGGGCCAGCAAATAGTGGTTCTGAGGTGCAGAACGCTTATGTCAGTCCTGCTCGAATCCGAGTCTTAGATGTGGCCTTACATCAAGGTATATGCTGTCCAAAGAGGTTTTGGTTAAAAAAAGCCATTAGGACACTCCCTAAAATATTCCAAAAGGATTTATTATTTCGAGATAACTGTTTGACGCATCTTGCCTGCACAAGCCTAGTTGCCTGTCTGCAGAATCATATTTAAAAACGACAGTGCAGGGAGATATCAACTACCCGCTACCCTACTAAATTAGAGTTCAAAGCAGGGTCCAAAGCCATGAAGCAGGCAATTACCGCCTGCCTACAAGTTCGTATGCCATGGTGGTTAAACAAAGGTCTTAATAGTCTAGATCGTTCCATGAGCAAATCAGGGCATAGGCATGTTATATGAATAATGACCTCCTCGCCTCCTTGCACAGTCTACAGGAAGCGTCGCTGGGAGTTCGGAGCCAATGCAGGTATGAATAAGACCTGGGAGGAAACCAAAGCGATGTCTCACCCAACCTCCAAATAGGGCTGAGGCTTAAGAACCTCAAATTTGCCTAAGATTATCCATGTGTGAGATCTAATGGAGAGGGCATCTCTATCTCTTACCATAGATGTGTTTTTTCAATACGCTATTGACCGCTTTTTTAAATGGGTCTAAAGGCAATTAACTTTCCCGCAATGTACGAAGGGCCAGTTCGTCAATTGCCTGTTCCAAATACTGCCAGCAGGAGAGTGTTTATTTGTCTGTACTTCACACCACAAAGCTTGGCATAGTTGATTATTTGACAGTGATTTGATTCTCTTCCAGACCTTGGCGTAGGCCCCTTCACTTTCTACTGCTTGGTTTAATAAACCAAATTCCAGTCTTATCTTGGCCACTGAAGCAGTGCGTGGAAGTCGAAAGAGGGACCTGAATATTTTTGCAATGATGGTGTTTAAAGTAAGTGCATCTCTACCTCGTAAAACCTTGCCCCCATAGGATATAGTGGGCAGAAGCTTTGCTGCGATTACTTTTAGCAAAGGCATGTAGTTAGGGCCGCCAAGAGATCTCTGTAGGGTGGGAAATGCCAGAAGTAAATGATTAGCCTTCCTCTGCTGGTCATGCCTATGCTGGAGGAAAAATGGTTTGTCATCAGGATATCTGTAGGTTTTAACCTTTTCCAATTAATGACCTTGTAAAAATCAGATATGGGTCTTCCGTTTCCTACTACTCACTTCCATCACCTTTGTTTTTTCTCATTTATGGTCATCCCTTTGGCAGATGTGTAATGGGATAATGAACCAATAAGGTGTTGCAGACCAATTTTTGTTTGACTTGATAGTATTACATTGTCCACATATGAAAAGATTTGAGAGGGAAATGTCGACAATTCTTGGGGGATGTTTACTTTATTCAAGGCCCAAGGAAGGTCGGCCAGGAAGAGGTTGAACAAATACGGAGCCATCACACATCCTTGTTTCAGCACCTCAATGGCATTTCTTTTCTGGACAAGGCGGAGTAGTCACCTATTCTTACCCTGGCCCAGGTTCCTAAATATAGCATCGTTATTGCTTTCAGTAAGTTAACCAGGATACCCCAATGTACCAACTTTCACCAAAGGAGATTGTGCTGCACACAGTCAGATGCAGATTTAAAATCTACAAAACACATTTTTTTAACAAACTTTATTAGATTTTTATAGTTTATAAAAAATCTACAAAACACATGAAGATTGATTGCTTGTTCAACTTCTGTTTGTCTATGATGACCCAAAGTTATAAGAGATCAGTTGCTTTGTACGCTCCATGCATAAACCCAGTTTGATTAAGGGGGACAATTTGTTTTTCTTCTGCGCAACGCTGTAGATCTGATAAAATAAGTCTTCAAAGTCTTCAGCCTCAGTGTCTACTAAAGTTATGAGTCGATAATTTTCCAGACGGTGGCCATTGCTTCCTTTAAAGATAGGGTTGATGATGGACCCCTTCAATGAGTCGGGAATCGTCTCTAATTGAATTGCGCTGTTAAAGACTTTGGACAAATTGGACACCCAGAAAGGAGGATTTGTTTTATACAGTGCTTGTGGTATTTCATTTGGGTCCAGAGCTCCATCCTGTCTGCTATTAATTACTGTTTGAATTTGTTCTGGGTGAAATACAGCAAAGAGGTAACTGAATTTGAAGGTGGCAATGCGGCGAATCAATGTGCCTTCTCTTCAATGGTAAACACTGTTTTCACTTAGAATTGAGTAAAATGATTAGCTAAAAAGCTGACCCAGTTCGCTTCTGTCAGGTTTCAGCTCGAAACGGCCATTGGGGACCCTGTTTATCTTGTTCGCCTGCCTCCAGAACTCTCTTGAGTTCTTCTTTTTGCTGAGGTACAAGACTTTTGACCAAAGATTTTGCTTTGCTTTTATTTTCTCCACCCAGATCACAGTACGATATTTTTTGTTTAATTCTTTGAACATGATCCACCTCTCTATGTTCTTCGGGTGCCTTTTGGCCAGTCTTTGGGCCCTGCTTCTGTTTCTCCTTATAATGCGACAGGAAGCAGATTTGGTGATCTTTTCTAAATCCTGCCATTTCAGTTTTAACTGGGTAATACTTGTGGTGGTTATTGAAGAGTATGCACTGAGTATTTTGCTGGTGAAAAGTGATCACTTTACTACCGAAGTAAATTTATAATCGTTGAAACATCGGTTAAGGATGTCTGCAGCAGTAGTTCCAATCACCCTATAGTACCTTCCGACCAGCGTAATTTCCTATAGTTTGTTGTGGCGAGGCCCCCTGGCAAAGAGATGGCCTCTTGATGTCAGTCTCTGTGAACCTTAACCTCTTCAGTGCCCATGACGAGATAGTCTCGTCATGGAACACGGTTGCGCTGTGCCCATGACGAGACTATGTCGTCATGAACCCCACCCACTAGTGCAACGCCCGGCACAGGAGGGGGAAAGGGCGTGGCACTGAAGGGGTTAATAGATGTTATTTGTTGGCCATGATCGCTCTCGTCGGTTCTTTTCTTCTGATACGCTGAGATCAAGCAGAATAGGGGCAGTGAGGCTATCCTATAATCAATGGTGGAATGTGAGCTGCTTGAGTAAAAAGAACTTGCGGGTGGTGTATCTTCCAGGTCCCTGCCGTGCAGGACTCTTAAGCCAAGAGATTCCAAGTCATATATCAATGAACCCGGCATAGGTTTCCTTGGTCGATTGGATACAAAATCATTGGTCTGTACAGGAACACCCCAGGTGAGATCCTGCTGCAGTGACATCTCATCGTGGACAGAGAGTCCCAACAGGTTCATGTTAAAATCCCCTGTGATGAAAAAGTCTAAGGGAGTTGGTTCTTGTAAGCATTCAGATATAATATTAGAAGACATTGTTTTCCGGGAGAATGTGTCAGGATATAAAGACTGATAAGGAACAAAGGGTGTGACGCAGTAGCGTCCTATTTCGGGAGTTTAACTATCAAAAAGTTGTTTTCATCCATCTCCACCATTTAGCTGTCCATCTTTAATGCAACAGCTATAAAGACAGCCAGATCTCCTTTTGAATGGCCAAAGTTATTCGTTTTCTGTGCTTGGTTAAAATATCCTGCAAAACCTTCTATTGCAAATGGCTGCGGGTCCCAAGTTTCTTGCAGGAGAACAATTAGAAATTCTCCTAGAAGGTTTGTTAATTACTTGTGTTGCACCTCATTTATATTCCATGAGCAAATTCTCATAACAGAGGTTTTTGTACGCGTTACAGGTGGTGAAGGCAACTGTGTAAGTGAGCGTCAAGGTCGACTATCGCCATGTAAGGCTGTCGACAGCCAACCTATATTTACCTTAATGGTACACAGGTTTTCCTTGGGAAATGTTTCTTGCCCCTGAAAAGGTAGGGCGAGGGGTGCACCATTCTGCCAATGGGGTTCCTAAGGACTGAGTAGCTTTGTTTTTTATCTTCCATAACCGGCTTCCTTGACGGCTCTCTCTGACAGGCGAGAGGGGCTGGATAGGCTAGTGGGAGAGGCTTACTTAATTTAATCCCCGAGCTGACACAGTGATCTTTCTCACAAATAACTTCATCGGTTAGAAGACCATGTTACTAGAGTGGACTCTTGCGCATTGACGCCCTTTGATGGAAGAAATTCAATTTATAAGATGTCAGCCGAAGTTATCTTCTTAAGAGACGAAATTGCCTGCAGTATTTTCAAAATGTTGAGCCTTCCCCTCGAATGAAATTCTGGAGTAAGGATCAGTTGCTTTTCTTCTGCAGTGGCATATTCTAGACCGGGGGGGGGGGGGGGGAGGGGGATGATACTAGGCTTACAGGAACTGTTTCAACTCGCTCTAAGGGGAGAGTAGAGTCATATCATCTTCTTGATGGATTAGTTGTTAAGATGTATTGAGGGGGTGCTATTATTGTGTTTGGTCAACTTTGGTTGTAATGGATTATTTTGATAAGATTGCACTGCAAGCTGGTTGTCCCTGCTAATCATCTTGTGATCATGCAGTGGATGGGTCTCATCATTGTTACTATTAATTTGAATAAAAGGAGTCAAGGCAGGGATTACTAGTGAAATCTCTTGCACCTCCAGAGATTTGTTACTATGAATTGAGATGGCTGTGCATTTGTCATAAACAGGGAAAGGCTTCGTATGCGAACACGCCCATGCTACTTCAATCTTGCTCCTACGTTGGGATTTCTTTGATCGTTGTCACATTCTCAATCATATTACTCTTAGTAGTACTGGAGATGTTTATCAAGCTGATCTTTTATTTATTTCTTGCTTTACGTTGCTTTTTCCTCAGCCTTTTATCTTGGATTTCACTGGTTGCGTTGCAGGAGAGAGTTGAGGAGTACAATTGAGACCTTCACTTGGCAAGTTGCTACTGCCGGGTGTAGCCGAGGTACCTTCTCTTGATAATAGAGGCTGACAGCCCCTTTTGCCCCCTGACGTTGCATTTTACGTGCCGCTGTAGTCACTGATAGTGCTGGGAACGTGTCCCAGATGTGTTGCTGGACACGGGGTGTTGTTACCGCTGGAGACTTTCAAGCTTGATTTTAAGTTGTCTATTAAGGTAGACAGCACATATGGAACTGCTACAAATTTGTTACTCAAGGGAGCGCAGGTACGGTCTACATATGCAGCAGTGGCGTATGAATGTGCGCACATTATAAGGTTATTTAGATCCGACAGCTTTTGATTGATACCGGCAACCAGATTAGCCATGACGTTAAGTATTTCAACTTGAACATCCATTTTATTTGACTGATACGTCAAGGCTTGTAATATCAGCTGTGAGATTCTGAATAAGAGATTCAGAATCGCGCCCTGCTTCAGTGGAGTCATGGTTGACAGACTTTTCACTAGGAGTTGGGCCTCAACTTCCTGCTAATGATCCTGCGTCATTGGTTATCTTCCCATTGAGTTGATTTGTTCGCACCTCAGTGGCCGTATTATTAGGGGAACTCGTGGAACTCCTGTTGTGGTTGTCACCTTCCTTATGGGAACACCGAACATTTTCTTGCTGACTCGGGCTCAATGGCTGTGTCTTGGAGGGGGTTAGTGTGCCTGTATATAGGACCGATTGTGATTTAGACATATGATGAAGCGAGCCTAAATCAAAACCACAGCTCGGCTGGTGCCACACTGATTCCAACTGCCCCGTTACTGTGTTGTAAGATGGCTTCTGACTTGCTGGTTGCTGAGGTGTTATCTGGGTGCATTCCCATTTGTTGACTTTTACACTAACCTCACTTGGAATTGGTGGACCATTCTGCAGGTGAGGACTGGGCAGCACATGTAATGTGGATGGACTGAGGGCGAGTTGCGATGACAACGGCCTTGATGAAAGTAGTTCCTGGTCAGAAATAGGCCCCAAGATGATCTCTTTACCCTCAGACTGTATACTACTTGTTTAAACCCTGTTGCTTATCTTAGTGATGGAGGTTAGCTCCTGTACACCGCTCTTTATGTTTTTTAAACTTTTTTTATTTATTGAGGGTTTAAACCATCCGGCATCAGAAAATCAGTAGAGATACATCAAAAGCGCAGCACAGTAAAATCTTAGGGGCAGATTTATGTGGGACTTGCGCCCCTTTTACGCCGCCGTTGCGTCACTTTTGTGACACAGCGGCGGCGTAAACCCTGCGCCACGTTGCGCCCCATTTACATCGTGACGCATCTATGGAGATGCGTCACGGTGTAAAGCCCTGCGCCACGTGAAACCTGCGTCCGGTTTCACGTGGACGTTTCGACACAGGGGGGGGCGTTCCGTCACAGGAACGCCCCTGAAAAGTGACTCAGTGAAATCTATAAGATTTCACTGAGTCACTTTCCCAACGCTGATGCGTCAAAACCCTGCGCCTGCTTGAAGCAGGCGTAAGGCTTGACGCACCATGTTAGGGATAGGGTAGGTTGGAACAGTGCTGGAGTTGCGTCGTGCTTGCGACGCAACTTCAGCACTGCGCCAACCTTACGCCGGCAGATGCGTCACGTATCTGCTTGTCCTTGCGCCACGATGCACCGTATTGTAAATGCGGCGCATCTGTGGTGGCGCAAGGGCAAACTTGCGTGACGCATCTTCCCTGGCGCATCCCTGCTGATTTGCAGGGATGCGCCAGGGAACATAAATCTGCCCCTTAGAAAGTAACAGTACAATGTGGTTTCAACATTTTCTACAGTAGCAAAGATTGTAGTGGAAAAATATTCATGAGGGAAACAATACCTCCAGGACTAGAAAGAATATACCAACAGCAGATATCTGCACCAATACTCTTTACAGTACTTTTAGCGGATTGAAATTTCCCAATAAACAAATCATGAGAACATAACTCTATAAACAAACCCTCCCTCCCAGGTCACATACATAGAAATTCTTCGACTGTACCATATGTCACTTCATTCGACCACCCTTACTGTCAGGGTGATTACTCTATGCTTAACATGAGAGTGTCTGATTGCTGTACCACAATTTCAGCATCAGTTTGATCTACGTGTGTTTCCTCCAACCCCTGCGTTCCAGCAGCCTCCTCTAAGGGGACCTCCGATATCAAGATGTACCAGGCTCTAGCATCGTCTTTTAACTTTTCATCTCTCCTGACCCTCTTAATTTGGACTAATTCCGCTGTTGCCCATGCCCTTAAATCTTTGGCCCAAGTTTCCACCTTGGGGGGCTTGGAGCTCATCCAGTGAATCGATATCCTCCTCTTGGCTATCACTAGCTCCAGTTGGAGAAATCTACGAGTAAGCTTCTTCCCTTTGGGACAGGGGAGAAGACCCAATAGTATCTCCTTAATGGACTTGTGTAGCGTCCATCCCGTGACCTGTCGTAAACGTTCCAGTATGGAGTTCCCCAAAAATGCAGCCTCGGACAGTCCCATAACATATGCAAGAAGGGGGCGTCATTATAACCACATCGCGTGCAACAAGAGGAACGATCTGGATATAGGTCAAATGCAGATTCCGCCTCCTCCCTTATAAGGAATTGCTGATTCAAATATAGATCGCCCATTATCCGGCAGCCTCCCTCCAACCATCTAGACATGGACATAACTTGGCTAATTTGCCCAAACGGGACAACTGCCCACAGCGGTGCCTCAGGGGCATAGGGCGCTCTACGTATCGCTACCTTAACTGCTGATTCCCAGGTGGAGGCCACATGTCTCACAATATATGGGAGTTGTCCGGTTGAGGAATATCCTGGTGAGTACCCCTCAGTAGCTGTTTTTCCCAATTATCATTCTCATCAAGCCAGTGTATAGTATGTTGGAGCTGCGTGGCCATATAATAGAAATCTAGTCTTGGAACCTCTAGTCCCCTATTTTCCCAAGTTCTCTGTAATGCCCGCAACCCCACCCTTTTCTATTTGCTTCCCCTTAATAGGTCAATCAACAGACGGTTCAATTGGAGAAGGTACTCCCGCGATATGCAATAGAGCGAGTTCTGAATTATGTATAAGCAACGCGGAGAACCACCATTTTTATCAGAGCAACACGTCCTATCAGTGATAAGGGTAAAGTACGCCAGAACTCCACTGATTTGGGGATACCCTCTACACATCGTCCCATATTATGCTTCAAATAAGCCTCCTGTGTGTGTATCAACCGGACCCCAAGGTATCATACCGAGTCAGTGACCCAGTTTATCCCCACAATGGGCAATTCATCTTCTTCTTTGTCCCTCAGATTTCCCATAGGGAAAAGCTTAGATTTCCCTGGGTTAAGGCAAAGGCCTGATACCACACCAAAAGCAGCAAACTCCCCTAGGAACTCCGGGACCGCCTCCCTGAGACGATGGAGATACACCAATGTATCATCAGCATACATTGACACAACATGCACTGTTGGACCCAACGGAACACCCCAATGTGCCATCCTGTGTCGCAACGCAGTCGCCAATGGCTCCATCGCCAATGCGAAAAGGAGCGGCGACAGGGGCCAACTCTGTCGAGTACCCCTCTGGAGTTCTAAACTGTCAGATACTTTGTAGCGCAGACAGATCCGAGCCTGTTCACCTCTCTTAATGCTTATGGTAGGAGAAATAGGTGCTGGATGGGTACTAGGATCGACTATAGTGGTGTAGATAGCCCCAACAGGATCTTTTAGAAAGTCAAATTTGTGAGGAATGTTTGCAGATTTTTCAAACACGAAAGTGATAGGAGAGATTACAGGCTGATTCTCCCGAAGCGTTTTAGCTGCCTTTGCTGTGTTTTTTTCTGCTGGACAGGATTGCAGTTTTTTTTCTCCTTATGAGGTGGTTGAGGAGCCCAATTTCTTCTTGACCACATGTTAGCTACCTCCCACGGGAGCCACAAAGGAGGGAGGGCAGGTGGGGGGGGACCACAAGAAGCGGGGGCAGACACCCGGAATTCCAGCGTGCACAAGCTGCATAGGCATAATGCCTCCATGCGCGGCTTTCATCCGTTCTTCCGCTGCTGGACACCTGCACCCACTCTCTGGTGGAAACAGCAGCCTTTATTGGTTTTCTCCATGTATGTCCTTGTTAAGACTGCAGTTCAAGGGTGGGCTTGCTAGCTTTTTGGCAGAAAATCCTCGGCCAGTAGGGCAATTCTTCATTCAACTGGCCATTGCGTTGGTGGCGGCCCCCATTGTCAGCCATACTTGAAACTTGACTGCATGTCAGCTCACTGGCTTCTCGGCCTCCAAACTCTCTGTGAGCAGCAACAGTCTACTGGTAAGGCTGGAAGAACACGAGCACACCAACGGGGCGAACCAACACGCACCTCACAACTCAGATTTTGCTGGAGCACAAGGACAAGATATACAGCGCCACTGACTTGACCTCTCACCCTCTCCGTCTCCTTTGCTGGTTTTGATGGATCTACTTGCACTGATTACTCTCTGCAGCTTCCCCCAAGTAGTACTCTGGAAGCAGGTAGCATGAGACAAGCAGGGGGCAGAAGCAGATGAGGGAGTCTTGCAATCTCAGGCTTTTTTTTCTAATTTAATATTGGCAATCATGCGCGCAATGCCCATTGGGCTCAAAGGGCCTCAGCCCCCCCGTTGTGTGTGTCAGCCCTGCTGAGGCAGCTTCCCGGGCACACACACAGCCGCACCCGAGTACTTCACGGGTCTTTAAAAGACCATTTACTTGCTAACGAGGCTTTTTTGTGTTTTCGCCCCTTCTTAGAGCCCCGGCATCTCCACTCTGCATATTGCTGGAAGAATCAGCCCCCCCGAAATTTTTGGTAGCCCCCTCCCCTAAATTTGTGTCTAGTTGCGCCTTTGGTGGCAATGGTGGTGGAGATGGCCTGCCGTGTGAGGGAAGACTGGGAGGGAAGGGGTGGGGGCTTGTAAAGTGGTGGGGCGCTAGGCCCACATGCTTTAAGAAGGACTACACAGTCACCAGATGGATAGTAGTTAACTGGCCTCGAGCACGTGCGCTCGGCCCATTTTATTATCAGGGTCACCTGACTGGTGACGCCTGTGGTGGGTGGGTGTTTAGTGTGTGTGACCAGCATCTGAAACACTAGACTGTATCCAGCAGGATACTACAGGGCTGAAGTCTGAGCTGGAGCTCACCAGTCAACCCCGCAAACTGCACCCAGACCAAGCTGGGCTGCTTCCACAAGGGCCTGGGCCCACGCTCTGCGGCAGATGGCTACAGCCGCAGCGCTCGGGCCTACAGGCGCTCACTCAACCCTACCATGGCGACGTGCCACACCGTAGCTGCGGGCCACTTCTCCACCTCTCCTCTGCTCCAACTGCCCCTGAAACCAGGCAGCCTCAGCGTGCGCCTCTCTCAGCGCGCTCCGCCAGTGAGCTCTGTCTCTGCCATGCGACTTATGTCTAGTGTGTTGCTGCACAACGTAACAATTGAAGGGTCAGTACTGCTTGGGTTTGAGGAGCACATTTCAGTGCCTGTTTCATTAATGAGAAGAACCTGACACTAAAGTTGATTACACATTTCAAGATAGGGATGAACATCTAGTAGACATAAATGAATTCCTGCACTAATAAAATTGGTTTCTGCATATTCGGAAAGAGTGAGACTCTGTCATAAACATGTCCTATTTTCTTGTAGAGCTAAGCTGGAACTCAGTGTCAGCTGAGTTCCTGCATACAAAGTGAGGAACCCCTGTCCAGACAGAGAAACGTTCAAGCACAGATAGAGCAGCGGTCATAAAAATATATTGTTGAGTTTATTTGAAGACAGTTGATTTCTTGCGCTGAACTAGAGCTAATCCCCTGGTATACATAGAGAGCCAGTTCACAGGCCGAGTTCAGTGTATGATAGGAAGCGAGGAGAAGGTGGGAAGGAGGATGAGAGTGAGAAAGAAGGGATGGATGGAAGAAACTGAGGAACAAAATAGAGAGAAGCGATAGAGAATATTGAAAAAGAAGAAAGTGAAAGTTTACAAGAATATGGAGGGAAAAGAGAAGAAAGAAATGAGAAGAGAATGTAAATGAGACATCAAAGAAAAGAGGAGTGTGAAATGGGAGATGCAGAGTGAGTGATGTATGAACAAGCAGCAAACCAATGACACTAAGGCAAATTATACAGCGTATTTCGCCTTTTTTTTGCTCCCTTCTTCTCCCGAAGTCTGGATGTCACCTTGTCAGTGGGTAATGCCAGTGCTGGCAGTGGATGCTGAAGGAACCAATCTCCAACGTAATATTTTGAACACCAGCACCTTGACACCTGGGGATCTGGGTTTGAATCCAGATTGGCACTTGACTGAAAATTGTGCAGTTCTGGGCAAATCACTTAATCTCAGTGTGCTTAAACTTTAAATGTGTGAGATGCTAGTGCAAATGTGTGTAGTTCAAAGATAAAAACCCCCACTTGAGATCACTTCCCTTAATGTATATTGCTCTGGTGCTAACCAAGGGCCGTGCAATATAAATATCAACAAATACTTGTTTTTACATTTGTGAACAGGTATTCCACTTATTCTGCTTTGAGAATGCCCCTGCTGTCTCAGCTCTTGGTGACCCATTCTCATTTTGGGGCAGGCAGATATACGCCCCAACCATAATTTTAATAATCCCTGTACATGCTCCGCATCATTAATGAGATTCATATAGGTCTACTTCTGTGTCTGTGGGAGCACTTTCATGTGCTCATTGGGAGATCCTTCTACAAAAATATTGTTCCTCAGAAGCATTTGTTTTTTATGTGGCTTAAATTGCTTTTAATAAGAAAATACACAGTTCCAAAAAGGCATCAGTGTTTTTATTTTTGTGTGGCAGACATGAAGACCAGACACAGGACTCTCTTGGTACCATCTTGAAGACATCTGATGCTTGCTGATCTGGTGGACACTCTTGAAGCTCCAGCGGTGATAAGTGTCTCAGGGGAAAGCACGGACAAAGCCAATAGCTCTGGCTTTAAGTATCATGTCTTACAGTTGATCAAACTAATAATCCACGGCCCCGGTACCCTGAGTCCAAGGATCCAGGTTTTGTCATATTTCTTTAGCACCCCTCGTGCTTTATAGACCAGCTTCTCCATCGCTGATCATTGATCCATCATTTTGGTCCATTCATTAATAGAGGGAAGTTGGGCCTCCTGCCAGTGTCTCACTCGAGACCTCTTTACAAGCAGGTAGCCCATCGCTATGAGTGCGGAGGAGGCGTGTGTCTCTGCTAAAGTGGCCATAAGTGGTTTAGCCAGCTCCCTACAACCTGACCCAGGGCCACACTAACAACCCGCCAGTTAGAGCTAATGACTGGGCAATCCCATAATATGTGAAAGAATGAGCCTGGGGAGAGGTTACGACTGGTGCAGTCTGGGATGTTACGCAAATACATTCACCCGCAGTCAAGAGATCTGGGTTAAATCCATCGTTCTTTTGCTCACCATGTCACCCCAGTTTAGACCAAAGCATATGCAAATCAGTCTTTACCCTGTGCCTCATGGGAACAGTCCAGACCGATCTGCCAAGCCAGGTCCTCCCTGGACCAGATAAAAGCATCCTGAGACCGGTTTCTGGTTATTACCCTTCATCAGCCAGGCTAGCTTGAATCCAGTGGCACAGTGAGCAAGGGACCCACGTCTGGGCATACCCATCCCACTTAGGGTGAAAAGTGCTACGCAAACAAATGATTGACGGAATGATGAATAAATCATACATTCACCCCCAGTCAAGAGATCTGGGTTAAATCCATTGTTCTTTTGCTCACCATGCCACCCCAGTTTAGACCCAGCCATATGCAAATCAGTCTTGACCCTGTGTCTCATGGAAGCTTGACAGAACTCGAAACGTGACACTGATGAGATATATGAATCCGCAGGTTGCGGGCAAGCAACCCAGAAGTATCTGAGGGAGCACAGACCCTCGAGTTGTGTGGGGTGAGGTATGCTGTAAACGAGCAACCCTTACGGTTCTGACAGATATCACACTGGTCAGCACAAGTAGAGCAGAGAGGCTAGTCGACCCTAGCCCTGAAGAAGTTGCCGCCGTTCCATACAGGCAACGAAACATGTCGGTTTTTTAGGGGACAGCCACACAGCATGGAATAAAAAGTCTCATTTAGCTAGTGTGGGTCTGCCCGGTTTTAACTGGGAGTATTTTTGGGTCCTGATCAGACTCATTCTCCCTAGTCTTAGGGTCGACACCCATTTCTTTTCTTCTCCTTTTTTTGCACACAGACACAGTTTAGATTATTAGTTACAATAGGTATTAGAATAGATGCTAGACCTGTTGTGTCACTTTTCATTTTTCACTTTGGACGGTAGTGGCCGATGATGAGAAGGTGAGGTAACGGACGAGTACCTGTCCGCTTACACCTCGTGGGGGTTACGTCCGTGAGGCACTGCCGTCCTCATTTTTTCCTGCACTTCTTTTCTTTGAGGCGTTGGAACGGACACCAATTCTTGATGGTGCTGTTGAGTGCGAGACTGTTGTTTTCTCTTCTCCCTGCCTTTCCTTTCTCTCTTCACACACAGTGGTGGGGGGGTGTATAGGCTTCCAGGGGAATTCTTTGTCAAATTCACCTAGTTTTCAGGTATTTCCATAGCCCGAGATATTAGAACTCCGTAGCGATTGACCTTCAGCCAAAACGGCTAATAGGCAACACATTGTACAATTGCCAGCACGTTGAGTAGGAAGTATTGAATGCTCTCTGGGCTTAAAACTAAGATTGGTGTAGGAGGCAGGTCCTTTTTTGTATATGACTATGAGTGGGGGGCGACCTGCCTTTAAGACCCCCTTGGCTCCTTTTTGTAAATGTCTCATGGGAACAGTCCAAATTATCTGCCATAATTTGGAGGGGGTGTATTAGAACTGATGGAGGTATTTGAATTGTACCAGGTGGAAACGCATAGATATTTCTAATTGACTTGGTGCCATCCTCGCCTCAGCCCATTCATCATCTTCAAGGGTGCCCAGAATTGTCTTCTTCTTGGCCCTCAGTTCAACCATTGCTGAGGTATTGAAGAGCCTTCTTCTTCTAGTCCCTTTCTTATGAAACTGATTTGTTGGCGAATTGTTAGTAAGTGAAATATTTTCCAAAACCTAGTGTTACATAATCTATGATTTGCCAAAAGATGGTTACCCCATGCTCTAAAATCTAGTCATATCACTTCTCCATAAAAAACCTCAAAAGCCTGTCCAAATCTACTCAACTACAGACCACTATCTAATCTACTTTAGCTTGGGAAAATTATCAAAACAATGTGTGGCTGTACAACTCTCACAGTCCACTGCAGATGAAACTCTGCTGGCAACCTATCAATCAGGTTTCTGAAATGGCTTTTGAACCAAACGTCCATCATCAATTTCCTGGTTGTTACTAATTTTATTCTGGATAATGGAGGAAAGAGTCTGCATTCTGGTGTGTTTGCCCTCTCTGTGACCTTTCACGCAATTGATCACCAGAAGCTCACAGAGTACATCAAGACACGCATAATATTCAACACTGTTCTTGGGGGCATATTATCAAGCACGGCGTTAAAATTATCGCCGCTTTAGCGGCAGAAAACTGCCGCTAAAGCGGCGATAAGGGGCTTGATAATATGCCGCAGAGAATTCCAATAGAAGTCCATGTTGACACCAGGATATGGGCTTCTATGGGAGTTCTCAAGGGCATATTATCAAGCCCATTATCGCCGCTTTAGCGGTAGTTTTCCGCCGCTAAAGCGGCGATACTTTTGACGCCGTTTGTTGATAATATGCTTAGTTCGTTCACCTCATCCATAAGCATCCCCACACTGTTAGTAAACATGGGAGATTCCCACTCTCGGCTTCTAGCCGGGCCCCTTCACTATTCAGTTTGTACCTAGAGCCACTGAGAGCCATGATGAGAAGGAACAACGAATGTCCATCTACCAATATGTGGTAACTCCCCGCTTTACAAAGAAATCACCGAAATTCTTATTCTCAAGCAGTCTTGGAAAAAAATCAAGGGGCAGATTTACAAGCCCCTTGTGCCACTTTTGCGTCACTTTTCTCTTGTTAAAACTGACGCAAAAGTGGCTTGTAAATCTGCACCCCAAAATGCATGAACTCAAACACCCTCAAGGTCAACGATGAAAAGACTGAATGCCTCTTGCTCTGTGTGGTTAGTTGAGAAGCTCTTCTTTCATTCGATTGGAAATGGTTTGCATGAGTTAGTGTGGACTAAGAAAAATCGGTTTGGGGCCTTGGGTGTGTTGCTGGTTAGGGTTGATGAACTTTGGCCTCTGGGATGGGTGGTGCATTGAGCACTGTTCAGTCAGAGTGAAGGGCTTTCTATATATGCATTTCAAACTAGGTCAGCATCTTATGAAGTGCTTTTAAGTGCATGTAGGTGTGATCTATTTATGCTCGTTTGTATATGCATGCCGCGGCTTATATGTTGCTGTGGTGCATGGCAGTGCTATCATTTGGCAGCGCTTTGTCACCTATGTGGCTTTTGTGCTGTGGGGCAACCATGATGGTGGCAGTGGTCTTTCTAGTGTGCACTAAGTATGGCCGTACATAGGTGAGATAGGAAGGATGGTGTGTGGTGGGTGCCTCATAAAACCAGATTTCAGGTGTTGTTCGTGTATGTGTGTAAGGGCTCTCTGTAATGCATTGAGCTTGAGTGTGTATGGATGTCTGATGGGATAAAGGAGGATGTAGGAGGGATGGGACAGTGACTATGTGTGTGTGTGTGTGTGTGTGTGTGTGTGTGTGTGTGTGTGGGTGTATGTGTCTGTGTAATGTACTGCGATTAAGTGTGAGTGCATATCTGGTGAAACTGGATATCAGAGGGTGTAGGATATGTTGTGCGTGTATGTGTGTGTATGTATGTGTGTGTGTGTGTGTGTGTGTGTGTGTGTGTGTAAGGGCTGTCTGCAATGTATTGAGCTTGAGTGTGGATGGATGTCTGATAAACGGGATGTAGGAGGGTGCAGGAGTGATAGGACAGTGATGTGTGTGTGTGTAGGGCTGTGTGCAATGTACTGAGTTGAAGTGTGGGTGGATATCTGATGAAACTGGATATCAGGGGGTGTAGGATATGTTGGTGTGTGTATGTGTTTATGTATGTATGTGTGTGTCTGTGTGTTTGTCCGTGTATGTGTGTGTGTGTGTGTAAGGGCTGTCTGCAATGTATTGAGATTGAGTGTGGATGGATGTCTGATAAACGGGATATAGGAGGGTGCAGGAGTGATAGGACAGAGTGATGTGTGTGTGTGTAGGGCTGTGTGCAATGTATTGAGCTTGAGTGTGGATGGATGAATGATAAACGGGATGTAGGAGGGTGCAGGAGTGATAGGACAGTGATGTGTGTGTGTGTAGGGCTGTGTGCAATGTACTGAGTTGAAGTGTGGGTGGATATCTGATGAAACTGGATATCAGGGGGTGTAGGATATGTTGGTGTGTGTATGTGTTTATGTATGTATGTGTGTGTCTGTGTGTTTGTCCGTGTATGTGTGTGTGTGTGTGTAAGGGCTGTCTGCAATGTATTGAGATTGAGTGTGGATGGATGTCTGATAAACGGGATATAGGAGGGTGCAGGAGTGATAGGACAGAGTGATGTGTGTGTGTGTAGGGCTGTGTGCAATGTATTGAGCTTGAGTGTGGATGGATGAATGATAAACGGGATGTAGGAGGGTGCAGGAGTGATAGGACAGAGTGATGTGTGTGTGTGTAGGGCTGTGTGCAATGTACTGAGTTGAAGTGTGGGTGGACATCTGAATAAACTGGATATCAGGTGGTGTAGGATATGTTGGTGTGTGTATGTGTTTATGTATGTATGTGTGTGTCTGTGTGTGCGTGTATGTGTGTGTGTGTGTGTGTGTGTGTAAGGGCTGTCTGCAATGTATTGAGCTTGAGTGTGGATGGATGTCTGATAAACGGGATATAGGAGGGTGGAGGAGTGATAGGACAGAGTGATGTGTGTGTGTGTGTGTGTGTAGGGCTGTGTGCAATGTACTGAGTTGAAGTGTGGACGGATAGCTGATGAAACTGGATATTAGAGGGTGTGGATTATGTTGGTGTGCATGTGTGTGCGCGTGCATGCGTGTGTGTGTGTAAGGGCTTTCTGTAATGTATTGAGTTTGAGTGTTCTTGGTTATGATGGTGTTGAGTGAAGTAAAAGAAAAGGTTTTTATGCAATAAATTATTGAATATGTGTGATGCTGTGTGGTGCCCACAGGAGGTGATTAGTCAGCTCTGCAGGAGAGAAGCAATTTATGCAAGAAGGCAACCCTGCTCTCATTGGCTTAGAATTTGCTAAAGGGCTGTAGCAGATGGAGTAACTCGGTAATTCAAGAACATATCTCCCACAGCTTATTTAAAAAAAAAAAAAAGAAAAACGTGACGTTTCGCCCATGCCTGTTCCACAGCGCAAGGTGTCGTGCGCACTTGCTCGGCTTCAAGGCTCGTGTGTGTTTTTTTCCTTTTGTGAAAGCGTCTCGTGCTGCGAGTTCATGAGCTGTAGTCTTGCGTGGGTGTCTAAATGTCAGTCTAATCTTGGCATCATCTTTGTGAGAAGCAGATTTTGTTGTTGAAGAGAATTTTTTTTTTTTTAAACAGCAAACGCGAGACGATTACTAAGTGCTTCTGCGTGCTTGAAAGATGGCCGTGGAAGGGGTATGAGTGAATGCCAGGGCGTTTTTTCATGTCAGCTGGCATTGTGACAACATCGAGACTGTGGGTCGGATCACATGGCGTGAAGATTGTGGGTGATCATTTAAGGCATATGCCCTGGCCACAAAGCATTGTTGACTGGTGCATCTCGTGTTCTTGATGGTGTGATAAGGCTGCGCATACTCCAAACATTTTTGCCACCTACTATGAAAGCAAGTTTCTGGAGATGTTCATGTGTGACAAGAATGCCCATTCCTTTTGTGGCACTTTTTGTTCCAGTGGTGTATTCTGTGTTTTTGTGCTGCTGTGATTTTGTACTACATTATTGCAATCTGATACTGTGTTGCACTGTGGATGCTGAGGTTTGTTCTCTTTTGACTGTTTTGTTGTACCCGGTATGTATTAATTGTGTCATTATGTTGCTTTGTGTATGTAACTATGGTGTGTTCTGATGTTTACTTTAGATACCTCGACACATTTTTCCACAAAAGGACAAACAACTATATAGCAACCTTTTTCCAATGTCTAACATGATAAAATAGTGCAGCTCTAGGTTTAAAACTATTTAAGACACTGGTAAACCCATTGCAGTGCTCCATTTATGTCATACAGCCCAAGGTCTCTGTCACTGTTTTGAGCAGATTGTTGTCTTAAACAGTTGAAGAGTTGGGGCAGCGGTATGTTACCGCCATAGTCAGTAGTCCCCAACGTTTTCCCTTCCAAAATGTTGTCCTGCCTCTGGTCTCCTTTGTAAATTGCACTGACTTCCTGTGGAGAAGTGTGTGCACTTTAAGACCCTGTGTACAGCTCACAAGAGCTATACTTTCCCAGGGGCCCCCCATTTTGTCTAACCTTCTATACCGATTTTGTTATTCACGCCCCCAATGCGCAGCCGACCCTAATTTGGCCACTGTCTATCGTGTCAAGAGAGTAAGAACGGGAGGCCGCTCGTTTTGCGCAAAAGCCCCAGCTCTCTGGAACACACTTCCCCCCCTTTATCAGAAGCATCCAGAACCATCCGTCCTTCAGGAAGACTCTAAAAACCTGGCTTTTCACCTATTAGGATTGTTTTCTTTTGGGTTTCTTCCTCTCAGGCCATTGCTGCCGTCAGTTTTTACCTCTGGACTAGCGCTGGGAAGCCCCGTTTCTGGGGCAACTATGCGCTATATACATTTTATAACATAATATAACATAAATGGTTGTTTGTCACTGGAATTTAAGAATGGAATATAACACAATAGCTGTTTCTCGGGTTTTGTTCACAGTGTAATATCCCTCAATGGTAATGGACTTGTAGGTGTGAAGAAGTGTTTTTAGTTGGTGTATAAATATACAAAGGGCTGCAAACATTTCTTTATTCTTCTACACACGACTATGAACCTTACCAGCATCTATGTATTTTTATTTCTTTGTTAATTTTTAGGTCGAGCCTAGGGCAGCGCGCTTGCGCTACCATAGAAATGACCTCTTGGAATTACTCCAGCTTGTGAGCAAACTTGTGCGTGTGGCTTTTTTTTTTTTCACACATTGCATTGGCCATTGCATGTGACTTTCAAAAAATGAAAGCACGCAATTGGATAAAGGCCTACCTTTCCCAGTAAATGTTTCCTCCCACGGCCTAGGTGTCTCGGGAGCGAGCAGTGGCCAGAGGGTGCCATCTGTTGTGGGTCATATTACAAAGGCCTGCAGCTGCATTCCGCGCATCTCACGGCGTTTTGCCTGCGGGAGCGAGCAGCTGCAGTGCCTCCTTGTTTCTCTTGAAGGCAGAATAATATTGCTTTTAAGTTAAACGCTCCTTTGAGCACCTCCAAGGAGTCACGCCATAACGTTTTTTTGTGCTAATAAACAAGTTGTGCCATCTGCAAGAATGTCCAATTATTGGACTTTTTTTTCTTATATACTGAAACCAGTGCATGCGGTGTGCTGGCACCAGCAATGTATTTACCAACGGCTTTGGTGTGCTTTGTCGGAATTTTACAAAAGAAAGTCCAGGAATGGCGGGCCGACAGACTGTTGGCATTATATTTACCCGGACAAACACGTGATATTTTATGACTGAACGTTTGTCAGTCTTTCCTGTAACCCTAGGTTTGGTTTTTACAATGTTTGTAGCTAAGTTGTGTATCGGCGCCTGCTGAGGGACACGCAGAGCTATAAGCAAGACTGTGTTTTTGTGCCTGCCGGAGACACACAGCTCTGGACAGGATGGGCCCCTACCAGGTATCTTGTGTGGGTCACACAGAGCACTGGGTAGTCTGTGACACACATAGCCCTGAACATATTGTGTTTTAGTGCCTTCTGGGGGGACACACTCCTCTGAGTAGACTGTGTATTGTGCCTTCTGGGGACACACACATCGGTGGGCAGATCATGCCTTGGTGCCTGTTGCGGGGAGAGGGAGGCACACAGGTTTGGACAGACTGTACCTCGGTGCCTAATTGGGGGGATCACACAGCTCTGGCTAGACTGTGAGTTAGGGCTGCTGGGAGACAAAACACAACACACAACACTCCACATGATGCCACTCAGTGCCACATAATTACACTCTAATCAATGCAACATAAAACACTCCACATAATACCATTCAGTGCCACATAATTACTCTACTCAATGCATCATAAACACACTCCACATAATACCACTCAGTGCCACATAATTATATGCCACATAATTACACTGCACTCAATGCAACATGCACGCCACATAATACCAATCAGTACCACATAATTACACGCCACATAACTACACTCTACTCAATGCAACATAAATACACTCCACATAATACCACTCAGTGCCACATAATTACACCTTACTCAGTGCAACATAAATACGCTCCATATAATACCACTCAGTGCCACATAATTACATGCCACATATTTACTCACTACTCAATGCAACATAAATACACTCAACATAATACCACTCAGTACCACATAATTACACGTCACATAATTACTCTATTCAATGCAACATAAATACACTCCACATAATAACACTCAGTACCTCATAATTACACACCACAAAATTACACTCTACTCGAAGCAACATAAATACACTCCACATAATACCACTCAGTGCCACATAATTATATGCTACATAATTACACTGCACTCAATGCAACATACACTCAAAATAATACCACTCAGTACCACATAATTACATGCCACATAATTACACTCTACTGAATGCAACATGCACGCCACATAATACCACTCAGTGCCACATAATTACATGCCACATAATTACACTCTACTCCATGCAACATAAATACACTCCACATAATACCACTCAGTACCACATAATCACGTCACAATTACACTCTATGCAATGCAACATAAATACACGCCACATAATACCACTCAGTGCCAAATAATTACACACCACATAATTACACTGGACTCAATGCAACATAAATCCACTCCACATAATACCACTCAGTATCACATAATTAGATGTCACATAATTGCACTCTATTCAATGCAACATAAATCCAATCCACATAATAACACTGTGCCACATAATTAAATGCCACATAATTACACTCTACTCAATGCAACATAAATACACTCCACATGATGCCACATAGTGTGACACAGTTACACGCCACATAATTACTCTACTCAATGCAACATAAATACACCTCACATACCACTCAGTACCACATCATTTCAAGCCACATAATTACACTGCACTCAATGCAACATAAATACACTACACATAATACCACTCAGTGCCAAAAAATTACACGCCACATAATTACACTACTCAATGCAACATAAATACACTCCATATAATACCACAAAGTGCTACAAAATTACACGCCACATATTTACACTCTACTAAATGCACCATAAACACACTTAACATAATACCACTCTAATACCACATAATTACACGTCACATAATTATACTCTATTCAATGCAACATAAACACACTCCACATTATACCACTCAGTGCCACGTAATAACACGCCACATAGTTACACTCTATTGAATGAAATATAAATACACTCCACATAATACCACTCAGTACCACTTAATTACACACCACGTAATTACACTCTACTCAATGCAACATAAATACACTCCACATAATACCAGTCAGTACCACATAATCACATGTCACAATTAAACTCTATTCAATGCAACATAAATACACCCCACATAATACCACTGTGCCACATAATTAAACGCCACATAATTAAACTCTACTCAATGCAACATAAATACACTCCACATAATACCACTCAGTGTGACATATTTACACACTGCATAATTACACTCTACTCAATGCAACATAAATATACCTCACATATGACTCAGTACCACATAATTTCAAGCCACATAACTACACGCTACGCAATGCAACATAAATACACTCCACATAATACCACTCAGTCCCACATAATTACACGCCACATATTTACACTCTACTCAATGCAACATAAATACACTTAACATAATACCACCCAATACCATATAATTACACGTCATATAACTACACTCTATTCAATGCAACATAAATGCACTCTACATAATACAACTGTGCGACATAGGTACATGCCACATAATTACACTCTACTTAATGCAACATAAATACATTCCACATACCACTCAGTACCACATAATTACATGTCACATAATTACACTCTACTCAATGCAACATAAATACACTCCACATAACACCACTCAGTGCCACATAATTATATGCTACATAATGACACTGCACTCAATGCAACATACACTCCAAATAATACCACTCAGTGCCACATAATTACACGCCACATAATTACACCCTACTCAATGCAACATAAATACACTCCACATAATACCACTCAGTGCCACATATTAACACGCCACATAATTACACTCTACTCAGTGCAATATAAATACACTCCACATAATACCACTCAGTACCACATAATTACATGTCACATAATTACACTCTACTAAATGCAACATAAATACACTCCACATAATACCACTCAGTCCCACGTAATAACACGCCATATAATTACACTCTACTCAATGCAATACAGTTACACTCCACATAATACCATTCAGTGCCAAATAATTACATGCCCACATAATTACACTCTAGTCAATGCAACATAAACACACTCCACATACCACTCAGTACCACATAATTACATGCCACATAATTACACTGCACTAAATGCAAAATACACTCCAAATATTATCACTCAGTGCCACATAATTACACGCCACATAATTACACTCTACGGAATGCAACATACACTCCACATAATACCACTCAGTGCCACACAATTACACGCTACATAATTACACCCTACTCAATGTAACATAAATCCAATCCACATAATACCACTCAGTGCCACATATTAACATGCCACATAATTACACTCTACTCAATGCAATATAAATACACTCCACATAATACCACTCAGTACCACATAATTCCATGTCACATAATTACACTCTACTCAATGCAACATAAATACACTCCACATATTACCACTCAGTGCCACGTAATTACACACCAAATATTTACACTCTACTTAATGCAACATAAATACATAACATAATACCACTCAATACCATATAATTGCACGTCATATAACTACACTCTATTCAATGCAACATAAATGCACTCCACATAATACAACTGTGCCACATAGTTACATGTCAAATAATTACACTCTACTCAATGCAACATATACACGCCACAAAAAAACACTCACTGCGACATAGTTACATGCCACATAATTACAATCTACTCAATGCAACATAAATACACTCCACATACCACTCAGTACCACATATTACATGCCACATAATTACACTCTACTCAATGCAACATAAATACACTCCACTTAATACCACTCAGAGCCACGTAATTACACACCACATATTTACACTCTACTTAATGCAACATAAATACACAACATATTACCACTCAATACCATATAATTGCACGTCATATAACTACACTCTCTTCAATGCAACATAAATGCACTCCACATAATACAACTGTACCACATAGTTACATGTCACATAATTACACTCTACTCAATTCAACATATACATGCCACAAAAAACCACTCACTGCGACATAGTTACATGCCACATAATTACACTCTACTCAATGCAACATAAATACACTCCACATACCACTCAGTACCACATAATTACATGCCACATAATTACACTCTACTCGATGCAACATAAATACACTCTACATAATACCACTCAGTGCCACATAATTATATGCTACATAATGACACTGCACTCAATGCACCATACACTCCAAATAATACCACTCAGTGCCACATAATTACATGCCACATAATTGAACCCTACTCAATGCAACATAAATACACTCCTCATAATACCACTCAGTGCCACATATTAACACGCCACATAATTACACTCTACTCAATGCAATATAAATACACTCCACATAATACCACTCAGTACCACATAATTACATGTCACATAATTACACTCTACTCAATGCAACATAAATACACTCCACATAATACCACTCAGTGCCACGTAATAACACGCCATATAATTACACTCTACTCAATGCAATATAGTTACGCTTCACATAATACCATTCAGTGCCAAATAATTACACACCACATAATTACACTCTAGTCAATGCAACATAAATACACTCCACATAATACCACTCAGTACCATATAATTACACGTCACATAATTACACTCTAGTCAATGCAACATAAATACACTCCACATAATACCACTCAGTGCCAAATAATTGCACACCACATAATTACACTCTAGTCAATGCAACATAAATACACTCCACATAATACCACTCAGTACCACATAATTACACGTCACATACTTACACTCTATTCAATGCAACATAAAGACACTCCACATAATAACACTTTGCCACATAATTACACGCCACATAATTATACTCTACTCAATGCAGCATAAATACACTCCACATAATACCACTCAGTGTGGCATAGTTACACGCCACATAATTACACTCTACTCAATGCAACATACATACACTCCACATACCACTCAGTACCACATAATTACATGCCACATAATTACACTATACTCAATGCAACACACACTCCACATAATACCACTCAGTGCCACATAATTACATGCCACATTATTACACTATACTCAGTGCAACATAAATACACTCCACATAATACCACTCAGTGCCACATAATTATATGCTACATAATTACACTGCACTAAATGCAACATACACACCAAATAATATCACTCAGTGCCACATAATTACACGTCACATAATTACACCCTACTCAATGTAACAAAAATCCAATCCACATAATACCACTCAGTGCCACATATTAACACACCACATAATTACACTCTACTCAATGCAATATAAATATACTCCACAAAATACAACTCAGTACCACATAATTACATGTCACATAATTAAACTCTACTCAATGCAACATAATTACACTCCACATAATACCACTCAGTGCCACAAAATTACACACCACATAATTACACTCTACTCAATGCAACATAAGTACACTCCACATAATACCACTCAGTACCACATAATCACACGTCACAATTACTCTCTATTAAATGCAACATAAATACACTCCACATAATAACACTGTGCCACATATTTACACGTCACATAATTATACTCTACTCAATGCAACATAAATACACTCCACATAATTCCACTCAGTGTGACATAGTTACACGCCACATAATTACACTCTACTCAATGGAACATAAATACACCCCACATACCACTCAGTACCACATAATTAAAGACCACATAATTACACTCTACTCAATGCAACATAAATACACTCCACATAATACCACTGAGTGCCACATAATTACATGCCACATAATTACACTACTCAATACAACATAAATACACTCCATATAATACCACTCAGTGCCACATAATTACACGCCACATATTTACCACTCTACGCAGTGCAACATAAATACACTTAACATATTACCACTCAAGACCACATAATTATATGCCACATAATTACACTGCACTCAATGCAACATGCACTCCACATAATACCAATCAGTACTACATAATTACAAACCACATAATTACACTCTACTCAATGCAACATAAATACACTCGACATAATACCACTCTATGCCACATACCACCAATCAACATAAATGCACTCCACACCATGAAACAATTTCGCTAAGCATAATTTCACTCAACACCACAGTTACAGGCCACACAATTCAACTCCACACATTTCCAATACACAACACATAATTACACACCAAACAACATATTTCAACTCCACAACTCCACAATCCACAACGTACCTCCAATCCACACCATATAGTTGCACCACCTGAGCACCGAACATCATTCACCACCACCATTTTGCATCAGCGCACCACCTAAGCATCACCTAAACATCACGTCAGTCTGCCCTCGGAATCTGGCATCTGTTGATTCTCCCCTAGTGTCCATCCGCTGCTCGTGTTCTAATTAAATTACTCTTTCCAACCTCCACTCCCCGTTGTTTATGTCCCGCTCCCCCATAACAATTTTTTTTATAGCAAACAAGCATGAGAACAGACAGAAAGAAGTTGCCAGCAGTGCAAGTACAAAAAAACTAGAAGACATTTTTCATGTTAAAATCTTTTATAAATCCGGTTGTTCAGTTGTATATAATGTCGTCTTGGTTTGTATAAAGGTAACAAAAATGCTTAACACTTTTTATTATAACTTTACAACATGATGCACAGCAGCCACAATGCTATACAACATAGCCAAAAAATCTGGCTAAACACACGGTTCCAAAGGTGAGACCTATTGGCTATGCCAATGCTTGTTCTAACTTGTTTCTCCCAATAAAGTGTACATAAATTAAAGCGCGGTCTCTAGCATTTCCCATCTCCGCACAGCCCCACAGGCCAAGACAGAGTGTTAGCCCTACACTTGTGATTGTCTCCGCCCCCTGTGCAGGGCCGTTCTTAGGGAGATTTGACATAAAGGGTGTTGGCCTGAGATTTTTTGTTTGAAAAATACTACTATAAAGGGTCTTGGGGATTGATATTGTGAGGGAAGAATGATAGAAAGTTTGAGACGGGTCTCTATGGGAGGTGGACACTATTCTGAAAAGTTAACAACATTCTTGGAATTCTTAACATATAGAACCCACACAACACATAAATAAACAGGGGACTCAGTTACAATGTAGAGTTACTGATGGAGCTAGAAACAACAAGAGAGAGAGGGTTAAGCCACACTCTTAGTCCCCCAGAGTCAATGTAATAACAACAAAAGAGTGCGATGAGAAGGAGAAAGTCACACGGCCGGTGATTCTCTGTGTGATCGGACGAAGTGCCAGAGAGACAGAATCAGTCTGATATGAAATAAAACCCTCACTCACCAACATAGTTGGTGACATGCTTCATCATGGGGTTTAGCCAGGGGTGCCTTGTGCACCTCCGGTGTGCTTCAACGCTTATGTTAAGGCGGAGCAACAACTTCAGACTAGAAAAAGTGAGGTGATTGGTGGGTGAAATTTACGAAAATGATTAAAAATCACGTATCGTACACCGGAACATTTTAATAGTGACGAGACATGAACAGGTTAAAAGGTAGTGAAGGATAGTTATTCCTGACTTTAACTTGGTCAGACTTATCCTATAAGTGGTCAAATGGTCGACATGTTTCAGCTTATCAATGTTATTCACTAAGCTTTCATCAGGACCTAATCATGAAAAAAAGAGATGCACCTTGGCGGTATAAGCTCGCTAAGGCTTACCCTAACCTCAGGTGCAATGAACCGATACACTCACGGTTACAGTAGAGGCCTTCCACTATTACGAAGGATCCTCGTATATCTGTGAAAAAATACATGTGTTTAATCAGCATACATAATACTCACTAAGTTGTATTCATCAAAAGACAGATCGAGTATCAAACGTAGCACAAAAATGAAATCAACAATGAGGTCCCTGTAATTTACATGACCCATGGTAATATCCAACAGCTTCCATGTAATTTTGAAAGCTGTGTTTAGTTTTAGTGTTACAAACATGCCAAAATCTATATAAACAAGACAATTGAGCCATTTGATCAATAATCAGGCATGGAATGATCTTATAGAGTAAGTGTGGATCACGTTAGGAAATGGCACTTTGAGGTGATATACGTCTTAAATGGGGCAACAGATTAGCCCGAGATAGGAAAAACAACAATGAAAAACAATAAGAGCTTACGTATACGTAGATAAAAGAGTGCTCCTTGGGCAAGAAGGCGGGTTGCGGGACTACAGAACAACTGTGGCAAAGAAAGAAAAAACGGGAAAGTTTCACTGTGATGCAGCCCGTTATTAAAAAATACCACGATATACCGCTCAGCACAGAAAAAACCTTAAGTCTTTCTAAAGGGCGGTACTCACGTCGTCCAAGTCCTCAGCCAGGAGATTTCACCTAGAAAGACCGCCGAGCCCGGGGTCAATCAAGGAATGGAGCATTCGTGTTTAAATAAAGACGGCCAAACACGGGAAGTCCGGAAATCAGCTCGTCTGCCGGTCTGCGTGCGCATCGTCAGCAGAGAAAGAGAGGAAGGACTAAGTCGCTGGCCTTCAGAAAAGGCTGAAACGTCAAACTCTCCTTTCGTAAAAACTTTATTGAAGAGTATTGTCCAGCGCAAACATTAAGTGAAGGCGGCCAACGTGAAGAGTCCGAAAATCAATTCATCTGCCGGTCTGCGTGCACATCGTCAGTAGAGACAGGGAGGAAGGACTAAGCCGCTGGCCCTCAGAAAAAAGCTGAAACATCAAACTCTCCTTTCGTAAAAACTTTATTGAAGAGTATTGTCCAGCGCAAACATTACCAAAAGGGGGGGAAAGGCATGTAGAATTCCAAACCGCCACAAATGGCAAATGCAGTCAAGACCCAAATGTTAATTACAGGCCTCGGAATACAAAAAATAATAATGGGAGCACAAAGGCTTTAAATTTTCTGAAACTAGCTATATTGTACATTTATGAACCCCAAAATTTGTAAAGCCAATCAAAAACCTTGATACTAGATGGTTTAAAAGGTAGAGGGTATTTCTCAAAATTGGAACCCCACAGTACAGAGAACACTAGTTATAGTGCCTCAAAACTGTTCCCCAAGGGATATTATCATTAAGACCCAATAAGTGTGTTGATAACCGATATACCCAACGCTGTTCCTTTTCAAACAGTGAGGATGGTTTCACTTGTTCAATGTTGGTCCACTGTAGATCATCCGCAATATGGTTAAAACGTAGGAAATGCTCAGTCAGTTTTGTCGCACTTCTTTTGCATCGGACATTACTCCGATGTTCGCCGATGCGTAACTTGACCTTCCGTGTGGTCATGCCCACGTATTTTAGATCATATGGACAAGTGATTAGGTAGACCACATCAGTCGTGTTGCAATTCGTGTGACTACGTTGAATCCAGGTTTTACCGGTTTCCAAAGCTAAAGTTTTTGTGGGGGACGTGAGGTGGCAAACACTACATGACCCACATGGGTAATGGACAAGAATAGGTGGTAGGCCCCAGGTGTCAAGGACAGAGATTTCAGTTGGCTTGTTAAGGATCCTCGGTCTCGTATGGACAAGCGAGTCTTTGATACTCATAGCTTTCTTATATGAAAATAAAGGTTTTTCCCATTTAATATTGTTGCTCCCCAAAATCCGCCAATGTTTTTTAATGGATTTTGAAATAGCATTGGAGGCAACGTTGTAAGTAGTTACGCACGTTAATGGGATGTCTGTGCACTGTCTGTGAGAATCTTGTAAGAGGACCTCTCTAGGTTGATTTCTTGCTCGTTTACAACTTTTGGCCAAAATGGTGTCAGGATAACCCCTCTGTTTCAGTTTATGTGTAAGATCTTTAGACTGTTTACGAAAGTCCTCCACTTTGCTGCAATTCCGTCTAATTCGTAAATAATGACCATAGGGGAGATTTTCCCGTAGTGGTCGAGGGTGAAAGCTGGAAAAGGCCAAAAGATTATTTTTGGCTGTGGGTTTGTAGTGTGTTTTAGTCGATAGTACACCATCAATCTTAGTAACAACTACATCCAGGAAAATCATCTCATAGTTGTGGAAAGCATGGGTGAATAGCAGATGAGGGTCACAAGTATTGATCCATGCCAGAAAATCAAGTAGGATACTCTCGGGACCCTGCCAGATGATAAAAATATCATCGATATACCTCTTCCAAAAGGAAAGGTAAGAGGAAAAAGGGTTGACATGACTCAAGATAAATTTACGTTCAAAATCAAAAACATAAAGTCCTGCCACACTAGGCGCAAAAGTGCTGCCCATCGAAGTACCGGTGGACTGGAGGTACAGTGTGCCTTGATATTCAAAGAAATTCTTCTTGAGTGCCAGAGTAGCACAATCAATGATAAATCCTTTCGGTGTTTGAAAAGACCAGTTTATAGAGTCCAAAGCTTCCCCAATGACCTTGATGGTATCGTCCTGGGGAATGCTCGTATAAGAAAGCTATGAGTATCAAAGACTCGCTTGTCCATACGAGACCGAGGATCCTTAACAAGCCAACTGAAATCTCTGTCCTTGACACCTGGGGCCTACCACCTATTCTTGGCCATTACCCATGTGGGTCATGTAGTGTTTGCCACCTCACGTCCCCCACAAAAACTTTAGCTTTGGAAACCGGTAAAACCTGGATTCAACGTAGTCACACGAATTGCAACACGACTGATGTGGTCTACCTAATCACTTGTCCATGTGATCTAAAATACGTGGGCATGACCACACGGAAGGTTAAGTTACGCATCGGCGAATATCGGAGTAATGTCCGATGCAAAAGAAGTGCGACAAAACTGACTGAGCATTTCCTACGTTTTAACCATACTGCGGATAATCTACAGTGGACCATCATTGAACAAGTGAAACCATCCTCACTGTTTGAAAAGGAACAGCGTTGGGTATATCGGTTATCAACACACTTGTGGGTCTTAACGATAATATCCCTTGGGGAACAGTTTTGAGGCGCTATAACTAGTGTTCTCTGTACTGTGGGGTTCCAATTTTGAGAAATATCCTCTACCTTTTAAACCGTCTAGTATCAAGGTTTTTGATTGGCTTTACAAATTTTTGGGTTCATAAATGTACAATATAGCTAGTTTCAGAAAACTTAAAGCCTTTGTGCTCCCATTATTATTTTTTGTATTCCGAGGCCTGTAATTAACATTTGGGTCTTGACTGCATTTGCCATTTGTGGCGGTTTGGAATTCTACATGCCTTTCCCCCCCTTTTGGTAATGTTTGCGCCGGACAATACTCTTCAATAAAGTTTTTACGAAAGGAGAGTTTGATGTTTCAGCTTTTTTCTGAGGGCCAGTGGCTTAGTCCTTCCTCCCTGTCTCTACTGACGATGTGCACGCAGACCGGCAGATGAATTGATTTTCGGACTCTTCACGTTGGCCGCCTTCACTTAATGTTTGCGCTGGACAATACTCTTCAATAAAGTTTTTACGAAAGGAGAGTTTGACGTTTCAGCCTTTTCTGAAGGCCAGCGACTTAGTCCTTCCTCTCTGTCTCTGCTGACGATGCACACGCAGACCGGCAGACGAGCTGATTGCCGGACTTCCCGCGTTTGGCCGTCTTTATTTAAACACGAATGCTCCATTCCTTGATTGACTCCGGGCTCGGCGGTCTTTCTAGGTGAAATCTCCTGGCTGAGGACTTGGACGACGTGAGTACCGCCCTTTAGAAAGACTTAAGGTTTTTTCTGTGCTGAGCGGTACATCGTGGTATTTTTGAATAACGGGCTGCATCACAGTGAAACTTTCCCGTTTTTTCTTTCATTGCCACAGTTGGTCTGTAGTCCCGCAACCCGCCTTCTTGCCCAAGGAGCACTCTTTTATCTACGTATACGTAAGCTCTTATTGTTTTTCACTGTTGTTTTTCCTATCTCGGGCTAATCTGTTGCCCCATTTAAGACGTATATCACCTCAAAGTGCCATTTCCTAACGTGATCCACACTTACTCTATAAGATCATTCCATGCCTGATTATTGATCAAATGGCTCAATTGTCTTGTTTATATAGATTTTGGCATGTTTGTATCACTAAAACTAAACACAGCTTTCAAACTTACACGGAAGCTGTTGGATATTACCATGGGTCATGTAAATTACAGGGACCTCATTGTTGATTTCATTTTTGTGCTACGTTTGATACTCGATCTGTCTTTTGATGAATACAACTTAGTGAGTATTATGTATGCTGATTAAACACATGTATTTTTTCACAGATATACGAGGTTTCCTTCGGAATAGTGGAAGGCCTCTACTGTAACCGTGAGTGTATCGGTTCATTGCACCTGAGGTTAGGGTAAGCCTTAGCGAGCTTATACCGCCAAGGTGCATCTCTTTTTTTCATGATTAGGTCCTGATGAAAGCTTAGTGAATAACATTGATAAGCTGAAACATGTCGACCATTTGACCACTTATAGGATAAGTATGACCAAGTTAAAGTCAGGAATAACTATCCTTCACTACCTTTTAACCTGTTCATGTCTCGTCACTATTAAAATGTTCTGGTGTACGATACGTGATTTTTAATCATTTTCGTAAATTTCACCCACCAATCACCTCACTTTTTCTAGTCTGAAGTTGTTGCTCCGCCTTAACATAAGCGTTGAAGCACACCGGAGGTGCACAAGGCACCCCTGGCTAAACCCCATGATGATGCATGTTACCAACTATGTTGGTGAGTGAGGGTTTTATTTCATATCAGACTGATTCTGTCTCTCTGGCACTTCGTCCGATCACACAGAGAATCATCGGCCGAGTTACTGATGGAACCAGTTAATATCACTAGTTAATAGCCATCTCTGTGTCTACAGACCTACCAACACACACGGTCCCACCGTGTGTCACACGATTTTGGCTCCCTTCACACAGTCACCTGGTGATGAGCCGAAATCACATGTTGGCTCAAAGAGGAGCTGGAAGCCACTGTATGAAGTGATTTTCCAGCTTGTCTTTTGAGGCTCTAAACAGCCGATGTCCATTAAGATCAAATGAAAACACCCAAGCACATCAGCGGCAGCCTCAGCCACCATTAGTTTTTTTTTTTTTGGGGGGGGGGTGTGCTTGGTGATGGGCAAAGTGCCTGTTAGGTAGCTCTCTGCAATAGACACCACCCCTCCTCACACAGTCAAATTTATTTGTAAGTTGGCAGGTATGGGTCAACCCTGCAGGAAAGTGCACAGAAGGGGGAAACTGAACTATTAGTACAATTATTGACCTGATCTGAGGTCACTAGTGTTCTTCAGCAATGCACTGACAGATAATTACCTGATTGTTGTCATTATGTACTATATATATATAATTTCTCTTTGGTTGGGAGGGTGTGGCTTTTGAGTGTAGCTTATATTGAAGTGTTTTAACGCTATGTTGTCATGGGTGATGATAAGCAATGCACTCCTCGGGTCACTATGATCTTTTGGCTGTGCATATGCCTGAAGTGGAATGGAGTAGCGTGAGATTGACTCACTTTCTTGGACGAGTGGTAGATGAAGATTTAACAGGAATGCACAGTCAAATAGGGTAAATGCTCTATATATTCAGTGAAGGAGCAACAGGAGAGTGACTCATAGGCATGCACTTGTTCCTGGCAGTTATGGCAAACAACCAATAAAGTCCACTCAGTGGTGACAGAGGAGCATCTCATATCCATGCGCTGGCTAAAGGGTGAAAAAGTGCACAATGAAGTCCACTGAGGAGTGACAGAGGAGCCACCCACAGAAATGCACAGGTTACAGACATCCAGGGAGAAATTATCTATAGAGTTCACCTTTGAGCATCAGATGAGCCATCCACAGACATGTACCAAGGAAAGTAGACAAGGCCGGACTGGCCGTACCAGGCATCGGTCATTTCCCCCGGGAGGCTGGAAGGGTGAAGGGCTGGTTTTGTTACGGGAGGGCGTTTTTGAAGAAGGCAGCAGCTTTGAAAGCAACCGCTGCAGAGCTCCTTGTATATCCAGTAGTTTTTAGGCAACAATAAAAGTGTCACAATAAATATGGTGATTAATGTACCTGCTGAAGAGAGATAGAAGTTTTGCCTTGTTGCAATTTTGACTTATCTAAGGTAGCACAGAGGATTATTATGACTACTGCAAAGGACGTGCACTATGCAGATCACAGAACAGTATTTTATGTGCATAGCTTAGTGGCTTACTGGTTTTGTCGCAGAGACCCCTTTGTTATTGTGCAGTTCATAAGTTACAATTATCTAGCACAAAGTGTCATCAAAGAGCTGCATGCAAAGTGCATGGTACAGGTTAGAAAGTTCTGTTTTCTCTGAGTCTTACATTATCCTAACGTAGCTAAAAAGGGTTAGTTTGGGTAGAATGTAATTCTTGTTCATAAATCCAACCCTAACTACTGTGTTATGTTCTGAATCCTGAGTTTGAGCTTCTACAGACCAAGTACTCTTAAAAAATGCCCACCAGTATGTAGTCCCCTTTGTCTTATGTAACCTTTTCTATACACTGATTTACACACATGTGATTCATTGTCTCTGTATTTGTGTGTGATGTAAAGTGCTCTGACACCCTACACTGGTATGAGAGGGTCTATTAAACAAATCAAATACATACATGTGAGAAAGGGACTATAGAGTGATGAGGGGCATTGTTGGATGGTGATAGAGAGGGAATCGTTGAAGAGCCCCAATGAAGATTATTGGATCCTGGTGCACTCTAAGCTCGTCATTTACTATGCTTTAAAAGCTGATACAATTGAATATATAATGAAAATATGTTGTAGAAGAAGCCAGTTTAGACCACCCCCCAAGCCTCCTTGTAAGGGTCAGGCTTATTCGCTACACTCAGCATGCACCTTACGGGGGCTAGTCTGACATAATTTGCCAGGACCGCTTTGGGTTCCTAGTCCGGCTCTGTAAGTAGGGCCAACAAAGGGGGAAACCACAGGAATGCACTGACTACATGATTACAAGTAACCAGGTTAAATGATCCGTAGAGTGAACCCGGCCGTGAAAAAGGAGCAACCCATGAGCATGCTCTTGTTACAAATAACAAGGGCCCTGAGCTCACATGAACCCCTACAAACAAAGAAAGCTAAACAGCCTGCAGAGAAAAGAGAGAATGTAATATGACAAATGAAAAAGCAAGGCAGATATGGCGTAATGCTTAACTCCTATGGGTCACATTCAGTTCTTTATTACCCACAATTACATGTGGCCCTATTCTCTCCCTAGGGTAAAGGAGCTAAGGAGTACACCAAGGAGCAACAGAGGTGCAACCACAAGCATACATCATTTAGGGCCAGACCTGGTAAATGACATATGTAGTCCACCCAAGAGTGATCTGGTAGAACCAAAAAAGCTGTCATTTTATACTTCCAGAATTAATATTGGCGGTAGCAGGCTGATTTTGTGGAGAGAATATAATTAGTTGGTTAGGCAGATGGAATGAGTTTGGAGGGAGTTGTCTGTCTAGATGTAGGCTGATTTGTAGAATGAATTCACTTATAATGCCCTACGAGTGAGCTTTATATGCATGCCAGACCTCAGATTTGTGATCCTCTGGGAAGAACAGTAGTGTTTGTGACGAAAGATGAGCAAAAAATACCACATTCTTCAATATCTCGCTGTCCATCATCTTTTCTGTATCCGTTTGTAACTGCACCTATTTCTATAACTAACGTGGATAGCCTGCTAACGTCATGCGGCACTCTTAATCTGGCAACAATTGGGACCCAGTTCCTTAGAAATCAACAAAATCAATTTTAGATTAAGAAAGTGTCTAGGTCAGAATAAAGTTTATCTTGGATCAGACTATTGTTCCTCCCGGGCCTGTATGGCTCAAACTTTGGGAAAATATTTTTACAGCTCCCCACCCACTCCCCATACAGTTGATCTAGGGAGAGCCTGGATTTAATAAAACTGCCAACACTATTTAGAGTAGCAGACCAATACCGTACTATTTTAAATGGTGCCTGAAGTTGTGATATTTCTATTACTAATCCAGTTTTGACAATGCACAGTTACTACCAAGATAGATTTCCTGTCTACTTCTAGAACAGCTGCCGCGCCTTTCCTAATAGATCACCTAATGCCTTAAAACAGATATTTGGAGTTTAGGACCTGATTTAGTATTTGGCGGACAGGTTACTCCATAACAAATTGGACAGACATCCCTTCCACCTTAATAGAAGTGCATTATTTCAAGATCTGCCAATCTCTAAATCCGGCTTTTATGGCTTCATCTACAAAAAATGACACAGGGCAGCGCTGCAAGCCATTTTGCTGCACCGAGCTTCCTTATTTTAAAAGCACAGGGATGAATCCTATTAACAACAAAACGACGCAAACGTGTGTTTTCCCCTGCGCTGGCTCACAATTGGCTGCCATGTGCCAGCGCAGGTACCCTTGTGTCATGTTGCAAGAGTGCCTGCATTGTGGGGATGATTGTTTTTGTGCAGGAAGGGAGACCTCCCTGCAAAAAACAATCATTGATCTCATTTACCTCTTTCTATACTTGCTGCAGAAAGCAGCACACATAGAAAGAGGAAAAGACGGGGACAAATAAAAGTATCTCTTCTCGCTGCATTCATGGCCGGACTGGCCACAGCGAGCACCGGGCCCCTTGTAATAAAAGCACCGCAGCGCTCCGGTCAGCACCTCCCCTCCCAGTTGGCCGTCAGATGTAATTGCTAGGGCTGGTTTGCGATCAGACATACGATGTGTCAGGTTCCATGGATGTTGCGTCGGAACACCCACAGCAACACCCATGGAACGCCCCTTTCACAGAGAGTAACACGTGGAAGGGGCTCATATTTAGAAGGCCATGAAAAGTCGAGCAGGGTGACTTTATGTGGCCTTGTAAATACGGGCAGGCACACTGCGCTGCTGGTGCGTCAAAAAAAGTGATGCACCTGTGGCGCAATGGCCTTGTAAATGAGGCCCTTAGTTTCCTTCACAAATATCTGTGTTCTAGATGGATGGAGCTGCTGCTCTCCTAGACCACAGATTATTCAGACAGTTTATCTTGTTATGTGGAACGCGTAACTCTTGTAGGAGGAAAATGTCTGCCTTTGATTCCTACAGTATTTGAAAACAACCTGACATTTTTGTGAATTATGAAAGAGGCTGTTAGGCAATTCGTTTTTTGAATGCTCTATTGTTTTGTACCGCAAAAAAGAACGGAAGATGGTGCGGCGGAATGGATCCACGAACGCTAGTTGTTTGTGTACCTGAAGGAAACCTTAATTAATCTCTCAGTGAAAACTGTTCTCTTCAACGATATTTAATTATTTGGAAAGCACATACACTGGTATGTTATCTAGGGGTTTATCTTTATGCGTATATTTGCTTATACATTTATATACACAAAAAACCAATTAGTGTACAAAGGCATTATACGAACAACATGAATACGCAAAATTATACACACAATTATATATAAATGGACTTTACATACATAAACAATTTCTCCTCACACATTGGATCCTAGTTGTCCTAATTTTAATAGGAATGTGATAAACAATTTTAAGAACTTTTACGGTTCGCAACCTATATTGTAAAGATAACCCTAATGCCAACACCTAGCAGAGTAATGATGCGTCTTATCCCCTTTCTTAAATTGAATGGTGTGGTCTATTTCTTTTTTACATAAGAGTCAAATATGTGAGGGCTTCTTATATCTATCGAGTCGACACGTTTCAGCCCGTTTCTCCTGGGCCTCACCAGGGCTAGGGCCTAAAGGAAACATCTGCGAGGCGCCGATGGTGCTACATCTATCTAGACGTAATCGGTTCTAAAGTGCTGTGCCGAAAAGATGGAGAATCGCTTTGTGGGAAGTCACTTAATGTGCAATGTAGTCACTCGCCTTTCCGGGAACGCAATCAACAGATGCCGCTCGCAATCAGTTGTAAGGAGCTAAGCCGGGAAATGATTTGTAGGAAAGGATTTTTTAAATGGGCGTTGTAATCTCTTGTTTATTCTGGGACGGGATCGCCGTATACAGCTCAAGCGGTTGTGTTTCCTCGGGGAAATCAGAGAAATGAATTCTATCCTTGCCGGTCCTATCTATCCACAGACTTTGGAGCTGTATACGGCGATCTCTGAAGTGGCGGAGCGTGTCGTTAGCCTCCTGAGCTTAACGACACGCTCCACCACTTCGGAAATGCAAGGCTGCACCATATTTACAAGAATGTGGTGCAGCCTTGCGTTTCCCCCTGCGATGGTGCTAAGTTTAACAACTTAGCGCCAACGCGGGCACCCTTGCACCAGAGTGCTAGGGCATCTGTGTGCAGGGGAGGATTGGTTATGTGTAGGAAGGTGTCCCTTCCTGCACATAAACAATCCTAAAATGCCATTTTGTACCTTTCATGCAGCACACATGAAAGTAACAAAATGGCATTTAAAAAAATGTTTGTTTATGTACAGGAAGGGGCACCTTCCTGTACATAAACAAACCATGGCGAAAATGAGGCCACAACGAGTAAAAATACACCAAACACAATTTCTTTTTTAGGAGAGATGCGCCTTGTCAACCTGGATCAAAACCTCTCACACAACCATGGACAGGGCAGAGGCAGAGGGTCTGCAAGAGGAAATACAAAGTCTTGAGAAGCCTCACGAAGACCAGAAGATCGAAGCATAAAAAGACAATACCCGCTCAGAAATCGAACGAAGAAGAACTAATATCTGAAGATCTAATAATCAATTTATCGGATTACATTCCAACTACAATAGAGTTTCAAGTACTAAACAAAGGCCTTTCGTTTTGTCCTCAAAAACATTTTAACTACACCGATACCAAAATTGACATGTATAAGTATATACGCAAACTTAAATTAGTCAAAGTACATGCCAACAAACAAACATCTATCAATCAATCCCAAGATGTTCCAGATTTGACAAATGGCAAACTTAACAATGACTTAGCAGTTCGGGCTGGACTGTTCCCATGAGGCACAGGGTCAGACTGATTTGCATATGGCCATGTCTGAACTGGGGTGGCAGAGTGGGCTAAAGAACGGTGATGGATTAAACCCAGATCAGTTGACTGGGGGTGAGTGCTTGCAATGTTCAACACTCTGTCCATCATTTCCTTTGGTTTAAACTTAACAATGATGCATCATTAACAATTGAAGAAATACCACTGTTGAAAAATCTCTTTGATCTAGAAAAGGATTTGGAAGAAGATGAATCCACCGAGATAGAAGTACTTCAAAATCTCCAAATTAATACCAAACAACATGTGAGCAGTGGTCTTAAAAATAGATCAAAATATTGCCCGCAACTCTATCCAGGAAACAAAATTGATTCCTTTTCAGAAGCTGTCATGAACGAAATTGACAATATGGAGAAATTGAGAAACATGAAATCGAGAGAAAACATAACAGTCTGTGAGAACCAAGCAATTCAATCATTGGCCAATAATACAAACATAATAATCAAGCCCGCAGACAAGGGCGGAAATATTGTGATCCAAAATACAAATGATTATAAAAAAGAGGCATATCGACAACTACATGATTCTACAAAGTACAAAAAGTTAACTACCAACCCGATACATAAAATGATCGAGGAAGTAAGAAAAAATTTAGACGAATGGCATGAACATAAGCTATTGGATATTGAAGAACGTACCTTCCTTTTTAAGGAGAATGCAACAATTCCCACAGTACATTTCTTGCCAAAAGTGCATAAAACTTGATCAACCCTCCAGGCAGACCAATCGTGTCTTCATGTGACTCTATATATGAGAACATTTCGTCATACATAGATCATTACTTTGCACCTATGGTCAGCGATTTAAACTCATATATCCAAGATACAGGAGATTTTCTACGAGTTCTTTCCAACATAGCATGGAATCCATCATATTTACTAATCACAATTGATGTGGTCTCCCTATACACATCCATTGAACACTCAGTGGGATTAAATGCTTGTGCATACTTTTTGAAACAGAGAAATATAAACGAACTGGAACATTCTGCCATGTTGCTCACTATGACTCAGATGTGTCTTAACAACAATATTTTTCTTTTTGACCACGAGATCTATCATCAATTATGTGGCTGTGCTATGGGCATGTCCTTCTCCCCCAACTATGCGAATTTGACCATGGGTTGGTGGGAGAAGGAAATAGCCTGGGGTCCTAACAACAGCGCAGCCCTTGACAAGATAATACTCTGGACTCGATACATAGACGACCTGTTCTTAATTTGGAAAGGTAACAAGGAAGAGTTCATGAAATATTTTGAATCACTTAATCAAAATGAAATCGGACTCTCTTTCACCTGCACTGTTAGCTGCCATAAAATAGATTTTTTGGATATTACGGTCTATATAGATCAGGGACAAATACAAACTACATTGTATAGGAAGAAAAACGCCACAAACAGCATTCTTCATGCCCAAAGCTTCCACCCACAACCACTAATAAGAAGTATCCCCTTTGGAGAATTTATGAGGATGAGAAGAAATTTCTCAAAAGATGAAGATGCGGTAAAAGAAATAAACAACAGTGCTAATTGACTAAAGAAAAGAGGCTATAGGGAACGAGATCTAAATAAAAGCACGAAGAAAATTCAAACAATGACACGGACTGAAATTTTGATCAAAAAAACGAAACAACCATCAGATAAAATCAATGATTCAAAACAATCGGCTCCCAGATTGATATTATCATTCAGCAAGGAAGCTTACAAAATACGTCAAAGTGTGCAAAAATATTGGCCTTTATTACAACAAGATCAAGACATGTCCAAAATCATTGGCACTAGACCACAAATCACCTTTAGGAAGGCACAATCAATCAAAGATATACTAGTCCAAAGCCATTTTCAATCAAGAGGGAAAAAACAGAATTGGATAGAACAACAACAGAATGGATTTAGAAAGTGTAACACCTGTAAAGCTTGTAAGATTGGTGTGATTAAGAAAAACATAAGAGATCCAGAGGGAAGATTAATTCAAATAAATCAAAAGATCACATGCACAACACAATTTGTGGTCTATGCGATACAATGCAACTGTGGCAAGCTATATATAGGCAGCACTGTTTATATGCTAAAAAAGCGAATCCTGGAACATATCAGGGCTGTAAAAAACAAAGACCCAACATACGCCACTGCCAAACATCTATTAAGCTGCCAAGGTGGGAATTGGTGCAACATTAACTTTTTTGCTATAGATGCAATTAAATACAACGAAAGAATGGGGGACCGAAAAAAGAAATTGAGGCAGTTGGAATCTAAATATATTATTAGACTGCGGACCAAGAATCCGAGAGGCATGAACTCTGATGAAGAACTTTATGTCCATCTATAATAGAATTCAAAAGAAGTTGGACTGTGCAAAGGGTTCTGACATTTCCCACAATTTGGTCACAATCTGAAAACATGAACTGCAAAGTGAGACCTTCTGAATATATATACTAGTTACAATATGGAGAACTGTGCCAATCAACTAATGGGTACTAACGCCCATATAATAGAAATCCAAATGCATTGGAAATGATAATATCATGCACCTAACTTTGACATGCATGCATTCGGGGCATTATACATATAATTGTCCATTGCTATTCATAAGGAATAATAACATACCTTGGAAATTACTTTAATTTTCGAATTTGATTTTTGACAATTAATTCACAAATAATGCATAATTGGGTTTCAATTAAATAATTGAATACCATTGGTTGCGAAATGTAAGTATCAATGCATGATATTGATTTACACAATTCAGTAAGTAACTGTCACAAGGTGATTTGTATCAAATTACATTGAAACTACATGTCCCAGAAGTCTTAGGGAAAATGTAATGACAGGAAATGCAATAAAGCAGATGCAAAAAGTAGTGCCACCTACCGTGAGAAAGGCCGCCAGGCCAAAAAGCATCGGTGTGACAGACTGGGCTCTGTAGAATAAAATATAAAAAGACAAGTTCCACAGTGCAGCGTCCTTTGTTACAAAATTTATTTTGGCTATTGGTTTGGCCCTACGCCTGCACCCGCTGTTGAGCGATCCGGTAACGAAACCACATTGAGGAAAAAAAAAAATATATATATATACTACACAGACTCATAGGAGCAGCCCATTGGGGGCGTGTCACTAATTGACTTATAAAAGAAACTGTGACCGGCATGCACGGAATCGAGTTCATCGGCCTCTGAAGAAGAAGTGTAATAATTTGAAACGCGTCAGGCATAATATGATGGATCGACTGTTAAGGAATCGGCAGGCGAAGCACCTTCCATACCTGAATAAAGCTGATTGCAAATACCGCTGTGGAGTGCTGCTCACACGTTTGGACAACAAAGGAGCTTTAATTTATGGCGGCTGTCCTGCCGCCGAGCGCGCACCACCACTTCATTGAGGGCCCTGAGGCTTGGCAACTGCTGGGTCTTGCGAGGGGAAGAGCGGTAAAGGATTGAGGAAGGGCGCGGTTGCCGAGGCTCATCCAAGGGCTTTGAATGTCACCCACAGGAAAATTATGTGCTTCCATTTGCGAAATAAATTATTGCAGGGAGCACAATTCCCATAAGACTACACAGACTCATAGGAGCAGCCCATTGGGGGCGTGTCACTAATTGACTTATAAAAGAAACTGTGACCGGCATGCACAGAATCGAGTTCATCGGCCTCTGAAGAAGAAGTGTAATACTTTGAAACGCGTCAGGCATAATATGATGGATCGACTGTTAAGGAATCGGCAGGCGAAGCACCTTCCATACCTGAATAAAGCTGATTGCAAATGCCGCTGTGGAGTGCTGCTCACACGTTTGGACAACAAAGGAGCTTTAATATATATATATATATATATATATCCATTACCACATTCCCTTCAACCGAAAGGAATTGAGCCCACGCGGGTACCAGGAGCACTTGCTTTATTAGAACACCACAGGCATGACGCGTTTCGTCAGGATCGACTTTTTCAAATGCCGCTAGATGCAGTGTTCTTACTTGTCCACATATTTAAACAGTTTGCCCCTCTACGATTGGTTGAGGCGCTCTGGCAGGCGAGGGGGATATCGTGAAAACCCGGCACTCCGAGTTCCCTTTGAAGCAGTCCATCAGTGTAAGTACTCCCCAAGTGGGCGGTGACTGCTTCCTCCTCTCCTTCACCTGCGATGTTAAGTGGAATAAACAAAGCAGCAGTCCTGGACCCTCACCCCACCGCAGAAACACTGCTGCACCCTGAAATCCCCACTTTAGTAAGTGTAATCCACCCGTGAAGTCACGGTCCAATTCTGGCGTCGGTACAGTCTTTGATCTGCGGCGGTCCGGCATTACCCCAGTTCATGAGGATACAACCAAAAGAACGCCACTAAAAATGCCGGACTACTTGCGGGGTGGGTGCTCACGTGTGCTGTGGCCGCATACCAATATCCATTACCACATTCCCTTCAACCGAAAGGAATTGAGCCCACGCGGGTACCAGGAGCACTTGCTTTATTAGAACACCACAGGTATGACGCGTTTCGTCAGGATCGACTTTTTCAAATGCCGCTAGATGCAGTGTTCTTACTTATCCACATATTTAAACAGTTTGCCCCTCTACATTTGGTTGAGGCGCTCTGGCAGGCGAGGGGGATATCGTGAAAACCCGGCACTCCGAGTTCCCTTTGAAGCAGTCCATCAGTGTAAGTACTCCCCAAGTGGGCGGTGACTGCTTCCTCCTCTCCTTCACCTGCGATGTTAAGTGGAATAAACAAAGCAGCAGTCCTGGACCCTCACCCCACCGCAGAAACACTGCTGCACCCTGAAATCCCCACTTTAGTAAGTGTAATCCACCCGTGAAGTCACGGTCCAATTCTGGCGTCGGTACAGTCTTTGATCTGCGGCGGTCCGGCATTACCCCAGTTCATGAGGATACAACCAAAAGAACGCCACTAAAAATGCCGGACTACTTGCAGGGTGGGTGCTCACGTGTGCTGTGGCCGCACACCAATATCCATTACCACATTCCCTTCAACCGAAAGGAATTGAGCCCACGCGGGTACCAGGAGCACTTGCTTTATTAGAACACCACAGGCATGACGCGTTTCGTCAGGATCGACTTTTTCAAATGCCGCTAGATGCAGTGTTCTTACTTGTCCACATATTTAAACAGTTTGCCCCTCTACGATTGGTTGAGGTGCTCTGGCAGGCGAGGGGGATATCGTGAAAACCCGGCACTCCGAGTTCCCTTTGAAGCAGTCCATCAGTGTAAGTACTCCCCAAGTGGGCGGTGACTGCTTCCTCCTCTCCTTCACCTGCGATGTTAAGTGGAATAAACAAAGCAGCAGTCCTGGACCCTCACCCCACCGCAGAAACACTGCTGCACCCTGAAATCCCCACTTTAGTAAGTGTAATCCACCCGTGAAGTCACGGTCCAATTCTGGCGTCGGTACAGTCTTTGATCTGCGGCGGTCCGGCATTACCCCAGTTCATGAGGATACAACCAAAAGAACGCCACTAAAAATGCCGGACTACTTGCGGGGTGGGTGCTCACGTGTGCTGTGGCCGCACACCAATATCCATTACCACATTCCCTTCAACCGAAAGGAATTGAGCCCACGCGGGTACCAGGAGCACTTGCTTTATTAGAACACCACAGGCATGACGCGTTTCGTCAGGATCGACTTTTTCAAATGCCGCTAGATGCAGTGTTCTTACTTGTCCACATATTTAAACAGTTTGCCCCTCTACGATTGGTTGAGGCGCTCTGGCAGGCGAGGGGGATATCGTGAAAACCCGGCACTCCGAGTTCCCTTTGAAGCAGTCCTTCAGTGTAAGTACTCCCCAAGTGGGCGGTGACTGCTTCCTCCTCTCCTTCACCTGCGATGTTAAGTGTAATAAACAAAGCAGCAGTCCTGGACCCTCACCCCACCGCAGAAACACTGCTGCACCCTGAAATCCCCACTTTAGTAAGTGTAATCCACCTGTGAAGTCACGGTCCAATTCTGGCGTCGGTACAGTCTTTGATCTGCGGCGGTCCGGCATTACCCCAGTTCATGAGGATACAACCAAAAGAACGCCACTAAAAATGCCGGACTACTTGCGGGGTGGGTGCTCACGTGTGCTGTGGCCGCACACCAATATCCATTACCACATTCCCTTCAACCGAAAGGAATTGAGCCCACGCAGGTACCAGGAGCACTTGCTTTATTAGAACACCACAGGCATGACGCGTTTCGTCAGGATGGACTTTTTCAAATGCTGCTAGATGCAGTGTTCTTACTTGTCCACATATTTAAACAGTTTGCCCCTCTACGATTGGTTGAGGCGCTCTGGCAGGCGAGGGGGATATCGTGAAAACCCGGCACTCCGAGTTCCCTTTGAAGCAGTCCATCAGTGTAAGAACTCCCCAAGTGGGCGGTGACTGCTTCCTCCTCTCCTTCACCTGCGATGTTAAGTGGAATAAACAAAGCAGCAGTCCTGGACCCTCACCCCACCGCAGAAACACTGCTGCACCCTGAAATCCCCACTTTAGTAAGTGTAATCCACCCGTGAAGTCACGGTCCAATTCTGGCGTCGGTACAGTCTTTGATCTGCGGCGGTCCGGCATTACCCCAGTTCATGAGGATACAACCAAAAGAACGCCACTAAAAATGCCGGACTACTTGCGGGGTGGGTGCTCACGTGTGCTGTGGCCGCACACCAATATCCATTACCACATTCCCTTCAACCAAAAGGAATTGAGCCCACGCGGGTACCAGGAGCACTTGCTTTATTAGAACACCACAGGCATGACGCGTTTCGTCAGGATCGACTTTTTCAAATGCCGCTAGATGCAGTGTTCTTACTTGTCCACATATTTAAACAGTTTGCCCCTCTACGATTGGTTGAGGCGCTCTGGCAGGCGAGGGGGATATCGTGAAAACCCGGCACTCCGAGTTCCCTTTGAAGCAGTCCATCAGTGTAAGTACTCCCCAAGTGGGCGGTGACTGCTTCCTCCTCTCCTTCACCTGTGATGTTAAGTGGAATAAACAAAGCAGCAGTCCTGGACCCTCACCCCACCGCAGAAACACTGCTGCACCCTGAAATCCCCACTTTAGTAAGTGTAATCCACCCGTGAAGTCACGGTCCAATTCTGGCGTCGGTACAGTCTTTGATCTGCGGCGGTCCGGCATTACCCCAGTTCATGAGGATACAACCAAAAGAACGCCACTAAAAATGCCGGACTAGTTGCGGGGTGGGTGCTCACGTGTGCTGTGGCCGCACACCAATATCCATTACCACATTCCCTTCAACCGAAAGGAATTGAGCCCACGCGGGTACCAGGAGCACTTGCTTTATTAGAACACCACAGGCATGACGCGTTTCGTCAGGATCGACTTTTTCAAATGCCGCTAGATGCAGTGTTCTTACTTGTCCACATATTTAAACAGTTTGCCCCTCTACGATTGGTTGAGGCGCTCTGGCAGGCGAGGGGGATATCGTGAAAACCCGGCACTCCGAGTTCCCTTTGAAGCAGTCCATCAGTGTAAGTACTCCCCAAGTGGGCGGTGACTGCTTCCTCCTCTCCTTCACCTGCGATGTTAAGTGGAATAAACAAAGCAGCAGTCCTGGACCCTCACCCCACCGCAGAAACACTGCTGCACCCTGAAATCCCCACTTTAGTAAGTGTAATCCACCCGTGAAGTCACGGTCCAATTCTGGCGTCGGTACAGTCTTTGATCTGCGGCGGTCCGGCATTACCCCAGTTCATGAGGATACAACCAAAAGAACGCCACTAAAAATGCCGGACTACTTGCGGGGTGGGTGCTCACGTGTGCTGTGGCCGCACACCAATATCCATTACCACATTCCCTTCAACCGAAAGGAATTGAGCCCACGCGGGTACCAGGAGCACTTGCTTTATTAGAACACCACAGGCATGACGCGTTTCGTCAGGATCAACTTTTTCAAATGCCGCTAGATGCAGTGTTCTTACTTGTCCACATATTTAAACAGTTTGCCCCTCTACGATTGGTTGAGGCGCTCTGGCAGGCGAGGGGGATATCGTGAAAACCCGGCACTCCGAGTTCCCTTTGAAGCAGTCCATCAGTGTAAGTACTCACAAGTGGGCGGTGACTGCTTCCTCCTCTCCTTCACCTGCGATGTTAAGTGGAATAAACAAAGCAGCAGTCCTGGACCCTCACCCCACAGCAGAAACACTGCTGCACCCTGAAATCCCCACTTTAGTAAGTGTAATCCACCCGTGAAGTCACGGTCCAATTCTGGCGTCGGTACAGTCTTTGATCTGCGGCGGTCCGGCATTACCCCAGTTCATGAGGATACAACCAAAAGAACACCACTAAAAATGCCGGACTACTTGCGGGGTGGGTGCTCACGTGTGCTGTGGCCGCACACCAATATCCATTACCACATTCCCTTCAACCGAAAGGAATTGAGCCCACGCGGGTACCAGGAGCACTTGCTTTATTAGAACACCACAGGCATGACGCGTTTCGTCAGGATCGACTTTTTCAAATGCCGCTAGATGCAGTGTTCTTACTTGTCCACATATTTAAACAGTTTGCCCCTCTACGATTGGTTGAGGCGCTCTGGCAGGCGAGGGGGATATCGTGAAAACCCGGCACTCCGAGTTCCCTTTGAAGCAGTCCATCAGTGTAAGTACTCCCCAAGTGGGCGGTGACTGCTTCCTCCTCTCCTTCACCTGCGATGTTAAGTGGAATAAACAAAGCAGCAGTCCTGGACCCTCACCCCACCGCAGAAACACTGCTGCACCCTGAAATCCCCACTTTAGTAAGTGTAATCCACCCGTGAAGTCACGGTCCAATTCTGGCGTCGGTACAGTCTTTGATCTGCGGCGGTCCGGCATTACCCCAGTTCATGAGGATACAACCAAAAGAACGCCACTAAAAATGCCGGACTACTTGCGGGGTGGGTGCTCACGTGTGCTGTGGCCGCACACCAATATCCATTTCCACATTCCCTTCAACCGAAAGGAATTGAGCCCACGCGGGTACCAGGAGCACTTGCTTTATTAGAACACCACAGGCATGACGCGTTTCGTCAGGATCGACTTTTTCAAATGCCGCTAGATGCAGTGTTCTTACTTGTCCACATATTTAAACAGTTTGCCCCTCTACGATTGGTTGAGGCGCTCTGGCAGGCGAGGGGGATATCGTGAAAACCCGGCACTCCGAGTTCCCTTTGAAGCAGTCCATCAGTGTAAGTACTCCCCAAGTGGGCGGTGACTGCTTCCTCCTCTCCTTCACCTGCGATGTTAAGTGGAATAAACAAAGCAGCAGTCCTGGACCCTCACCCCACCGCAGAAACACTGCTGCACCCTGAAATCCCCACTTTAGTAAGTGTAATCCACCCGTGAAGTCACGGTCCAATTCTGGCGTCGGTACAGTCTTTGATCTGCGTCGGTCCGGCATTACCCCAGTTCATGAGGATACAACCAAAAGAACGCCACTAAAAATGCCGGACTACATGCGGGGTGGGTGCTCACGTGTGCTGTGGCTGCACACCAATATCCATTACCACATTCCCTTCAACCGAAAGGAATTGAGCCCACGCGGGTACCAGGAGCACTTGCTTTATTAGAACACCACAGGCATGACGCGTTTCGTCAGGATCGACTTTTTCAAATGCCGCTAGATGCAGTGTTCTTACTTGTCCACATATTTAAACAGTTTGCCCCTCTACGATTGGTTGAGGCGCTCTGGCAGGCGAGGGGGATATCGTGAAAACCCGGCACTCCGAGTTCCCTTTGAAGCAGTCCATCAGTGTAAGTACTCCCCAAGTGGGCGGTGACTGCTTCCTCCTCTCCTTCACCTGCGATGTTAAGTGGAATAACCGCAGCTTTTGCATACTTGTCCTACGGTGGGACATTTACCTTCGAGTGGAAATGAAAATTCTTTTCCTGTGGAGACATCACTGTGTGTCCTTGAGCTTTGTGTGTCCGCTTACTTTTCATGTTCACGACTACTCATTTTGGGCACCTCCGGCCTACATGTCAGCAGCTTGTCAATCAACATATTTCTCAGCACTGGCAGCCATGAGAACTCACTCCAGACTAAGGGTTAATCTCAGCATTCATCGTCTGAATGAATCTGACAGACATCCATTATTAACTCAGAGACGTGTATCTTCTTCATCATTGAATTAATTGAACTTACACTGTTTGATGAGTGTATCAAGTCTCTCAGCAAATTTGTAGACTATTTCACCAGCTTTCTGTCGTTCCTGACTGAAAATATATTTTTCATAATCAACATTCGGGATTGGATTCAATTTAAGATTTAGCACTTCTTCGATTTGACAATTTGTGACTTCGTCAATTCGTGGCACTTTCTTTAATACCGCTTTTACTCCTTCACCGGCATGATTTTTAAGGTATTTGCCAATCATTTAGCTGTCTGTTTCTTCCAATGCATCAATAAAATCATCAAACGTTTCTATCCAGGCAGACCACTGTCACCAATATTCTGCTTTAAGAAGTGTCAAATGGAGGTGGTGGGTTCAAGAAGGCAGCAGCTGTATAACCAGTTGTGGAACTTACTGACATTGAGAATCTATGCTTCTGACCTGGACTTTCACTATTCACATCATTAACAAGTCCTTGCAACGTGCTTGCTTCAGGGTTGTCATGGCCAATCAGAATAGGTAGAGCTTCTTTTTGCGTGGTCATCAGAGTTTTTCAACCCTTGAAGGACTTTCAAGTTCTGCATAACGCACCCGGCACTTTGAGTGGTGTCCGCTTCAGGCATCAACAGCCCAATATTCACAACTTCGGGTATTTCACTTGGGTTACGGAACCCACAGCAGTGGTATTCTGACTCCCTTTACTCAGCTTTTGATAAGTACCACGATAATTTCTCAATCTGGTTTTCACTGCCTTTAGCGCTTTTCTTTATTTGGCTAATTTCCACTGCTAGAACTCTCTCGTCCTTGTCTGGTGCTGCTTCTAGAGCTTCTCTGTACCTGGTTGTTTCCACCTTTAGCATTATCCTTCAATACGATTTATAGTTCAGTGTTGTGTACTGGCCCAGGACTTCTTTCACGTCTTTACTCACAGGTTTCTGGCCAACGATGAGTAAACTTCTCAGTGAGGCTTTCGTTCTCATCAAATGCTTCACAGTGGCTGGAGTGGCGCTTTGACTCCACATATGCCAAACGTCAAGCTTCACTTCGACTGAGACACATGCGGCACATACGAGCAGTTTGCTGGACCACGGCAAACTCTCTGTGAGAGCACTGTTGATATTCGGGTTACTTATCCCCTATCTTGTCGCCAGTTGTAGCATCCTCCCCAGCCTGGGTACATGTAAATGAATACACCACACACAGAGCTTAGTATTACAAGTCTTTATTCTTCAGCGTGTAACTGCAAACTAATGTTCTTAACATGAATTCTATTCACCACACCAGAACACTTATGTCATAGTTCTGCGGAGTCCACCAGGAACTAAAAAGGTCCCATCATCATTAACTCACAAGCACTACAATATAGACTGTCAAGCTGGTTTTTGACTTAAAGTATTTCAGAATGTTGAGGTCTACTAGAAAACTCAGTATTTAGTGAGAGTGTTTGAATATCATTATTCAAAGTACCTTAAGGTTTCTAGTCCTGGTTTTCTTGCTGTAAACTGTTGTAAGAAGTCAGTGGGTTTCAGCCCCTTCTACTAGCTTAATGGGCCTTTATTAGGATCAGTAGTTTAAACATACATGGTGGTTGTAGAGTAAATCATCCAAGGACAAGGATAATTTTTCTGTCACCTAAAGGTACCTGAGTGTGAGCTGGATGTACAGATATCCAGTCGCATAATACTGGTCGCAAACTGTGACTAGTATTTTTGTGACCAGTAAATATTTTTAGGAACCTACTCCTAAAAAGGGATTAGGACATAGAAAAAAGCATTTTAACTGTCACAAACGCCGAATAGGAGAATTTGTGACTGTTAAAATGCTATTAAATCTGGCCCTGTATTCCTTGTGACCTAGAGAGTCTTACATATTAATATTATTTTTCTCTCTAGCTGTGACTTAATCACCATTAAACGTACAGTGGGAAAATTGGTCAAGGGTAAACCCTATATTTGCATATACATTATCACAGGTGAAAAATACAATGTAAGTGTAATTTCAAGGAGAAGTGTTTCCCAGGGCAAAATTTAAAAATGTGCCTCCTCTGTATGTTGTTTTGTCCAGCCACATCTACCCTTCTACTCTCATATACTCTTTATTTAGATTTCTTTCTTTCTTTCTGTCTCCTGCTATTTCTCCTGCTTCACCCTCATTACCCCTTTCAGCCTCTTCTCTAACTTTCTCCTCTCCCAGATTCTTATTTCTTACACCTCTCTGTCTCTAATCTCTCCGATGAACTCTTTCCACTCAGTTCTCAATTTCGCTCCCCTTTTTTCTCCTCCTGTTTTCATCTACCTCCCCTCTTACTTTCTCCTATCTCTTACATCTGTCTACATCTCTACCTCCTACTGCCAGCACAAGAATTCGTGTCAATATTTCCCTTTAGCACTGGTGTACATTGTGCTCTTATGGACAATATAATCTCCACTGTTGGTGGCATCCTACACACCATGTAATACATTGCCTTCCCTAAAAATTGACTCTGCAGTTTCCTCTATTGCACACGTGATTCTATCTTTCCCACACATCCTCTCTCTTGTGGCTTTTCTATTATTTGTTTGGCTTCCTTTTTCCATATGCAAGCTGCTCACAAAATACACATTCTCATCTTCCCACCTTCTTCTTCTTCTGTTTGCATACCCTGCTCTCTTTCCTTCCGGGGTTACAAATGCAAAAACAACAGTTGATGGACAGAATGCATAACAATGTCATACATTCACATTATGTGTCTTTTGCTTTCTCGACCCAAGTGCGCCAGGTATGCCCAGACGTGTGTACTGGGCTCACCGTGCCTCTGGAATGAAGCTATCCTGGCTGAAGAGGGGTGATGCCCCGAAACCGGTTCTAGGATGCTTGTTTCCGGTCCAGGGAGGACCTGGCTTGGCAGTTCGGGCTGGACTGTTCCCATGAGGCACAGGGTCAAGACTGATTTGCATATGGCCAGGTCTAAACTGGGGTGGCATGGTGAGCAAAAGAATGATGGATTTAACCCAGATCTCTTGACTGGGGTGAATGTTCTGATTTGCTCTGCATTCCGTCCATCAATTGTGAGTCTTTTGCCCTCTCCTTCCCTCTCACTCTCCTCATCAAAATCATCATCCTACTTTCATCCCCTGACACCTCACCTCCAACTCCTCCTCTTTTCCCTGTAGCTCGCTTCTTACACCCTTTTCCTTACCATCCTCTTTGGAACCCTCCTCTCTGTCACATATTTTTTCACACATCTATTTCCACCTTCCGCATACATCCTTCCCTTCCCTGTCCTACAGCCTCCTCACACCCAACCCCTCTATGTCACATACATATTCTTACACCATCTCTCTCATTAAAACTCTTCCGAACACATCCAATCATCTTTCACATAGCATCAAGAATTTCCCACCTAGTCGCAGTTAGAGAGAGGTTACAAGGTTGGTCAGGAAATGGGGACTATGTGGGAAGCTGTTCAGACAGTGGTGCATATGTAGTGGAGGGCAACCAGGTGGAAGGTGGGGTGTGAGATGCCTGGTCATCATGAGGGTCATGATACTACATGACTTAACGGCTAGGATAGATGAATGCCCATCAACTTTTGTTGGTTGTAAAGTGCCTGTGTCACTCAGTTCACATCCAATGTTCAGTTTCTGTTTGAAGTATGCACATTTTTGTTCCCTCCTTGACTATTGCTCATGAATATTGACAGACTGAAAGGCCACCATCAAAGACTTGAATGTTAATTCCTTTTAAGTCATGACCCAGGCCTTTACTAACATACAAAAATGATTCATAAGTTGCTTGTCAGGAGCAAGCCAACATCAGGTGTTGTTAAACACAGCAGATTGGTTTCTGGGCACACAAGGACATAGAGTCACCTCTATTTCAAGATAATTGCCTCTACATACCTAGCCAATCATTGCAACAACATTTTTTGTTTAAAGTCACACGACTCGAGTACATAACACAAGTGTTGGTCGCTCATATGAGTTGGGACTTTGCACAGTATGTAATGAAGCTCTCGAGCCAAGTCTGATCCTACCTACTCATTTAGTTTATTACAACCCCTTCCCTCACCTCTGATACCTTGGTCTCACATATCAATAGATTTTGTTTTTGATTTACCTGTGTCCTTTCAGTGCACCATTTTATTGATAGTGATTTATTATTTTACCATATCAGGTCACTTTATTTCCCCTTTGGTTTTGCTTTGTTCGCCCTAAGTTGGCAGGGTATGCCCAGACGTGGGTCCCTTACTCACTTTGCCACTGGATTCCGATAGCCTGGCTGATGAGGGTTATGAACCCAAAACCGGTCCCAGGATGCTTGTTTCCGATTCAGGGAAGACATGGCTTGGCAGTTCGGGCTGGACTGTTCCCATGAGGTACAGGGTCAGACTGATTTGCATATGGCCATGTCTGAACTGGGGTGGCAGAGTGGGCTAAAGAATGATGATGGATTAAACCCAGATCAGTGGACTGGGTGTGAGTGCTTGGAATGTTCAACACTCCGTCCATCAACCCCTTTGGTTTTTGCTTTGTTTGCCCTAAGTTGGCAGGGTATGCCCAGACGTGGGTCCCTTGCTCACTTTGCCACTGGATTCAAGATCGCCTGGCTGGTGAGGGTTATGAACCCGAAACTGGTCCCAGGATGCTTGTTTCCGGTCCAGCGAAGACATTGCTTGGCAGTTCGGGTGGACTGTTCCCATGAGGCACAGGGTCAGACTGATTTGCATATGGCCATGTCTGAACTGGGGTGGCGGAGTGAGCTAAAGAATGATGATGGATTAAACCCAGATCAGTGGACTGGGGATGAGTGCTTGCAATGTTCAACACTCCGTCCATCATCCCCTTTGGTTTTGCACTTTATTTCTTTGCCTGGGCTCCCTTGAGCACCTTGGTTATCGCAAGATTTTTTGAGAGATATTGTGCTTTTACATGGTCTCCCCGGTTTGTAGCACAATTTTGGAACTTCTTGTTAAAACAATTGTGCTCTCTTCATTTTAAATCAACCAGCTATCATACACAAATAGATGGCCAGACAGAGGATTTTAATCCATTGAACAATATCTCAGTTGTTTCCTGATGGATCACTCAGAGATCTGTAAAGCTCACATTGCCTTGGGAGGATTAGGTTTACAATAATACACTGCATATGTTTGATGGGTATTCTGTCTTTTATTGCATATATATAGCATTCATCCCAAGTTCTCACCAGACACCTTGTTTTCCAGTGATGTTCATTCTGTGCAGTCATTGGTCAAACGCTTACCCAGAATACACAAACTGGTGTCCTTCCAACCTGTAAGGACAAGCTAGATTACAAAAGATACGTCAGATAGAGTCTGCCCTATAGAACTGGAGATGATATATGCTTATACTTGGCATTCCTGCTAATCCCTGAAGATCCCCCCCCACACACACACAAGTTCATCCTATGCTTCTTGGGTCTATACCACATTACTCAAATATTGGATAAGGCAGTTGTTTACCTGGATCTTCCACCTAGATGGAAAATCCAACCTGTGATATATGCCTTTCATTTAAAACCTGTGATTGTATGTTTTGTAACCCTTTCCCACTGTAGTTGACTGGCTAGTCTTCAGAACATGACATTGAGGCCATTTTAGGTTGAAGAATAAGACAGGCGTAGGTGGACAGGATATGACATTTCTTAGAGATCAACTAGCCACTGACGTCCAGTTGTAGATTTCCTAATAACCCTTCCTGGGGCCGGAGTACAACCAGTAGCTCCCACCATGCATCAGAAAAAGAGAGGCGACAAAGGTTAACGGGTTATGGGGCCTGTGCAGAAAGAACACCAGGCGGTGGCATATTTAGAGGGCTAGGTAGGCACCTCTGGGCATAGGATGTATGTACTGCTTGAGGGTCATGGAGCACAGCGGCCAGCTTCCCCTTCCAGGGTTTATGTGACTCAGCAGCACAGACAGCATGGATGAGTGAACGCCAAGCAACATTAGTTCGTTTTAGGGTATCCCTGTTGCTACACTTATATATATATTTTTCCACTTTCCCTTAGTGTCAAGGTTCTGTTTTTTTGTTTATTGGCTCTATGTAGTACTGTTGTATCCTTACATTGTCCTGCCGGACAGCCCCCAACTTCTTCCATGTCCGAAGGTGGCATCTTGCTGACTTCAAGGTGCATTATGGCATGCTCTCCAGACGCCCAACGTATTGTTCCTGCGTAGCTTCCATTCTCACTTGGATAACCTGAACTTCAGAACTAAGAGGCTGAATCAGCATGTCGAAGAATAAGATACAGTACTACGTGTCTCTTCTTACCCACCCGGCCTTTTTCAATGAACTGTTACTAAGGGCCAGATTGCAAGTATAGGTGCTATTTATCACACCTGGTAAATCATGATCCCACGGGGTTTATTATTTATCGGGTGCACTCAAAAACCCCTTTAATGTGAGTTTCTGGAGAATAACATGCATATTTTTGTGTTTAACGCACCAAAATCTGAATGATACGGTAAATTATATGGTTTCCCATGTTAAATTTCACCAAGTTTGACCTGCGGACAGTTCATGAAAGTTGAGGTATTTAACGCATCCAATAATAATTGGATGCAGTAAATATCACTCCACTCGTAATTCCGACCCATGGATAAACAGAGGTTTACCCATGGCTCAGGGGGAAAAAAAGACTTGTAATCAGGTCCTTAGAGTTTGTCTTTCATAAATGTTTAGGTCTGAAAAAATCAAACTAAAGTTCAGTGGGACCTTCACAAACAGACGCTGTGCTGATTGTTTAGGTTTCCACATTTTGAAGAGTGTTACTAATACAGCTGTAAACCTATCAGGTTAGTGTGACTGGAGCAGCGCAGCGACACCCTAGTACAAATGCTCTTACCTTTGAATGCGCATCAGGGCCGGACTGGCGTTTCCCCAGTGGGCCGCTAGGCTGGGGGCTGGTTTTGGGTTCCTGGGGGGCCGTTTGTGTAAACAGGGGCCTGCAATATCGTCCCCCAGTAACAAAATCAGCCGAAACCGACCATTGCAAACAGCTCAGCCGCACCCCCTTAGCCCAACAGGGGGGCCGGCCGAGCAGTTTGCCAGGACCGGTTTCGGTTTCCAGTCCGGCCCTGATGAGCGTGCGCTTGGTATTTAAACCACTGAGAGCCACCACACAACTGCACAGTGTAAAACATAGTGTCCCCCTCCTCCCGGGGAGGGGGACACTATGTTTTAATTGGAGAGATGAGGGGCACTGTTGCCCGTGGTAGTGAGAGAATCTGAGGGGGTAGTCATGGTATGTGGGAGCACCAAAAATGATTGTCGCACCTGGCGCCGCCAGCGCTAAAGCCCCGCGAGGGCACCATACATTTCACGCTGAAGGCTGACAGTCAGACGTGGGCGAATGCAGTATTTATCGTCTACTTAAGCAGTTTGGGGACCCCCACAGAGTCATTACTGGAAGCTGGGGACCCTCGCCTGAGCAGTTTCAATTATTTGAACAGCTAAACAATACCCAAAAATACAGAAACAAGGATACATCTCACAAATACACTAATGATGAAATATTTTATTTAATTCACATACAAAATGTTATTTATACTTTATTAGTCTGCTAATATTTCATTTTATATACAATCGCAGACCCCCGGAGTAGGTGTTGTGGACCCGCAGGGATCCACAGACCACAGGTAAAAAACACTGAATGGCATTATTCCAGAAGCTTGGAATCTTCTGATTGATTGAAAGTTTTCACAGAGGGACTAGTTCTTGCTTGACTGGACAGACTGTGACCCTGTGTACCCTCCTGACTCATGCACAAAACCCAAAAATAGCTTTTTGCCTCGTGACAAAAACAGAACAGTCATAAGTCAAATGTTGGGCAATTCAACATGCTTAGGCTATCGGAGCAGATGCACAGCATGTGATGCAGTAGCCATGGTAGCCATTTTCAGTGTGTAAGATGGCCAGCACCCACAATCAAACAAGTCATTTTATTGGAGGGAGCTTTGGAAGGGCACTTTCTTCATTGGGAGCTACAGGTTTATGTCTGGTGCCTCAAGAACTCTGGATACACAATGGTCAACATTGGCGGATTGTTTCGGCACTTCTGCTGCCACCTGATACCCAGTCGCCCAGTAACTGTGCGGTACTAGGTGGGCAGAACCCTGGCAGTCTCCCCGTACCTTTAGCCAAGAACCAGTGCAAGGACTATCGATACCCACACAGAAGATCCCTTGGTCTCTTTGTACATCAACCCAAATCCTCCTCTGTAATCCCACCTTCTATCTGACTTCCTGTGGCTGGTGATGGACACTTTATGTAGCCAGTGCTTAATTTGAGCTGGTGGTTGCAGTTGGGAACCACCAGCATTCTTTTTTGGGGACAGGGACATATTTTAACCATCGATATTGACCCAGAAGAAGAGAGAGAAAGACACAAAAGGAGGAATAAGCAAGAAGACAAAAACGAAAGATAACCTGCAAGACTAAGAGAAAGAGACCAGGGAGAGAATGAGTGGGAGAAAGAATAATGATGCTTAATTAAAAGATTATACAGCTTTGGCATTTGGCAAAGCTGACATTTGGCAGCTGCCAGAGAGAGCCTTTGTGCAAAATAAATTGACCTTGGCAATTATTCTTTTACAAAGTAAGCACTGTATGGGGCGTTTTAAATTTTTTTTTATTTTTTTTTAATGTAATTTATTTATTTCCACGGAGGTACCGGTGACAATACCGATTAAATTCATGCAGTTGATACAGTTATGAAAATAGCAATTGAATTCATACAATTGAGACAGTTGTAAATAAAACAAAATAAAACACAAGAAACATCTTTAGGGACAATACGATTCAGTAATCATCAGACATTTGGCAATTAAAATATGAAGTACTACTAGGCTCATCATGCCTCCAGATAATCTGTGAAAGCACCGCAAATTAACAAACCAAATCATTTCTTCCTGGCCCCCTTCAGAGCATATAAACTCCATTCCATTTCATAAATATTGTAAAACTTGGCCCTCCAAAATTCAAATGTCAGAGCCTCCGGCAATAACCATTCCGTTGCCATACATAAACGCGCTACAGTCATCGAAAGAAATAGAAAATATTTGTGCTCACTTAATGTAGGACCGTTACATACATTTTGTCCTACTCCCAATAGCATAAGTGCCGGAGAAATCTTAAGCGGACAATGCAGCACAGTTGAAATAAATGTCTCAATGCTGGTCAAAAAATGCGACAACTTAGTACAATGAAAGAAAATATGCAGCATATCAGCATCCGGGTCACCACAGCGGAAACATTTCCCGTCGTATTTATTACCCCAGGTTGCCATCCGCTTAGGAGTATAATATAGCCTGAAAACCGTCTTATAAATTTGAGCTTTTAGGTTAGCAGCCAGACATATCTCCTTAGCCATACATAAAGTGTCTTGAATATCCAATTCTGAGTCTCCTAACTGATTTTGCCAGTAGAGGTTATATTTTTGCATGTCATCCTCTCTAAACTCCATCAAAATCGAGTAAAGTGAACCTATCCTTTTTTTAAGACGAATCCCCTCCACTAATATATTAGGAGAAGACTTAATCTGTTTTTTTAAACAAAAGTCTCGCATTTGAAGGTATTTAAAAAACGATGATTGGGGCAGCTTATATTTGTCTACAAGTTTTCCATATGTAACAAATATTGCATTTATATCATATAAATCTCCAATTTTGCATACCCCTTTTTTTGACCAGCCCTTTGCCACTTTGTCCCAAAAAACAAAAGGGAGTATTTTATCAGCACTGAAAGGGGTATAATATGTAATTCTACCCACATTTATTAGTTTCCTAACACTTCTCCATACTTTAAAAGCTGAATCTAATACCTTGAGGCGGGTATGCTTGTAATAATTGCCCTCCAACTCCTTTAATAAACATCCTTTTGCCTGTTCTCCTAATAGCAAAAAAAAAATCGAAGGTGCATCCGCTTCATCCTCCATAGGCTCTCCTGTCAGCATAAACCTCATTCTTTGCAGAAAACAAACATAGTAATAAAATAAAAAATCCGGTAAACCACGTCCACCCCTTTCTTCCGGTAGCGTCAGCCATTTCATAGCTCGTCGAGTTTTTCCCGGGGCCCAAAAAAATTTGAAGTACATGGACTGAAGTTGTTGTATATACTTTGATGGAAATTCCAGTGGAATGCTCCGAAATAAATATCATATCTTAGCAAGAACGTTCATCTTAATGATGTTCCCTCTTCCTATTATAGATAATTGCAATTGCCCCCATCTCTCTAGTGATTGCTTAACTTGATATGTTATCTCTTCCCAATTAGTGTCAACTATCTCTTGCATTTGAGTTTTAATTTTTATACCTAAATATGTGACCTCAGTGGTTACCCTTGAATCATTAAGTTGTATATTCTCTGTGCACAGAACTTGAGTTTTTGCTGAATTTCATTTATAGCCAGACATGGCTCCAGAAGTCTCTAGATAATTGTTCAATCTCCCCTATTGCCTCTCCAGGATCGATTGTTGCTATCGCAATATCATCCGCATATGCGAATACTGAATATGCGATTTCTTTAACTACAAATGGTTTGATATGAGGTGAATTTTGCAAACTAATAATAAAAGGATTAATAAATAAGGCAAAAAGCAATGGGGAACACGGACAGCCTTGCCGTGTCCCTCTCGTTATGATGATCTTTTCAGATTTTAAGCCCATAGCAGTTATTCTAGCGTTGGGTGTCTTATATAGAACCTGAATTGTAGTCAAGACAGCTTTCCCAAATCCCATCCTTCTCATCACTTCCCATAAATATAACCACTCCACACGATCGAAAGCTTTCTCAGCATCAAGCAATATCAGCGCTAGATTTCTTTTTTCCACTTCCGCTATATCAAATAAGGTAATAACCCTGTTAATATGTGTAACCGTGCCTCTATTTGGAATGAAACCGTGTTGATTTATTGCTACAAGTGGTGTTATAACCTTAGATAACCGGTTCGCAATCATTTTTGAATACAACTTGCTATCACAATTAAGCAAAGATATTGGGCGGTAAGATCCGGGTAACTCCGGAGGCTTCCCTTTTTTACTAAATACAACAATTGAAGCATCATCCCATGTGGTTGGAGCTTTCCCCCTTTGTGCCATTCTGAAAGTCTCCAGCATAACCTTTTTCAATGATTCGAAAAAACATTTATACACTTCTCCAGGAATAAAATCAGGGCCTGCCGCCTTACCATTCGGTATACTTCTAACTGCCACCTCTAATTCTTCCATAGAGAAGGGCTGTCCAAAAATTCCGCCTCACTATCATTTAATTTATTAAACATGCCCTCTTCCCATTCCTGACCTGCTGCAGAGTTTGACTGATGAGTATATAGTTCCGTGTAGAACTGCTGGAATATATCTAATATTTTCCCCGGCTCCTCATGAATCACCCCAAACTGATCCTGTAGTTTGGGGATCAAACGAGAGGTCGCCTTCATTTTTAATCTTAAAGCCAGGGACCGGCCAATGGACTCTCCATATTCATGAGTATGCCTTCTATTTACTAAATATTTCCGCGCTATCTCTTCAGTCCATACCCCAATTATACTCGCCCGACATCGTGCTACTCTGCCCTCATTCTCAGATATATTCAATAAATTATCCTTTTTCCCAATTTCTTTAATCAACTCTTCTTCCGCTGCCCTTAAGCAGTTATACAGCTCCCGCATTTGAAAGTGTAGTTTATTTTGATGATACAGCCCATAACTCACCGCCTCCCCTCTAAAACAAGCCTTAAATGTGTCCCATACCGTTTCGATATTGACCGAGCCAAGATTGATATTGAAAAATTCTACTATCCACTTATTCATATGTGTTCTATACTCTTCATCAAGACAGAGCTTCCTATCGTATGAAAAGCTCCTTAAACGATCTATCTCTTTTGGGATTGGACACTCAATTAGAATTGGGGAGTGGTCCGATGAAACTCTAGGGAATATCTGTATCTTTGTCCCACAATGAATAGATGTAGAAGTTAAAAAATAGTCCAACCAGACAAATTTCTTGTGCGGAGCAGAATAGTAAGTGTATCCTGGGAGTGTCGGATAATTTTTACTCCAAATATCTACCAGACCGTGATCAGTAACCAAGTTATGTAAGGCTTTAAAAACTTGTGGTTTGGGGCCCCTATAATTTTCTAAGCCTGCAGCTTACTCCGTGGTATTTAAGTTGATGTTCAAATCTCCACATATAATTAAAGGAGATCTCCAATTGGCAAGTTCTGTATTTAACCATCCCAAAACCTCGGCCTCATCCATGTTAGACCCATAAATTGAACATATTGTAAAAAATCCACCTCCCACTTTTAATTCTGATATTGCCCATCTACCCCACTTGTCGGTTAAATTGCGAACAGCAGTGCAGTAGCCCGGTCTGGACAAAATCATTACCCCTCTAGTCATATTAGTTTGTTGAGAGGCGGCAATTAAAGTGTACCCTAAGTCTGCTATGAGTTTCCTTTTGTCCCATGGCAAATGGGTTTCTTGTAGACAGAGGATATCTGATTGAATAAAGCGGATTTCAGCTGCGATTCTCCTTTTATTACCATAATTGAGCCCGGATACATTGAATGAACAAATTCTAATATTTCGTGACATACAATATTAATGTCAAAATCCTCCGATCAGAATTAATTCTACCTAAACACCTATGTGTTAATTTAATTAGATTACTTAGAATAATGTCCCTATACCAGCAATATATTTTCTTTTCAGAATTGCCACTCGAGATCACCGTGGATTTTTCCCCTTTTACCCCCAGTACCCTCCACCACCTACCTCCCCTCCTACCCCTCACTCCCTGCCCCCTCCAGGAACCCCCCCACCCCCCTCCCCTTTTAACAAGGCTTTTGGACTCACGGTCCTGTTGATGGTAGCGAGCTTCCCGCCCCCTCTGTCGTTTCCCCACAGGGCTATCCACAAAAAACTTTTTTTTTTTTTATATGTTCATCTTGACTTTTAGCTTTCTATCAGCCCTCTATACTCATACAACAACTAAATCATATTAAGCTAAGAGCCTAAACGAGAAGAAAAAAGGCATTATTAATACTGCAATAACAATGATATAGTTCATATAATTCATATGGCTAATTCTATATTAACTAGTGTTCCAATTTAGTGAACCTGAGAAGCTAAGAGTCCTTTATAGACTGCAGATGTTCCTTTGCTGCCGCAACATTAGTGAAGAACCGAACATTCTCCTTATAGATCACTTTAAGTTTCGCCGGGTTCATAATATAAGCTTGAGCACCCTTTATTTGAAATTGATTCACCAGCTGTCGCAGCTGCCAGCGATTGTCCATTGTATATTTAGAATAATCTAGTGTAGCAAAGAAGGTAAACCCTTCAGCCATAGATTTTCTATTTGGTTGAGTATGCATATATACATCTTCTCTGGCACGAAAGTTGTTGAAGGCCACAAGAAAAGGTCTAGGTTTAGTGGCATTCTGCCCAGGTCGAAGATGGATATTAAAAGGATATCTATTGGCCCGCTCAATCTCCCGCTCCCAATCCCATTTGCTCAAATGCCTTCTGAAAAAGTTCCACTATAAATTTACGCGGATCTTGCCCTTCTTTACCTTCAGGAATTTGCATCAGTCTTAAATTATTGCGCCAAGCGCGGTTTTCGAAATCTGCCATTTTCCATAATAAATCCTCTTTATTAACACTTAAAGTCTCTGTGACTGCTTTCTGTTTTACCAGTTCATCCTCAATGTTAGAAACGCTGGTTTCCACCTCAGTGAACCTTTCTCCAAAATCAGACTGTGCCTTTACTAGCCTCCGAATGGAACCTTGCAGCTTTCGGCAGGAGTTCTGAATTCTGTGACTTTCTAGCTCGGTTTTGTCCATATGACTCAAGATGGTCTGATATTTCGTAGCTAGAGTAATATTGTCAGACAGACCTTCTTGAAACCCTCCAGCCGCCCCCTCTATCATAGACAAATCCCCTCCACCCCTCACTGTAACCAGGCTTTCCTCTTCACCAACTTCACCAAGTTGATCATCGTCACACTCACTCTCAGCCTCCTCCATACACATTTGTTTAGAGTATTGCGCAGCTAGGTCTTCACATGAAGAGGCTGAGTTTTCTGATACAGAATAGAAATCCCCAGATTCAGCCTCCATAGGTATAACAGTGGCCAATTTCCCTGCAAGAAGCTTTTCCATCAAGGTAAAGCCATCAGGGGGATTTATCACGCTGTCTTCCTCTAATCCAGTGTTACGCTCCTCTTCTGGCATAGTGCTATCTATACCTCCATTTTCATTTGATGGAATAGCTACTGTGGTAGCGCTTTGTGGTGCTATTAAAGAACTTTCTGATTGAAGTCCTATTTACACATTAAGCGCCTTCCCCTTTCGTTTTTGTTCTGCGGCGGTGAACAGGGCAGAAATAGTCTGTTTTACTTTCCCTGAATTCTCACCGGAAGTCCGCCTCCCGTTTTTTTGCGCAGTGGCCCCGTTTAGATCTTTCTCACCTCCTCCTATAGTCGCTGATGCAGCCGTATTCGCCGCGTTCACCTCCTGTCCTCGTTGTTTACGTGTGTTTTTCGGGGCCATTGCTTCTCTCTCCACTCTCTCCACACAGTCGCAATAGCCGTTCAAGCGGTGCTCACCACGTAGCCAAGCCGCTGCACCTGTGTAGGTTACCGCCCACCAGGCTCTGCGGAATCTCACCAGCGCCGTAACTACTTCCAGCATCGACGTTCTTCAGCGTTCAGCGTTCTTCGCCTTTCCGTTATTAACTTTTCACTAAATGTTGAAGTTTATGAAAGAAGCTGCACGTCCACCCTTCAGGTATGTAACAAGCTCCAGACTTGCCGGCGACCTTGGGCTCTGTGTTAGGCTGCTTACAGCAGCTCCATACCATAGACCTGTGGGTCAGCGAGAGAGGTCAGCTCACACGTCCGACACGTCCGACCGTGCGGGCGCCATCTTGCCTCTCGGGGTGTTTTTAATTTTGAGGGTGCAATACTTTTTCTCCACTTGCAGATGACGTGCAGTATCCTTAGGATACAGTTCTACATTACTTAAAACTGGCAAATTAATATGATAACTTAAAAGTAGCAAATACATTTTTCCCACATGTGGGCAGGGGCTTTTGCTCCTCAGTGCTGGTCTCTGAGCTAATCAGTTCTGACTCTCTCCTACTGACTCTTATGATCTCTGAAGCTGGGCCTAGCCAGGGCAAGAGATATGGGGGTTACTCCTGCTCACACCTCTAACAGGTGCTGAGCTCTAGAAAACAGTGACAGCACTTTGGGCCCACTTTTAATTGCAGGCGTTTCTCCTATTTCAGTGTAGTTTTTACTAGAGGCAGTACACAAATTCCAATGCAAATATTTTTATATTTCTGCAGGAAAGCCAGTAAGTACATTGTTGAAAAACCAACAAATATATGGACATGCTGGTCTCAATTTAATGCCTAAAATAATCAAAGAAACTCGATCAAACTTTGTTCCCTTCTTTTGTGTTCATCAATCTGAATATTTACAAAAACGAATTGAAATGTGAATGTCTCTGTCCCACTTATGCACAGTTCCCCTCAGTTAGGTTTTTTGTGCTCTGATGTCAAGATTTCACCCTCTTCCAACTAGCATCTTTTGTCAGTTCCTCTCTGGTTTTATGGACAGACACCTGTCTCCACTCACATCTTGTCTCCTTCCCCTTTTGTGTGCTTGTGCCCCTGGAGCACACATGCTTGTCACATTCAGTCATGGCAGGTAGAACAGAGCCTCCACTACGTGAATGAGTTACCCATCTGGGCGACATCCCTGCATAAACTCACTCTGTGGGTGTCCCCTGCTGAGCCCAGCCTAAAACTCATTGGACCTGCGCTTATAATGAGTGTGTACCTCAGTCAGTGCCTTCTATGTTTCGCGTCTGCGTGATAGCTGCTGTTGTGGCCTGCTTCTTTGGCCCTTGGCATACTTCCTTCATTTCTAACAATTCTGCAGTCTTTTGCCTCGTCCAGAAAATTGAGACAGAGGGTAAAGCAGAACCACATTTAAAAATGTGCAAGATCTGTGGAAAATGTCTAAAATGTGCAAAGTCTGCTAGAAATCACAAAAGATAGATTCCCTGCAAAATGATCCGCGACAAAGATTTGGTCTGTTGCCAGGTCTTACTGTTGGTGTTGCAATCAAACACTCTGCAACTCCTGCAAACGTCTTTGCTTTCTCTTAAATATAAATGACTCCATACTGTGTAATAAATCGTAACCCTATTTTTATCCACAAAAGAAGTGTGCATCATGCTCCCTGTGGTAAGTTGGTCACAGCTCACCTCATCTGACAGTAAAGAATCATTAACACCACGAGACAAGGACAATACAAGCAGATGGCCTTAGCTATGTAGGGTGCTGGATCACTCATTGGTGTGCACTGTCCCCTGCAGTAGTGTGCAGTCCTTGGGTACACAAGTGAACCTGCTAAGGCCTTTCACCCACCTACTACCAAAACCCATGAAGCAAGCATGCAGAAGGAAAAAGACCAACTGCCAGCTTTGTCAACTACTGAATCCAAGCAGGGGAAGAGGGTGCATTGTGTTTTTTAACCCCTTCTATGCCCATGACGAGATAGTCTCGTCATGGAGCGCGGTGGCGCTGTGCCCATGACGAGACTATCTCGTCATGGGCATAGAAGGGGTTAAAGGGAGACTATTGGTAAGACTTGGGTTCATTATGGAAATGGCACCAATTACCTAAAATGTAGAAAAGAAAAACTCTCCATCAAAATAATTACCAATCAATCTGGAAGAGCCCTCTTTCGAGACTGAGGTATAGCTGAATGTTTTGCCTGATATTATCAAGCCCGTTATACTCCTGACTCTATGCCTTCTGAGGATACTATCAGGGCATGTTTCGCTCATTCCTCAATGCATAAGTCCTGACCAATCAATCTTGCTTCACTTGAGAACGCATTGAGCAAGGTGGAATGTATTTAGCAGTTAAACGTTTTCCACTAGGGAAAGCACCCAGACCCTACAGGAGGGTTACAGTAAAATGTTATCTCCAGTTCTCTAAATCGCTTTTTCTCAAATTATTCAAATTAATTACTCAGGATCTCTCTCTCAATAAATCCGCAGGTTCTTTTACAGAAGCTCTGATTCGCCTTATTCCTAAAAAGGACAGGGATCTTTCTTAATGCAAAAAATTACCGTCTGGTAAAAAACAAAATGATTGTAAAATCTTTGCTAAAGCTTTTGCCCTTCGGCTTAACACATTTATGCCTGGTCTCATCCATGCTGAACAATAGGTATTTGTTAAAAAAAGGATGTTGTTGATAATATGAGTGTCCTTTTGAACATTCTCAGTAAAGCACCTAAATTCTCGCGGTGGTAGCTTTGGATGGCGAGAAGGCTTTTGATCAGGTGGACTGGCAATTGTTTATGCACGCTCTCCGCTGGCATTTGTTTGGTCCACAGTTCCTCACACTCATTTTATTATTATATTCCTCTCCCTGTTCCTCTGTCTTAGTTAATAGACTTCAATCCACATATTCCCCCCTTAAAAGAGGTACAAGGCAGGGATACGCTTTATTGCCTTTATTATTTATTCTAGCCCTGGAACCTTTTATCGTTTGAAACATTCTGATGATGTTTCTGGTTGCCAGCTAAATAATGTACACATTACATTTATAGTGTATGTAGATGACATCCTTCCTTACATCTCCAAACGAGAATGCTCTCTTTCTCATTTCTTTGAAAAGTTAGGTGCATACTCCAGAGTGTCTAGTTACAAACGTAATATAGACAAGTCCAAAGTGATGTCCTCGAATACATTTTGGTTAAAATCTTCCTTTGCTGGAACGGGCTTCTCATGGAACCCCAATCAGATCAAATGCCTATAAATCTTGTATCACAACTATCTCAGAGATGCACTTCATTCTTATATGGATGCCCTCTTTGTAAAATTGAAAAATGAAAGTAGGGCTGGTCACTTGTATTCTTGTCATGGTGGGGTCACCTTGATACAATTAAAATGATGCTTCTTCCTATCATTAATTTTTATCTCATAATGTTGTCAATAAAAATACATAATAAGTTCTTCATAGCTATAGATAAGCTTTTATCCAGGTTCTTGTGGAATGGGAAACCTTCCTGTATCTCCTTACAGCGCCTTAAACCACCTAAATATCCTGGAGGGGTCAACTTCCCTACCTTTTCTCATTATCACAAAGCATTTGATATTAAACATGGTCAAGATTGCTTTCTCGGTTCCTCAGAATCTCAATCCAAACTGTGGCACCGGTCTGATCTCGCTCTTATCTTTCCCTTCTCTCATGCCCACATACTCCACGTGTCTCATTCCCCTAAGTATTGAATACCAGCAGTCAAATCACATTCCTGCTCTCTTTTCAAGCCCTATTTACCAGTTCACCTTTCTCCATTTGAGCACTTTGCTCAGAGTCCTATTTGGTATAAGAAAAGGATCGTGGTAGATGGCAAATCTCTCTTGTGGTGTAATTGGTTAGATAAGGGTCAATTTCACCATGACCCCATACAATATTATGCTGTGGAATATTATTGGTCTTTTAGATAAAATCAAGCACTTCGCAGCATTGTGCTACACCCAGTGTTTCCTACCATCCATATTGATGCTTCAGGAGACCCACTTACTAGGCTCTAGTGGTCCATTCCTAGCTCAACGGGATTTTGACAGAGTCCATCATGCTGGGTTTGCCACGGGGCCCTGGGGGGTGGCGATCCTCCTGCATCGGGCCTTTTCCAGGGTAGTGACTCAGTCCTGGTCTGAATCTTAGGACCGCTTTATCACCCTGGCCGGCTTATTGGACGGCTGCCCACTGACACTCCTTTGTACTTATGCCCCTCTGTAGCATTGGATTCCTTTCTAACCACACTCCTTGCCATGGTAGTTCAGTTCCAGTCCAGCTTCATTCTCATGTGGGGGGGAGGAGGGGGGCAGTTAACTCAGTCACTGATTCCACTAGTCCACCTTCAGACACTCATTTTAGTAGAGCCAGATCGCTTCACAAATGGGTTGAAACTCTGAACCTCTGCAAAATATATGGAGGATCTGGAACCCTAGACAACAACAGTGCACACACACCTCGGTGGCACACCATATTCATGCATGTATTGACATGCTTTTCCTGCCAGCCTTAGATGTCCTTTCAGTGTCTCATGTACAAATCCTCCCCCATGGGATCTCTGATCATGCCCCGCTACTACTCCGTATCGGGGAGTCCAGCATAACTCGCCACCCTTATGGTGACTTAACACAGGCACCTTCAAGACAAGACCTACACCCGCACTTTGCGGCAAGTTGTCACGCAATATTTCCAACTCAATGCAATCATCGGGCACTTTATGGGCTGCATGCTAGGGCACCATGCGGGGGCTCACCAAGAGCGTTCTTAGGCATGCAGAACAAAAGAGACACCAGCGTATCATGCAATTGGAAACTCAAGCCCCCCAGCTGGAATCGCAACTTCCTGCGGCAATGCAGAGTGACGCTAGCAGGCACTTGTCACTAATTCATGAGGAGATGAGACACCTCTCCTTAGAGACATCAAAACAAATTTGGCGAGCATCCAGAGCGTCGATCTATGCCTGGGGAGATAGGAATAGGAAACTACTGTATTGGTTGACGTCCTGACCACTCTCCAACTTTTTCATTTCAGCGATAACTGATGGAGATGGCGTCGTCCACAGCACTTCCCCTGCTGTCACCCAAGTATTTGCAGACTACTACTTGTTGATTTACGTGGCTCCCCATGACCGGCAGCGGAGTTGGCTGCTCTTCTCCTTGATGAGATACCCCTGCCCCGCCTTTCTGCCGTTGAGCGCCTGGGAGTTAGAAGAACCTATTACAGCAGAAGAAATTGGTGAGGTAATCTCAGCAATAGTCACAAAACGCCGGGCCCGATGATTATCCCATAGAATTTTATGTCAAATACAGAGATGTCTTTCTTCCCCACCTGCTGGGCCTCTACAAGGAAGCAATTAAACGTGTTCCTTCCCTTGCGACTTAGATCAAGCAGCAATAGTAGTCATACCTAAGATGCTTCCCCCATTGGTTTCTTCCACTAACTGTCCTCCCATCTCCCTCATTAATGGGGAAGTAAAAATCTTTATATATGGACCGGAATGGGATTGGGCTGTGGAACACGAGGCCCACATAACACTGTATACAGACAATGTTCTTCTGTACTTGGCAAATCCAGCAACTAGTAGTCCTCGATGCCTCCAGCTGCTGCTAATTTTCACGGATGCCTCAGGATTAACAGTTAATTATACCAAATCGGTGCCGGTCCCATTGGCTCCCTCACCAGACTGTGTGAATTGGCAAATAACTATCTCAATACGCCATCTTAGTTTCCAGTACTTAGGCATCCAGGTGGCCCTAGACCCAGCACATGGTCCCTTAACATAACCCCTCTCACTCGTAAGATCAGGGAGGATCTTAGGAAGTGGCAGACACTCCCACTGAACGCCATGGAGAGAATAGCACAGTATAAAATTATGATATTTACACGATTCCTCTATTCCTGCAAAATTTCCCTCAAGCAATTCCCCATCACTGGTTGAGAGAGATGGATTCAATAGAGATTGCCCTCCTATGGGACAACTCCAGACTGCGTTTGGCACTTGGGACCTGCCACCGTGCCACCTACGATGGCAGTCTGGGCATGAATAACCTGTATTTGTATTATTTGCCATCTCACCTCCTGACTGTTAATGACTGGCTCTGTGGCGGGTGGTTCTACCCAGCCTACAGATTACAACTCAATACATTAGGTTTCCCCTGAACACTTGCAATGCTCTAAAAGGACACAATTCCTAGCACACTTCCAGAGGTGACCCAGCTGGTATTTAACAGATGGAAGGCGGCCCATCGACACATGAGATGGTGGTCCAAACTCACCCAGCATACCCCCTGTGGTATGGCACATGACTGAAAGAAGTAGCACTCCTAGATGGCTTGCTCTGTAGGACTCCATCGGCATTTTACTCCAGGAAGACGTGTTGAAGGTTAAACATATGACCTCCTTTCAAGATCTTTAGCGTGCATACTCCCTATCTGGAAAGTAGTTCCATAAATATTTACAACTGCATCACATGCAGCAGATCCATGTCCCCCCTGATACTCCACTCCCAGAATTCAATCCAATAGAGACTAAGATTATGATGGGTGCTTCGGGCAGAGGGGGGAGTCTAAGGAATTATCGCACGCAGAGATCCTCAATGACACACTGTCGGCCCTTAGAGCCCACTGGGAAGGGTGGCTCAGCCCTATAGAGGAAGCGGATTGACGAAATGCACTGATAACCCCCAAGTTCCTCTCTATTTCATCTCAGCTTCATTTAGTACAAGCATATTATCTTCACACCGCATACCTCTCTCCAAATAGATTCCATAAAGCTGGGCTTCTTACGAGTCATGCATGCTTTCGATGCTCCCAAGTCCCAGCTGATTTCTTTCACATGACATGGTCCTGTTCTAGACTGTCATGGTATTGGGAATCAGTGATTTCCGAACTGTCCGCTTTTTTGAACCTGGAGTTAGTCCTCTCCCCGTTATTGATCCTGCTGCAATACTTAAGAGTGAGCAATCAGGCCGAGCCTGGGTGATGATCACCTTAACTAACAAACCCACCACCTCTCCCCTGCCAAAGAGGAACCTCAAGCGTATTCGGCTAAACCTGCATTTTTCTCATTCGTTGTTGCTTTATATGATCCTTGCCGGCATAACCAAATTCCCGGAGTGCCTCGTAATTATCTAACTACTGTGTAAAGCCCCCCATTAAGCTCCATCTACACTCAACTGTGGCGTGTGCAAAATCTGGCTTCACAAAAAAATATATTGTCTTAGCAGATAATTCCCAAACTACACAAGAATTGCTCAAGGCCTCTGCCTCATTTGGTTGGCATTTTTATCAGTGTTATGGGGAACCGGTGTGCATGTTGAATTTCCATGTCCTAGTCCCATTTTGTTGAATCTGGGAATCCGCCTTTCAAGAGGTTCACAATGAGTAACCTAGCGTTAACCCCATACCCTCAGGTACTCCCAGGAATCATAGATTATTTATTTGTTGCCTGTTCGTCTGGTCATCTACTTTTCACATAACTTCAGACATGATAGCCTCTCAAATGCACTTTGGGTTTTCAGCATACTAACCTCAGTCCGGCCCTTTCACCATTTTTAGCATATCTGCAATGTCAGAGCAGGTCTTCTTTATTTTCCTCACTGCCCCTTGCAGTTTCTTTGATGCTAACCTTCCCTGACGGCTATTGCTCTGAGCTTCATCCTATAGCTGTTCGATGGAAAAAAGGATAGTAGCAAGAGATGGTTCCGTAGCTGCCACCTTGGTCTCCTCATCCAAACCTGGTTCTTTTTCAAGTTTCTCCCCATCAGGAAAACAAGCTGAGTAGCAGAGTAGTCCCATTTAAATTGCTGACTGGACTATTCCCATTCTTTTTCTCTTTTTTTTAATCATGATCTCTTTAGTTGAGTCATTAACAACGACTCCTCCATCAGGATGCTACTGCTTGAATCCAAAGCCACATCATCACTTGAAGAAGAGTTACAGAGACTAGAAGATTCAGATTCATCTGTTAGCGAAAAAAAGTTCTCACCCACAGTTTCAAGGGAAATATATGTTTTTTGCTTTCTGTCCTCAGGCTTACTTACTCCAGGTAGAGGCTGGGGGTGGGGGGGCTATAATTCTAGCGAGTATATTCTTCATTACCCTGTCCCTCAATACCATCCAGGGGGACAGCCACCTTGCAAAGTCTCTGACCAGGGCCGGACTGGCTGTAGCGGGCACCAGGCAATCCCCCGGTGCGCCGCACGGGTGGTGGCCGGTTTTGGGCCCCTGGAGGCCGTTTTTGTTACAAGGCCGTTTTTGCAGCATAGCTGCAAAATCAGCCCTGTAACAAAATCGGCCGAAAACCGGGCCTGGAAAAGAGCTCGGCGGCACCCCCAAGCCCCGGGGGGCCGGCCAAGCACTTTGCCAGGGCCGGTTTTGGTTCCCAGTCCGGCCCTGTCTCTGACGTATTTTTATTAAACTCGACAGCCTTCACATCCCTTGAGGCCTCTGGAGACATTAATGTTAACCTGACTTGCATTTGAGGCAATGTGCATACTGAAAAGCAAACTTGGAGAAGCAGTCTAAATAGAGTCATCCCAAAACATGACCTAGTGTGCGCATCACTGATGATGCATTAACCAACGCGCAACAATAAATAGTGTGCGTATCATTGAGTGGAATTCGTATCAACTAACACTGCAGATACTTGGGATTACTGAATGTGTAATCCTAAAAGATGCACAGCTGCAGGGAACGAATCAAGAGGTTTGGTCGCGTATCACCGTAGAGAAGTACATGCTCAGTGAGGCAGAAATGCAAGCAGTATGGTGTGCCTATCGTCGAAACAGCTGTAGACACGAGAGTTGTGCAGCTTGCATAACTTGCCAAGTAATATATAAGAAGTCCGGTGTGCGTATCACCGCAGGAGGTTGTACGCATTCAGAATAGCTTGCCTGCCGAAGTCGAAGAAGTCGGGTGTGCGTATCACCGCAGGAGGTTGTACGCATTCAGAATAGCTTGCCTGCTGAAGTCGAAGAAGTCTGGTATGCGTATCACCGCAGGAGGTTGTACGCATTCAGAATAGCTTGCCTGCTGAAGTCGAATGGGAGCTTGTGGGGCAGCTGAGCACAGCGAGGTCTGCCCCCCGGGCAGATTGGGAGGGGGAGCGGGGGGGAGTGGCCGTAGCGGCCATTTTGTGAGTTTGGGCTGCATTTGGGATAGCCCAAATGCAGCCCAATTACGGCAAAAGTAGCCCAAGGGCTATATAGGCTAGTTGCGCGCCTTCCCAGCCACCATTTTAAGTTTGGTGACCTGGTGGCTGGGAGCGCGGGTAGTAGGAAAAAAAATTTCTCTCACGGGCGCGTCGCCAGGCAGAAGGTGAGGCGGTAACTCGTTCCATTTCGGCGGACTGTTTCACTCTAGGTGACAGTTTCGCCGAAACGATTAAAAGTTAAATTCAACGCGGGAGCAATGTTGACTACGGAACACATTCGCCCCGCGTTTTCTCAAGTGGTTCCTCTTCTTGGTATCCTAACGAATTCGGTGGAAACAGCGGGAATTAGCGACGGCGGGGCTCCGGCTGGGCAGGGGTGGGGCGAGCTCCGGGTGACAACCTGCGACGAGCTACATCTGGGGACGGCCGCTCCAGAGGCAGGGGAGGGGAAGGAGTATTCCCTAACAAGAGACGGCATGAAAAATAGCTTCCAACTGTGGACGAGAAAGTGAGCTAGACCGTCACTGCTTTGAAAACGCTCGCATACAGTTGTGCGCTTGTGAGGCTCTGACAGGCCCAGTGACTTGTCTGTGCCTCTGATGCTTCAGCTAGATGAGTGCTTCCCCAGCGCTTTAGAACCATGACCCCATTTTAGCATGGCAAACTTTCTCGATTCGCATACCGTTGCGGGATATGAGAGGGGCGATTTGGTATGTAAATTCAGCATTTGCATCTACAGCAAAAAAAAAAAAAAGAAGGCGGGAACGCAAAGAAAATCTTGGTGGGGCCGCTCGGCTTCGATGGTGGAGCGCGTAGCAGCTGGGGAGGGTGGGGGGGGAGCACGGCGTGGGGGGTTTTGACGGGAGCCGGCGGGCAGGGGGTTTCCAACTAACGGCGGTGGGGGAATCAGGCGGACGGCGGGGAGTGCAGCAGGGGGGGACCTCCAGGCGCGGTGGAAGTCGGTACTGGGATGGCCCGGACAATTTGGAGTTCTGGGCCGAGGGGTTGGGGGGGGCGACCGGGTTAAGGGGGTTTGGCCGGGGGACGAGGGGGCAGGGTGGGGGCGGGGCGTGAGCGGTGTGGCGATGGAGGGGTAGAAGTCCGGGGGTGAGGGCGGGGGACGATGGGGGGGCGGGGCGGGGGCGAGCGGACAGGGGTGGGGGGGTCGGGTGGGGGGTTTGGAGCGTCGGGGGGGACAGGGACGGAGATGAGAGGGAGGTGGTGGATTGGAGCGCGGTGGGTCGGGCGGGGGTAGCAAATACGTTGGGGGCCGGTAAGCGAGGCTGGGAGGGGAGTCGGAAAGGTGGTAGGCCCAGCACACCAAACTACTTCATTTCTTTCCAGGCGGGAGACCGACAGTTTGACCGGCGCGGGGTGCCAGACTTGGTAGGGCTGGGAGCGGCTCGATGGCACCAAGGAGAAGGGAGGGTGGAGCCTTGGGCGGCATATCCTGTACCGGCGAGGGATCCCGGCGCGGCTGGCATAAGTAGGCCCGGTACGGGCTCGCCAGCCCCAACACCCACGGGGTCACGGCGCCCCGGGGCCCATCGGCAGAGGAGCACCGCAGCGGAGAATGTTTGTTGACCACTCCAGCAGTTGGCGCCACCAGCGGGGAGCGCTGGGGGTGCGGGACAGGATGGAAGACGGGGAGTTGCGTGAGGTGGACAAGGGGGACAGGGGGCCGAGTAATGTTGTGGCTAGTTTCTTGCAGGTGTCACGACGCCAGGCGCGGCCCACGGGTCGGACATCGAGGTGGGAAACAGCTCGCCCCCCAGGACAGGACGCCGGGAGGAGCGGCGGACAGAGGCACTGGCGCCAGGTAATAAACATTTGCTCGGGCGCCCAGTAGTGGTTTCCAGAGGGGTGGGGGGGGGGGTCGGGGGGAGGTTGCACGAGGGAGCGTACGTTATGGATGTGGCAGTGGGCCAGGAAGGCGCAGAAAAGGGGGACGAATGTAAGACCGCTGAGAAGGGACGGTCAAGAAAGAGGCAGCTGATGCAAGGACAGGGGAGGGGCCCGGCTAGCTCAGTCGTTAGAGCATGTAGACTCTTAATCTCAAGGTGTGGGTCGGGCTCCACGGTGGGCCCACAAACAAAAATAAACAAATAAATAAATAAATAAAACAAATTAAAAAAAATCAAGTGGAAAAGGAGGAATTGAAGATCACACGGTTACCGTTTATGGGGGTAGCGAAGCCCTTGGGGGGCATTGGAGGTTGGTAACAAAACGAGGTTTGGAAAGAGGAATATGTGGAAATGGTCAAACTCCGGCATAGGAAGGTCAGGGCAAAGGAGGGTTTCGAGGAGGTGGAATTCGAGTGGGCAAGGAGGCTTAAGGTGCCGGTGACGATAGGGAACTGGACAGCGGCTTTTCTCATTTGTGACAGTGGGTACGGTGGGGAGCTTCCGGGGAGGTTAGTGGCCATGTGTAAATACAAGGCAGTCATACGTAAAGCGCAAATTACAAGGGGGGGATATGCCTGGGCTCAGTATGCTGAGGAATTCCGGGCGCGCATGGCGTGGGATACGGCAGCGAAGCGGGGAGAGCATACCATGGGGCTCGCGGGGTCGGTGAAGACTATTTTTACGGCCAGTTAATATCTGATGCGCCCTCTATCTGGGGACCATATATTAAATTGATTTTTGGAACAGGGAGATGGAATAGGAGCTGGCTCTGTCCACTCCACGCATCAACCTGGTATTGCAGTACCTCCAGGAATGGTGCAACACAAAAGCAGGCACGGCGGGTGGGAGGGGGGCTGAGGGGCCTGGGCCACAGGGCTCTTAGTACGGTTAAGGTGGGGAAGTTGTGGGGTTATCCGGACAGGACGAGCGCCGCTGGTGTAGTGGTATCATGCAAGATTCCCATGCTTAAATTAAAAAAAAAAAATTACAAAAAAAAAAAAAGCAGTGGCGGAGTGATTACGGTTGGGGGGTTTCTGGTTGGGTTTAGTTTGGTGTAGGACGGTCCGAGGGTGCGGAGATGGGCAGTTACGTTGAAATTGGCGCAGGAGCGCCCACAGGTGGAAAAAGTGAAAATGGATAAGGAGGTACAGGAGGGCCGCAGGGCGGCCCCCTTTCAGGAAATGGCTGTTGCATAAAGTTGATGGGGTCACCCATTGGAGTGGTGCCGGAAAAGAAAAAAAACAAAAAAAAAAAGAAAAACGAGCAGGGGCAGTTTTGGCTGATACAGCAATGGTCATGGCCCAAAGGTGGGTCGGTCACGGACTTTATTGAGGAAAGTGCGGCCACTGTGTTTTACTCCTCTGTTGACGTAGCGATGTTACTAGTGGTGACCACGGGCGCAACAGCGCAGATGGCAAAGTGCGACATGCAGTGAGCTTTCCGGCTGCTGCCAGTTCATCCAGATGACTTGGATCTGTGGGGCATACAATTCGGCGGTCACTGGTATGTGGACAAAGCATTGCCGATGGGCTGCTCCATGTCTGGCGCACTTTTTGAAGGTTCAGCACGTTCCTGCCAGGGTTAGTTACGGAACGGACGGGTCACCAAGGCGCGATGTGGGTCTTGGATGACTTCTTTTGTGTCGGCACCTCAGACTCCGTGGACTGCCAGATGGGCTGGACAGTTTCCCTGAGATCATGAGGGAGATGGGTGTGCCATGGGCACTGGGGAAAACACGAAGACCCAGTAGGGTACTGGCTTTTCTAGGCATGGATCTGGGTCCCGTTTGGTGGAGGCATGCCTTCTGGTGGATACAAAGCGAAACATGTTAGAACTGCGAGCAAGTGTGTTGACGCGACAGAAGGTGACGATTGGGGGCATACAAGGGTCGCTGGGCATCTCAATTTTGCCAGTAGGGTGGGTAGAGTAGGGCGGACGTTCGGGAGGCGACTGGGGAGACCAGTGGAGGGGCAGAGGCCCCCACACTAGCCTGTTCGGCTGTCAGCGGGGTGCGGGTAGCCTCGAGAATGTTGGCAGTTTTTACGGCACCAGTTAACGGGGTGCGTTTGATGAGGGACGTGGACATTGGTGTGGAATGTGCGGATTTTCTCAGATGCAGAAGAGAGCAGGGGATTTGGGCCGTACTGGCAGGGAAGGTGGTGCACAGAACCCTGGCCCGCGGAACGGTTGGAGGGAGGCAGGAGCATGGCTTTCTGGGGTGTCTTTTCCTGGGTGGTGGCTGTCACGCGGTAGGGGGGTTTCCGTTAGATCACAAGAAGGTCACGTTAGGAGTGACAAAATGGCAGTGGTGCAGGGGAGCAACAGGCAAGTCGGCACGGGACGAGCAGGTGCTCGAGTTGTTGAGGGTTTTGGGGCAGGGGCGTTGAGGCATGATATGACGTTCCACGCGGTGCATGGGCTAGGCGGGGTCGATGACATTGCGGAGGCCTTGTTTAGTTCACAACACGGGAGATTCGGTGGGCGCGCCTAGGACGGGACGGGACTCTGACCGGAATGATGAAATAGCTATGGGAAGTGGGCAACACCGGATGCTACACTTGGTTTTCGGCGCCTTAGCCCTGTCTACGAGGTCGGCATACCGGGCGGCATGGGAGGAGTTTGTCCATTCAGAGGCGAACGGGCGGGTTCCCGGGGTGGCAAGACAAGAGGCGGTTTGCAGTTCATATTGGCCTTGGCGGCAAAGGGTCCGGCCGAGGTGACGATGGGGCAAGTTGGCGGGGGTCGGTTTCATCGGGAACTGGTTATGGGGAGGTCTCTTTCGGGGCGGAGGGTTTTAGTAGTTGGCTCTGAAAGGGGAAAACGGACCACAAAAAGCGAGCTGGGATGAGGGTGCGTTCGCCACCGGTTGCCCTTTGCGGTGGGTTTTGCGTCGGAAATCTTGCTCGGGGGGTTGGGGGACTTGGTCTGTTCACATAGGTGGGGGCGGGGCGTGAAGGCTTCGTACTGCGGGCGGTGCTGCTTACAGCAATGAGGAGACGGGGTATCGAGGAGAGGGCTTTGGCACGCATTCCTTCCACATGGGGGCGGCATCAGGGGCACAGGCGAGGGGTTGGGAGAGTAGGGACATCAGGAAAGTTGGGCAGGTGGTCATCGAATTGTTATTAGCGGTATGGGTGCAGCAAAAAAAAAAAAAAAAATGTTTAGTTGGTGTTTTCTTGGTTTTCATTCTCGTTTTCTTTTCAGGTTCGGTTATGGGACCCCCCGCCAGGGAGATGGCCACCGGGATCGTGGGGTATTCTTTTGTGAGACGGGCGCGGGTACAGGCCCGGGAGAGTTATTTTGAGGACAGCTTGGGGTTCCAGACAGACTTAGCCTCTGTGGCATGGCGGGGTAAGGGCTGTTTGAGCGGGAGGGAATTTGTGCCAGTGGGGAACGTATTTTACAGGTGGGAAGGTGCCCGTTTCTGTTGGTATTACAGTTGGGGGAGACTGACAGGGCAAGGGAGACAGGTTGGCACTGAGGCGGTTTATGTCAAAGGACCTGGTATGGATCAGGTGGAGATGGGTGGCGTTTTCCATTGTCGGGTCGGAATTTGTCCCCTGGAGGAGTTGGACGGGGGCGGTAAGCCTTCGGGCAGTGGATTAAGTGAGGAGGAGGTTACCCACGGAGAGGGGTCGGTTTGGTAGTTAGGTGGGGATAGGACGATTGGCTCATGGGGACATCTGCTGCGATGCGCGAGTTCTGTTCAGGGACGATGGGGTACACTTGTCGCGTTGGGGAATGCCCCAGTACCGTTTGGAGTTTTCGAGAGGTTTTAGCACGGTTGCTAGGGGTTTTTACAGGCGTTAGGTTTCACATGCGGTCCCTGGGGGATTGGGGGGGGGGGGCAGAAAAAGGGGAGGAAGAGGCGTATCCGCCTACACTCCCCCCCTTGTTTCTGGGTGGCGGGGTGGCTGACAGTTGGCCGGGATTGGCTAGAGTTTGTTGTTATAAGTTTGGTAGTTTGGGTCCAGGAACAGGGAAGGGTAACCAGTTTGGATAAGTTTAGATTAGAGGTTGGATAGTTCCAGTTGCACAGAAGGCAGGTATGGGGTTACGGTCAGGGGAGTTTGGGAGTGGGAAAGGCTACATGGTGTAGGATTGGGTTAATTGTTGGTTATGGAATGTTATGTTGTATTTTGGGGGATGGGGGAACTGATGTTGGGATCGTAGGGGTGGGGGAAGGAACAAGAGGTCAGGAAATGATTGTATAGCGAGGTGTTAGTTTTGTAAGGCAGTGGCCAAGGAGTTAAAATTGTGATATGCACCTGTTTCAATAAAGCGGCCTTTTTCACACACAATAAAGTGGTCTGGTGTCGGCTTGCCCCCCCCGCTCCCCCTTAATTCCCAAGAAGTCCGGTATGCGTATTACCGCAGGAGGTTGTACGCATTCAGAATAGCTTGCCTGCCGAAGTCGAAGAAGTCGGGTGTGCGTATCACAGCAGGAGGTTGCACGCATTCAGAATAGCTTGCCTGCCGAAGTCGAAGAAGTCGGGTGTGCGTATCACCGCAGGAGGTTGCACGCATTCAGAATAGCTTGCCTGCCGAAGTCGAAGAAGTCGGGTGTGCGTATCACCGCAGGAGGTTGTACGCATTCAGAATAGCTTGCCTGCTGAAGTCGAAGAAGTCCGGTATGCGTATTACCGCAGGAGGTTGTACGCATTCAGAATAGCTTGCCTGCCGAAGTCAAAGAAGTCGGGTGTGCGTATCACCGCAGGAGGTTGCACGCATTCAGAATAGCTTGCCTGCTGAAGTCGAAGAAGTAGGGGGTGCGTATCACCGCAGGTGGTTGCACGCACACAACGACAAGAAACGGGTATGTGTTTAACGATGACTGTTTGTTCAAGCAATCTGCGTGTACAATCGCAAAATGGATTCAGCGTAAATGTCACCAACAACGCCACCGTCTTCACGTCAAAAGCGTTGTGTGGCGCGTCACCCTGGAGCACAATATCAGAGGAGCAGCAATGTTCTGAAATGGACTACGCGCAATATCGTAATACTGAGGCGAGCAGTGGTGCCTTCTTGTGCTCAGCATGCAGGCGCGGTGATTAAAGTTAAAAAATAAACGTTTAGACAGTTCAAAAACACCATAGCCCATAAAACAAATATCAGATTCCACTTGCCACAAAGTCAACAATGTGAAATAACGTAGTGTAATGCAATTCCCAACAGATGCGTAGGGAAGCGTTTTGGTCCTTGCGATTCACTTACAGTTCAAAGGCACACTATAAAACGGTTATAGCTTAAATTGTACTTGCCACGCAGTCTGCATTTCGAAATCATGGATTTAAGCAGGGAGACACTCCAAAGCAGAAAGGAGCCGGTCGGTGATGGGACCCTAAGTATCCTTACAATCACATGTAACTTGTTTCTGTGGATGTCTTCAATCTTGTGTGGAGAAGGTAACCTCTGCTCGTCGCCAGTGAAACAAGGAGTATCCTGTGAATAAATCTTCTTCAGGCAAAGGATATTTGAAGTTGAAGTTTATTGAAGAGAATAAAAGTCCCATCTACTTTTTGTAAAGACAAGTCTTACAGAGTCTTTATGGAAAGAAGATTTATTGAGGGAAAACGGCCCTTGATGGTCTGCTCTCTGCTTCCGGTGCAACTGCTCTACCTACATTCCAGAATCACTTCACCATCTCGAGACAGTTGCGTAGGAGCGAGGAGCATTCCACTAGAATTGTATAAACATAATAATATATAAGAAATATCAAGAATATAACACTACCCACGACAGCAGCTCCTCAATAACTGTCACCAAGAGTCTGACTCCTTTGACAGCCCTCACATTCCATCTCCATGGCAACCCCTAAGCTGCCTTGAGAATGTGGCAACCTGCAGGAAACCACATCTAACCTCTCTCCCTACTTGTTCCATACAGGAATAAAGACCACAACTTTGTCTCACTTGTATTACGTCCCCCTCCAAAGCGTCACTGATTTATTAAACACTGATTACTCCCTCTTTTGACAGACCTAAAACCAAGTTGAAGCTGATTTGGGAATCGGATTTGCTTTCCAGTTGGCTTATATCAATCTGGCAGAAAATTTGGGAAAATTAATTCTACCTCACGCCCAGCCAATCTCACTGAAACATTATATTATTTTTGTAACAGACTTTATCATACACCAGCACATATGTTTAAGATCAAATTACTCAAACAGGACACCTGTTGGTGTTGTAATAATAATCCTGGTACCTACCTTCACATGTTCTTTTCATTTCCTAAGGTGTCTCCCATTTGGTTTCAAGTATGGAAAAGAATAGGTGATGTCACCCAGGTTCACATCTCATTTCAAATTATTGGATTGTTTCTTGAGGCAGTCAGTAAATTCATGGCCTCTTAATATGATGCTTCACAAACTCCTTTCTTAGTTGCTTGCGATTAGCTTAAAGTTGGTTGCATGTAATTGGAAATCATCTGATAATATTATCCTCCAACAGTGGAGGAATATGGTTTGTCACAACCATTGATTGGATCGCTACAACTTGCATTCTACATTTCTAGTAGCTAAACGTGACACATTGTAGGCACCTTTGACTCATTCTTTAACTCTACATGCTAGTATACGGTTTAACTACCTTTCTATTTTGCTATATAATGCTTGGACCAAAGCTATGTTTAACTCATTATTATTTTTATTTTATTTTGCTCTTAGTATTGTATAATGCATTTATATAATGTTCTTCAGGAAATTCTTGCTCATATAGTATATTAAGAGTGTAGTCTCTTCTCTTCTCTCCCTCTCCTTTTCCTCTAACTTTATTTTCTCCTTCATTCTTTCTTACAATTCTATTCTTTTTTCTCTCCTCTGCTTACATTTAGACAGTCCAGATTTTAATTTACGGGTTTTACTTATAGGCTTGTTGTTAGCATATACTTTATAATTTTCCTTCCTTCTGTACTTTATTAAGTTATTGGACTGTTTTGTTGGTGTTCATGTATTGCTATTTTGTCTTGATAAAGTACTAAAGCAAACAAATTATGCAAATTGCAATGGGGTTCCACCAGCGGAAACATTAGACTACTGCTGATGATACTTTACCATCTGCTGGATAAGGGGTAGTTGAAGTACATATATAGCATCATTTGGCGATTCTGATCTGCCTCAGTCTTTATCACACATGCTGTATGTACAACTTGGATGGCCAATTTACCTAAGATGTTACCCATACAAATTAGCCATACCGCAGCTTCTACTAGTTTGTGTGATGCAAAAATACGTTTGAGTGGGCAACAAAAGACATCTAATGGTGTCAAGAGGGAACTGAGGAAAAATGAGGTTAAATATATGATGCTATTCCTGGTAAGACTGAGAACATTATCCAAAGGGAAATCATATTATACCACCAGCGTACACAGAAAAGATTATTTGAGGTAAGCAACAAAGCAGGGAAGTTCATGGCATGGATTAATGAAAGAGCTGTGTAAGCACAGCTTACACAGCGCACCACCAGTTAAAACATATTGCAGAACATATAGAATTATAGATGGGTACGTGAATTACAGGGGAGTTTTTCACAGGCATGAATCCCGTCTGGTCTAGGAGGACAAGATCTGTCAACAATAATAGAAACTAATTTGATAGTACTTTTGAGAGAATTTTAGAATCCACGTTGATAAGAGACAGTGGACGATATGAATCATATTTAATTCGGGGTTAGCCAGTTTTTAGGAGTATTATGGGACTGACCTCTCTAAACAAGGGAGGAAATATACAGTTTGCCCCTGTTTTATTAAACACCCTCAGGAGCCTGAGGGCTAGCAGTTGTGAGTAGGCGTTGTAAAATTCTGCAGGGAATTGGTCACTCCCATGGTCCTCACACATGGGCAATGGGTGCATCAAGAAACTGCTGATGGGGTCCTCCGACCAGGCCAGCACAATTTGATCAAAGTATGCAGACTAATCGACCGAGGAGTCGGGCATGCAAGTCATGTATAAATTAGAGGAATAACTTACAAATTCCTCCAGGACATTATCTGCTTCATATATGGGATGGCAAGGGTTCTGTTGAGTTTGTTTAATGGATGGGGTAGTTTTAGATGATTTATATTAGCCTGACGGAAATTGTTCCTTATGAAATTGTCCATGAAGAACTGGGCTTAGACTATATTATTGATCAGCTTCGTTTTAGTCCCCTAAAACTCTGGCACTCCATCTGGCTAAAAGAGGAACTTGGTTGCAGCAGGTTAATCCTGCAGGATTGCTTAGAATTGGATAAATCCTCCCTGATTCCCTGGTTGGCGTATATTGCGCACTAGGGGCCATATGTAGGTAAATTACATTTACCGATTCTTAAATACCGAATTTTACCGATTCGGTATTGATGAATCGGTAAATGTAATGTAGGTAAAATATTACCGAATCGGTAAATGTCGGTATTTTAGAATCGGTATTTACCGATTCGGTAATGGCAACTGGCTTCCCATTCATTCCTATGGGCCTGGAGGCCCATAGGAATGAATGGGAAGCCAGTTGCCATTACCGAATCGGTAAATACCGAATCGGTAAATACCGAATCGGTAATGGGGGAGGCATCATCATGGGTGGCAGGGTGTCACATTGACACCCTGTTGCACCCCTGATTCATCCATGTGTGCACATGTGGCGCACATACATGCCCTAAGGGCATGTATGTCTGCCACATTGCACACTTCAAAGTGCACAAAAATGCTTTTTCACAGCTATTCGTCATTTACCATCAACTTTTAGTTGGTGGTAAATAACGAATCCCCACACCAACGACACACTCCCCCTACATCTCATTTCAGGATTCGGTATGTACCGAATCGGTAAAATTACCGAATCGGTAATTTTACCGATTCGGTAAATTACCGAATCCTGAAATGTGCCCCCTACATACCAAAAGCCTAAATACCGGTCGGTAACGGGATATTTACCGAAAATCGGCCGTTACCGACCGGTATTAGGCTTCCTACATATGGCCCAATATGTGGATCTTGGGAGGTCTGACCTGTATGACAACCCTTCAAGCATAACTCGCTTTGATGGCAAAGGGGTTGAAGTAGCTCTAAGGGATAAGCTGATGGCAGATTGTGAGGATTCTGCATTATTGAAACACTCATGCGACACACGATTTTATTCAAAGCTGTAAGAAATATAGAACCCTGTTTGACCTGGAATATGACACGGCATCAACGTCGTCTGTTAACTTATTTTAGGCTGAAATATTTCCTCGATTATTGCCTTTTAATCATGGTTGTTTTACTAACACAGACTTGCCATTCTATAATTGCGACAATATCTTGATTAATGACACACTGCATATTTGTATGTTCTGCTCTAAATATAATAACTTGCGATAAGTTTTTACATCCAATTTTAAAAGAATTGAATTTTAACCAAGTGAGACCTGCTTTACTGCATTTACAGCTGCTAAATTCTCCCACCGTTTGTTTTTTCCCTTGCATGTTTTCTTACAGGGGTTTTAAAATAAGTATGGAATTGCTCGAGATCATCTGTGTATTAGTTTTAATGCTGTGACTTTTATGATTTTATTTTCTAAAATCGAATAAAGATTATGAATTAACCTCTTCAGTGCCCATGACGAGATAGTCTCGTCATGGAGCACGGTTGTGCTGTGCCCATGACGAGACTATCTCGTCATGAACCCCACCCACTAGTGTAACGCCCGGCACAGGAGGGGGAAAGGGCGTGGCACTGAAGGGGTTCATGAATGGATATTAGGGTCTGTAAGCATCTGTCCTGAATGCTTAGCATGAGCTTGCTCTGCTTCCAGAATGCACAACCTTTTGTCTATTTAAATCGAGTCTGTGTTCAGTCGCCTCATCAGAGCATTCATGGTAGAGCATGGCTGCATTAGCCACCCATAAATGACTATCACAACTCCAAAGTAACAAATTGGGAGTGAAGCAAAAAATTTGACCTTTGCTCTGTGTAGTGCAAAACAGTAAACATGGAAAATAAGAGCCATGAAAGCAAAGACTGTTTGGTTATATTTACTAGATTTAAACCTACAAAGGGTATTGTAATTCCTGCTGAGCAAATATGGCATTTTCAAGAACTTCCTTTAGTGTAAAATATAAACATCCCTGACTGTTGCTGCAGATAAAGCACAAACAGCATGCTAACAAAAGTGTCCGAGAATGACCCAGTGAACATAATTTCTACAGATTTTCCTCCAGTAATTAAACTGCTGTAGGATAATTGTTAGGGCATTTCTCATCTACGAAGTAGTATATGTGCACATGTGTATAAATTGTAGCATTCAAACCAAGCAGACTTCTAAGTGTGAGTGTAAACTCATTGACTAAATCCATACGGATACATTTATGTAAGGAGCCAAAATGTAATATGGCTAAATCAATCAATCAGGATTTATAAAATGTGGCTAATCACCCGATAGGGTATCCAGGCACTTGCAGGCCCCAGGGGCTTATTTGAATAGCCAGGTCTTCAGGGTCATTCAGAATCCTGGAAGTGAGGTGATGGTCTAGAGCTGCGTGTGGAAGCTGTTCCGGGTCTTTGCTGCGATGTGGGAGAAGAAGAGTCCTTCACTTCTGCTTCGGTAGATGTGGGAAGTATGTGCAAGTGAAAGAGAAGCAGGCATAATCTTCTCGATGGTTGATGGAAATACAGATGAAAATGTCAAAAGCATATATCAGAAAACTGTGGCCCCTAATAATATGACAACTGAGAGGGTTTCTTCTCTCTCTGTAATAAAGCCCTGATTAGGTGTGACCAGCACCTTCGAAATTACAAAATACACAGTAACTTTGGGAACTAGGACATTTTCGCTCTGAGGAATTACAAGAGGAGTCAGGTGTGAGATTACTAAATCCCTCAGGCAATCCTAATTTCTGAGACTAGCCTAATGGTTCACCTCATAATCCTTTGGCATTTGTCCCTTCCCCCCTTGCCTCAGTAAAACACAGGCCACTCAAAATGAGAGCCTTCAATCACAATTACAAATGGACAACAAGCAAATTTTTTCTAATCATTTTCGTAACACCTCCAAACAACTAAAACAAATGTTTCAGATGAGCTCTAGTTTACTGGCTACTTCTTGTGTACCACCAACATTCTGCACTTCTTTAAGACAAAAAGTCTATAAAATCAAAGATAACATCAGTTCTACATCTTCTGTTCCTTTGTAATGTACCAACTGAATTTCCTTCAAATTGTCTAACTTGGATCAACTCTTAAATCAGAATTTTTCCTCCTGCGCTTCATATGATAATCACTAGTTCTTTACTCGTTTAATTCCTCTTCTGAGGAATACCTTGAAAGACTATGCCCTCATTAAGTGGGTCCCTGTGCCTCTGAAGCAAAAAAATGCCACATATTCTTTAAGAAGGCTTATTTTGATCCTGATTAGCTGTCAAGGTTTCCACCCATTACTCCGCTTCCACTTGCCTCGATGGAAATCTCTTCTACTTTCTTCTTGGGCGATTCTCACTTGGTGGCATATGGCAATGGTACATTCATCATCTTTAATCAGTCTGAGTGAGTAGATGAGATGTGAGCTTTTCAAAATAATTTCTGACTGATGGATACTAGGCAGTTTCCCTACCAACATTCACTTCTGAATTTCTGTTCTTAACTTTTGCAGTCAGCCAGAGACTTTCTGTTTCTCCTCTGTTGTCATGCAATCTAGATTTCTGGTGAGCACCTGCTTGGTGCTCATGTATCTTCTCTCTTTAACACTGTTAGGCTGTCTTCTATTTCAGCTAGAATTAATTTCAAAGTCTTCTGCACTTTATACAACTTAGTGTGGGGGACAGCAGCTTAATATGATATGGGAAATTTTCATGTTCATTAATTTGCCAGGTCATTAGCACAATCAGAGGAAGTTGAGTTTTAAACAAAAGTTTCATGCTTGGGGGATGGCAGGGAGTATAGTCAACTGAAGTCTGGTTGGGTAAGAAAGGTCTTGGCTGGTTGTGCTACTAAATATCAAGCACAATATTATCGACATACATAAATATCACAGACAGAATATCTAGAGACAAAATATTAAAAGGTAAGTGCAGATAGGGAAGTATAGATTTACTATTCCTAACTCTACATCTAAGTAACTTGAAGAAACATTTATCGCCAAAGGTATATACACGTGGCTATAAGTTTAGAAATTCTATACTTATTTATTTATTTATTTCAAATGCTTTATTGATTTTCACAAAGAAATAGATAAACAAACGAGAGAACAAAAAAAATGCACATCACATCAATGTTAGAACAACAAATCGATGACCCCGTTATAACTCAGAAAGACTAACTTCTAATAACCAATTATGAAAAAGACAAAATAAATAGAAAAAAAAGATGAAAGGAAAAATAAAGTGAAAGAGGAGAAAAGACCAAGAGAGATACTGAAAAATTACTATGCAATGTAGACACAGGAGTAAACCAAGATAAACATATGTACCATTCAAAGAATCTATAATACAGAGATTATAACGAGCTGCAAAAAACCAATGTAGCAATGTATATACATATAAGTATAGATAACATACTGTCGAGGCATAAAAAATAAATCAAAACCATACAGTAAAGTTGAATTGAGCTCACGGAGGTTTATGAGAGTCGAAATAATTGTCCAAGGTATTCCACATTGATCTGAAAGCAGGTTTCCATGGAGAGTTTTGCAGAGTAATATTATCTCCACCCCTCAGATGAGTTATCCAGTTAAACCAACCTTTATAGGAAGTCTTACTCGTGTCTTTCACAGCAGAAGTCAGCAGAAGATCAAGGAGGGCTTTATCAGAATCAGAATCTAAGTTTACCCCAAAAAAAGCCATAGGTAAGGTAGAACATTCTCTGATCAATGTACAGTTAAACAGTTCAGTTAAAAAATCAAAAATCTTATCCCAAAAGGGCTTCACAGACATACAATGTAAAATAAGATGGGCTAAGTCACCCGTTTCCTGTTTGCAATTCCAACATAATGCAACATCTCTAATCCCTAAAGAGAATAAACGAGCAGGAGTCCAGAAAGCTTTATGTAAGAGCCAAAACTTGGTTTGAGAGAGTACCGGAGATATTTTATTACGTGAGACAGAGCTCCACAGAGTAGACTATAGAGAAGCAGATAACGGGACAGAAGAGTGCGAGTCCCAAAACGCAACAGTCTTATTATTGAGATTAGAGGTTTTAGGACAAAGGAGTTTGTATATCTGAGAACTTGATGTCCCAATTTGTTAATTTTCTCCACGAACATTGGCAATGATGGTTGTACAAGGAATAATTTGTTTTTTGACAAAGCAGTCCTTACTTTAAAAAAGTTATAGAATTCAATATCATCGAAATTATATCTAGTTTGTAGGTCTGAGAACGTAACTTGGTAAGAGGCATTTTCCAGCTGATAAGGGAAAAAGACACCTTGTTTAATCCAGGAATCGAAGGTTAAGCTTTTACCTTTATAGAGTATTTTACTGTTGTACCATAATGATTCCATATTAGAGCCCTTAATACTGTTCTCTAGTTTCTTATCTATCGTCAGTAATGCCAATTTAGTATTAGTAAATAGACTTAGAAGTAAGTGGATAAAGACAGTTGGATGTTAGTAATGAAAGAGGACTTAGATTGTTAAGGATAGCCTTCTCTACTTCTAACCATACAGGCATGTACCCAGCAGGGGGAGATAACCAATAGGAACCTTGTTTTGCCAAAAACGCAAACTGGTATAATCTAAAGTCTGCTAGATTCACACCTCCTAATGTTTTGTCAAGCCTCAGTTTTTTAATGCTAATTCTTGCTTTTTTGCCGCGCCAAAGGAATTTAGTAAGGAGAGTATCTAATTTATGATGAAAATCATCTGTCAAGAGAAGCGGGAGCATGGTGATGAGGTAATTAACTAAAGGGGTAATCATCATTTTTAGAGTTTCAATTCTACCCCACCATGTGATAAATTTCAGAGACTAAGAATCCAAAAGTTTTTGGATTTTTCCTAATGTTACTTTCTCATTCTGATGAAGAGTATCCATTATATTATTACCAAATTCAATTCCCAAATATTTTATATATCCTGGTTGCCAAGTTAGACCAGATTCTCCTAACATGTCTCTAGTGCAATGCACATTTAATGGTTTAACTTCTGATGCATCTCTGTTGAGTTTATATCCGGAATGAACGGAACATTCTGTGATTGTGTCCATCAGGGCAGCAATTGATGTTTCCGGTTCTGTCACTATTAAGATGTCATTAGCATAATCGGCCAATTTGATTTGAATGCCATTAATGTCCACCCCCGTAATATTCAAATTCAGTTTAATATCCTGGATAAGGGGTTCCAATGTTAATAGAAATGAGGATGGAGACAATGGACATCCATGTCTGGTTCCCTGTTGAAGAGTAAAAGATTCAGACAAAAAGCCATTAACCGAAATACGGGTTGATGGTTTTAAATAAAGAGACATGACCATGTAAATGAAAGCCCCATCTAGATTGAACGAGTGCATACAACGGTCTGAAAAAAACCAAGAGACCCTATCAAAGGCCTTTTCGGCATCTAGTGTAATAGCGATGGACGGATCTGATTTATTTGCAGCATTTTCTAGAACATGGCATAACAAACGGGTATTATCATTAGACATGGGGTGCGAAGGAATCCAACTTGAGAATTACTTATCAGTTTTGGGAGAACAGTATTAAGTCTAACAGCTAAAATTTTGGAATATATTTTGCAATCTACATTAATGAGAGATATAGGTCTGTAGTTTTCGGCAAAGCTGGGGCTTTCCCTTCCTTTGGGATGACTATTATATTAGCTTCCGACATAGAGTCTGACGTGATCCCTTTAGTTGCAATATGGTTAAACACTCGCTTCATAGGTAGTTTAGCTGGTCTAAAAAAGTCTTATAAAACGACACTGTAAAACCATCAGGCCCAGGGGCCTTATTATCTTTCAATGATTTAACCGATTTTTCAATTTCCGAAATATTAATGTCTTGTCCTAGCATAATTGTATCTTCTTCAGTAAGTTGAGGCAAATTGAGTCTAGTCAGATATATGATACATTCCTCCAGGTTAAAGTTCTGATCACTCTTATACAATTCCTGATAGAATGTTTTAAAGGTATTAAGGATATCTTTATGTTTCGTATGAGTTTGGTTATTATAAATGAGATGACATTCTGGTTCTGTTTATGTTTGAGGTAGGAAGCAAGTAATTTCCCTGCTTTATTTGCTTCACATAAATTAAGGGCTTTAAATTTGTGGATCCAAACACCTGCCCGCTCACTTAATATCTTGTTATAGTCATATTTTTTGTGTTAATAATGTAAGAATGGTAGTGTCGTGTAATGATGTAGCGTGGAAAGACTCTAAATTTGTAATCTCTTGTTCTAGTTGAATGAGTCCCAGATTCATACGTTTGTTAATTTTGGTTTTAATTTCGATTATTATTCCCCTAATGGTGGTATTTAGGGCATCCCAGAGAGTATTCAGGTTTGTTTCAGAGGTGTCATTATGTCTAAGATAATCTGAAATATCATCTTCGATTTTCTTTTTATCCTCAGTATCAGATACAACATCATTATTAAAACGCCATCTTTTAGGCACAGGTTCATTATGGCACCCCGCCAATTTAAGGCTAATGCACGAATGGTCAGACACCAACCTAGGGGCTATATCCGAATGTTCAATTAGTCGCGTGTAGGAACCGGAGATGAACTGGTGTAAGAATTATGAGGAGTGGAATAAAAGGTGTAATCTCTGGTGTCGGAATGTTGAAGACGCCAAGAGTCTTTGAGATTAAATTTAGAGCAAATAGTTTGGATGATAGTATGTGAGCTCGTAAGGTGATAATGACAGGTAGATTGTCTACCAATTATCGGGTCTAATGGGATATTAAAGTCCCCTGCTACTATAGTGAGATGGTAAGAAGTCTATAAGATGATCTCTTGCAGGCTCTTGGTTAGAATGAAAAACCTTTTCCTGAACAAAAATTAATCCATCCTTTCTTTTGATGTTTAGTTCAGGAGAATACCACTTATTTTCTTTCAATTTGGTAGCCCCTCTCTGAACTTTTTCTAAAATGTATTTAGTAGTGGCAACACTGCTTATAACTTCCTGGGAGTTTAGACCCTTCTCTGTCACAAGGAGACAGTCTTCTTCAGGATACCTCCATGATAAACATTCAGCCGCAGCATTACATGTGCCAGGAATGTATATAGTAACAAGGTTGTGCTGCTGGAAAATATAAGCCCAACAACCTGGCAAATATTTTTCTGTTCCACCTGTTGTAAAAATTCTAGATTGATGTGACCAGTTCATACATTATTAACCGGATGAAGAAAAGTAGTTTACAATTGGGTGTTCTTCCTTCCATTTATTTTCCTGAAGAAGAATAACCCCAATTGTTCAGTCAGAGGCAACTGTTTCTTCTAATAAGAGTTTTGAGTTGTCAGGTCTAAGCAGGATCAGAGCATCAGTCCATTTCTGCATTAGTTCTATGAAAGCTGTTGAAACCTCTTCAGCCCATTAAATGCCGTCCCTTTTTTAGGAGATCTGTAATTGAATTTAGAACTTTAGAAACGTTCCTAATGAATTCCCAGTAACAATTGGCCAGGCCAATTAGACTTTAAGTCTTTTTGACAGATGTTTCAATTTTCCAATTTAAAGTTGTTTTCACCTTCTTGTCATCCATGGCCAACATGTCAATTAATAAGACAAAACCTAAGTATTCTACTGATCTTTGGTGAAACTTGCATTTTTCAAGCTTGGCGAACAGTCTATTTTCATTCAGTCTTTGCAACACTTCTTTGACAAGGGTTTTATGATTTGCGAGGTCATTAGAGAAAATCAGAATATCATCATGAAAAACTATCATAGAACGGAGCAAAGGGTCAGGAAATATAAAGTCCATAAACCTCTGGAGAATGCATTGTATTGCTTGAAAGGCGTTACCAGATTTGCAATGTCCCAAGGAAGTTCTGAAAGCAGTTTTCCATTTGCCTCCTTCTTTGATTCATAAAATAATATATGCTCCCTTTAAATCCAGTTTGGTAACATTCTTAGCCCCCAGACCTGATTTAATATGCAGAAGGCCTGATTTAATCCTCAATAGTCAATGCAAGTCCATGCCTCTGAAGAATTCTTTTTTGGAACAAAAAACAGAGGCTCCGCTGTAAATTTAGATGGAACCATTAACCCATGCAGTTCATTCAATACTAAATACTCTGTAAGAGATTATTTTTCTTTGACAGACAAGGAATACATTCTTCCAAATGGTGAGGTAAAGTTAGATACTAAATCTATGGAACAGTCAAAATTCCTATGTGGAGGCAGTCTTATATTTTCATTCTCAATAAAGACCTCCAAATATTCCAAAGACTTGCTTGGAATCTGTGATATTTCAAGCACCATTTCTTGTACTTCTGGTAACTGAGTTTCCTCTCTTGAAAAAAATGAGCACTTGTCTATTAAATAATGTTCAATTAAAATTCAGATTCAATGAATAGGGTTTAGCAGACCTATTGATAAACGGTTTATACAAAGACAAGCAATTAATTTCAAGAATCACTGGGAACCTAGGAGTAGATATAATATAAACAGTAATCTTCTTAGTGTGTTTAGATATTTGAAGAGTAATCTGCAATGGTTTTCCAATACCAACAAATATCCTCCTTTTCTCTGAGTTTCTTAGTGGTCTACTAAAATGAGCCAACTCATCTTTTAATTTATCACTTAATCATTTTCTGAAAACAAAGAACAAAGTTGAATGTGTCCAGATCGTATCCCGTTCAGGAGCCTTAAACCTGGTGATTTAGGACTGAAGGTCTTGCTGAATCTCCAGCAATTCATCAAGCATGGAATATTGCTGATCCTGTTGTTCAAACATGACCTTGAAAGAGTTCAGGGATTCATTGTAATTATCAAGCAAGGGGTTTCCTTGGCCTGCCAATGGAGTAGCCCAGGCAAGGTTCTTCCCACTCTGGCTACTCTTGACAAATCATACTTTTGAGTGATCCGAGGCATCAATGTGCAGTTTTAACGTGAAATGTATCAGGCTTCAGTCCAAAATTTGTTTGCACTTGTGAGGATTTCCATCAAATCTATGCTCAGCCAACGGTATTAATTAAACCACAGACCCAAGATGTAGAATTGCTAAAGAAGACCAGAGGGATAAATTCTCAGTAGTCAAAGCCTGCACTTTGGCTGTGAGTGTGCCAATAAATCCTGAACTTGATCCATCTTAACTACAGAACTTGAACAATCTTAGCGTTGCAATATGTCAAGCCTTGCCAAGGCTTGTTTCTTTTTAGCAGAAGGAAATGGTCTTTGCTTGGTGCCAAAATAAGATCTACGGCTCAGACTTTCATGCTCAGACTCCAGGTAGGTTAAAAAAGACCAACCAAACTACTGAGAAACTGGAAAACCAGTCTTCCAGAGTAAAAAATCTTAAGAAGGAAAAAAAAAACTGGAATATTCTGGCAGAAAGCAAAGTTAAGCAGTATCAGGAATAGAAAAGGAAATGAACATTGCAACGCACTGAAGTAGCCCCCTGAACAGCTTACATACCTAGAGGAAACAGGAAGGAAAGGCAAAACCTAGATTTTGTTAACCACCATCTTGAATTGATAATTCACAGTGAAAGGACATGAAACTCAGCACTTTCTCCCAATGTAATAGCGGACATGGAATTCTAGAACACAAAAAATCCAAATAATTAATATTCCTGTGTGAGACATGCTTAATTAAACAGACTGAGCCAGAGAAAGGAACCACGCCACAGCCAGCAATTCGACACACGCTGAATCCCTCCATGTTTCGTGTGACTGGCACAAGCAAGGAGAGTGAGCAAAAAAACCGAGGGCCAAATTACGATGTCGGGCGGACGACACCGTTGCGGTCTCGGACCGATTGACATCCAGTCAGCGGATGCAACACCACAACTACAATGCGACCGCACATGGTGCAGCGCATACTCCCATTTGTTTATGGGAGCTTGTGCTATGGCCATAAACAGCCTGTAGCACAAGCTCCCCTATACAAATGGGAGAATCTGTTCATCCCTGCACCGCGTGGCAGGCACGTCAAGGTGCCCCCTCGGCCCCCAATCGGAGGCCACAGGATGTAAGGGGCCCTGCTAGAGGACCCCAATGTCACTTTCCTACATGCTTTCCATGTTGGAAAGCCCAATATGGAAAGCCTGTCGGAAACCGACATCATAATCCCTATGGCAAAAACCTGTCCATAGGGATTTTGTGCCAAACTCCGACTGGGCGAATGGCTCCTTGAGCCTGTCGGAATCCAGCAGGTATGACCGCTGGTTTCAGTTTCTACCACCTGCATTGTAATGCGGCAGTCAAAACTGAAACCACAATGAGCCTGCTGTCGGAGTCTTTCCAACCCTCATCGTAATGAGGGCCTTTATATTTAATGGATGTAGTATTGTCGAGTAGTGGAGGAAGAGAGAAGTATTGCGTTGTAGGGAAGGAGGTTAAGTTTACTGTACAGATGAAAACATAAATTATAGTAAATGTGATGGCCAATTAAAGATAACAATGATAACCACAAGAGTGAAAATATTATATTTTTTTAAAACGTAACCAATAGATTTACTAAAGTTGTTTTAGAGGTAAGGTAGCCTCTCCTACTGTTTTTAACCACTCTTGTAAAAGAGAGCGGATAACATTTTTTTCGGCCTATCGAGTACAGCCGGACATGGATAAGTTACGTGCTTCACAGTTTCATCCAACCAAGAACATAAAACAACAGGATCTCTGATTCCTGCCAACATTAGACTATACTCCTTCAATTTGTTAAACTAGTATATATAATAGTCTTAGTCGTAAAAAAAATCCAAGGTGGTCTTGCTCCAAGACTCGAATCTACATAAGGCTGTCTATTAGATATGTTTGTTAACATATTTTGATTTTTAAAAGAAATAGACCATGTTAAATCCTTTACGTGAGGCACTTTTTGTGCTTGTTTTTAAATTTGATATACGTTGAGCTCCACTCATTTTTGATAGTGTTTTTATAAAAATATATAAGATTATATTTTAATTATCGCAGACTCAGAACATCAGACTCAGGAAGTGGCAACCCAATGACCGGTCAAACTCACAGTGAAATTACAGAGACAAGCTACTCTGACCCCTGAGAGTGCATGCTTTATGTTGGACACCACCATCGACTTGACAGCGCTGGGTACCTTCTTCTTGTCCCCTTTTTCCCTTAATCAGCTCTATTCTTCTCCATCTGTTCTTCTTCCCCTTCCCTCTCCCCGATCCTCCCCTTCCCTATTCTACTAGACTCAATTCTTATTCTTATGACTCTTCCTTTGTTTGATTTGATTATTTTCTGAATAGTTGCAATGGGGTGGGCAACAGATCCCCAAAATTGGGCCAGCAGTGAGTCTTCATTGCCTGCTGCTGTGGGGCGCAGATGTGGGGCTGGGGAGGGTGGTTATTGCGCTAACTGTTGCGCATGTTTTCTTTTTACGGTTGTTATTGCATATCACAGACACAATGGCATTGAATAAGATGTAGCCCAGGGCTTGGGTATAGAACACTTAGCCCCATTTCATAGTAATGAGCACTACTGACCATGAACCCACATAATGATCCATCCTCACTAGGCTTGCGTATGGGATGGGTAATAAGATTAAACTGTGCCGTTGGCCACCTACCTTATATGCCTCAAACCCAATGTAGCCCTCCTACAAGAGACACACCTCAAAGGCAACCTCTATCATTTCCTGACCGAGGAGCTTATACAACCTTGGCACATGCGTGATTTATATCCGAGTCCCGTGGTGTAGCAATATTGATCCAAAAAACACCCCCTTTTCGAGTGCAGAAATCCTGGCTAGATCCCCTGGGTACATATTCTGCCATTCAGGGTCTTTGGGAGAGATGAAATGTCACTCTAATCAGTGCCTACACACCCTCCCTTGACTTCAGGGCTACACACTAGTTGAACTCACTGACATCCTAATAGAAACTTCCTTTTCTCTACACATTTTGGGTGGTGACTTCAATGACATGATAACCCTGGAGTTAGATAGAGTGGGAGAAGCACTTAGACAGGAGCACCCCCCTTGCCCAGTTTATCACTACACTGGGTCTTACTGATCTGTGGAGGAAATATAATCCATTATGTCGTGAATACTCCTCCTACTTGGGGTCCCACTAAGTTTACTCTAGACTTGACTATATTTTCACACCGGCAGGCAAATACATAAGGCTGACTACCTAGCGAGAGGCCTCTGATCACTCCCAGCCGTGGGTGACACTAGGGCGGAAACACCATTCCGCCACTTATTCTTGGAGACTAAATGCTTGGGAATTAAGGGAGACAACCACGACGCATAAAATCCGTACCGAATCAGAACTATATTTTTTAGATAACAAAGACTCGGTTGACTCAGCTGTTACAGTGTTGGAAGCACATAAGCATATAAGGCAGTTATGTGGGGTAGAATACAATATATAATCGCCTTAAAAAAACAAAAGGCAATCTGGGAGATAGAACAGCTCGAATGGCGGCTGCTGAAGGCATAGGCCAAATACATTCTTCAACCACACTCGTTATTAAAACGTAGGATTGACACCCTGCGAACGAAATACATTGAACTGGGCACTAAAGCAGAACCCCAGCATGTGCTTGCCACACAGCATCACCTCTATGAAGTTGGCGACAAAGCCGGAAAACTACTGGGCCTGCTGAGCCGACAGGAAATTGAATCCAGTTTGATATCTCAAATACAGGGTACAGAGGGCACCCTATATTCTACAGACTCAGAAATATGAAGGGAATTCACAAAATATTATACTGCCCTGCATGATGAATGACCCTTGGTGAACCCGCCCAAATCAATGACTACCTCACTGAGATTGAACTCCTGGCTCTGCCCAGCGATGGCTGTGATTCTCTCAATGCGTACATAACCCTTGAAGAGGTCCAAAATGCACCCTTTGCCTAAATGCTGGAAAGAACCGCGGCCCCAATAGCCTCCCAGCCAAATGTTTTAAAAAGCAAAACTGATATACTAGCTGCCCACATACTGCACCTCTATCAGAAAGCAGGGGAAGATGGCATCCTCCCACCAGATCTCTGTATGGCCACTATAATAGTCATACACAAGCCAGGGAAACCTTCCACATCCTGAAGTTCGTACAGCACAATTTCCTTGAATGTGGAAACCAAGGTCTTAGCTACCATCTTAGCCACCAGATTACTGAGAGTGATCACCTCCTTAGTCCACAATGATCAATCTGTCCTTATGCCGAAACTATCCACATGAGGGAACTTGTGTTAACTCCATAATTGGATTACACAGGCGCAGCATAGGTGAGACCCCCACCTTTTCATCTCACTCAACGTCGAGAAGGCCTTTGATGCAATTCACAGTCCTTTCATGATGCAAACCCTGCAGAGTCTAGGATTCAGAACCCGTTTCCGAGAATTTATAAACCTACTATATACAAAACCGATGGCTGCAGTCAGGGTAAATAAAATGCTGTGTCTCTCATCTTCCCCATTAAGAGAGTAACCCGGAAGAGCTGCCCCCTTTCCCCACTCCTCTTTGTCCTGCCTTTGGAGCCTCTAGCTTGTTTGATTCGTACTCACCCTGACATTAAAGGTTTCCAAATGGGGGGCTCACCCATCCCAGAAGAAAAAATATCCCTGTACGCAGATGACGTTCTGTTATATCTTACTCGACCCACAGACTCGATCCCAGTTGTCTTCCATATGTTCGAACGCTATCGTTCCTACTCTGGATATACGGAAAACTGGGAAAAATCTGTACTTTTTCCTGCCGGCGAACCTTTTGACCCGGCCGATCTCCCACGACAACTCAAAACATCTAGAGAAGGATTCCGATATTTAGTGATCTATACCACGTCAGACCAGGAGCGATGTATTTAACACAATGATAAAACAATACTAACTGATTTCCAATCGGATGCAGCCCGCTGGATAACGGCTTCCCCTAACACTCTTGGGAAGAACAGTGATATTTAAAATGATCCCTCTTTCAAAATTTATATACGCTTTCTAAAACACATATTATAGACTCTAGGAGGAAACTCCTGTGGAATGACAGTTATCCGAGAATAGTCCTATGTAAATAGCAGAGCAGCCCATATGATGGAGGCATAGGCCTCCCTTATCTTCGGACCTACTACTGGGAGTCCCAATTAATAGCCGTCAATGACTGGGAATATGTGGACAGGGGTCACCCCACTTATGCCCTTGAACTGACTCAATTCCAGGCACTCACATTACCATTTCCTCTATGGTGGTACAGGGAAATCCGCTCTCCTACCAGCTACCCAAATTACTTTGAAAGCTTGGGACAAGGTGAATTCTTATATGGGGTGTAAACAAAAAATCTCACAGAAAACGCCGCTATGGATGGGTAAAGCCCTGAAGGAAATAACTAAACTTAAGTGTGTTGCTTCCTGGGACTTCACATGTATTTCCAAAGTGAAAGATCTAATAGAAGGTGCCTCCTAATGCCCTTTACCTCCCTACAGCGTGAATTTCAACTTCACGACCACCAGCAATATAAATGCTTACAACTTGCACAAGCATGGGAAGCAGAAAACATCACCCATCTCCCAGAATATGCCCCCTTAGAAGGTAGACTCCTAATGGCTGAGCTATTTCAAAAGGCATTAGCATACACCTATAAAACTATGAACAACACTATGCCTGATACCCTCCAAAAACTGAGACTAGCATGGGAGGTAGACGTAGGTACACTTGAAGATATTGACTGGAAAGCAGCAAAAATATTCCCGTGGGAAGTGGCAATCAGATCCCGGTTACGTCTCATACAACTAAAAATCCTTCACAGGACATACTATGACAGGGCCCGTCTCCATTAGATGGGCAGAAGACCCATGCCGGATTTCCTGCGGTGTGCAAGGGACCGGGGAGGTTTCATTCAGACTTTATGGTTGTGTCCCCTCATACAGGGATACTGGTGTCAAATACGATTAAAATTAAATGTGATATTGGAGACCCAAATTCCTGATGATCCCAAATATAGGCATACCTAGATGTTGATCTACCATGTATGAATGGAGGAAGGGTATGGATCTATTAATGGCTCTGGAAACAATAACTTATAAATGCAAAGGCTGTCCACGTGAATTCTGCGAACTATGGGGGCAATGGATAGACTACTATGGACTTACTTGCATTGGTGATGATGCCACCATGCCTTCTCAAAAATAATATAGTGCCATTCATGTTTACATACTTTACTATGTTGAAAATGATTGTACCATTGTCTCCTGTCCTAACTGGGCTACCTACAGTACTCGGACAGCTGTTGTATTATTGTCTTAAAGCCATGCTTTCAGGTTTTGAAAATCAAAATCAAAAATATTTTGGAAAAATAAATGCTCTCCACATTAGCGAACTCCTCATGGATGATCAACTAGATGTGTTGTTCCTTACGAAAACTTGGCTACCCGAGAGCTCGGCACCGGACATCGCAATGGCGATTCCACAAGGCTATGATATGCTCCACTGAAACAAAGTGGGCAAGAAAGGAGGAGGGGTAGCGATAATTCAGAAACAATCCCTGAGATGCTCCTCGTTTAAGGTTACAGAGCTTTAGGGTGCGGAATCACTTGGCTTTTGTCTCTCACTATCCACTAATAAAACATTAAACAGGATTCTGATCTACCGACCACCCAGTTATGCTGGAGAATTCTTGGCATCCATAGACAAATGCCTATCCAAGTACCTTCTGAAACATTCCAACTTCACCCTGTTGGGAGAATTGAACTTGCATCTGGATAATCCCTTGGATCCACATAATCAGTAAATCCTTGAAATGATGTCCTCCTGGAATATAAAACAGTTAGTTAACTGTCCGCCCCACTCAGTCGGTCACATTCTTGACCCTATTTTTACTGTCAGATAAAAGTCCTAGACATTATTATGAGTAATTGGACAGACCATACCAAGGTCCATTTTGCATGGAAGGTAGAACACGGATCCTTAGGCAGAAAATTATTCCAGACCTTCCTCACAGGAACTGATCTAAAATATCTACTAAACAGATAAGAGCCACTCTCTGCTCTAGTATCTCCAAAGTAAGTGGGGATACTGAGGTAGACTCTCGGGTGTTTAATGATTGGCTATGTCAAACACAGTGGCACCACTGAAAGGGAGTTCTGGCACAGCTAAGAGCAAACGCTTATCTGCCCCTTGCTTGAATGAAGAACTTAGGAATCTGTGCAAGCTCTGTAAAAGACTAGAAGGAAGCTGGAGGACAGACTACCTACCGGCAGACATAAAATGTTACAAAAATGCACTCAAAGACTATCATAAAGCTATTAAAAGGGCTCAAGATTACCTCTTTGCTAGAAATGTGGCAGACTCTAATTGCAGACCCAGGGATGTCTCTAAAATAGTGAAAACATTCACTCATCCAGATGCACTTCAAATACCTGTAGAACCTTCTTCAAAGCTTTGCTTACAGTTATCAGACTTTTTTGATAATAAAATCAGTGGTATTGTGGAAGCACTCATGGGAACACATTGCCTCACCCAGATTCACAGGGGTCAGAAGACAGCCGTCAACCACCTCTCAAACTTCAGCTTATTCTCTACATGAGTTCAGGCCATTTTCGCTGTCCGATTCTGAACATGCATGAAGAGCCAGCAAATTCAGTTCACCTAATGATCTGTACCCACTGCATAGTCTTGCGGCCAACTTCAAAATGATTAACCTCACCCTCAATCTTCTACTAAATAGTTCCCTTAGCTCCACTCGATTGCCCAGCTTTTGGAAACAGGCAAAACATATTCCCCTGCTAAAGAAACCATTAGCAGATAGGTTGGTATTAGCTAATTTTCAACCTATCTCGCTGTTACCGGCATTCTCTAAGACTCTGGAGAAGTGGGTCAAGAAGCCACTCTCCGAATACCTTAAACAACATCAGTTATTACAACCCTACCAATTAGTTTTTTTTACCAGATTTCAGCAGAAAATCCACTCTTGTTGAGCTCTCGGACACCATTAAGTTGGCGGTGGACCAAGGTAAGCAAGTGGCACTGCTTCTCCTGATCTATCAGCAGCTTTTGATACTGTGTCCCATCCCAATCTACTGCAACGATTGGGAAACAATGATGTCAGTGGACCCACTTTGGACTGGCTTCATTCTTTTCTATCGGACTGTAGTCAAGCGGTCTAGATGACACCATACTCATCAGCACCTAAGCTCCTAGTGTTCAGTGTTCCCTTGAGCCCAACGTTGTTTAATATATGACACTGCATGCTGCGCTAATTGAAACCTTTGGCGTGCAAGCAGTATCGTACGTCCTTGACACTCAGATTGTCTTCACGTTAGACAAAAATGCTTCTAATTCCTTAATTAACTTCAAGGCATGCCTTTCAGGTGTGTTCCAATGGACGCGCGTGAGCAATTTGAAGTGCAACACTAGTAAAGACGAGATACTACTGTTCGGTTTACCCTCGATATGGGATGGTTATTGCTGGCCTAGTCAGGTTCTTCCACCACCGGCCCCTACCACTGTATTGCAGAATATCAGGGTAAAAGTTGATAACAACATTTCTTTTAACGCACAGGTGAGTGCTGTTGTAGGCATGTGTTATGGCCTCCTAAATTCCTTGAAGAAATGTTTGTACCTTTTATCTGGGCAAAATCAGAAAATGATAGTTCATGCCCTTGTCACGTCCGAATGGACTACGTGAATGCCCTCTACTTGGACCTACCAGCATATCAAATGAAAAGATTGCAGGTAAGTTCAGAATGTGGCCGCTCAGCTTCTTTTAAAAGTGCCTAAAAGAAGTCATATGCAGCAGCATCTTGAGGAGCTACACTGGCTTCACATCAAAGATAGAGTGAGGTTCAAAGGACTTATCCTGACTCACAGAGCCTTCTTCCACTCAGAGCCTTGATACCTCATGAAAAGGATTAGTCCGTATCTCCGGCCCGTCCACTGCACTCATCAGATACGCCATTGGCCGTGGTCCCAACGACAAAGAGGAACAAGTGGGGTGGTTCACCATTTTCGTTCCTCGCAGCTACCACCTGGAACTCTCTCCTTTGCAGCTTCAGTGAATAAAGGATAAATTCTCAGTTAAATGTAATTTGAAGACTTGGCTGTTTGAAAACGCATTTGGATAACATGTTGTGTGCATGAATTGTCTACAAGCCTAGTTAGTGCCAGGATATTCACTGAGTAGCTGTGCGCTCTATACGTCCGATGATTGATTGTTTGAGCCCCCTTCCCTCCACAGATACATATATATTCTGACTTTTTTGCTGGAAGAAGCGTCCCCCCAGAATACCCCACCTCCCAGATCCCTTGGCTGTGTATCCGCAGCTCTATTGAAGCCAGCATTGATTTCAATAGTTAATCTGGCTTTAATTCTTTCTTTTTGATAAGATGCACTTGCTACTAAATGATGTGGTTATAATCCAATTGAGGGCATGTTACAAAATAGCTTGCATTCTCTGTTTAATGCTGTGCTCTATGGACCACTCCCTCGATGGTCATGGATATGGTGATCAAGTGGTATAACTTGTACTATCTGAAAATATGTTTATGGTGTTGACTGTGCATCTGGTTACTATAATAAAATGGGGAAAAAATGTACGGGAGCAGATTTACCACATGGTATCGGTAAAATTGCATGCGATTTTACTCTGTCCTCAGTGCTGTTCAATTTGTATTCAGCCCCTTGGGAAGGAGTCCAGTTTAATCTGGCCTTTGACCTTCGTCTGACAGCCACATAAACCGTGTGGAAGGTATTATTTTTGCAAACTGTGTAGGATCCTTTAGTGCACAAGGGGCCAGATGTACGACCCTTACAATTTGTGAGTCGCAAATTGCGTTGTTTAGCGACTCGCAAAATGTAATTCACAACAGTGTCTCAGACACTGTTAGCGATTCCTAATGGGGTCGCAAATTGCCTGCCTCATTAATATTCATGAGGCAGGTGCTATTTGCGACCCCATTGGGAATGGTTAGCACTCACACGCATGCGCTGCTCTAGGACAGGGTCTCTTGGAATCACTCCAGACTTCCAAGAGACTTCTCCGTGTGGGTCGGCCTCCTCCCACACATTCCATTGGCCTTTGTGTGTGGCTTTCAATAATGAAAGCACGCAAATGGTCAAAGATGGGTGCATGTCTCGCCTTTCCTCTAAACGTTCACTCCCGTAGCCTATGGGTCTCGGGAGCGACCGGAGGAGCAGTGGCGTGCAGTGTGTCAGCTGCATTCCAGCCAGGATCAGGTTACTAATTAACCCAGCGCGGTCGCTTTAACTTTCGCGACCGTGCTGGTTTTATTTGTCTATCATCTCGTTTATTTATTTATAATTAATACAGCCCACGCCGAGGCTCGAACCCTGTTCTCCAGCTCCAAAGTCAGCATTATATATTTTTTTTTATTCCTGCTTTGTGCGTGTGCCTTTGCGGTGCTGTAAGAACACGATGAGTTTCACTAGGGGAGTCATTGGGTAGGAGCTGCATGTGCCCGCGATTACTTTCCTCTATCTCCTCGTTTGAGTTTGTAATAAACTCATTTAAAGAGGAGTTACAATTCCCGGAATTGATTTTATGTTGTCTAAAATGCCATAAGCAGCATAAAGTGTTAAATAGTGCGGGATATTTATTTGGTAGTAATGCATGTTCAACCTGATTTACCTATCTCGAATACAGCTTTTATGTTCCCCCACATCCCAGTTGTTAAGAACATGATGCATGTTTTCACATATAGGGAATTGTCCTGTAAATAAAATGGACGCTGTAGAATTGTATTTCCTTGTAACCACTGGGGTCCCTGAAACCAATTCCAACATCAGACTTTCACAGCGCTTTATTATTAAAGTTAGGCCTAAATAATAAATAGAACCTTTGTTTGTATTTTTCGTCACTATCTTCTAATGGGAGCATAACTTTAACCCAGACAGGCCCTGTTCAGCTCAAGTGCAAAGATCGCGAAGCCACACCCCTTCTTTTGAACGTGTTTAGACTATCATTGAAACCCCACAGCTTTCAAAGAGTCCAGATTTCCTCAAAAACCCATCCAGCGTCACTGAAAACTGCACTGCTCGTACTCCAGTATTCAGGGATTAGTGGTCCCTGGTGCCACTGCCCCCGCTGCACCAAAGGAAACTACTCCCCAGACTCAGAGAGTGACTTGATGGTGAGATGAGGGCCTACTCAAAGACACAGTATGTGACAAGAAAAGCTAAATTATGGGACATAATGCGGCACATCTTTTAAAACTATATCTTCATTAGACCTTCTCTGCTATAGCTCTTCAATCCCTGGCTGCACAGCACCCAGGATAATGTGATGCATGGCTAAACACTTAAGGTACAAAAGGCGAGACCTATTGGCTATGCCAATGCTTGTTTAATAAAGCAGTTTTTTTTTTTTTTTTTTAAATGTAGGACGTTTTCCTTAAAGGAAAATGGGATGCATTTAAAAAGAAAAATTAAACGTTTCTGTGTCATTTTTTAAGAGTAGGCAGTGGTCCATGGGACCCCTACCGTTTGTGAGTGGCTTACCAACTAGTTGAAGTAGGTGGTAAACTGCAAGTGTTTTGCGACTGCAATTGCGGTCGCAAAACAATCTTTTCTTGCAGTGCGAGTCGCTATTAGGGAGGGACGCCCTTGTCACGTCCCTCCCTAATAGCGCGTCGCAAACCCTATTTTGCGAATTGGTAAAAGGTTACCGACTCTCAAAATAGGGATGGGCAGACCAATTTTGCTGTCGCAAACGGGCCGATTTCCCGTTTACGACCACAAAATATGGTTGTATATCTGGCCCAACATCTTTTGCTGGGATAGTGTTCCATGAAGCTCAATCTTAACACAATAATCTTGTATTTAAAAAAATTACTTGAGATAGTACTTCTGTTTTGCCAGTATCAAATCTCTCTTAGCTTCAACAAAAAATGAAGAGGCAAATATTCAATGAAAATGATAGCAGGGAATGATGCGTCTCCTTTAAGATGTGCCTTTCTAGTCCAGGTGCCTCTCTGCAAACACCTTGGCAAACCAGGAACAGGTGGTACAGTTAACAAACAGGATTTGTAGCGCCGACAACCTTGGCGTTAAGCACGCACACTCAGTTTAACTTACTAAACACGCTGTAGTTCTGCAAATATTAATTGTTTCATTCTGTGGCATGATGAGTGCGGTTGAATATAATTACTGTCCCTCCCCTCTGTTGGCTTTATGTCTTTTTTTCCCTATTTACCAAGTGCCAGAACCGCAATATTCCTCAGTCCGAGTGCCTCCTGGGGAACTGAATTTTTGCACCCGATTTTAAGTTTTCTAAATGCAGTGGGGAATAACATGCAGGAACCAGTTTTACCACATTGTATTCTTCTTCATTCCAGATAAATCTTTATTTGAGTTTTACATATAAGGAACAAAAACATACAGCAGTTATGGTATTATAGAATGAATTGTATATCACATTTGTCTGTCAGCTACTTGAACGAGATGTTTACTTATGGAACACTGAGAAAAAAAAGAAAGGAAGAAAAAACCAAAAGTCAAAGAAAAAGATAAAAAAATATACACTTCCAGTAAGTGAAGCGGGACAAGCATTTCAAGCAATATAGGTGGAGATATCTTTAAAGCCAATAAGAGGGAAATAAGTGACAAACTGCAATTTAAACATATTGGGGAAATTCTTTTAGGTGAGTCCTGCCTTATGTCTTCATCCTGATCACTGCTCAGTGTGGTTAGTGGTAAGCCAGTTGCAGAAATATCACACCTCTCTGTGCCTTTGTTGTGGGTGCTCCTGGCTGGAAACTACCCTGACCTGCAGTATGGAGCATCACTCTATATAAAGGCTGTGTCTGGAGAACAGCCTATAGAGGATACTTGAAATGAGAACTTCCCCAAACCTGTTCTGAGATTTCAGACAGAGAATCCACATTGCCTATCTGCTGTGACTGTGTAAAAGTAGGAGCTACTTACATCCTTGTTGTTCCAGTTCCAAATCCTTTCAGCAAGGAAAGGAGTTTTCCACAGCATGCTCTAAGGACCGCTGTGAATCAGAGATTGTGTCTGTGTAACAGCCTGATTCTAAGAGTAGTGGTTACATCACCTGGAGTCTTTACTTGCTGGAAGAGCTAACCTGAAGCGCCTGAAGACAGCATGTCTGCTGAGAGAGGGAAAGAGCCTGTCAAGCCTCAGGAGGTGTGAATGCCAGAAACAGCTAGACTCCAGTGTGGAGGGTACCAGGAGCGAGAAGACTGAAAAGAGCCATCTACAAGTTCCAAGAATATGAGTGCAGTCTCTCCAGAAGTGCGGGTTCAAGTGGGAATCGCGGGCTGTCAGCCAACCTCGCCACTATGCAAAATGGACAATCACGGTTGAGCTCACTGCTTAAATCAGGAGCCATGCCCATGGCCTAGAGCTGTGCCTGTGGCACATGTAGCCACACAAGTCAAGAAGTGTGCCTGGGGCGGACGTCGGCAATGGAGCTAAGACCTGTGCCAATGGAAGTCACCAAATTTGCAAAGTGAATCCAGCGACTGCCACTGTGCTGCTGTGATGCCAGTGTACATAGTGGCCCATCTGCTGCTCAATGCTGAGTGACCCCAGAAGCAGCTCCGATGCCTGACATGAGCCTATACTAACACCCAGTACCTTCATTCAACTAAAGACTCATGGCTGTATCTCTGGTTGCCCCATCCTGCTTCAGCTTACTCAGATCAAGAGCCACTCCTTCAACCACAGCGTCCCATCCCAGAAGCGAACAAGATCGGAGACGTGTGATGCCGGATGACACAGAGACCTGCATTGTGGTGAGACTGTATCAAGGAGACAGAAGCCCAAGGTACAGTACCCCAAGTGACAGTGCATATTACTGTACTGCTGTCAGTCAGTCAAGATTACTTTATTCGGTTATTTAAAACTATAAAAGCATTCTACAAAATAAAAAAGGTTAAAAACAATAATATGACATTAGTTAACAACGGAAATACTGCACTGGTTACATAATCAGGTAGACCAACAGTTAAAAATACAACTTAAAAACCAGATTGTTAAAAATGAATTATTATGTTCTAGATCATTGGAATCCCTCTCGCTTTTTTCCTCATTATTCTCACTGATGCTGTGAGGCAACTGGCTATGTTAAAAATTTCCCAGACATTGGTCAACATCTGTAAATAATATATGAGCGCTGGTTTTGCCTGTAAAAAGTATTTGCCCTTTAAAATTTGGAGAATAAAACATTTCCGACTATGCAAAAAGTGCTCACAGAATAAAACGAAGTGCAATGTGTCCTGGGTGGAGAAATTATCACATGTATAGACACCCAGGTCCTCCACCCTTCTCCATCCCGGTGGTTTGGCAAGTAGAAAGTGTAACTGGTTCAGCCTAAATCTTACTAGGAGGAAGTGATGGTTAGAATTGGTTACCTCATTTAAATAGGGTTCAATTGCACGAGACGTTTTTAACAATTGATGGGCACGTACAATTGGTTTTGCCAGCTCCCTTGCCTCTCTTTCCATAAGTGCCATATATAGGTAAGATTTCTTGGCCCACTGCATATCTCCCTTTACTAATTTATCCGGAGAGTTAAATAATACAGGCCGTCCCAATTGCACTGCTCGGTCTAAAGATAAACAATCTCGCAAGATTTTGCGATTCATTTCAAGTTCAGGGTTTAGGGTTTAACCAAGTTGCTATCCATTTAAGTAAAGGTGCCATTTCATTTAGGTCAGCCACAAAACCTATCCCAGTCTCTTGATGAATTATGTATGATGGTGTTGATTGTGGCACCGATAGCAAATTTCTTAAGAATTTGTTTTCAGCTATTTGGATTTCCTTTGCTTCTCTATATCCCCATATGTACGTGCCATAGTTTTGGATAGCAGTGCATTTTGCTCTGTATACTTTTAACAGTGCTTGTATTGGTTTTGCCCCTAGCCTACGTGCAAAGCCTAGGACCGCTGATGTAGATCTGGTCAATACATTTCTTTTTGCGTTCATTTGCGGGACCCATGTACCTCTATCATCAAATATAACACCTAGGTAGGTAAATGTAGTAACTCTAGTGATCTTGTTACCCTCACAGTGGAGAGTTTTAGGCCTTTTAGGCCTGGAGCCAATTATCATTGTGTGTGATTTTGAGAAATTTACACATAAATCCATAGATTTCATAAATACTGCAAAGGAAGTTAAAAGACGATGTAGACCAACCGCAGTTCTTGCTAATAGGGCGGCATCATCTGCGTATAGGAGGGCTGGAATCAGCCGTTCCCCCACACGCGGGATGTCTTTACTGGCTTCCCCTAAGACTAAGTCCAAGTTGTTATTATAAAGGGTAAAAAGTAGGAGGGCCAAGATGCATCCCTGCCTAACACCATTTATGATGCATTTACCCTGGGTGCAGTTCTCCCTTTGGTCAAACCTCACTGTGGCTGTCAAATCCCTATGCAAATCTGCAAGAAAATAAACAATGTTTCTGTCCACACCTGGTTTGATTAGTATGGCCCATAACTTGGATCTATTCACTCGGTCAAAGGCCGAGGAAAGATCCATGAAGGCCAGATGCAATGTCCCCTTCTTGGCGATGGTATACTTCCCAATTAATAGGTGCAGATTCAAGCATTGGTCAGTGGTACCCCTCCCTTTCCTAAAGCCGTATTGCAGGTTTGATAGTGAATCAGTTTTGTTTAACCAGACCGTAAGTTTGCTGAGTATCACTCTTCCAAGCACCTTTACAGCAGAATCTATACGTGAGATTGGTCTGTAGCAGCTTGAATCCCCTCTGTTACCCTTTTTAAAAACCGGAACGATTACTGACTCAGACCATGATCTGGGCAGGCCAAATTTACATGCCATATTAAAAACATGAGCCAGTAGTTTTGACCATAGTGTCACATTGGATTTAAAAAGATCGGCCGGGATGCCATCTGGTCCAGGGGTTTTATTACTTGTCATTTGATTTATGGCCTCTGCTACTTCTGATTCTCTAAAAACCATAGTGTATACCTCGACCTCAAATAAAATACCTGAGGGTCATTGATTCTCCTGATCGCCATATATAAGTTTAAAATGATTAAACCATTCCTGCTCTGGTATATTACCTTCTAGAGAGCTACCCATGGTTTCCTGAAAGAATGGCCTGGTAATGATTTCCCAGAACTTGACACTATTTTTTATGACATCAATGGACAAGAGATCATTCCACGCCTTATTTTTAATCTCTCCTTTGCGTGTATTTATGGCCAGCTTATATGTTTTCCTTAGGGCTACTATTACACTTTTATCTTGTGGTTTGTGTTTTACAGCCACCAACAACTTTTGGTGGTCAACTGTACAATTATGGTCAAGGCACCTCTCCCCTTTATTCTGGAATTCCTTCAATGGGTGTTTAAGATCACAGGCCACCTGATTACAGATTTTAGCATACGCTATAAGGATCTCTTTGCCCCTTATATTATCATCTAAACAGAGATCAATCTCCCTTCCAACGGTGTTCAATAGGTTCACTTGAAAATCCCCTGGCACTACCATACACCACTTGAGTCTACAGGCTTGGTCTTTAGGTTTTAAATTGGGGGTGAGAACACATCTATTTAATTTTAAATTGTTCTTAATACCCCCGCCAATGTAATATGTATAGGATTGTGGTCACTAAAATGTGTAGTAGTATATCCTATCACCTGGGGGGTCAGGGCTGCACTAATAAAAATATAATCAATAGAAGAGTGCATTCCCCTACCTTTGAATGTTGGAGTGTCATCGCTATCATGCGAGGTATTAGGATATAATACGCCAAATTCCGCTAGGGTGCCCTCTAAGAAACCACCTTCCTGTCAGTGTTCGAAGTGTATCTCTAAGTGATTACCAGGGACTAAGTTGTCAGTAACATGACAGTTCGATTGGCATCGATGTACATTAAAATCACCTAAAACAATAACCGAATAAGGGGTAGTTTGTTTCCCATTATACGACTCAAGTAAACGATTCAGACTGACCAGGTGTTCATTTGCGACAGTTCTGTCAAATAAATTATAAAAATTAACAATAAGAAGTTTGGGTGCATTAATGGGCGTAATCTGCACTGCTAGACAATTTGGTGAGCCTGAGTCCAATTTACAGTGATTGCCTATGACCTTTAGGGAAATCAGGATTATTAGGCCACCCTTTGCCCTACCAGCTACTGATGGTCTTGCTGGCTCAAAATAGGTTGTATAACCATCCATCCAGAAATGATTCTGTTTCCCAGGTCTCTAGAAGCCCAATCATATCGAACTCATTTAAAAAATCTTTCCACCTATCATCATCTGTCTTATTTTTAAGTCCTGCTATATTCCAGCTTAATATCTTGGCTTGCTACCCTGTGTTAGCCTCCTCCCCCTGTGTGGGTTTGGTAATACAGTTCATATGACTATCTCTATCTCTAATCTGCCCTTTCATAGAGAAACAAGAGTCAATCTTTACTATCCAACTGGCTCAGTGGGGCATATCTGTTTGCAGTTTCAAACCTACTCTCTTTAGCTCTGTCATCTATTACAGCAGTGAGGTTTGAGTGACATTGGAATGGGTTGATGGTATTTACACAGAGGGATTGGCTGGCATTATACGTAGTTCTGACAGTAGGCCTGAGGGACCCTCCTCCTGCTGTATATCTTTGTGGTCCCCTACAATCTCTGCCCCGATCACCCATTACCAGGGGATAAAAGAAACTCAAGGGCAGGGCTGTGATTCCTCCCAAGCCACAGTTAAAGCTCTCCTGGGAGAGCCAGCCTGCTACATCTATCCGATCAAAATTAATGACTATACAGTCACCATCCTCTGTTTTAGGGCAGCTTCCCATCCATCCCACCCGCCTGACCATTATAACGTGTGTGGATGCTCTGGACCCCCCCTCAGAGAATTTAGATTTTTCACAGCCTGATGGGCAGAAAATCTGGATTTTATTAAAGACACGGAGGCTAATATTATGCAAATTCTCCTTTATTGCCACAGCTCAGCAGTAACAATGAAGAGAACATAGAACTTATGAACATTCTGCAAAGAGCATATAGACCATGAGCACACAGCCATCATCCTTCTTTGTTCGAAGCTGCGAATCCAGGAATAAGAACAGTGAATTCCAATCTTCTAAATATCGATGAAGGAAACATTGCAAAAATCCAGAACGAAAGGATTCTATTCTGAAAAAGAGAGATGAATAGATTAAAGTAACATAAGTCTCCATAGGGAGGGTAGACATAGCGGAGGGATAATATTAGCCTCCGTGTCTTTAATAAAATCCAGATTTTCTGCCCATCAGGCTGTGAAAAATCTAAATTTTATGGCATGACACGGAGGCCAACATTATGCAAGTTCAAAGTGAATTGAGCACATTGTCAATCACATTATTGATAGGTCTAAAATAGCATTTTTTAAAAGTACTTTCATTCGACCAGTCAGCAGCTCTAAGGATATCTTGTAAGCCACCACCAAGCATAAGGGCCTTGGAAGCAGAGGCCCCTCTAAGGGAATGTGCGCCAAATATAGAAGTATCAACACCACACTCACGTATCACCTCTTTCACCCATCTTGCAAGGGTAGGAGATGAAACTGGTTTATGAGGAAGTCTATAAGAGATCAGAAGTTGTGTGTCAGTACCTCTTATACCAAAAGTTCTTTTTTCATATTCTTTAAGACATTTAACAACACAAAGACAATCATTCTCAGGGAAGAAGGGATAGAAAATGGACGAAGACATAGTTTTGGTCCTCTTTTTAAGAAAGAAGCAAACTCCCTCGGGTTGATAAGATCTACAAGAGATGTCCAATGCTTTAACATCTGATGTTCTTCTAAAGGAGACCAAACAAAGTAGGACAGTAAGTTTGTAGGAAATAAGTTTGAGAGAAAGCGAGGAATTATCCCCCCAAGAGGAGATAAGCTGTAAAATAATCCTCACGTCCCATAGTGCTGTGTATTTTGGAGTTGGGGGATTGAGAACCCGCATACTTCTCATAATCTTCTTAGTCAAAAGAGATTGTCCGACAGAAACACCATCAACTAGAGAGTGGCCAGCGGCAATGGCTGACCTATAAACATTTACGGTCCTATAACTAAGACCGGAGGCAAATATTTCCGAAAGAAAATTAAGAACGTGAACTAGATCAGCTGAAACGGGATCGAAATGTCGTTGAAGACACCAGCGAACCCATTTGTTCCATGCCAATCGATATGCTTTCCTTGTTCCAGGAGCCCAGGATTCAGATATGAGTCTAAAAGCATTGAGCGAAAGGCCAGGGATTTCCCATTGTCGCCTGAAATCTTCCATGCCGTCAGGACTAGGATTCCTTGTTCTAGGAGTGGATGAAGCTCGCCCTGTGGGCCTAGGAGGAGATGATTGTAAGACGGAATCAGAATTGGGAAGTCTATAGCCATCTCCAGAATGACCGGGAACCATGCCTGCGACCTCCAAAGGGGAGTTATTACTACCATGCTCTGGAGATATCTGCGAGCATGTGAGAGAAGGCGTGGGAGCATTACAAAGGGCGGGAAGGCATATGGACTTAAGCCCTGCCAATTCTGGAGGAAGGCGTCCACTGCCGATGCTAGAGGGTCCGGCTTCCAGCTGAAAAACTTGGTCATCTGAGTATTCAGTCTGTCTGCGAAGAGGTCCACTTGAAAGGGACCCCATTGCTGTTGGATGATAAGGAAAATCCTTCTGTCCAACTTCCAATTGCTCGGGTCCCTGAAGTTTCTCGAGAACCAGTCTGCTACATGGTTGCTCAAGCCTGGGATGTGTTCTGCCGTGACCGACAGACCTTTTTCCAGACAATAGTCCCAGAAAACCTTCGCTATTTCGCTCAGACCTTTCGAACGAGGTCCCCCCATCTTGTTGACATATCTTACCGCAGAGACATTGTCCATGCGGAGCATTATGGAACACTTAATCGAATTTTTTGACAAACTCCGAACTGCAAAAGAACCGGCTAGAAGTTCCAGGCAGTTGATATGAAGTTTCTTTTCCTCTAGAGTCCAGCGTCCCCCTGTGGAAAGGTTGTCGCAAGTTGCACCCCAGCCCTCTAAACTCGCATCCGACTCTATAATCAGGTCTGGTATGTCCCCGAAAATGGCCTTGCCATTCCACGCTTCTGCATTCCTTAACCACCAAATAAGCTCTTTCCTCGATTCTTCGTCTAAGAAAATCATCTGAGAATAGGAAAGACTCGACCTCAAGGCTTTCGCCTTCAGTCTCTGTAGGGCTCTGTAATGGAGAGGACCCGGAAATATAGCCTGAATGGTCGAGGAGAGGAGACCCAGAACTCTCGCTAGAAGTCTCAAGGGGAAGAGTTCCAGGGCAAGGATCGATCTGATTTCCTTTTTGAGTTTCTTTAATTTTTCCCTTGGTAACTTTAATTCCCCCAAAATTGTGTTTACCATGAATCCCAAAAATTGGGTTTCTTGTAGGGGAGTAGTACATGATTTTTTGGTGTTTATAATGAAGCCTAGATGCTCCAGAAGGTGAATGGTAAGGTTGGTGTGTTGATGGACCTGAGTCTTGGACTGAGCCATAATCAGAATGTCGTCCAAGTAAATTATTAGTCTTACTCCCCTTTCCCTTAGCCAAGCTACAACTGGACGTAAAACCTTGGTGAAGCACCAAGGGGCTGATGACAGGCCGAAAGGAAGACTTGAGAATTCCCATAGCCTTTTCTCCCAGGTGAACTGGAGAAACTTCATGTGAGGTGGCCAAATCGGAATTGTGAGGTAGGCGTCCTTTAAATCTAGACGTGTAAGCCAATCCCCTTTCCTCAAAACATCTCTGAGAAGATGGATTCCCTCCATCTTGAAATGGTGATAGGTAACCCAGCTGTTTAAATTTTTTAAATTTATTACGGGTCTCTGGGTTTTGTCTTTCTTTTCGACCAGAAAGATATTGCTGATGAAGCCTATTTCTTGGCTCTCTCTTATAGCCCCTTTGTTTAGAAGATCCTTGACTTCTAGGGACACTAGTTTTTTCTGGTCTTCTGAAAAGGTTATTTCGTGAGGAATTTTCGATTGGAAGGGGAAGTCTATAAAGTCTATTTGATAGCCCTGAACTGTTTGAAGGACCCAGGGGTCTTGTGTTATTAGTGTCCAGTTGCCAGAGAAAAGGGCTAGTCTCCCTCCCACCTTTACAGGGGTATCTGAAGGGTCTATCAATGGACCTACCTGTTGAAAAGGCTCTGCTCCTCCTCTCGCCACGAAAGGGTCTTGTTCTGAAGCGTTGTCTTTGAGGATAGAAGGAGTGACCTCCGTAGGATTGAGATTGTTGAAACCTATTTCCTCGTCCCTGAAAGGGTCTTGAGCTGGATTGTCCACGGCCGGGGAATCGACCCCGCATTCTCCCGGCCCGGCCAAAAATTTTATCCTGAAAAACTTTTTTAATTTCTCTTTGGGATTTCTGGATTGAGCTAAAAGCTCCCACGTACTTGGCCATATCACGAATAAAGTCCTCTCCAAAGAGGAGGCCTTGGGAGCTTGGACCTGCCTCTTGGTTGGCCAGCTCAATGAGTTTTGGGTCTATTTTAAGAAGTATACCCTTTCTTCTTTCTATAGATATGGCGGTGTTTGCGTTACCTAGAAGGCAGATGCATCTTTGAACCCATTCGCGAAGTTCCTTTGCGTCAACAGGGATGCCGCCAACATATGCATTTTCCGCCATGTCGAAGATCTTGGTTAGGGGACCAACTAGGTCCAAAAGGCGGTCTTGGCATGATCTAAGGCTTTTATCTATGCCTTTTCTTGGGTCCTTTGCGCCCTTAGCAATAAATGCGACGACTTTAGGGTCGAGTTCAGGTGTGAACGCAATTTTTTCTGGGAGAGATGGTCGAGGACATTCCGATCTTAATCTAGACCTTACTTCCTTCGGGATTTCTCTTCTTAACCAGAAGCTAATATAATCCGCCACGTGTTGTGAGGGTAACCATTCGGGAGATAGGGGATGTTTAATTAGTAAAGGGTCGAACATGAATTCTCCAAAGGGGTCAGTAATACCCATCTTTGACCCTGAGGCCTTGTTTGCCTCTTCTGTGTTGACCGTAGAACTCTTTTCTTGGACCTCAATGTCCGAATCGAAGGAAGAGGAGCATGAGAGGTCTATTTCCGCCTCATATTGATCATCGCTGTCAACATCAATAGGAGTTTGTAGGCCTGTTTCTTGCCCTTCTGGGATGCCCTGGGCATCGTTCTGGTCTCCGCCTTGTAAGCGAGATCGATCCGTATTTAGTGAGACCTTTATTCTTTTGGATTTTGTGTCTAAACGCTGTATTCCGGATCTTTTCCTTGGGACCTTGTCTGCCCCGTCTTTGGATTTTAGGGTATGTGCCCCGCTAGTGGAGGGCTACCCTTGGGTAAGAATATCAAATTTTTTATTAATTGTCTCGTTAAATTTTTTATTTATTCTTTCGCTGAATGAATCCATGGCCCTATCCATGGCCTTAGAAACCATTAGGTCAAGTTTTGATTCCAGCGATGCGTCAGAGGAAGACATTGTAGTAGAAAGGGCTAGAATGTTAAATAAGAGTTCCTACCGTAGTTCTCCTCTTTTCCCCTTTTTTTTTTTTTTTTAAATCCGTCAGGGTATGACACGTGTAAAAAAGGTAAAAGTTCTTTGTTTAAAACCGTCTTTAGAGTCCTTGAATAAAAAGATCGTCTTGGCAGTTGCACTCTAACGATGAGATACGAGGGAGCAACTGACTAAGTTGGTGAGGTAACCGTGACAACCACGCGCGTTTTTTACGTGCGTGGTTGTTCCAAAGGTCCATTCCTCTAAACTACTCGTGCTCGCGTTGTCTTCGGCGAGGCAAAGAAGAAAGTGCGCTAATGGCAAAAATACAATGACACCGGAGTGGGAAAAGAAGACCGAGGGGTCTTCGTGTGATATGGCAGGGATCACACTATGAGGTAGGGAGTACGCGGGGGTAGAAACTCCGGTGGAGGCGTTGCTAAGGAGCGGGTCGCGCTCCGGTCAAGACGTTGCTAGGGAGCGGGTCGCGCTCGGGTTGTTGTTTGAAACTCGCAAAGGGGAAAAAAGCGAGAAAGATGAGAAAGGGGTAAAATACCATACAATCGTTGTTGTAATGATAACAATGACACCACAGCAGTACTAAAACAGCGATATTGGTAAAGGTAGAAAGATCGAGAAAAGGGTCCATAATGGAGGATCAGAGGAGTAAAAGAAAGGCATGATAGGGTCAATAGGACCCAGTCATGTACAAGGGGTGACAGAGACAAATAAACATAGCGCTAAAAGTAAATAAATACTTATAGAAGTAAGAGCGAATGAAATGAGATACTTATCTCTGTGAGCAGCAGCAACAAAGAAGGATGATGGCTGTGTGCTCACGGTCTATATGCTCTTTGCAGAATGTTCATAAGTTCTATGTTCTCTTCATTGTTACTGCTGAGCTGTGGCAATAAAGGAGAATTTGCATAATATTAGCCTCCGTGTCTTTAATAAAATCCAGATTTTCTGCCCATCAGGCTGTGAAAAATCTAAATTCTCTGAGGGGGGGTCCAGAGCATCCACACACGTTATAATGGTCAGGCGGGTGGGAAATATTATCCCTCCGCTATGTCTACCCTCCCTATGGAGACTTATGTTACTTTAATCTATTCATCTCTCTTTTTCAGAATAGAATCCTTTCGTTCTGGATTTTTGCAATGTTTCCTTCATCGATATTTAGAAGATTGGAATTCACTGTTCTTATTCCTGGATTCGCAGCTTCGAACAAAGAAGGATGATGGCTGTGTGCTCACGGTCTATATGCTCTTTGCAGAATGTTCATAAGTTCTATGTTCTCTTCATTGTTACTGCTGAGCTGTGGCAATAAAGGAGAATTTGCCATCATCCTTCTTTGTTGCTGCTGCTCACAGAGATAAGTATCTCATTTCATTCGCTCTTACTTCTATAAGTATTTATTTACTTTTAGCGCTATGTTTATTTGTCTCTGTCACCCCTTGTACATGACTGGGTCCTATTGACCCTATCATGCCTTTCTTTTACTCCTCTGATCCTCCATTATGGACCCTTTTCTCGATCTTTCTACCTTTACCAATATCGCTGTTTTAGTACTGCTGTGGTGTCATTGTTATCATTACAACAACGATTGTATGGTATTTTACCCCTTTCTCATCTTTCTCGCTTTTTTCCCCTTTGCGAGTTTCAAACAACAACCAGAGCGCGACCCGCTCCCTAGCAACGCCTTGACCGGAGCGCGACCCGCTCCTTAGCAACGCCTCCACCGGAGTTTCTACCCCCGCGTACTCCCTACCTCATAGTGTGATCCCTGCCATATCACACGAAGACCCCTCGGTCTTCTTTTCCCACTCCGGATCAAAATTAATGACTATACAGTCACCATCCTCTGTTTTAGGGCAGCTTCCCATCCATCCCACCCGCCTGACCATTATAACGTGTGTGGATGCTCTGGACCCCCCCTCAGAGAATTTGTTACACCAGAACTTAACTTTGCGAATGAGTTCCTCAGTTGTCTCAATGCTATTTCTTTTGAGAGGGGGCACCCCTATTAGAACCACTACCAGGGGGGTAGCCTCTGGTAGCAAGTGAAGCCTTCCTTGCTTAACAGGCGCTCCTATGGCTATTTTGTTAGGCCCTGTCAGACATGGAGTTTTGGTCCTCTGGTGGGTTGCAGTCACGACCCCCTCACCAGTACCACCCCTAGGTCCATTAGATGCATCTTTAGTTTTCATGGGCACCGGGAGTGTTGTGGTCGGTGGTCTTCCCTCTTCAGAAGTCATCTTATTAGTGGTTTGAGGACTTATGCCATTTTCAGCCATGTTTTGTCTATTGGGTATATCACCTGTATCATTTTTATCCTGCCTCCGACCCCCAGTAAAGGCATCCCTAGAATCACCCAATTTGGACTCTATTCTGGTTAACATTTCCATCACACAGTCTAATCCAGATTCAACTTAATTAAATAGGTCCTCCTTGAGAGACCCAACAAGAGTGTCAATATGTATCAGAACAGAGTCCACAATTGCTGTATTGGGGTTAGAAGATGGCTTTATGGTGCCTTAAAGTGTGAGGTAGATGGAATTTAATTGTCTCTAATAATATTGCTTGCTACCACTTTTGGAATAAGACTATGATCAGGGTCTGGACATGGAGCATTATCGGTAGTGTTAACCTCCAGTTCATCAATTCCCAACCCCAAACCCAGCTGAGCCTCCACATTTTGGATCCCGGTGGTTATGGCTCCCACAGCTGTAGTTAAGTAGGAGATAATGGAGGCGCAATTGCGTGGTATCTTTGCCTTAGATTTAATGGTATCTGTGGTACATTGGACTTTTCGCTTACCCATGATGGTTTCTCAACAAAATAGGGGGGGCCCGGCCTGGTCTCAGTCGGTAGCTGACGGGTGCAGATGGGTCTGCCCTTAGCCCGGACTTGGCCCGGGCATGGCCCGGGCCTGCCCACTTGCGTCCCACGCTGCGAGAGCCCGGTGATGATTGTAAATTTTAAACGTGCCTCCTGGTGAGAAATGCAGGCATCGGTGGTGGCGTCAGAGGCCACAAGGGAGCCTGGAGCTTGAAGTCCCAGCTCCGCTCCCTCTCCCTCAGGCAGGAAAACAGTGCGGGCAATTACGGGCTTACCGCGCTGTGGGAGCCCGGTGATGATTCTAAACGCGCCTCCTGGCACGAAATGCAGGCATCGGTGGTGGCGTCAGTGGCCACAAGGAAGCCTGGATGTTGAAGTCCCAGCTCCGCTCCCCCTACCTCAGGCAGGAAAACAGTGGCGGTGATTACGTGCTTCCCGTGCTGTGGTAGCCCGGTGATGATTTTAAACGCGCCTCCTGGCGCGAAATGCAGGCGTCAGTGGTGGCGTCAGAGGCCACAAGGGAGCCTGGAGCTTGAAGTCTCAGCTCCGCTCCCCCTCCAACAGGCAGAAAAACAGTGGCGGCGATTACGGGCTTCCCACTCTGCGGGAGCCCGGTGATGATTCTAAACGCGCCTCCTGCCGCGAAATGCAGGCGTCGGTGGTGGCATCAGTGGCCACAAGGGAGCCTGGAGCTTGAAGTCCCAGCTCCGCTCCCCCTCCCTCAGGCAGGAAAACAGTGGCGGTAATTACGGGCTTCCCGCGCTGCGGGAGCCCGGTGATGATTTTAAACACGCCTCCTGGCGCGAACTGCAGGCATCAGTGGTGGCGTCAGAGGCCACAAGAGAGCCTGGAGCTTGAAGTCCCAGCTCCGCTCCCCCTCCCTCAGGCAGGGAAACAGTGGCGGCGATTACGGGCTTCCCGCGCTGCGGGAGCCCAGTGATGATTTTAAACACGCCTCCTGGCGCGAACTGCAGGCGTCGGTGGTGGCGTCAGAGGCCACAAGAGAGCCTGGAGCTTGAAGTCCCAGCTCCGCTCTCCCTCCCTCAGGCAGGGAAACAGTGGCGGCGATTACGGGCTTCCCTGCTGTCATATAACGTTTGAGGTATGTCTATTAAAGTACTTTTCTTATCCAAGTAAAGCGATGGGTAGGACAAACAGATATTTTGCTGCTGGGAGATCCGAGTTCTGAGTTTGCATAACTTACACTACTTCCCGGAAAAGCCTTTGGTGCTCACCAACTCTACCACTGACATTCACTAAACTTTGGAGTCAGAAAAAGAAAAGTAGAGGATTTTGTACAGTGAACTGTCTGAAAATCATGTTGTACAAAGAGTGTGAAATGAACGACTGTAGGATTTCAGGTTTGTTTTCTAACACACACCATTTAAACATTTAATAAGTGAACTGTACAGATATTTCACAATCTATTTCATTCGGTATGAAAGCACATTTTTTAACTCTCTGTGATGTAAAACAAGATTTCAATAGGATGAAAACAAATAAGAACACTTTACTTGGTGATATGCAAATAATAATTTTTGCTGAATCCCAATTTCCAAAGATTAATGTTTACACGCTATATAGTTTTATCAGTAAAGCTGAATGTTAGTGTGAAAGTTTTGACCATTACAATAGAAAATTTGCTGCCTGTAAATGACAGTGTACTACCACATAATGCTTTAGTAATATGTTTAATAAAAGTCAGTTTTTAAACGGAGAAACATTCTTGCCCCCGCCCTGATGACTATGCTATTAGTGAACTAAGAGGCAAGTCAGAAGTCATGTATACCCTATATGTGGGCTGGATTTTTATTATATATGGAGCAAACATTTAGGCAATTAAATCAAACAAAAGAAGTTTTTTGTACAGCAGAAATGCTGAACTCACATATTTGAAGGTGCTCTCGTGAAAATGAAGAATAAGGCAGCTCTGTAAAATAAAATATTTGTCTAGGATCACACAATTTGAGACCATTTTACGATTCAAGTCAATTACAGTTAGATTGAGTAGATTATTCAAGTTACTACACCTGCAGGTCTAGTAATACTTTTATGATTTTTTGAGGCCTGAAAAATACAGCAATCTCAGCAAGGCCATCATCTAGGCTATCGCCATCGTTCCTATTGGAGAGAGTGGGATAATGACCCAGAATGATATAGATTGCCACGTCACTGTTCCTACCTGTCCAAAATTACCTTTAATAAGGTAATCATCCATAAAATAGATGTTTACTCCCAGATACTTGAAAGTGTCCAATTTCCATATCAGTTCTGCATGGTATTCTTCTTTTCAACAAGTTGATGCATTCAATGTTTGAATTAATCTCAGCCACTAGTAATTGTTTGGGATGGCATTCCAGTTCATTGTTTTTTGACCATCATGTCACCTCAGTTTGAACCCAGCCATATGAAAACCAGCCTTGACCCTGCTCCTCATGGCAACAGCCCTGCCCGAAAATCCAAGCCAGGTCCTTCCTGGACCTCAAAACAAGCAACATATGACTGCGTTTGCCCTGATAAGGGCTCATCACCCAGGAATAGCTTGATTCCAGTGACACAGTGAGCACGGGCCCCACATCTGGTCATACCGGTCGCGCTTAGGGCACTAACTGCAACAACAGCAAGTTGATGGATGGAATGCTTGAATTAATCTTAACCACTGGCAATCGCTCAGGCCGCATCCCTATCCATCGGCTTTTACTCACCATGCCACCTCAGTTTGGACATGCCATATGCAAATCAGAATGGACCCTCCTCCTCATAGAAATAGTCCAGCCCGACCTGCCAAGCCGGTTCCTCCCTAAGCTGGAGTACAAGCAACCTAGAACCAGTTTCACCCTGATAAGGGCTCATCAGCCAGGTATACCTTGATTCCATTGGCACAGTGAGCACGGGACCCATGTCTGGGCATACTCACTGAATCAAGCTATACCCAGCTGATGAGTTCATAACAAAGGCAAACCCGGTTTTGGGTTGCTTGTATTCCAGTTCAGGGAGGAGCTGCCTTGTTAGGTAGGCTTGACTGTTCCCATTGGAGCAGGTTCAAGACTGATTTGCATATAGCTGATTCCAAACTGAGGTGGCATGGTTTGAAAATAATGATGGATTGGGATGCGACCCAAATAATTACCAGTGGCTGAGATTATTCCAAGCATTTCATCCTTGACTTTTTGCATACTCTAATATGTTGCACTACGTGGGACGGGTATCCCCAGACGTGGGTCAATCGCACACTGTGTCACTGGAACCAAGCTATATCTGGCTGATGAGTCTATAACAAGAGTGAAACCGGTACTGGGCGGCTTGTGTTCAGGTTCAGGGAGCACCTGGCTTGGCAGTTTGGGCTGGACTGTTCCCATTGAAGAAATGTCAAGACTGATTTCCATATAGCTGGGTCTAAACTGAGCTGGCATGGTGTGTAAAGTAATGATGGACTAAGATGCAGCCTCAACTAATTACCAGTGGCTGAGATTAATTCAAGCATTCCATCCAGCATGTTTTGTATACTTTGGTATTCTTATTTATGCACTGGTTTGCAAGCATGCCCAATATCCTCCAAGTACTGCAAAATCCTGGAATTTAGCTCAATTTATGTGAAATGCCTGGCATTGGCATTCAAGAAGAGAAGACAAGGTTTTTGGCAGAATTGCTGTCATCAGGGTTTTTATAGGGGGTTAGCTGTGTTCATAAATCTGATTACTTGGGGGTGAGTGACAGAAAATAGAGGAGTTGGACTACTAGAAATGGTCTTGAGAAGAAATGGGGAAATGTAATATACTTGAAGTTAGTGTAAAAGGCAACGGGCAAGTTTGAAAATAACAGAGGCAATATTGGTGGGGGAGGAATTATCAGTGAGTAGCTGCACAAGCAATCAATGGGAGAAAGTAGGTATTTTACAGAGTAACACATTTCTCTTCTCCTTTGCCTTAGTAAAATCCTTGAAAACTTAGTCAACTAACATCTCACACGGTATCTGGAATCTAATACTCATCTAGACCCCTCACAATCTGGATTTAGAGCTTCACATAGTACCGAAACAGCACTGGTGGGGGTTTTGACACCATAAGACTCTCTCTTGATGATGCTGGTGCTGCATGATCTCTTGGCTGCCTTTGACACCATCTCACACTCCATCATGATTCAAAGACTTTCTGAGATTGGTGTCGGAGGCAAAGCCCTCGGCTGGCTTCAGAACTTCTTCAGCAATCGTCCTCAGACTATCAATCTAGGTCCCTTCAAATCATGCCACTCGGAAGAAGAGTACCTCAGGGCTCTTCATTAAGCCCTGTACTTTTTTAACATCTTTGTGGCACCTTTGGCTCAAGTAGTAAGGTCCTGTGGTTTCGGTGTCATCTCAAATGCAGATGACACACAATGTAGTGAGGAAATGGGGTTAACTGCAGACATTGCTAAGTTAGCATTAAGAGTATATGCTAGGCTGCCATTCTGCCGCTTTTGCACACAACATTACATGGCTCTGTTCTCGTGAAATACTTTGTGGCGCTGCTTCACATGAGAACTGTCTACCTTTTACATATCCAGCTGGGCCCCGCGCTCTCTGTCTGCACAGCGTGTTCAAGGTCGAATAACAATGTATGCTGTTGATTCACTTTGGTCAGTCCCACGCACATAGACATAACATGAAGCACAGCGGCCCAACTAAAACTCGGGTGCTTTATAATATGGCATTACATGCATTAGAAGGCACTTGGAGAAAACCTTTCCAACATAGAAGAGCTGTGCTGATCCTGGGATGTAATGCATTGCATCTGATCTCGTAGGTATGGGGTCTCGCTGACAAAGTCCAGAGGTCGTCTATAATTATTCTAAACTAGCTCATGAGCACGGCGAGGGTGGTATAAGGAGCTAGAGTGCTGTTTCCACTGTCATTATAATATGATTTCCTCTTTTGTGTTTTATGGAATTGTAACAATGCTAATTATATTGTTTTTATGCATTATGCTGCTCATATTGGCTAGAGTACTGCACCTTAGAGCACGTTAGTTAAAAATAAATATTTTAAACTATACAGTGTCTCTGATTACTCACGTGGTGGACAAGTATGAGTGTGAAAAAAAGAGTGTTCTTGTTTCCCACTATTCCTGAGAGTTTACTAAGTCGCATGTTCTAGGTTGTCTAATCATTGGTAGCTTCGCTGTAGTACGGAGAACGAATGAGACACTATTGCTAGTCAGATTGGGGTTCTGGGCACTGAGGTGGCTTTTTTGGTACACAACAATACACCAAGGTCCTGGTTTCCTGTGCATAGCTCTGTGCATGAGCAGAATCCCTGCAACAACAATTGATCATCTCCATGGACCCAAACCCTGACTCTATTAACCCAAAGTTCAGGAAATGCATGAAAGAAATTGCTTCCTGGATGTCCCACAATTGCCTACAGCTCAATGGTGATAAATCATAAATTGTGCTGTTTGGCAAGGCCCATGACTAATGGACGAAGGATTTGTGGCCACCTGAATTAGGTACTCCTCCTCAACCCAAAAGGTGGGTAAAACCTAGGCATCCAAATTGACGACAACCTCACAATAAGAGAGCAGGTTAAATCTAAATGTGTCACCTGTTTCGGGATAATGTGCATGTTGAGAAGAGTATTTCAATGGATGCCTCTCCATACAAGAAAGACTCTCAAGCATGCTATTCAACTCATCACCTACAGGTTTGGTACGACACCCTGATTTCAAATGGATCAATGTATTTGAAGTTAAAGGGAAGCAAGGCAGTCTGTCAAGCTCCACAAAAATATGCATAAGGGTGGTTGAACATTAAGTACTACGATCTGAAAAAATTGGCACACCATAAACATTGAAAAATGTAAAGACCTACAACTTTTCAATGAGTTTAAAACTGTCAAAAATATATATCGGCAGTTGATTACTAAGGGAAACAACGAATTGTATTTTAAAAGCTTTGATGAAATGATTAACATAATCTTACAAGGGGGCTCGAAGCAATTCTGGAAATTGGTTAATAATGAAGTAAAAGCCGCTCCTAACTTATTGGAATATACAGTGTCAGAGGATAGATGGATTTTATGTCTTTCTCACCTTTATAAGAACAATGGAATGACCAGGGTGTCTCAATACACTAATTATCTTGTGCTACTGAAAATTATAAGTGTGGAGTGTATCTCAGCAATAATGTAATCCATGAGGCCATCTCATGCAGCAGGACCTGATAATCTTCTAGCAGCAATTTTTGTTGCCAGTCTCTCATGGTGGTCCACAACTTAGGGGCCGATTACGATGTCAGTCGGAAAGTATTCCAACAGACTCGGTTTCAGAATACTGTGCGACCGACTCGGGTCCGGGAAGTCTGATCGACCGAATACGATGTGTCCGAACACCGTTCGGTCGGACTCCCATTGACTTCAATGGGAGCCTGTATTCCGACCGACAACACAGGCTCCCATTGAAAAAAAGGGGGTTGTCCCGTAAAACCTTTCCCGCTGTGGTGGATACCCCATGGTGCCTGCCACACTGTGCATGGTTGGAAAGAGGGGTCCCATGGGTACCTCCACGGGGCACATTCAGAGGCCTCCAGGTATAGGGAGGCCTGCTTCGAGCCCCCAAAGTTGGATTCCAACTGCTGATCCGTGTCAGACAGACCGAATCCGAATGGCTGTCCGAATCCGACATCGTAATCGCTTGGCTGGAAACGCGGCCCGTAGAGACGTACAAGTCGTCTCAGAACGACTCAGTGTCTCCGAATGCCATTCGGACGTGAGTAGGAACCGAGTCAGACAGTCCGAACGGTTTCCAACCATCTTAATCAGTCAGTCAGGAATGTTTCCGAGTCGGTCGGAAACAAGGCTTCAGAATCGGAGTCTGACGAACCAAATGCCATTCGGAGCCTTTCCAACCAACGTCTTAATCCGCCCCTTAATGTCTGTTTTTTTAGATGGGCTACTATTAACAATTCAGTCTCTATTCCATGAAATGGTGCCATTATTAAGGCTATTCACAAGAAAGCAGATTTGAGCCTCAAATATTCTTCTCAAATGGTTATTGTGCTGAGCTAGAGGGCAAAACCCCAAACACCCATCCCATATGAACAAAGTGGTATCAAGACAATCATTTATTTATTTATTTTATTTATTTTATGTGGTTTGTAGAGCGCGCAGCTACCCCCGAAGGGGTGTCCCGGCGCTAGAATCCAGAGTTACCAAGGGAAAGGGAGAGTGAAACAGGGGGAGCAGTGGAGAGACTAAAGTCCGGAAAAGAGCCAGGTTTTAAGTTTGGCTCGGAAGATGGATTCAGAGGGGCAGAATCTCAGCTCAATTGGAAGGGAGTTCCACAATTTGGCAGCAATGACACTGAACCCTCTGCCACCAGTTCTAGATAATCTAAAACGGGGCGAGATCAGGAGGCGGAGGTCGTTAGATCTCAGGGATCTGGTGGAGCGGGAAATCGAGACCCGTTTTTTCAGATAAGTAGGTCCATAGTCGTTGACGGCTCGATAGGTGAGGGTGAGGACCTTGAACTGAATGCGGCTAGCCACTGGAAGCCAGTGGAGTTCCTTCCGATAAGCAGAAACAGATTGACGGTACGGGATATTACCGATCAGTCTGGCTGCAGCATTCTGGACAATCTGCAGCCGGCCTATCAGGTACTGGGGGGCACCAGCATAGAGGCTATTGGCATAGTCCAAGTGGGACGTGATGAGGGCTTGGGTGACTGTACGGCGGGAATCCAGGGGGAGATAGGGAAGGATTTTTTTTATCATGCGCAGTTTCATAAAGCAGGCGGAGGTGACTTTATTAACCTGGGTTTTGCATGACAGGGAGTCGTCAAATTGGAAACCTAGATTCCGAGCTGAGTGAACGGGGGACGGGGCGGGATCGAGCGCCGTGGGCCACCACCAAGAGGAGGGGATGGAGGTTTTCTGATTAAAAAACAGAACCTCCGTTTTATCTGCATTCAATCTGAGGTGGTTCGCGGTCATCCAGACACTGATGTTGTTAAGGCATTGGCGAAAATTGACGAAGGCGGAGTCCGAGTGGTCCCTGAAGGAGAACACCAACTGTGTGTCGTCAGCGTAAGAGACCACCCTGACTCCGTAGGACTCCACAACGTCGGCCAAGGGGGCAAGATAGACGTTGAAGAACAGGGGGCTGAGGGCGGAGCCTTGCGGCACCCCACATGACAGAGGCTTTTTCTCAGACTTGAAGGGGCGCAGCAGTACCCTTTGACTTCTGGATGAGAGGAAGGACTCAATCCAACTGAAGGCAGTGCCACCAATGCCTATCTGCTTAAGTCGGTCAAGGAGGATGGGGTGAGAGACCGTATCAAATGCTGCGGACAGGTCGAGGAGAACCAGCATGGCCTCCTCGCCCCTGTCCACGCATTCTCGAATTGTTTCGGATACTTCCAGCAGGGCCGTCTCAGTGCTGAATCCGGCTCTGAATCCGGATTGTGATCCATGCAGCAGAGAGTGGTTTTCTAGGTATTCCGTGAGTTGTAACTGCACGGCTTTTTCCAGAACTTTGGCGGGTTTAGGAAGAAGGGAAATGGGACGATAATTAGCAAAAACAGTGGGATCTGCGTCTGTTTTCTTTAAAATAGGGATCACCAAGGCCTCCTTCCAGGTGGTGGGGAAGAAGCCATGGTGAAGGGAGGCATTCCAGATGGAGAGGAAGGGGCAGGCGAGTGAAGGCGCCAGTTCTCCCATGATTTTTGCGGGGACAGGATCAGAGGGGGCACCGGATTTGCAGTGAATAAGTAGTCTGATAGCCTCGTCCTGGTTGAGTTTGTTAAATGAGAGAAAGGACGGTGACTCTGGGGGACAGGTGGGGGAAGGCAAGGTGACAGGCCCTGTGGGGAAGGAGACACAGAGTTTATTGATCTTTTCGAGAAAGTAGTCTGAGAGTCCCTCACAAAGAGCCTGGCTCGCTGTATTCTGGGGGGCCCTGGCCGGAGGGTTAATAAAATCTTTAACAATGCTAAAAAGCGTTTTAGATGAATTTTTAGCTTTATTAATTTGAGAGGCAAAGTAGTCTTTCATCGCGCTTTTTTTTTGTTTAAGGAAATTTTTTAGGGCCGTTCTATATTGAAGTTTGGCTTCGGGGTCGTAGTTTAATCTCCACTTGCGTTCGAGAGCCTTGCATCTGCTTTTCTCCTCCCGGAGGGAGGTGGAAAACCAGGGAGCCGCGGGTCGCGACCTAGAGGAGGTGATGATTTTCTGGGGGGCGATAGACTCAATCGCTACAACGAGGGTAGCATTCAACCTAGAGACATTTTCATCAATGTCTGGGGAGAGATACTCCGACTGAAAATGGAATATCGGGTCCAAGGTGGCGCATGAAACCTTGTGCCATTTTCTTCCCAGCTCCTTCCTAGGGGCCAAAGGGGCAGATTTTCGTCCTAGGGTGAGAGAGAATGGAATGAGGTAATGATCAGTCCAAGTTAGAGGGAGGGGCGGGAGGACAGTGATAAGTGGAAAATTGGCGAATATGAGGTCCAGAGTGTGGCCAGCCACGTGGGTGGGACCTACAACTAATTGCTTGAGATTGAGGCTATCCATAGTTTCCAACAGGTTGGTTGCCTTCGCACAGAGCGGGTTGTCTATGTGGAGGTTAAAATCGCCCAGGACAATGAAGTATAGGTGTTTAAGAGATAAGTCAGCCAGTTGGTGGACGAGGGCAGTGAGGGAGGGGGAAGTGACGGGGGGGGATTATAGACTAGTGTGCCAGCCAGGATAACTGCCGCGGAGTCGGAAATGGAGAAGTACATGGCTTCAATTGTACCAATGTTAATGAGGTTGGTAAAAGTCAGCTGGAAAAGGGATTTAAAAATGACGGCTAGACCGCCTCCAGACTTACCACCAGCCCGGTTCAGGCATTTTATATCATAACCTGGGGGGATAGCCAGATAGATATCCGGAGAGGAGGAGTCTGTGATCCAAGACTCGGTGAGAAAGAGAATATCCCATTCATCAGACGAGATGGACATCCAGATGTCATTGGCATGCCGGGGAAGAGAGCGGCAATTAATCAAGCCTGCTTTCAGGGTGCGCTGATTAGAGAAGGGTAGCTGTAGTGGGGGACATGGAGAGAGGCAAGGTTGGCAGGGTGGAAGAGTGAAGTTGCATTGCGAGCAGTAGTAATGAGTGGTCTCCAGGTGGTTTGGGATGCAGCGAGAGCTAGTCAAGCAATGGCGCGTGTTAAGTAGGTGAAGTTGGGCATGGGTCCAGCAGGTGCGGCCGGGGCTAGTGGAAGAGGCAGGGGGACTGGCCCTGGGCCCGGTCCAGGCCCGGACGGGCCCAGACGGGCTTGCCTTTGGCGCGCCTTCGGCGCGCTGACGGCGCGCCCGCTGCGCCCGTCCGCTGCGCTTCCTAGCAAGACACATCTTTTTATGTCCGTGTTAGAGGAATCATGGGGGTGTGGCCAGCTGAGGTGGGCGTGTCCGCCGTGGCGCCTCGCCCTCAGTAATGGCGAAGGTAGCGTTCGTTGCAGCGCTCGGAGCGCTGTTTTAGTGCACAGGTAGGTGGTCTTAAAATACAGGGTATCACACAACACAAATTTTTAAAATAAGCAGATTCACTCCCGGCTTCCGCCTCAGGAGACTCCCGGATTAAAGTGACGCGCTTTCCAGCTGCGCGCACTTTATAGTGTCAGGAGGGGGCGTGGCCAGCTGGGGTGGGCGTGTCCGCCGTGGCGCCTCGCCCTCAGTAATGGCGAAGGTAGCGTTCGTTGCAGCGCTCGGAGCGCTGTTTTAGTGCACAGGTAGGTGGTCTTAAAATACAGGGTATCACACAACACAAATTTTTAAAATAAGCAGATTCACTCCCGGCTTCCGCCTCAGGAGACTCCCGGATTAAAGTGACGCGCTTTCCAGCTGCGCGCACTTTATAGTGTCAGGAGGGGGCGTGGCCAGCTGAGGTGGGCGTGTCCGCCGTGGCGCCTCGCCCTCAGTAATGGCGAAGGTAGCGTTCGTTGCAGCGCTCGGAGCGCTGTTTTAGTGCACAGGTAGGTGGTCTTAAAATACAGGGTATCACACAACACAAATTTTTAAAATAAGCAGATTCACTCCCGGCTTCCGCCTCAGGAGACTCCCGGATTAAAGTGACGCGCTTTCCAGCTGCGCGCACTTTATAGTGTCAGGAGGGGGCGTGGCCAGCTGAGGTGGGCGTGTCCGCCGTGGCGCCTCGCCCTCAGTAATGGCGAAGGTAGCGTTCGTTGCAGCGCTCGGAGCGCTGTTTTAGTGCACAGGTAGGTGGTCTTAAAATACAGGGTATCACACAACACAAATTTTTAAAATAAGCAGATTCACTCCCGGCTTCCGCCTCAGGAGACTCCACAGTGAACCATTGTTTACACATTGAGTAAATACTTGGCAGCCTATTGAAGTAGCAAATCTGCTGCTGCTGCTTCGCGGACTTCCATTCCACTTTTGATTTGGATTTATTGTAATGTTTCATGGCCCAAACTCTGGAGTTTGGATATTCCGCTCCTCCTACTTTACAAGGCATGCCAAAAATCGGCCTCAGATGGTTTGTGATGAGAAAGGCAAACTCTCTCCTCTGATTATTATTAAAAACGGTCTATAGAAGGCTACATTCTGTCACTGCTTAATTTGAGCCGGTGGTTTCCGGTGAATTTAATTGTCAACACGGGCACTTATGATAACCTGCCACATGGTGGTGCTGTTTGTGTAATTTGGAGATGAGAACAGCAGCAGTTATTTGTTAGTTCAATATACATTAAAAATGACTAATATATGACAGCCCAAACCATTCTTATAGCTTTGGAGACCTGGAATAGTCTGAACTGTCATACCTGTAGGCCTGTGATGATTAATAGGTGTGTTGTTACCGGCACTGGCTGCAGTGGCAGGGGCAATGGGTGGCACAGGCTGCATTCGCCTCCTGATAATGGCCCTGTCACCTATTTTTTTTTTTTTTTTTACAAATTTAGCACTGGTTCTGATGCCAATGCTTTTTAGTTTGTTTTTAGCTGATTTATCTAAACTTTTGTCTGACAGTTTTTCCTCCCCAAAAATGGGAACTTTCTGTTTATTTCGTATAGCTGTAGTCTTGAGATCATGGACTATTGATCTATTGGGCTTCACTGTAAACCAACAGCGCTCAGTGATCACCGTAGTAAAAACTGGCTTCAAAATAAGGTGGCCTTCTCCACTCAACCTATGCAACATGCTCTGTGGTTTGCAAATCCTAAACCAGAGCAGGTTTGTTCTAACGAGCATTTAGGTCTTTTGTTGTCAGCCAATTTACACTGGAAAGTCTATTTTTCCTCCTAAAATCTGTAGCTATTACCAGAGAAGTTTTAAGGCATGGACAAAGTGGGCCCAGGGCCCCAGCCTTTCAGGGTCCCCCTTATACAGCCAACCCTGTTCTACAGAGTCTTTCCCTGATGACCTTGAGTAATTGTTAAAAAGATTGTTTTAAATACCGTTTTCCTTTGTTTTTAATGTGGGGTGCTGTGTGAGTGAGTCTATTACAGACATTTTTCAGAGAAATGTTATGTTTATGTTTTATGCTACATACATCTATAAAAACAGATTCTTTTAGTTTAAAACAGGACCTCTCATATGAAAAATAAGAGGGTGTCACAGATGAGTTGCGTTAACATTAGTGAGCTGTTGCTGTGTTACAATATTGTCACTATCCTTAAATATTAGATGTAAACATATTTAAAATTTGAATGCGTGCCCATGCACATTCAGTGACCTGGCCAAAGAGGGCACGAAACAGCTGACATTGAATTATAAATTAAAAGTTGTTCGAACAGGGGCCCCAAAATGCGTTTAGCCCATGGCCCCTAACATCCTTAAGATGTCCCTGGCTATTAAAATGCAGTTTGCCATTTGATTATCGCTATGGAGGTTTGTCTGTCGTACTTTTATTAAAGGCTTGTCGTGGGAATATAATTCCTCAAATCACAAAGGGAGCCACAGGTGAACAGGTCCGAATACGTTAGCCCTGCACAGTATATTTGAGGGAGTAAAGCTCGTCAGTAAAATGTTCCCAGGAAAAAATGAAACACCTCTTTGGATGACAAGCTGTGCCCACAGACCTTTGGCGCTCACAAGGTAACTCGGAAGGTGACGCGAGTAGACGTTAATATTTGCACACAATAAACAGGGAGTGAGACAGGGACAGTACACAAAGACAATAAGGTAAAACATAGCTGCTGAGCTCTAAGTAAGCAAATAAAAGCCACACACAGCAGGGACTATGTTACCCATGAAAAGACTACCGAATTTCCCACGCTACACCAACGCTGTCACCTTTCGGGGGAAAAGAAAGAAAAGCGAAGACAGACTCGGAACCTGCACTCCACCATAAGCAGTGCACTTCATATTAAGAGTTGCTTGCTGAATGGTGTTTGCTGGCTCAGGAAATGGGCGCAGTGCCAAACAGCCAAGTTAGCAAATGGGTGTGGTGCCCAACAGTGGCAAGCAATGCAAGCTCGTGAGATACCGGTGCAGTGCTAAACAGAGTTGACACAGGAAACTGCAGCAGTGCTAAATAGTGCTAGCTGAAGGAACAGGGATGCTACACACTGAAAATAAGACTACACTGCTAAACAGTGGCAGATCGGGGAATGGGCGCCTGTTGCTACATAGTGATGGTTTCGAGAACATGGCTGCACTGGTGCGCAGCTGATTCTGTGAACGAGTGTCCAACTAAACGGAGAGTGCTGGCTCAAGAAATGGGTGTCCATGTGCCAGTTCAGCAAACATGGCCGCACTGCCAAACAGAGATGGCTCTGGGAACAGGTTCATAGCTAAACAGCGATAGCTCAGGACATGGGGTTGCACTGACAAACTGTGATAGCCTAGGATACAGGTGTACTGCCTACCTGTTCTAATACTAGAAACGGATGCACAGCTAAACGCTGCTTGACGAGGAAATAAAGAATTGCTACAGATAATAGCAATTAATGCAACAAATTTTCACTTTAGCACACACTCCATATCTGAAAATTTGGAAAGCTCTAGATAACAGCCACTTAAAAAGAAGAGCGCTCTATCAATAAGCAATGCTGGAGAAGCAAAGTGCATGCTCACTAGCTATCACACTCCTCAATCGAGGCTAGGACCAGGGCACGAGTCGGGGGGTACACGTGGGTGGACAGCGTCAGTCCACTATTTCCACAGGGTGACCGCCGTCCACCCTGCCAAGAAGTTGGGCTCCACTGAAAACGTATGCTGAACTCGTCCCAGTGTCATTTGAAAACACCGGGACACTTTCAGCAGCGCCTGCATGTAGTTGTCTGCTTTCCACCCCACAAGGTGAAGGAGGGGACGGGGCTTTCTTAGTTCAGTTTCCTGCTGGGCCTATAACAAAGCCGAATCTCGCAGAGGCCGCTGCTCTTCCCCGAAGGGGGAGGGAGGCTCAGGGGCCGGCGCCATAACCCGCGCCGCACCAAAGGTGGGGAAAAACCGGTTCTGGGTGCCTACGGCGACCGGAAGCGGCAAGTGGTAGCCTCCCCGCCCCTGGGCCATCATGGTGGCGAGTAACTCCCCCCCGTCCAATGGGGGGGCGATGCGAGTTACGAACCCCCCAATGGGGGTGCGTTACCCGGGCGGTGGGAGACGCGGGGGGGATATAAGCAGCCGCTCTCCCTAGTAGCTCCTAACTTCGTGGAGCGGGGAGAGCGGCGCACCGGGGAGAATTTTCGGAACCCACCCACCCACACCTACGAATCAGCAGTGTCGCAGTGCTGGTCAGCAACACGAGCGTTGGCGAAAAACTATACAATGGTTGGCTAAGGAGACACATCGACAGGGCGGTGTGTAGGAGGAGGGCCGCTCACCTTGGGATGCCGCACGGCAGGGTGAGGTGGCCTGGCCAAGGAGGGGGGTAGCAAACGGAGACGGCGCTCGCGGCCCAGACCCGGCCTGTCGGCAGGGCACAAAAGGTAGCGAGTTGGGGGCCTAACTCTGGGGAGAAGCTACCCCTCCCTACACGCAGAGGGCGTGGGTGACCAACCAAATGGTGGTCCCAGTGGTAACAGGACAAAAGAGGACTAGCAAGGACTAACAGCAGAACTAGTTGGGGGGTCATTTACAAACTGGATGTACCACAATCTGCGAATGTGATGCGGGCAGGGCTTTGTGACCAAAGACATGGCAGTTCGCAAATAACCCAATGTGATCAGGGGTCATGCTAAAGGATGACCGGATAACCAGTATGTGTGTAACCATAATAAAATCTGCGGCCAACAATGACCACAACAATTACAATCCTTGTTGGCTACGTTTCTTGGGACGCCAGTGAGGCGGGGGGCTAGATAATAAGTTCCACCGGTTGGGCGCAGTGCGGGGGTTATGAGAGGTCATGGGGCTTCCTTTTGTTCGAGTCTCTTGGCTGGGAGCAGTCAGGGGCCTCACACCTAGAAGCATATGAAGGGGAGGGGAAACAAAGGCTCACACCTTGTTAGCACTTCACACATAGTTAAGAGAGGCAGCTTTTCATTTTGTTCAGTCCCTGTTTCGGAGTTATGCAAGCACTGTAAGAATGTCAGATGTGTAGGTCTTTCCCAGTATTTACACAAAATAGATAACATTTATATAGTGCTTACTACCCCTGAGGAGGCGTCATAATAATTTAAATATCACTATTTTTTCTTGTAAGGCACTACGCGTAGAGGAAGTTTACGCTGACAAAAGGAAACATTGTTTTGTGTGTAGCTTACAAAAGTGTGAATCTTCTGCATGATTCAGGAGGGTTTCCATGTACACTCGAAATGCGCTCCAATGTACTCATGATAAACATGTTAAACATATATGTGAGGGCTTAAGATCTGATGTCACTTCTTGTGATGCCACTTCCTGTGGTGCCAATTCCTGAGATGTCACACGCCGTGATATCATGCTCCGCGATGTTACGCGCCGTGATGCCACTTGCATTTTGATTATCTAGGTTAATCCCCCCACTTCTTCTTTTAGGACTTGTGCCCTGGCTAGGACTAGCCAACCGCAGGCATATTGTTTCTTTCACCTGTACCTGGCTGAGGGTGGACAGGAAGCTGAACTGTGTGTAAAGGCGTTTTAAGAAAATAGTCTTTCGGTGAAAAGTATCATGGCTGTTTCAAAAACCAACATGAATCCTTGACAGAAGGCAAACTCTAGATACATTAGAAGAGGCTAGAAACAGATATACAGGTACGCGACAAGGAAAGAGGGTGCAATTTAACACTCTGAAGTCATGCCCCAAGCAGTGGCAGTGCGTCCATTGGGGCATTAGGGCGTTGCCCCACTAATGCCACATGGACAGCATGACCACATTTCCTCGTTACGTCACTTACTTCATCGGCCGAACCTGACTCGAAATCCACGCCCGAGTCTGTCAGACAGGACGCTGAAGAGGGTGGGGCTCAGGGTTGGGGTTGTGTTGTGTTTGAGTTTGACTGACACTGACAGCAGGCAGGCCCAGTGCGCATGTTCGGGTTTGGGCTGGTCATTTTTTCTGACCAGCCCGAACATGTGCACTAGTTCTAGCCCGCAGTGTATTAGGAGAGCGAGCGAGGGCTGCTACTGGCCAGTGGCCGCAGCCCCTGGTCTCCTATGGGCGGGAACAGTCCCTGCTCGAACCAATCCTGGCACTGCTGGAGCAGCGTCTGGATTGGCTGAGAGGGGTTGCCACCAGCCACTTACGCAGAACAGAAGACGTTGAAGGTGCCATTCCGCCAACGCAGGCCCAGAAGCAGACAGCAGAGGCGGCGCGGACCCGGTCTGGTACATTTTTTTAAACTTTATTTTTAACCCCCGCGCTACACCCCCCCCCCCCGCGAGTATTGCGAGCCGTGACTAATATAGTGCTAAACAGCCGACTAGGTTTTGTTATCTGACATATGGCCCTTAGTCACCAGGACATATAGACCGGGCATGAATTATGCAGAAGAAGCGATAACACCGTGTCTAGATTTCCAGACAGGGCAGCGCGTTTACCCAGTGTTACCGAAGCACTTAGGCCGCTAGAAGGCAGCTGAAAAGCATTCCCTATCCACTGGCCGTACCTGCCTTGCCAGGTCCGCGCTCCCACGTTTCTGATCCTTTAACAGGCCTCCTGGGAAGGGAGGGGAGCAGGTTGTCCGTCTGAAATTGTTCGGTTAATTAAAAGCCTAATGACACAGTAAGTGTGACGGTCTCGCATCCCAGCTGCGCTGACACTAACATTAGCTCTCGGCTGAGATGATAACAGCCATGTTTGTCTCTGTCGGCGTTCAAGATAAAACCTGACATTGGCACATTTATTGCATTTTGAAAACTTCTCTGCGCCGCCGATTTCCCAATATTAACGAAGTCCAGTTTCCGCAGTCTGTAGCCTGCTGTGTGTGTAACCTGCAGGTGAGAGAGGCTGTAATTTCATACAGGCTTGATGTGTATTCTCCAGAGCTGTGTGCGCGCCCTGCAGTTCATAGATTTCAATCCTTGCCATGTGGCTCAGTAGATGAAGTGCGCAACTCAAAAAATCTAAATTAAAATATATATAGCCCCCACCTATATAAACCCCATGCAGGTTTCACTTCTGTGCACCAGGCACCAGCTTCACACCTCTTCTATATACTATACCGTTTCCAGCTCGTGGCCCAGGTTCTCAATAATGCAAAAAGAGCACTTTATCTGCATCCAGTGTATGGAATTAGTCGGAAATCCATGTTTAATGTGCTCTGCTGCAGCGCCAGTCGTGGTGCGGAATAAATAGCAGGCCTGCTGTCTCTCTGGTTGTGCAGACAGCGCTGGCATGGTGTAACACCAAGTTTTTGAAAGTGTCTCAGATGCATGAGTCCGTGCCTTGCACCTTTGATTCATGCCTTGCTTTGTTCTCAATGAATATGTGTACCATGATTTGGCTTTCTTTAGAATCTAACAAATGTTTCACCATGTGTGTGTGTTGTAATTTTTTTAAACATAAATCGCACTGTGGAATTTAGTTTTTTGTTTGATGGATGAGTGAGTGAGTACAATGTGTTTATTTTAATTTCTGTTCCTGATCTGTAGCTGTCTGGGTCGGTCGTGGTGTGAGAATCAGAGGGGGGAAAACAGGGGAAATTATTATTTTAAACAAAAAACCATGTCAGAGAATCTCTACTGTGTGACATTAGGCCATTATTTTACACAGAGTCCAGATGGTAATGGAAGTTGGTTTAGTGCTTGCTGGTTTGGAGGTGGGAGGTGCTGTACATTTAGACCCTGCTGCCTTCTTTTACTGGGTGTATATATGTATGGTCACATGACAAGCATGCCTAAATATTGCTTACTGTATTATCGAGTGACATTTTGGTTTCTTCTGGCTGGCTCTGTAAAGGGTTAACACCATGTGCCTCGAGATCTGGTGCCATTCAACTTTTTCTGCGCATGGGTATGGCAGTTCTGAATTGTGGCATGCATCGTTTTTCAAAGGAGACACTGAGCGGTGTTGCAGCTGTATACTGTTCACATGACAGTCAGTCTTCTGACGTCTTCTGACGCTGACGGCTGCTTGCTTCTCCACAGAGGCGGCGGGCCATTAGGGGAATGCTGGGCAGAGAAAAGTGGAAATGCATCAAACTTTAAATGAATGCACTTGATCTGATGTTTCTTCTCACACCAGCGAGAAAGCAAAGTAAAACAATTGCTTTCTGTGCTCAAATGCAGTGTCACAGGGGAAGCAAGCACAGTCAGTGATGCTAACAAGCGTAGGTGGTCCTGTCATTCTAAGTTACAGTAGTGGAAATTCCTCACTAAGTCTTGGGGGTTCCTCTGAAGTTTATACTGAACAGCCTTCCCACCTGTGGCTCTGTACTGGACATGTCTTTGGGAGGGATCTTTATTAATGTAATAACTTCACTTTCACTATTCCTTTATTAACCTTCCTGCTTTCTGAAATTTGCTTGAAAATGCACCAATTGTGCACTCTTTTTTCAAAATTTTCTCGGTGGGGTACCCCCCAAAACCCCCGTAGGTTGTTACGGCTCGCTCGCTCCGCTCGCTCACTGGGGTACAGTATGAAAATTATTTTATGCTTCAACACTTTCAAATGTCACCAGCCGCCACTGGCCCCAAGCACTGAGCACAAGCTTTAAGGTAACAGGCTGTGGCATTATATCCCGATCCATAAGCTCCACCTCTCATCCAGCACCAGAACCAGAATCTTTTTTTTACCATGAGAGAAGTACTTTGTATCAGAGTTGGCACTCAAAGCACAAGAGGCCTACGGACACAAGTGAGATTGACTGTATATGTGATAATTAGCCTGCAGACTAACAAGTGTCAGAAGAAAAAAATTGAACAAAACAGTCAGGAGCTGAGGAGGGTGTGGTGCTAGTGTCCGGAATTTGCTTGGTCTGAAACCAGTGGTGTGATGGACTGTAGGCTCAAAACTGCATAGTCGATGCTGGCAGATTGGTACAATACTGAGGAATTTAATGTAGCCTATAATCACGGACTAGACACGATATTTTGTCATTTACAAATGATTTCCCTCGACTGCGTGAAAAACCCGTCGAGTGGTATAGACAGGTGGACAGATTTGTGAAGCTATCCAAAGTATTGTGGATTGACCTGAATAGCTTGTTTGACATAATAGTACCAGTAGATCTATGGACAGAATGTAAAATAGTAATAGATTGGCCGACACAGGAATACCCAAGGGATCCTAAAACAGGAGCTCCAGACCCTGAGGTAATGAAGAAATATGAACAGGTGATGGCATTTCTGAAGAACAAGGTACCCCCTAAAGAGACAGATTGGGTGAAAATTGACAGAACACATCAAGAAAGCAAAGAATCAGTACATGCCTATTATGAGAGGTTAATCTTAGCCTTTAAACTATTCAGTGGAGATGAAAATTTGAGTGACAAGGATTTGAGTCATTTCGTATACAGGTTTGTATATGGTCTTCGTCCGTAAATTAGTGAAATGATAAAACAGCATACGGTAGATTGGCAAAATAAGAAAATAGACGAAGTATTGAGACATGCTAAATATTTCAGTGATGAAATTGAAGCAAAACAGCGAAAACTAAAAGAGAAGGCAATGTGGGCACAGGTAAAGGTAGCCAAGAGACAGGAAGCACAATTAGTGGAATAAGCTGGGTCAAAACAAAGATTTAATCCTGGGAAAAATAAAGGGAATATTGAGGAAGCTAAAAAGAAATTTCCGTCTCATAATTGCGGTAGGATAGGGCATTGGAAATCCGAGTGTAAGAATCCACCAAGTACTAATTATGAAAATTTATCCTTGAATCCACAGGTGCAGAATGAGGTGAGTGGTCAACAGCAACGACAACAGCAGGGTGTAACACAACAGAATCAGGTGCCAAAACCACCTTTTACACAGAACAAAAATTGCCAGAAGTATAGTAAGGAGAATGGATTCTACAACGAAGAACAGGTAAATAAGCCGCAACGTGCTAGCGCTGCTTCACAGTATTGGCTGCAATGCGATGAAAGCGATTCAGAAGAGGGTTATTGACGGTGCCGAAGGGAGGAAGAGGAGTGCGTACTTGGCGCAACTCTAGAAGTAGACCAGACAGGCCCATTTGTAGATGGAAAGGTTAATAATGAAAATATTACTTTCCTAGTTGATACTGGTGCTACTCTAACAACTGTTAGAACAGCTGATGTCAAGAATCTTCCTCTCTCGGATGAAACAATCCAAGTAGTTGGGGTCTCCAACAGACAGATTAAAACTTACCTTACAGAACCAGTGAAAGTTAGTATAGGGACATTTTCTGAAATGCACAGATTTGTAGTGTGTGACACTAGTCCTGTGAACTTGTTAGGTAGAGATTTATTGTGCAAGATGAATTGCACTATATTTTGTACTCCAGATGGAATAGCCTTTGAAACACCAGATGATGATGTGTTGTATAAAAGGACATTGGCAAACAGAGAGAAAGAGGTTACAGGAACCTATGCTGTATTCAACCCTGACGAACTACCAAAAGAATTGAAACAATCAGTAAAAGCAGAAGTTTGGGACTTCACAGGAGAAGATGTAGGATTGATGAGGATTGTAGATCCAGTAAAGATAACTGTAAAAGAGGGAGTATGTTATCCAAATGTCCCACAATATAAATTGACCCCTGAAATAATCGAAGGAGCTACTCCTGTGATTGAGAGAATGATAAAACAAGGAATTTTGAGAGAAATAATGAGTAGCCCATGTAATTCACCAATAATGGGACTGAAAAAGCCTAGTGGGAAGTTCAGAATAGTGCAAGATCTGAGAAAGATAAACAAAATTGTTGTACCATGTTATCCCATTGTACCGAATCCATCTGTGATTTTATATCAGATCCCTCATTACGCAGAATGGTACACAGTGATTGATTTGTGCCATGCTTTCTTTTCCATCCCATTGCACCATGACAGTCAGCAAATTTTTGCATTTCGTTTCAACGAGCGTATTTTGGTGTGGTGCCGAATTCCACAGGGGTATACAGAAAGCCCCTCAATATTTAATCAGCTATTGAAAAGGTCTTTGGAGAGTCTAGAAATGCCTGAAAATTCAGTACTAGTCCAGTATATCGATGACCAACTTGTGGCATCGAAAACTCGTGAAGCTTGTGAAGTAGACACGGTAGCTTTGCTGAATCATTTGGCAGATGGAGGACTAAAAGTGTCACCATCGAAATTTCAATTCTGTAAGAAAGAAGTCCAATATGTGGGACACAGCATTGAGAAAGGACACAGGAAAATAACCATAGATAGAATCAGGATCATAAAAAGAATGAGTCCACCAATGACCCAAACAGAAGTGAGAATGTTTCTGGGAATGGTTGGATATTGTTGTCAGTGGATAGGTAACTTTTTATTGATTGCAAAACCTTTGGTACGATTGACAAGAAGTGATGTGTGAGATCCAATTAATTTGAACAAAGAGGAGTTGGCAGCATTCAAGAAGTTGAGAGAAGGATTGTGTGAAGCGCCAGCATTAGGTATGCCTGACTATGATAAGGAGTTCGAGTTGTATTGCAGTGAGAGAAATGGATGTGCACTCTCTGTTCTAGTACAGAAGCATGGAAAACTGAGGAAACCAATTGCTTAATTTTCATCCATGTTGGACCCAGTAGCTGTAGCCCTCCCCGGGTGTCTGAAAGCAGTAGCTGCTACATGTCGAAGTTTGGAACAGAGTGAAGGAATTGTAATGGGATACCCTGTGAAAGTGTGGTGATTCTTTTAACAAGGAGTCGTACTCAGTATATGACGCACAGCCGACTGACTAAGTATGAAAAGGTCATTTTGGGTGCAACAATTGTGAGTCTTGTGAGAAGTGTAAACGTGAATCCTTCATCATTGTTGCCTGATGTAGAGCATGTGGAGGTAAGAGACGAAGCAGATCATGATTGTTTGGATGTACTTGACTTTTGTCCAAAACCAAGACCTGACATAAATGATGACCCTTTACCAGAAAGTGATTATGTCATGTTTGTTGATGGATCTTGTTTGAGAACAGATGATAGAGTGCTGAGTGCAGCATATGCGGTATGTACAGTTGCAGCAGTGATGGAAGCATCCTATTTGAAGGGAGTAAGGTCGGCCCAAGTAGCTGAACTTGTTGCCCTGACTAGAGCATGTAAGATTGGGAAAAGTGTGAGAGTGACTGAGATAACTGATAACCAATATGGCTACGGGGTGGTCCATGATTTCGGCCAAATTTGGCTGCAAAGAGGTTTCCTGACCTCAAGTGGAACTCCCATTAAGAATACTGAAGTGGTTGGGAAGTTGCTTGAGGCAATACAGCTGCCTAGGCAATTGGCTGTTGTAAAATGTGCTGCTCATGGTCGCAGTGGTGATTACATTGCCACTGGAAATAAATTTGCCAATGACATGGCACAGTATTGTGCACGAAATCAGAATTCAATCAATCTGGAAAAGGAAAAGGAAATGATTTCTTGTTTCCCAATGTTTACTAACACTGTGGGAGCATGGGATGAGATAAGACAATTGCAGGAAGAAGCAGGAGAGGAAGAAGTAAAACAGTGGGTAAAAGCACGATGTGCACCAAGAGAGAAAGATCATGTGTGGGTCTATCGAGATGGAAGACCAGTTATGCCTGATAGCATGATGTCTGCCATGGCACGGATTTATCATGGACAGGGAAATATAGGGAGAGACGCCATGATTAGGTCTTTTAAACAAACTTGGTATAATGCCAAGTTTAGGCTTGTGGCGGAAAGTATTTGTCAAAGATGTCTAATTTGTCAGCAGTACAATCCCGGAATAAAGACAGTGGTGAGTCTAGGAACAATAGGTCGAGAGGGAGGGCCTTTCACCAGAATGCAAGTAGATTTCATTGAGATGCCTCCTTGTAACAGTTTGAGGTATGTTTTGGTAATGGTATGCCTATTCTCTAGGTGGGTAGAGGCGTTCCCAACAAGAAGAAATGATGGAATGACAGTGGCAAAATTATTGTTGAGGGAATTTATACCTAGGTTTGGGTTCCCAATAACAATTGAATCAGACAGAGGAGGACATTTTCATAATGAGATCATAAAATTGATTTGTGAAGCATTGAATGTACGACAAAAACTGCATTGTGCCTACCGACCAGAGGCTTCTGGTGTAGTAGAACAAATTAATGGTACTATCAAAAACAGAATAGGGAAAATGTGTTTAGCCACAGGTATGAAATGGCCCGATGTCTTGCCTCTAGTACTCATGACTATTAGATCAATACCAGACAGAACTACTGGTTTGAGTCCTCATGAGATCATCATGGGACACACAATGAGACATGTATTTATACCAGTCAACAAGCTGATGGCAATAACTGATGACATGGTATTGGAATACTGTAAAAGCCTGGCTGACGCAGTTCATTCTGTGTTTCATCAGGTTGGAGCGGATGCCACCACTCTTGAAAAGAAGCCAGCTCATGATCTAAGCCCAGGGGAATGGGTAAGGATAAAAGTACACCGAAGAAGAAACTGTTTGGTTCCCAGGTGGGGAAAACCAAGGCAAGTCATTTTGACTACAACAACAGCTGTGAAGTGTGCTGGATTGAAGAACTGGATCCATGCAAGTCATACTTTGAGAATTCCAAATCCAGTTGATTGTAAAGAAAAGGAGTATTTTGATGAGTCAGAATCCAGTACTGAGTCAGATGACGGAGAGCCAAAAGATAAAGAAGGAGAAAACTCTGAAAGGGGGGAGACAGAGCCAAGGTTAACTTTGGTCTCCAGAAGTAACTCCCTGAGGAAAAGGTTACAGATTTCTGAATCCAGTTCAGACTCAGAGACCGAACCAAGAGCCCATTCATCCAAGAAAGAACAAAGGAAGAACAAAGAAAAGGACAGTGGAGAGACAATAAAAGAAATCCGTGAGAAAGAAGTGCCAGATGAAGGATTGAGAGACATTCCACCTGAGACAACATCCTTAGATGGACAGGTGCCAGATACAGAGAGAGAGGGAAAGATCATTGCGGAAGACCCCCGAGGAGGTGTAGGGAACTCCAACATCCAGTTAGAAGCAGGGACAAGTAGTCAGCAGGAAGATTGGGAGACGGAGATACGAGGAGGGACAGAAGTAGGGAAACCAAAAGAGGTGAAAAAAGAACTCATTGAAGGTAAAAAGCAAGTTGAAACAGAGTCTGGGGAAAGCGAAGATGAAATACCAGAAGGCCGAGTTCTGAGAAAGAGAGCTTGGAGAACTGAAAAGAATGATAAAGGGAGTAAATTGAAAAGAGCGGCAAACGACGAGGTGTGGCCAAACAAAATAAAGAGACTGAGGTATCGACTGACACGTATAAATTCGCCAAGAGCTGAACAGGTGAATGAAGTAACGGATCAGGAAAAATCGAAAGAAGAAGAACAGACAGTAGTCAAAGAAAACAAACGAATAAGAAAACCTAACCAGACGTATAAATCACTGGAATGGACATATGTGGCCCTGCCTGAAGTGAAGGAAGAGGCGGATAGCCAAGGAAATCCAGAGGTGGTTGTACCGGAAGTGGTTGAGGAAGACGAAGAATCGGAAATCCTGAGAGTTATCTTGTCTGATATTGGTTAAGAAGCGGATGTTCAGGACAACCTGTATGTTGAAAACGAAGGGAAGGTGAAAGATGATGAGATGCCAAACTGAATGAGACAAGGAAGTTACTGATGGAAAAACAATAAAATACTGAAAAAGACAAAAACTGGTAGAACCACATAGGTGCTTAGAAGCCTTGGGTTAGAAACTAGTTGTGAAGTAGAAGAGGCTAAGTCAAAAGACACGGCTCATATAGAAAGATGGCAAACATAGAAATTTGCAAAAGTAGATGTACCTTCCTTAGGAGATGGTGCAAAATGTGTTGTTGTTGTACAGGATTATTAATGCTTCTTTGGAGTATTCTTGCTCTACTAATTTCATTTAAAGTTACTGTTGATAAAATAGAAGGATATAGTGATAACATAACCAATATAGGGAAAGTTCAAAAGGTAGTTCCAACTAGAATAGATAAAAACTATTTACATAAAGACAGGTCAATAACAGATTTTTCTAACAATGTGTTTTCAAAGTTGTTGTATGAACATGTAAAAACAATGGACGTAAGGGATTGCTACGTATGTATGCAATTACCTGCATCTGTATCTGAAGGAGTGACTTATCATCACCTTCCTGTAACATATGGAATAACATGTAGTGTAATAGCTAGTTTATTTTATCAAACAGGTAAATTAGAGTATTATTTTTCTGATGTAGATACTATATTTTCACAGGTACCAGCAATTAACAAACTAAACAAACAAACAAACTAAACAAGGTAAAACCTGCAAAGGTATTAGGTGAATTTTTCTTAGAGACAAATGAACTAACCTTAGAATATATTTTTAGAAATAACTTGACTTGCAGTTTAAAGAAAGAGGGGAAGACATTTTTGGATATGGTTGAAGAAAGGAGATTGAAAATGCAAAGGAAGCTTTCAGAAGGGAAAGTTGGAGAAAACGGTTTGGGATGTAGAAACGGAGAAACATTTAAGAGGAGAAACGAGTCCAACTATGGCTTTAGATTGGCCTCAGAAAGGGAAATTGTGTATAAGAAGGAATCAGACGGCGTATGACAATTATTTTCTAGGGAATAGTGAGTGCCATGATACATACCGAATCATGGGAGGATGGGGATTTAAAGGTGGAAGAGATTCAGTCTTTCCAGGACTGTATTTCATTTGCGGGAATAGGGCATATTATCGTTTGCCAGACCACTGGTATGGCACATGTTATGTTGGCCTGGTCTTTCCAAAGATTTTTCACATGGATAGAGGAGAAGATGGTGTACATAGCTTAGGTAGTTATTTAGCACGTAGTAAGGGAGAATCTTGAACTGAAATTGTGGGTGACATTTTTGGAGCACTGATACCCGCAGTGGGAATATCTCTGAATGCGAACAAAATTAGAAAACTTTCAACAGTAGTGGATCGCTTGTCAACAAGCACCGCTGGAGGATTCTTATTGGTAAATACTGAAATGGTTGCCATGCGTGCTATGGTAATGCAAAATCGACTTTCCCTTGATATTTTATTGGCAAAAGAGGGTGAAGTCTGTGGAATGCTGAAAATTCAACATTGTTGTACTTACATTCCTGACAAAAGTAGAGATTTGAAAATTTATATTAAGAATATTACAAAATTGCATGACGAAATTGTACCACTGGAGGTTGAAGGTGTTTGGGAGAAGATTGGTAAGAAAATATCAGCTATTAAGGACTTTGTAGTAAAATTAGGTAGTACATTTATAGGTAAGATATTATTTCCATTAACTTGTGTGATTACCTTAGTATTAATAATAAGATTAGGTTGTATTTGTTGTAGAAAGAATAAAAATCAGAAAATAATAAAAACAGAAAAATTAAGGAGAAGGGATAAGAAACAAGAAAGAGAATTTGAAGGAATAGAACTAGAAGAATTAAAGGACAGCATGTATAAAACAGCAAAAAGAGAAGAAGCAGGGGAAACTGAAATATGAACGAAACAAGAAATCAATTTAAATTTCCGTAAAAGGGGATACAAAGTTTTAAATTAGTGTGGTGATATAATCACCAAAGGGGGGGTTGCTGGAGCGGGTAATACAAAAATTTGTATACCCCCTGCATGTTTATATTAATCCGAATAATCAATTAATTGTAATATTATTAATTTGTTTGAAGTGATAACTCACCAACTATATTAACAAAGAATTACACGTGGGAATTGCACCTTGCATGGCTATATTAATTGTAAACTAACTTGAGTACGCATATTAATAATAGAAAACTAGAATATTGCATGTTATATGTCGCTTTGGTGATGTATTTGTGATTTGTGCTTTATTCAGTGAGTATAAACCGCTCTGAATGTTGCTTCTGCTAGATAAAGACACACACATATGGGTATTAGCAAGGGGATAACATTTTATTAGCCATTTCTATGTTTAATTACGTTTTTAGTGTTTCTTTTGCTTAAGTTGACCATTTCGGCCTAAACAAGATGGCTGAACGAGACGTTAAACGTGACTGCCCTGACAACACGAGGTTCTGGGTGAAGTGCGCAGGCGTCACCGCCAGCAGCAGTGGCCTGGACCTGACCCCGGGAGAACATGTATCCTTCAAGGACGCTCCGGGAAGCCATCCAAGACCAAAGACAAAGCTCAATTTAAAAGCCGGAACAAGCAAGTTTGATGACTTCATCATTCGACACCCTGAGAACTGTACCCCGCTACCCCAAATGAACCAATCAGGACTCTCTAAACCCCGATCTTGATACTTTTTGACATTATTTTCATGATAAAAGTAGGTAGGGAATTGAACTATTATCGCTTGCTTTTCTTTGATGAACTTGATTTCCTGACGTTATGCTGACGGAGAGGACGGTGACACTGCTGGACAGCTGTTATCCTGAATCTTTGAGAGACTGAATTGCGGCCTAACTTTGCTGAATAAAATTCTTCCTTGACTGACTGACTTAGAGGACGACTTTAGCCAGAATAGGTAAATATGATGCTCTGAAATGCTGATGATGATTTCTAACGTTTCTTGCAATATTTCTTAGATAAAGAATATTTGAATAATTGACAAATGTGTTGTGTGGATTATTATAAAAAAGAGAGTTTGATGGGATGTAAGAATAGATAAGTGACTGTGAATCTAAACCTTCAAAACAATAAAATGATCCATCTCCTTATGAGAGGGATATCTTAGGTCTGGGGTCAATGTGTTTAGAGTAAGGTAAAGGTATTGCTTTCATGTCAGCGTTTGGAAGCGTATTTCCCTTGAGAAAAACAGATCAACGGAGTGTAAGTATATTTGGTGGTATGGGCCCCACCAAATGAATGTATTTGAGTGAATTTGATGCTGAGGTAGTTGATCTGTGCCGGAGGGGGAAATTTGACGTTCCGCGCTGCAACACTTTCACCTCAGCACAGTGCCTATAGGCACATCAGAGACGTGTGGTAATGGCAAAAAGGGTGCCATCTTCTATTCAAAGGCTAGATAAAGAGCACTTGAGGTCATCTGAACAATCAAATGCCATTCTACCACATTATCGAGTTTTTTACAGCAACCTATGAACAGAAGCGTCTGCTTGTAGTTGAAAGTGGTGGGGCAATCAGACGACTATTTCTACACGATTTCAGGCAGTTTTAGAAACTCCAAAACTCTTAATCTTGGCCCTTTAGGAGTGGAGGCTCAAGGCAGTGTGTATTTCTCATACTGCCTGACAGTAGGCAACTAAAACTAATTTTCAATAAAAAACAGAAATAAAGTACTTACCTAGTCTTCTCCCTGCTTCTGTGATCCACGGCTTCAAAGTAGCGAGGGGTCTCTGAGCCAACTGTCCTAATCAATCCAGATGCTGCTCTAATGCTGTTAACCGGCATGAGAGAAGGGCCAGCATTGGTTGGAGCGGGCTGGCTCAGTGCTCCTACAGGCACTGGAGGTCTGTGCCTGCTCTCCACCCAGCTGTTCAAAACAGCTCGAGTTGGAGAGGTTTAAAGTGCGCATGTCAGGCTGGTAGTCAAAAGACAGCCGGCCAAAGTGACATGTGCACTTCAAACTGAAGCACCACTCCACCTCCACTGCTGCTAGTCAGGAGCAATGACCACGTCCTGCATTGTCCCTTTGGCTTTGGCAGGCCGCATTGAAAAATAAAATTGTAATAAAATCATGTAATTACCATTTTATTTTTCATGTTTGCCTCGCAGGCAGCTGGATAGGCAACGCTCCTTCGTCCTCATGAAGTAACTGCCTCTGCAAGTTACGAAAATATACGACCCAGAATACCAACTACCACTATATCAGCAAGAAAAGGAAATATAAGTAAGTATAAATGTACTATTCTTAACTCTAATCTATGTACCTTTAAGATATGTTTATCTTTGATAAGGTGGATTTTGCAATGTTAATATTATTAGGCCCCACCCTCAACAATCTATGACAACTCTAAGGCCTAATTCTATTTCCAAAGTCAATTGTTTAAAGAGGGTGTACCAAGGTCAAAGAACATTAACCCTTCCACGACCTCTAGGATAACTAGATCACATTAGCTGACACTCTCCTTTCCATTCTCTATCTTCCGATCTTCTTTGATAGCCCACCAAAAAAGGATGTAAGAAACAAAATGTTGTCAAAAGCACGAATAGTTTAATTCTCGGGTGTTATCACCTTTTTTAGATACAAAATGGCACCACCACGTGTTTATCTATGGATCTTGCTGTATATGCAGCTACACTTGCCTTTAGGTAAAATACTGGCTTCGTTTTTTTACATTAAGTGGGTGTGCAAAGTCTTACCTTACATAGTCAAAATGCTAGACAAGTTCAATTCTACTTGCCCAGTCGAAAATATTTGCCTTGTGGGTACTACTGGCCCACAATCATCATTTATTACTTCGTCATGTTAACAACTGTATTTGTTTTACAAGTTATTGTATGAAGAGTGAATGGCGCTGCCTTGGCGGAAGGAAGAGCAGAGCTTTCCAGTATTATAAATCACAGGTTCTGACTTGGCTCTATTTTTTAAGCGGTTCTGTTGTTCTGTCCTCAGCGCAGTGCCTACAAACGCACCGGAGGCGTATTGTTATGTCAAAGAAGGCGCCCCTCTTGCCATGTAAGGACAGATAATGGAAAACTCCAGGGCGTCCGGCCAATGAAATGACACGCTTGGCCGTGCGAGTGGAAACTTCGAATCTCTATTGGCCTCTTCCGGTGCACGCGCTGGCCGTTAAACGGTGCTTCAAATAACAGGAACTCTCTTTAATTAGGAGAGGCGTCCCTCCGCTACTGCCAAACTTGTGCTTCTTCATTTCTTAAAATAGTTCATTCCAGATCCTTCCAAGTATTGTTTACTTAACATAGGTGCCCCTTGAGAATTATTTCATTGTGTTACTGGGTGTTTCTGGGCCGGCTTTAGGGCAGTGTGACCTGTGCAGCCGCACTGGACGCTGACCTGTGGAGGGGGGATGACCTGGGGGGGGGGAATGTTTTTATTAATAACATGATTGGAGAGGTGAAGGGCACTTTTTTCCTGGTGGTAGTGAGAGAATCGAAGGAGGCTTCATTGGGGGTGGTGGGTCGCCAAAAATAATTGTCTCACCAGGCGCCACCAGCACTAAAGCCGGCCCTGAATTTCTCTGTACCCTTAGTGAGGGCGAGGTAGGGTGTCAGTAAACTACTGAGAGCCTCTGACAAATGCTTCAGTACTAGCACTGCACGTCCAGGTGTCACACACCATAACACCATATCTAAATAAATAGGAACATCTGGTAGCTTGCTTTCAAGAGTTACTGTCACTCATACATATTTCTAACATTAATCTACATAAATATACTGAATACAGTGACCCGGACAGGATTTTTTTTTTTTTTGTACAGCTATTTATAGTTTTAATCATTTGTATAGAGCGAACCTAGTCAAAAGGCAGAGGAGCACTGTACAGGGTCAAAGGCAAGAATACAGTCAACAAGTGATTGCAGTGTAGTTGGTTTCGGTGAGCGGAGTGTACTTTTACTGAATCGTCATGCAGTGTTCTCTAAAGAGGGTGGTGCCCATGATGAATGCAAAGGACTTGGCTTTGAGTGAAAAGGGGGTTTTAAGATTTCAAGAGTGAGATTTGTACTATTTCTTGCTTGTTGTTCTTGACAAATAACAGGAACTCTGACTTGGTGGAATGGAGATTTAGGTAGGATCTAAACATCAAGGGTTGGATGAGATGCAAGCAGTGTTTGAGGCAGTGGATATCTGAAGCAGAGGAGACTTTTAAATAGAGATGCGTGTCACCGGAATATTGGTGAGTTTTGATACTGTTATTGGCAAATCGAGCCTCAAGAGACTATTCATTGACTCTATTTTTAAATGACAAATCTCGAAGACTTTGTACATGGTATGGACTTGACGAAGCCCAGTCTCGGCAGGGCGGGTCTGGGGCAGTATTAGATCCACTTACCTTGTCACACTGTATGAGATGTGCAACCCAGACACAGGAATTTTCAATCCTGGTAGGTCTAGTCTGCCTATGATCCATTACAATTGAAAAAGCGTACAACGTTGGCACTCTGTACATGTTTACTGATGCAATCAGTTTACACCCAGAGTTACTGATGGCAGGCTGGTATAATACGAAGGAATTGAATGCAGCCTATAATGACAGGAAAAACATCAACTGCCTTCTCTTATGTAGATGTGTTGCTTTGACCTCAGAACAATGCCTGCCCTATAGGCACATCAGAGACGTGAGGTAATGGCCATCTTCTCCACAAAGGCTAGATAAAGAGCACTTTAGGTCATCTGGCCAATGAAATGGTCTCCTACCACATTATAAAGTTTTTACATCGACTACAAAAATATAGAACCCAGAATACAGCATACCACTATCTCATCAAGGAAAGTAAATTTAAGTAGGCATATATTTACTCTTTTTAACTCCAATCTATGGACCTTTAAGATGTGTATATCTTCTATCGGGTGGATGTTGCAATCTTAATATTATTAAGCCCCACCCTCAGTACTCTATGGCAACTGTAATGCCTAATTATAATTTCAAAGCCATTTGACAACAGCATTTAATGCTTCTTTTTAAGGTTGAAAAGCATTAATAGTTCTGCAACCTCTAGGGTGACTATATCACATTAGCTGAAAATCTCTTTTCCATGCTCTGTCTTACAATATTCTTTGATAGCCCACCAAGAAAGGCCTTATGAAACAAAATGGGTGAACAACCTTTACAACGCAACTATTACAACGCACTACACTTACAACGAAATTTTTACAACGCAACATCCACTACAACGCATTCCATTACATCGCATGACACTACAACGCATGTTTAAAAACTACCTTTACAACGCATTCCATTACATTGCATACTACCTTTACAACGCATACCATTACAACGCAATCCAACACTTACCCTACTGTTGCACCCCTGGAGTTAGAATAGTAATTTTTACCCCTATACTATCCAATACTTACCTTAAATGCAATTTAATATTATGCGTTGTAATGGTATGCGTTGTAAAGGTAGTATGCGATGTAATGGAATGCGTTGTAAAGGTAGTTTTTAAAAATGCGTTGTAGTGTCATGCTATGTAATGGAATGCGTTGTAGTGGATGTTGCGTTGTAAAAAATGCGTTGTAAGTGCATACGTTGTACAAGTGTGCGTTGTAACGACATACATCCAACAAAATGTATTGAAAAGCAAGCATGCCACGAGTAGCATAATTCTCGGAAGATATAACTATAAAAAAAATGCAAAATGGCACCTCCACACACATGGAACCTGAGACCTGAAGCATTGGTCATTCGGGCAAGTGGGACTACAGGGCCACCACAGGTGGAAACCCGGCCCTGAGAAATGGAGAATAACCAGAGAAACCTGCATTACCAGTAGTAGTCTGAAACACCTACATACTTACAGATGCACTAAGTGAACAGTTTACTGTCATCAACATGTTGCTTTGCATTAGTGCTGTGGAACCCAGCGACAGGGCAGTAAGGTCAACCAGGGCTGAATCAGAAAAATAATCAGAGAAGATTAGAACCATAGGGAACTTTCAAGGTGTCCCACCTAAACTGTTGGCTTTTTAAATCAAAATCCAGATGATTTCCCTGAGTCAGGTAGCCATACCCACTGAAACCATCATCCTTGCAGAGGAGCCCACAGAAAACGTTTTGACACTGCCAGCCAGAAAGACAGATGAGCCTAATCCAGTGTACTAGGCAAGAAGCAACACAAGAAATTCCATGTACAATGAAATATTAACACCATCAAATCGCACTTCTTCTAATCCCAGCATTTCTAGACCTGGCAACCCTCCCAACAAGTTGGAAACAGGCAAGTGGTTAGAGCACATCCTACCCAGAAATGACCAGCAATGCATGACGAATAACTGTATGGAATGTAAAATGACCTACCTATAGAGAAGGAAAGTTTAAATTCTATTGAGGGAACAGAGGTGACGATTATACTATACCTTCTTCTTTTATTAGCTCAGAAGCTTGTCACTTGTTAAAATATATTTCCAATGAACCCTAGTAACTAAGTAACAGAACAGCAGCCCACCAATTTCTATCTACTATAGTCCATAAAATTCTGAGATACTCCTTCCCCATCTTCTTAGTGTGAAGCTTTGTTTCTATGATTAACTCGGTTTCAATTTTGTTTCTACGCTGCACCTATGTCGAAAAAATAGTTAACAAAAGACGCTGACTATCAATCCAAATCTTGTCTGGGCCTAAAAGATTAAGCTTATCGAACATCAAAACCTAGAATTGTATTAAACAATGACAATGGAACTTGATAATCCTGATACAACACAGCTCTTCATGAGTGGGTTCAAGAGCAATGAAAATGATCACTTGGAAGTATAATCCTCACTTCTGTATTCTTAACAGAATTGAAACGTTTATTTTTGATAGCTAGGAAATTTTACATTCTGTGTCCGGTGCGGAAGATTATGCATCTTTAAAGATTACTCACCCCCAGTTAGCCAATCTTGTGATTGGTTTAAACTGGATCATGCCAATAGTTCAAGCCAGTTGATGTGGCTGCCCAGTTCAGTCTCTGACCATCCCAGTCTTATGGAAATCTTTCTGCACCTGGCCCCCAGCCCCATCGACTGGCATCTAATCATTTTACCATATCTAGAACTGCGCAAATATTTTGCTCTGCTGTTCCCGTCCAGCCAACAGCAGATTTCCGTCCTGGCATCTTGTGATTAAATTACCAACTTCAAGTACATGTGGACCTTCCTTTTTTGAGAGGCATTCAGACTTTGCAGGGCCCTTTCAGGCAAGGAACTCAAGAAAATCACTTATATTAAAGATGAAAGTAACTGTTAGATCAGAACACCAACTTCCCGAAGGAGCAAAATACAAGCTATTTGAGCCTCCTCAATGCTACCACCCTGTGCCAATCGAATGATGATCACAAGTTGGTCAACCACAGGGAGGCATGGCAAAGGAGGTTTGGAAAGAGAAGAGAGATAAGAACACTGGGCCCGATTCACAGAACTAACTTAAGACAAAATCCTAAATTTACTACCATTTTCGTATTCACAGAATGCACTTACTCATTTTGGTATTCACAGAAGACACTTACTCACTTCGGTATTCACAGAAGTTAGGAGTCCTAACTTTAGGACTCCTAAATGCCTTCTGTGAATACCGAAAGTCTTAAAATTAGGATTTTTCTCAGTTTAGGAGTCCTAAAGTTAGGACTCCTAACTTTACTACTACTAAACTGAGAAAAATCCTTATTTTAAGACTTTCAGTATTCACAGAAGGCATTTAGGAGTCCTAAAGTTAGGACTCCTAACTCCTGTGAATACCGAAATGAGTAAGTGCCTTCTGTGAATACCAAAATGAGTAAGTGCCTTCTGTGAATACCAAAATGGTAGTAAGTTTAGGATTTTGTCTTAAGTTAGTTCTGTGAATCGGGCCCACTGAGTTTCGCTTTCCGTCTCCTGATCCTGGTTGACCTTCAGAGGGGTAACCGTCCTGGTCGCCAATTACCTTCCTGGTTGTGGTTGTTGTGTGGGGGCTGTGACGTAACAAGTCACCCACATCAGGTCTCCTCCACTACCACTGCTTCCCTGGGATAAATCATGTTCAACCTACCTAATATCCCCCTTTCCCCACTTGACTCAGATTGTTTCTTTCCTTAGGATCTGACTGCACTCTAGGAGGGAAGAACATAGAAATTAACCCCTTCTGCCCTTTGAACATTTCCTAAGAAATTAATCACCTTATGTACCTGCTTTCTTCTCTGTTATATTCTTTTCTAACTTCTTCCAAAATTAGGGTGCTGTTGAGTTCATATTGGGTAGTGTTATTGAGGATTATGACTCTAGAATGGTAACAACATTTTGGGATCCTCCTCACTGTTACCATCCGCTTTCTGACTCTGAAGTAGTGTACTAAATGGCTAAGGTTTTTAGTTTAGGCGAGAACTCTTGTCAATTATATTTGACAGCTAGTAGCTTAAAATAACCTTGCAGTGTCTTTCTCTTCCACAAGGTACCATGGCTCGCTGAGGAGACTAAATAGGCATGTTGAAGTTGTACTAATAGGAGTCTGCACCTTACCTTATTTGTTGTACTCGGATACTGGATTCCTTATGTTTGGGTGGTCTTTATTACCTAGATTCTGCCATGTTGACCTGGAGGTCCCAGGATAGAGATACTGCGTTTTTAGGAGAAAGCAGGTAAGTTCTGAGACTTGATAGGTGCTGGAAGCGTTGCACGATGTGGATTGAAAGAGGGAGCTCCCGCTTCCTTGAAATGTCAGGATACCAGTAGGTGCCCAGCTGCTTCAGTGCGACTTTGCCTTGCCCTTCTGACTCGTGTTGATGTTTGTCTCCTGCAGCTTTTCTTGTTAGCTGCACATTCTGGCCCCAACTTGATAACTGTTCTTTCTTGTTTTTGCCATCTGTTCTGTCTGCCCCCTGTCTCTGTTTAACTGCTCCTTTTTGCATCTTTTGCTCCTCTTACAGCTCCGTTTTGCACCTTGGTCTCTTCTGTCAGTTTTTGCCTCCTGACTTGCTTTGCTGATCGCATTTGCCTGACTTGTTGCTGCCGGTGGACTTTGCGACTCTTCCCACCAGACTTTCCCAATGTTGCTGAGCTTGTCAACCGCGCCCCTGCGCTCCTGCAACTCTCCAAGGCCCTACTTAATGGAGGTTGCAGTGCGACTAGGTGCCCAGGTGTCTTTCTACTGCGTAAGTGCAGCCTTGACCTCGCTTGCCCTTCTGACTCATGTTAGGTGTCTGTCTCTTGCCGTTTTCCTTGTTAGCTGCTCGTTCTGCCCCCGACTCAGTAACTGCTCTTTCTTGTTTGTGTTGTCTGTGTATCTGTCCGGTCTCTACTTAACTGCTCATTTTTGCATCTTTTGTTTCTCTTACTGCTCTGTTTTGCATCTTAATCTCTTCTGTCAATTTTTGCCCCTGGACTTGCTCTGCCGTTCGTGTTTTCCCACCTTGCCGCTCCTGCTGAACTTCCCGCTTTCCCCGCCAGACGTTCCTGCTCTTGCTGAGCCCACCCACTGCCACCCCACTCCCCTCTCACTCTCCAAGGCCCTACTAAATGGAGGTAGAAGCACACCAAAGTCAAGCCTGTCTACACCTGTCCATGTCTGGACCTTGCCCAGTGACAGGAACCCTGGTCAAAATGTCTCCCCGCAGCTACACCGCCGACAAACTCCACCTGTTCAACCCTTGATACCGCCATGAACGCTGCTGCCGAGCTGCACCTCACTCCACAGTGGGTCCGTTTGCTTGCATGCCTTGTCACTACACCTGCCTCCCCACACCTGCTCACACCGTACCCCTCAACAAGTCAGGACTCAAGAACTGCATTCATAAAACACCACACAACCCCCCCGCACAACAACACTCACCGAGATTTGGGACCTCATCGACTCTAACGCACCTGACCTCCTCTTCCTCACTGACACCTGGCTCACCCCCACATCGCCACCAGGCATCACTGCAGCCATCCCTACTGGATTAAAAATCCTGTACCAGGACCAACCCCATAAACCAGGAGGAGGACTCGCCATCATCCACAGAGACTCCATCAATTGTACCTCTTACACTGACACTTACCCAGAAGCCACTTTTATGGAACACATGCACTTCAAGCTTCAGATGGACAGTAAAATCACTATCAAAAGACACCCTTGCATACTGGCCCCCATGACCTCATGCCCACTTCAGCAACCTCCTCACCAAACTCATTGCACCCCTCGACATGGGCACCAAAGACTTCATACTCCCAGGTGATCTCAACTTTCATTTCGATGACGCCATGGACTACAACTCCACGGACTTACTCAAAAGTCTACAGAAAACCCGCCTCACTAAGCTTGTACAAGATCCTACCCTTATCGCCTTACACCCCCTGGACACCATCTTCTACTCAAGCGACAAAATTAAAGTCATCCACATTACTCCACTCACATGGACGAACTACTCCATCGTCCACTTCAACATAACAGAGCAACCAGCGAACCCTACAGAGTCCAGTGACACCACAAGCCACTGCTGGAAGAAAGTTACAGAAACAGAATGGCTCAACGCCCTGCAACTAAACTACCCTGACCACACCAAGGACCTCATCAACGACACAAGCAACTTTAACAACGGGATCACCATTTGCACCAATACCCTGGTGCCCCTGAAAAACACCAACCCCAAAAGATCCAACAAACAAGCTTGCTGATGCAACGCTGACCTCAGAGAATCCAGGAGAGTTTGCAAACAATTCAAAAGGAAATGGAGAGCCACCCGAAAACACCTAAAAGGCTGCATTTAGACACTATCATCATCTAGTAAAAGAGACCATGAAAAAGCCACTGACACTAAGAATCGAATCTAGCTCCAAAAACTGCAAGGAACTTTTCACCATCATCAAGGAATTCACCAATCCAACAGCCGCAACCCAAATCATCATCCCTACACAAGAATTCTGCAACAACCTTTCCAACTTCTTCCACGAAAAAATCACCAAGATCTACAGCAACTTCGAACCTGAGCCAACCCCCATCAACCCTCCGAGCCTGCTAACCTCATCAACCAAAGACTACCAACTGACAGCATGGAACCCTTCATCCATCGAGGACACTGCAGTAATAATGAAGACAGTCCACTCCGGGGCTCCCACAGACCACTGCCCCATTATATCTATAACCTGGGAAGAGCCGAAATCAATGCTGCATTCACTTCCATCATCAACATCTCCCTCTAGGGAGCCAACTTCCCAGATAGCTGGAAACTCACTGAAATCACCGCCCTCCCAGTTCCCCAGGAGGGAAAAAAGATTCCAAATTGTATGGCATCCCTCCAGCTATGTCTGCTACTCTCTCCTCTGTGGGGACCTTGTGGGCCACGGCAGCCAGTTGAGCATCCCCTATCTCGATTAGCCCCATTAGAAAAAAAAATTCAACTAGGATCTTCATTATTGATGATTGCACCTTGTCTAAAAAGGAAAAAGACGATCAAATTTCCCCAGTCCCTGATTAAAGGATGTCCAAACAAGCAACCATGGGTAATTGCTCCTGACATCAATTGGGCCAGATCCCTCATTTTAGGGTCAGCCTGCATGAGGAAAGCATCATCTCTCACTAGACAGGGCACAGTTCACATTCCTCAGGAGACAGATGGATCTCTGGCCCCAAGCCCAATCTGAGACACCTGTCCTGCACAGTGCTTTTCAGACGTTCCCAGATCAACCAAGGCGCTGTATGGTTCAATTTGCTAGCGTCTATGAGAAAGTAAGAAAGGAATTCAAACCTTGAGTGGTTTACTAACTGCTAAATTGTTTCAGAAGACTTTTGCAACACAATCATCTCCCATTTTATTTAGGTGGATAGAATGCGTCATGCAGGAAACAGGTCACGATAGTCCTACATTTGGGACCCATTCATTGGTGTGGTACCAGAATATCTTTTTCAAAATATCATCCAAAGTACATAATGTGGCCTAAATATCATCAAACCGGAGTTAATATGCAATATAATAATAATAATAATGATACTTTATTCGGTATAAAAAAATACCATAAAAGTGCAGATCAAAATACATCATAATATAAAAACTGAACAATCAACAGCTTAAAATGATGCTTATTCGATCCTTCCATGAGTGGGAACCCCTTATCACATGAAATTCATATTTAAGACCAATGAGAGGCTAACATCACGGGCCACAAAGGTACATATAAAAAACATCAAAATTAAGAGAGGAACATAACAGTTTGACAGCTTAGAAGTGATATATATTCGCTCCCATCACAATTAAAAAAACAGAAAAAAGCCTTCCCCTCTTCAAATTCATTCATTTTTTATTTATTTTGTATTTATTTTTTTTATATGCAATATAATATGTAATATGTATATACTGGTACTTATATAGCGTGAACCTAGCTGTGAGGCAACGGAGCACTGTACATTAAATAGGGGCATTAGGAGACGATCATAGATTGTGTACATCAAGGTAGGATTACACAAATATATTTTACTCACATTTAGGCACAGGGAGAATAAGTGATTTGCCCAGAATCACACGATATCGGTTCTATCGCCAGGTGCCACGATTCAAAACCTGGGTCCCCAGGTCCAAAGGCAACAGGTCGAGTCGCTAAGTCACATCTCCTCCCTGAGGAAATCTACAGTATATGGTACAATGCTTGTGTTATGATTATCTGACTTGACCAGATTTATTTAGTGGAGAATTGCCTTGAAGGCCTTCTTGCTGGGCAGCATTTTAGAAGGTATTTTAGATCAGTAAATCGACTGACCCGCAATTACTTCTAATACCATGCTTTTAGTGTCCACGAGGGAGTGAATGACTGGTCACCTTGAGATTGGCTTTCTTTTCTGACAAGACACACTTAGTTCTTGCCAGGTCTAAAAGGTATTTCTTTCGCAGATTTTTGGGGAGACTTACTGTTGATTTTGGTGAAAGTTGTCAGCTTTTCTCCCGGTACAGACCAGCATATATTAACGTGTAGGTTAATGTTTTATTTTTACCTGGTTCTCCCATTCTTATGGAATCCTATTTGCCATCCATTTTGGGGATTTGGGTTGAACCCTATAACTCTCCAGAGGAATTAACAGGGGAGTCAGTAATTCCAAGCGAAACTTTCCCAGGTAATTCCTCATTGTACAGAAGTTTCCCCTTAAGGATTGTGGCTGCTTTCAGAATTCAATATCTTTGGGGAACATGAAAGGTCCATCGTAACTTTGCGGATCCCTTCCTTCCAGATGCAGAGGGTCACAGTATCATATTTCCCATCGGACATGGCCATCCTTTCATAACAAGGGCCCAAGCCATGTCGAGGCTGGTGTTTCCCTTACGGCTGTTTCACCCAGTGGCTGGTTTGCTTTCGCTGTCCTCAGGTCAGAGATCAGGAGTTTAGTTTCTTCAGTTATTCGTTGTGGGATGTATGGCTTGAACAGGAATAAGGCTATTTCTTAGACTACTTCCCAATGACTGTGGTGATGTTTATTTAATTGATAACATTGAAGGTAAATAGGAGTCTGTTTCCAGTTGCGTGTCGTATATGGGATGAGAACCATTACTATCTTACTGCAAATATTACTGTAGGACCGAGATGCAGTAGGAATTCTTTGCATTGTAGTGTGGAGACCCACTTGCAGGCTTGCCGCCTTCACTTTGTGGGTGTACCTATATTGCCACATCCGAATGGACACATGTGTCCCTGCTCATACTGTCAACCCGTCATAGAGGGGTTTCAAAGTAATAGTACAGTCCAGGTGAGCATTGCCCTTTGAATATTTGTATACCTGCTGCCCAAAGAATCCTCAACTATAGGGAAGAGAACAGATACAATACCGTCCCGCCCAGTCATTACAAGTATTGACAGCATGTTGGAAAGGGCGGTGAACATAGTGTCTAATGAAATTGATCTTACGGAGAGGAGACTGTCCCTTGGTATTGGGGCTTTGTATGATGGTCCTATGATAGGGACTGAATCAGTTGACACAGCTGGCCCTTCTCTGTTCCATAACGCTCAGAACACTAACTTGGCCACTATATCAACCCCCAGGCCAGGTCTGATCCCTGGATATGAAGTTATTCCGACTCAAAACTCGAAGGAGACGAGTATTGCAATTGATCAGGATTCTCCCATGGCTAGCGCCATCGCATGTGCAGGTGCAAAGTGGAAACGGAAAACAGCAAAGCCCGCCCCTTTCAAGGAAAAACAATCGCCCCGTACTGGTTCTACCCGCTCTGTTATGAGTATTTGGTTACACACACCCCTACAGACTCAGGCTCAGAATCCTGCACCTGTAGATTCTACGCACCATGGAGAGCCAAGGAACACCGTTAGTACCCAGACTGGCACCACATTGTCTTCACTCCCGTATAACAGCTTGGGCGAGACTTTTATTGACACTGTCGTGAATAGTATCTTTGGGCGCATCAAAGACTTGATTGACTCTAATTTCTGTGCTCTGTGGAAACGGCTCGATAGGCTGGACACCATGTCTAATAAACTGTTTCCCAACACAAAAATGTAAGACCTGCAAGATCAGAGGGGTTGGAATTAAGTCCAATATTAGATGACATTGCCCCCCAATCACATGTTTCCGCCCCAACAGTCCCATTGTCATTACCTTTTGGGTCATGTTCCACCTGCGAGAAGGTAAAATAATGTCTTAGAGTAAAAGTTACTGTTATACCAGGGAATTTACCTAATACTGCAGGGTCAAACACTCTGCCAGCTATACCTTCACACACACAGTTAGTTCCTAGCTGCACACTGCGCGCTGATACAGAGAGACCTAACCCGAGGGACGGTAACACATGTGTGGGGGCCCCAACCCAAGCAAATACTGTAAATACCCAACCTAGTAAAGACATACTGAACCTCCCACCTGCATCCTGCCCATTTGTCTGCGTACTTGCAGGTGTACCCGCCCTTAAGAAAAATCAAACTGAGACATGGTACCAACTCCACAACAAATGCGTTGATTGGTTATCCAAATATAAGGTATACAAGGTAGCTGACACAAATAATATCATCATGGTTCGTAGGGTAAGCTGGGTTGGTTTCTCAGTCAAAAATATAGAGGGGGACTGTATTGTTGTTAACTTTCGAAACCCTGCAATGGCCAAATCCCTACTAAAGGTACAGGATGACATATGCATGGGCCCCAGTAATATTTGCCAGCTGCCGTTGGGATACTTTTATAAACCAATTCTTAGCCCACAGACGAATGATGGTGCACCCTTATTGAGGCATAATAGGTTCCTGCCTTTGTCTACTTTAGATAACCAAGACTGACTTGCACCCATAAGGTTATTAAATGAAGCCAATAGTCTACCTGATGCAAGTCCACCGGGAGGACATTCAAATCCAACTAGGACTGGTACCGATTGTAAATTGAGTATACTTAGCTGGAAGGTTGCCGGCCTGGTGTCTAAAATTAATTTACCAGACTGGTTTGAAATAGATGAAAATCAGGATATTATAATGATGCAGGAAACCTGGGCCACTAAGGATCTTCACTTAGAAGGGTTCCAATGTGTTAATATTGTTGTGCCGGTTCCCAAGGTAGGATGACCATCTGGTGGACTTTTGATATGGATGAACATTTTAACGGGAGGTACTGTAAATGTTTTAGACACACAAAATGATAATATACAAGCGCTGATCTATACAAGGGGAATTTCAATATGTATAATCAACTTTTATATTAATGATTTTTATTCTGTGTGTTAATTTTAATAATTTGTTTAATTTTATCTTAACCCTATGAAACCTCAAGGTTTTTTCTAATGTTGTCGGTATTTGTGTGGGGGGAGATTTTAATGCTAGGATTCCAATGGGTAACAACTTAACAATATTTCCGACTACCAGTTTGTCTCGGTGCACTAGGGGGACAGAACTATGAGATTATCTACATAATCATAACCTAGTTAACACCATGGATATTGCTGCCGTCCCCGATAAAGATAATAGTATCGAACCGACATATAGAGGCAGGGGTTGTGCCTCTACTATTGACTATGTTTTTATTTCCTCCATTTTAGAAGACTGCCTGTTAAGTGCAGAGGTCATACCGACCCATCATGGCGACCACAATCCTATCAGGATAATATTGAAAATTGCTCCTAAACCTGTAAACAATAAGGAGTGTGGCACTATGAACTTGTTACCCTCCACAGTTAATCTGAGATTAGTTTGGCAAGGTATTGACAATAACAAGTTATTTGTCAATATGTTAACTGTTTATTCGCCACTTGTCGACACTTGTTTGTCATTTAAAGACCATAACTCTGATGTAATCGGTGCTTTTACCCAACTGTGTGAATGTACTAAACGGTTGTTGTCAAAGCCTACTACAAAACCTCGAACGGGACCGAGATGGTTTAATAGAGACTGCTCACTAGCTAATAGAGAGCTTCGCATGGCACTGTCAACGGCACCTAGAGATCGGGCTCTTGTTAAATCTCTGAGGCACCACTACAAGACAGTATTCACACAAAGGAAAGATGAAATCCTAAAGAATCACTGGAATAGTTTAGCGTGTAGCGCATCTTCAAAAAATGGAAATGGCTTTTGGGTGGAAGTTAAAAAGCTTAGGACATTGGGACATCCCCTGACCGCTATTAGTTGCAATATATCTAGCGACTTATGGGTGGCTCATTTTTCCAAAATTTACTCGGTCGCAATTGGAAACGAGGATTCATATGAAGATCATGCGCCCACCCAAGTTGAAATAACTTTGCTAGAAGTGGAGGATGCAATCCAACAAAGTTTGGGTAATAAAGCCCCGGGCCTTGATGGGTTGCCCATCGATCTTATTAAAAACAAAACAGATTTCTGGGCACCTCTTTTATTGAATGTTTTTAATAATTTAACTTGCGCTACAATTCCGAGTACGTAGTCTATGGGTATCATTGTACCGATTTTTAAAAAGGGCAATCGTTCTAACCCCAGTTGTTATAGACCTATCTCTTTCATCGATAACACCCTGAAAATCCTGGGTAGAATTCTCTATAACAAGATAAGGTCATGGGCCGAGGGAGATAAGATTTTAAGGCTGTGTCAACTGGGTTTAGAAGTAAAGTAGGCACAGTGGAACAGTGCCTAAATCTAAATTTGATTATTGGCAAGTACACTGATGCAAAAAAATCCCCTATGTAGCTCGCCTTCATGGACCTTACTTCTGCGTTCCACCTCGTCAATAGGTCACGACTATGGTCCATCCTTTTAAAACAAGGTCTAGATGAAGCTCTAGTCCACTTTTTAGCATATTTGCACAGAGATCTGCATGCCCGGGTGAGGATCAGCCAGAACGGGGACATATCAAGTTACATCAAAATTGATAGAGGGGTTAGACAGGGGTGCGTTCTAGCACCCCTTCTTTTTATCTTATATATTAATGATCTACATGATTTACTTGTAAAACTCACCCTCGATGTCCCGAGAAAAACGGTAATACACTCCCCGCCTTATTGTACGCGGATGACGTGGTTTTAATGGCACGCACCCCAAATGCCCTACGCATTTTAGTACGAGGTTTAGTAGATTTTATAGCTGTCTTCGACTTAAGGACTAATTTCAAAAAATCGATTTTAATGGCTTGCGGCCCGAAAAAGCGCCCTTTAATAAAATCACTGTTAATTCGGATAGTTTACAAAGCACTTGCACTTTTTCTTATCTTGGGCTAGTTTACGCTACAAATGGCTCCTGGTCCGACCGCGTGGCACACAGCAGAAGTAAGCTGCCACGAAGTATTAACACAATTTTGGGTTTACTTCAACCCAAAAGGTCTGACGTAGTTTTAGCCCTTAAGAATTTTTTTTTTTTATTACAGTGTGCCTCCACCACAATTTATGGAGCAGAAATCTAGGGCTTTACCAAATGTAGTAGCATCCAAAGTGAAGAAAACAGACTATGCAAGAAACTTTTGGGAGCCCCGATTTCCTCCTCTGTATATGTCTGCCACAAAGAACTGAAACTCTCCTACATGGAAGATTATATTAGGGCACGTCCAGCACTGTTCTGGGTTGCAATTTGGAAGAACAGTGCCGCAACTCTAACCAGAGAAATAATAATTGATTGCCTTAGATGTGAGAGGGGTGGGGACATACAATGGCTCGCTGCTGTAAAAAAGAGCCTTAAGAGCGAGAACCACCTGTGCATCTTTTTAAACCCAATTCAATCCAAGTTAATTAATAAAAAAGGTGAGACAAGAGGCACTGTATAAAAAGTATAGTGATGAAAGGTATCAGAGAGAGATCAAGAAAACCTCAGTTGCAAGGTACATGCCCTTAGAGGATTGTTCTCACTTGCTTCCCAGATACCTTTTAAAACCTATAGGACACTGGGAAAGAGGGCTGCTATTTCGCTTACGGGCAGGCACTATGAAATATTAAGTATGTTTCCCTCTGGGCTATACTGCTGATCTTGATGTACTGCCCTGAACATGCAACGCACATAGTAATCAAACAATGTTGCATTTTTTATTCTTTTGTAGTTTTTATTCTAAACTCACAAAAGATGTTTTGATACCTCTTTTTAAAAAACGCTGTATTTTCGACTTCAGGGCAGCCAACACGGAAGTGTTCAAACTGGAGGATGATGAATTAATTTTCCGCGTTGGTTCATTCCTGAAGTCAGCTGTACGGTCACGCAGAACTATGTGTGCCCAATGAAGGTCGTCAGAACTGTATATTATCGTAATGTTGGTAAACGCATCCTTTCGATTTTGAATATATGATACATCCTGTAAATTGTGGACCATTTTAGTCATTGTTGTAAATGAATTGTACCTTTTTGCCTTGAGATGCTTCTATGTATGGATTGCTTTTACTCTTTTTATTGTGCTTTTATGGATATTCTATATTCGAATAAAGATATTTTGAATTGAACTGAATTGAATAGTACAGTCTAACCAAAAATATTAGCTACGTAGAAACAGCAAAATGGTATGGAAAAAATAGTCCAGGCGTCCCCTAGAATTATTAAAAATCTATAACTAGCAATAAGGCAAAGAAAGATAGAATATTCCTTTGTCATTCTGAGATTAGCAAAGCAGTTAATTTGTGTGGCATTTGTCATCATTAACAGATTTAGGGGCATATTTACAAGCCCCTGTCGCCACAGGAACGTCACTTTTGAAGATGTTCTTGTGGACATAGGAGCTTCGCCTTATTTACAAGGCAGCATTAAGCCACTTAATGTGGCTCAATGCTGCCTTGTAAATAAGGCCCCCTTTCACGATACACTTAGCGTGAAAGGAGTGGGCAAAGGGTGTTGCGTGGGCGCTCCACCGCAACACCCATTGATCTTGACACTGCCCCATATTTCCAAGAGTGGCGTAAATATGGGGCAGTGCCAAAATTAAGACCGGGGAAGACCTGGTCTTAACATCGCGAAATTAAGAGAAATGTTTAATTTCTCCTCGTTTTTACTGCAGTAGTGGCCGGCATTGTCACAGGTGGGGGGAGGGCGCGAGGGGTCGCAAGGGGGATTCGTGGGGGGTTGCGTGGAAATTTTAAGAAAAATTAAATTAAACTTACCCTTCCACCGGGTCCTGCGTCTTCTCGGCTCCTGCTCCCCTGCCTCTAACAGAAACAGGAAGCAAGCAGCCAGGCTCCCTCTCCTAAGCCAATCACAAAACTGAAAGTAGCGTTGTGATTGGTCAGGACCAGTGGTCGAAGTGGGCGGGAACGGAGGGGCACGGCGTGCCCCTACTTATTTAATTTAACAAAGTCCGTTCCCCTACTTCTTCGTTTCAAAAATGCGTCCCGGGACGGCAGGAATGCTCTGAGCTTAAAATAAATATTACAGCATCATCCAGGCCGGTGTGCTGCATAGCGAGGAAGGCCTCTGCAGTTGCCAGGACCCCCTCCCCCTTCCCCACTGTATCTGTGGGCAGGGACCTGCCCAGCAACACTGTAGGAGCTGTGGTGTACTGGAGGAGCAATCAATCGGCACTTAAACCCGGCTACCTCTGGGCCCGGCCGTGCATTGATTTACACCTCATTTAGTGAGGAGGCCACCCGCCTGCCCCCACTGTGACCAATACAATGGACACATTAGGACGCATTGACGGCCCCGCCCTTGACCTCATCTGCCCTTTATTTTCGAGCTCACCCAGACAGGGCCGGTTTTAGGGCGGTGCGACCCACTCACTGGGTGCTGGCTTCCTGGGGGCGCCGTGTTTGAAAGTTTATTGTGCTTTTGAAGCACCTACTGCAGCGTTTCTTTCCTCCACAATTGCCAGGCCTCACATAAATGTCAATAAAACTTGTGTGATTAATTATCTTCCTGGAGAGAGATGAGCATTTTGTATAGTTGAGGTTTTGACTTCGGTGAAGTTAGTGCAGAGGGTTAATATGCCTGCTGCAAAGAACGTGTACCAAGTAGATTACAGAGTGGGTATGATGTAAACAGATCAGGAGGTTACTGCTTTCAAAAGAGACATCTTTTTTGTTACTTGCAATTTATAACTTAAAGTCCTAATATAGAATAGTGAGCTACTAACTTTCATCCTAGAAATGCATACACACTGCAAAGTATACATTATTAGAACATTGATTAATGTTGCAAAAAGATTTAATTTGGCTAGAAATCGATTCTTGTTATTAAAGAAAACTCCCAACTATGCTGTTTCTTGTTCGACTCCGAGTTTGTGCTTCTCCACACCAAGAACTCTTAAACTATACTAGTATGGATGACATGTGACTCCTACACTTTTAGTTCTTTGGGTTATGTAACATTTCCTATACACTGATTTACACACATATGATTGATTGTCTCTGTGTAATGTGTGTGTGATGCAAAGTGCTTGGACACCCTACACTGGTACGAGTGGCGCTATATAACTAATTCAATGCATCTGAGAGACTGTGGTTATGGAGACTTAGTCACTGTTAAAGGGTGCTAGTGAGAGAATCCGTGGTGGAGGTGGTCATTGGGGGGGCGCCAACAAACATTGTCGCACAGGGCGCCACCAGCTCTGCACCCAGACTGAGAATACCACACGGAAAGGAAGAGGACTGGAATTCGTGGCAGACTGTGCTCAAACCTTGGCGCGTTTTAAAAATAAATGTGGAAAATGTTTAATGTCTTATCTGCTGTTTTCCGTATTATATTTTATAAAATGTGTACTGCTTCTCTGTCTATGTTCAGGGATGTGGTCTTTTTGAAAATACTGTTTACCCTTTTCCAAGGATATAACATAAAAGCAGCCCGAGGTGTCCATTTCTGTGACACCCGAGCACCAGAGCCCCTTGTGAGTCCCATCCAGGGTCTGACTGTGAAAACAAATGAGCCCTGGCTCCAAGGCCGGGCTGGTGTACTGGGCATCTGGTTTTATTACTAGAGGCTGCAAAATCGACCCCCCAGTAACAAAACCCGCAGGACTGTCCAGCACAATGACTCACTTCTCACTCTCAAAAACGCAAAAATCACTGCAGGATTCCTTGTAAGCCCAGCAGATTTCAGGCAACAATAAAAGAGTCAAGATTTATATCTCTGGTGGTTGATCTTCCTGTTGGGGAGAGATTGGAGTATTGTCTATTGCCAGTTTTGACCCATCCATTGTAGCAAAGAGGGTTAAAATGCCTGCTGCAAAGAACCTGTACCATACAAATCACAGAACTGTATTTAATGGGCAAAGCTCAGTGGGTTACTGCTTTTGTCACAGAGAGCTGCATGCAAACTGCATGGTGAGGGTTTGGAAGTTATGTTTTTTCCCCAGTCATTCATTATCCTAATACTGCTAAAATTGGTTTGTTTGGGAAGAAATACATTCTTTTTAGAAAATCCAACTACTGTGTTACATTTTGAAACCTCGGGTTGTGTTCCAGATCTTAAAAAAATGCCAACCAGAATTGATGGCATGTGAATCCTAACACCTTGTAGCCCTTTTTGTGTTGTAAACATTTTCTAAACATTGATTTACACACGTATGGTTAATTGTCTCTGTATGTGTGCATGATGTAAAGTGCTCCAAGTCCCTCACTGGTATGAGAGGCACTATAAAACAATTTAAATACATGTGAGAGAGGGGCAGTGGAGAGATGAGGGGCGCTGTTGGAGGTTGATAGTGAGGGAATCCTTGAAGGGCCCCAACAAGATTGTCGTATCCTGGTGCACCGTAAGGTCATCATTTACTGTTCTCTAAAAGCTAATACAATGGAATACATAATACAATGTGTTGTAGAATGCACCATTTATGGTTTTTTTCCCAAAATTTTCTAGGGGAGATAACACCCTCTTTCCGTGTCCCTTGTGCAGTCATCAGGCTTCCTTGCTGCGTTCGCATGCATCACACTGTGCAGGGGATGGACACAAATTTCCCAGGGCTGCTTTGGGTTCCCAGTTTGGCCCTGTCTGGCACCAAAGTAAAAGTGCCCCATTTAGTAAATGAGATATCTAAACAAGCATTGGCAAAGCCAATAGGTCTTGCCCTTGGGACCTCTTAGGTTTGTGATTTTGTTTTAGCAATGCATTACAGCCTAACTAATGTACGATTGTGTCACCACAACAAATAAAGTTGGATGTATCCTTCACTTCCCGAATGAAAATATAATTTTGCCTTTTACCCTCAAGAGCTCTTTCAAGTTTTTTGTGGGTAGGAGAGTTAGCAAGCCAGACAGTTCAAAAGGTATAGTTAGCAGGACACTTGAATACATAATGTCGATGTTTGAGCAGCTTGCTGGCTGACATAAATGTGGAGGAGCCCTGTGGGTTTCTGTGAGTCAGATCAGATTTTCCTCAAGAATCCCTTAATCTTCTGAGCCCTGCTTATGCCCATCCTTGCTGTCCACGAGTACACCAAAGGCTTACCTGTGTACACTAAGAGCACAGTTTTCATGTCCTCAACGTTTGAGGCAAAAAACACTCATTGATTTCTAAACAAGGAGTGTAAAAACTAAAGTAGCCATGTCGTTCCTGCTTATTTCGCACGCTTTACATAATCTTCCTGTGCCGATGAGTGTTTGTTTTTTCCAGGATGTTGTTACTTTTTTCAGGCAGTGCGTAATTTGAATTGAGTCACAGCCAGGTGTTTATAATGGGGCAGAATTGGGTTGTAGCTGAAGGCAGTGCAAGTGTCTCTCAGTGGGACAGAAGGGTGCTCAGGGAGGATAGGATGTGGCACTACGGCCAGAGCTACCAAATCTGGAACTGGGGAATCGGGCTTCATGACCAGTCCACCAGACCACTCTCCTGAGGGAGCACATTCCCCTACTAGACCTTAGAAGGCCATACTAGACCATAGAAGCCCTGGTCTCTAAGCACCAGCAAGTGGACCCTACCGGTGGCCAGTGTGGGTTAACCTTGAAGGCCTGTCCATCACAATCCATACTGAAGTTCACCTACAGTCTTGCGAGTAGGCCTACGAAGCAGCACACCCTAGAACAGCAGTGACTTTGTCACTGAGGTCACAGGACCCTTGAGGCCAGTCCGCCTCACACCTAGGTGCCTCCATTGGCCTTGTTCCAGCATTATTAATGCAACTCACCAGGGATTGGCATTGCAGGATTTGCATGCACACCAGACTAAGGGGCATGTTTACAAGGTCCTTGCGTCATGCTTGCACCACGGAACGTGGTAAATGCACGTCACAAATCTGCAAGTCATATTTATGAAGCCACGCAAAGTCACTTTGCCTGGCTTTGAATGGTTTCATAAATATGGAGTAATGCAACACAGCGCAAATTGCTGTTTTGACTTACTCTGCACAAGGGAGGCGTTGCAGTGGGTGTTCCCACTCAACTCTCACGTTTTTTATGCATTCCCAGATTTACAAGGACTTGTAAACCTGGGACTGATTCAAAATCTTACGCCTCCCCAAGGGAGGCACAACAAGGAGAAAAATCTTTATTTCTCCTTGTTTTCCTCTTTCTATATGTGCAGCACTCATACAAAGAAGAAAAAGCCTCTCAGGTTTGCTTTTGTGCTCAAAAACAATGCTGCATGCAATGGCGGTACCCTTGCACCATGGTGCAAGGGTGCCTGCGTTGGCGCTAGGCTGACGAAACGGCACCAGCACACTTGGAAAAGGCAGGAATGCACCGTATTGGATAAAGACGGTGCATTTCTGCCCTTTCCCTGTGACGCAGGGCAGCACAGCAAAGTAACTTGATGCGTTGCACCACCATTCCCGTAAATATGTCCCTAAGTTCTCAAACTTCACGGTGTCTCTTTGCTTCAAGCAGCCAGCACTTTTAACATGTGCTGCCTGCTTTTGGGCCGCTGCAATTACGCAGTAATGGAGGGCAAAATTATGTTGCAGTGTTGACTAAATTATGCAGCAATGAAAGACTGCAGCTTAATGTGGTACATTTTCTGATACTTTGTTATTTTGAAATTTTTACACATACTAACAGTCTCTGCAAAGCTTTCGCCTCATTAATAGCAGCCCTGAGAACGTGACCAGTCAACCTTTGTAAAGGGCCCTCCACTTCACAGCAACACAAGTCACGTTGTTTTGATCCATTTGAGATACAAAAGATTTTTAGGTAAAACCATCAGCTGATGAAGCAGATGGTGCTTTATGTGGCAAACACGGCAGAGTTATAATTATGTGGAAAACATTTGCAAACTAGGATATTTTGCCATTCATGTTTGAACTTCTCTCATGCAGTCTCTGGTGGGTGGTATTCCTAGACACCTACAGTGCTCATGGAGAGACAAAGGAGGAAGGTGTCTAATAGTGATTGCAGAGGATAGTAGCCTGTAGGGGAGAAAATAACTGATTGAAATAATCAGAGGACCACTACCTATTTTTGACTCTACCAATGTTTGAGTCTCATAATTTCAGAATTGATGCATTTGCAATTCTGATTGCTATCTAACTTGAGTGGTAATTACACAAACTACTCAGAAAATAGTTGTATCTCATTCATCTGATACTGCTAAAAGCATCTGCAAAACCAACAGGTCTGGGTTGTTTTAGAGTGCTAGGTCTAGATACAATAACAGGAAACTAAGAGGCATCTAATGCTGGCTTAATGACATGTTGCTTGAAGCATGTAAAAACACATGAATACAATTTTGCATTGACCCTGGGGCACAGAATGATGTCATCAACAGTGCTCCCCAACACGTGGGGCTTCCTGTCATCGAATCTAAAGCCAAATGTTATGTTCAGAATTGGTTAGAAAAAGGGAGGAGAAGTGCTAATGAAAGAAACTGCATGGCTCGGACACAAATGGCTTATGATTCCACCTATATGCGTATATGGGACATTCTGTGATTGAATACGTATCCCAAATTGTAAATGTATTTTAATGTCAATAACTCATCTATTAAACCTCACATAAACGTGTATCTATTGGTTGCATTAAATAACATTATAAGCTGTAACTCGTCAGTGAAATGCCAAACATACTAAAAATTGGGATGTTTTGCTCTTTCTAGCCACACCTCTGACTCCGCCCACTGACCCAATCCTCGGAATATTCCCGCCCCCTGATGCTCCGCCCACAGTTCCCCTACTTTTTTTTCCCCACTTCGACCACTGGTCAGGACGCTGCCCAGCCAGGGGCAAATGGGGTGGCAGAGTGCGCATGATTGGTTTGGGCGGCCCGAGTGGGCTGACCAAACAGTCTTTGCGCACTCAGGAGTGGGCAAACCACTCCTCCTCTGCTCAAAGTGCAGAGCAGCCCCGAGCAATGGCAACGGAAAAATAAAATGGTAATAACTTTTAGTTATTGCAATTTTATGCTTTGGCTTTCTCCCACTGCTAGAAAGCCGTGGGGCGATGCTCCTCCGCCCTAGTGGAGGAGGCGCCCCTGTTTTTCTGTTTCTATGTGTGCTGCATTGTGCAGCACACGTAGAAACAGCAAAACACCATGAATGATTGTTTATGTGCAGGAAGGTGTCCCTTCCTGCACATAAACAATCATGTAAAAAATTACAATCTGCGACTTCTATGTATGCTGCACAATGCAGCACACATAGCAGTTTCAAATCGCTATTCTTGGTTGTTTATGTGCAGGAAGAGACACCTTCCTGCACACAAACAATCATTCCCTCAACGCAGTCACCCTTGCACAACGGTGCAAGAGAGCCTGCGTTGGCGCTACGCAGCTGAATTTAGCGTCAGCGCAGGTAGAAACACAGGGCTGCACCATATTATTGTAAATACGGTGCAGCCCTGCGTTTCTAAAGTGAGGGAGTGCGGCGTTAGTTATTTTGGTGCTAACCCGCGCTCTGCCACTTTTGTTGTGAAAAATATGCTCCTTAATTTGATACAATAACAGCTGAAGTTCCTGAAATAATGGCCACAAGGTTCAGTGGGTACGATCAGGAATATGTTAATCATGGCCTCATCCACACCATTCCTCTGTGACTCAACGCCCCATGCCTGCTCTTAGAGCAGCGCCTTGGAATTATTGCAACATGTGGTTTATTCTTGGGGTGATTTCCTCAAGGTTTGTGGATCTAACCCAGCTGCAATTGTAAACTGCATTACTCATGTCACATTAACACATGACTCTGGCCAGTAAATGTTCTCGTAAACATAGCATAGTATGTGGAAATACAAGGCTGGATTACTCTGTGTTTTAAAAACCGGCCTCCGTTCTGTTTCACTCTTGTATCTAAAGGCGGTTCTAGATCTATCTCAGACAGATATTTACGATGTTTCACAAACCGAAAATAGAAGCTATGAATGGAATTCTTGAATTAACCTCAGCCACTGGTAATTACGCTCCAGGCAATCATTCTGAAAGGAGCAGAATTAAGCCGGATTTGCATGTTGCTTGTCCTTATCTAGAGAGGGGAAGTGGGCAAAAAACGATAGACTGGAATGTGCCCGACTTTGATCACCAATGGCTGACAATGGTTCAAGCATTCCTTCTATTGCTGCCTTGCTTGTTGTAGTCAAGGCCAGACTGGCCGTAGCGGGCACTGGATGTTTAACTTTCACCGGTGAGCCCGGAGGACGGTTTTGAGCCCCTGGGGGGGGCTTTTTGTTACTGTGGGCCGGCAATATCAGCGACCTGTAACAAAATTGGCGAAAACCGGCCCTAGCAAACAGCGGGGGGGGGGGGGGGGCGAGCAGTTTGCCAATGCCGTTTCAGTTCTCAGTCCGGCCCGGGAAACAGCCTTTACCACGAAGCATTTTCTACGCATTACGTTTACAACGGTACACTTACCTCGTAAACGTCTTCACAACGCCTAATGCTTCAACGACCATCTTTACCACGCAAACAACGTCATCACGGAACAACGTCTTCCTAATCCGAAAAAATGCGTCAGTCCGTTTTCAGTGTCGGCGGAGACCTGCGAAAAAGGCAAAAAAAAGAAGAAAGGGGGCTTGGGGGGGGGTCTCCCCCCCTTAAAAGAAAAAGCGGGGTAAAGGTAAAATCGAGATAAAGGAAAAGCGTAGAAAACACATTCCGTTGTAACGCATGCGTGGTAAAGGCATGCGTTGCAACGGAATGCGTAGTAACAACATATATTCGTCCGGCCCTAGTTGTGGTACAAGCTCCAAATGTGACAATGCCTAGACACGGGCCCTGTGATACGAAACTCAAGCTACACCTTGGTGTAAGTAGACTGAAACTGGTTGGGGATGCTTGGATCAAGAGGGGACCTGGCCATGCATTTCGGGGTGGACTGTTCTAAAAGGAGCAAGACCAGGGCCGGTTTCCACAAGGCTGGTCTTTGTTGAGATCGTGAAAGTGAGTGAAAAGGGATGGACTGAAATGCATTTCAAGCATTCCTTCAATCATTTTATTTTCTATTAAAGCGTTTTGAAATGGTAAATTCTATGGGTGGGCAAAAATCGAGAAATAAAATTAACTTGGTCCATGAAATGCTATGAGGTTTATTTTTTTGCAGTTTTTTATATAGCGCGAATTCGACCCAAAGGTATCAGAGCGCTTTATATGAGCACCAGTTGCGTCACAGACGGACACATTCCTTTTGTTAGGCAAGGAGAGATTAAGTGATTTGGCCAGAATCACAGGATGTTGAGTGTCCCTGCCGAGACTCGAACCCGGTTCCCCTGCATCGAGGTCCACACTCTAGCCGTTAGGTCACATCCACCCCGTTTCTTCAACATCCTTTCACCAAAGTATTTGACTGAAGCAAACGTTTCATAGGATTGAATCAATATTCACCGGCATCACAATCGACTGGTGATTTGTACCAGTTTTTACCAATTTCTTTTTATACACACATGAAGTTGTGGCGGGCTGCAATCATAGGTGAGACTGGAAGGCTGTTGTTTTGTGTTTCATTGCCAGGGGATCTTTAGGGTTCTTATTAGAGAGTGACCATATTTGTCACTTTGGTTTTAATGAGGTGGTTGTAGGTTTTTCAATCCCCAAATGTGTGTAATAAACTACTACCCTGCATACTGACCAACTCTGTAACCCTTGGGTCCACTCTCCACGGCGAGGTGGGAGTTTTCTTGACCCTTCTGTTGATTTAGGCAAACTGCTTAAAACATGAGAGCTAAAAGAGAGAAATGAATGGTGATTGGTTGGAGGAAAAGGGTAGTGCTGACACCTGCACAAACACACTGACAAGGAGTGATAAGTAAGGGGTACCTGGCCGGATCAAGGTATCAACACATTTCCAGTTGCGGGTTTTCTTTTAAGAGGCTAGTCTATTCTAGGAGTTGAAGTCTTGATTCAGACCAGCTGAATATTGTCTATATGAAATGGAGTCGAGACTTAGGGTTTGTCATGCAAGCTATTGGGACTCAGAGATCTGTACAACATTTTGAGACACACTGATAAAAAGAGATAAGACAAGGCAAATAATAATACATTATAACTAGAAATATTTTTGCTCCAAAACAAACGTTTAATAGTTTTCTAAACAACATGGGTTGACCATCAGGTCATTACAGGGGCTTTTAACTCGATCATTGGCTAAGGAGAGGAAGACATTGGCACATCTTGCAGTAGGTGGAGGAGCTGATTTCACAAAAGTTCAAGGGAATGTGCTGTTAGAAGTGGCATGGATGGCCTCTGCCTATGAAGAGTAGCCTGCCACAGAAAGAGAGGGACAGAATAGAAGAGAAAGGAGCACTAACAGCTACAAAGAGAAATTCAAGGCATCAAAGGAAAGAAAAATAAGGCCAGCGGGAATAGCACCATTCCACATCTTATGGGAAGAAGTCTGGAACAAGACAGATTCAGGAAAGGCATCAGGGACAGGGACAGAGAGCTTTTAATTTGTGGCCTTCAGGAGTGGCGCACAGTGATGGGTAACTCGGACCCACACCCAGAACCCATGCCAGGAACCCAGGAACAATCATCATCAGCAAACTAGACATGACCACACGTCATGTCGCTGCATCCTGCTTCCTCACCCTGAAGATGCTGAGGAAGATCTTCAAATGGCTCACAAGCAACACCAGAAAAACTGTTACGCCCTAGTCACCAGCAAGTTTGACTATGGGGACACACTCCTTGCCAGAAATCACCAAGAAAGTCACTAGAAAACTACAAACCAACTAGAACACGGCAGGCAGACTCTCACATAGAACCCACATCACACCACATCTCAGGATCTGAACTGACTCTCGATACACAAACATGTTCAATTCAAACTCCTCACACACACATTCAAGCAGGGGCGGCTCCTCCACTAGGGTGGAGGAGCATCGCCCCACGGCTTTCTCGCAGTGTGAGAAGCAGAAATATAAAATGGTAATAACTACCATTTTATGTTTCTGCTTCTCGCACTGCGAGAAAGCAGAAGGGTTTGGTTGCAGGCAGGCGGGTGGGTAGGGCTGCTCTGTGAGCAGGGCTGGGCAGGGGTGTGCCCACTCCTGATTGCGCATGACTGGTTGGGTTGGCCCTCTGGCCGGAGGCTGGAGAGTAAGAGAGGAGCAGAGACAACACGGGACACGGCCGGTGGGAAGGTAAGTTTAATATTATTATATTTTTAATTAAACCCCCCCTGAGCGACCTCCCTCCTCACGTGACCCCCGCCCACCCACTCGCGAGTCATGCCAGCCGCAACAGCATTCAAGGCACTACGCGACTCAGGCCCCACCTACCTTAATGGTTGCATCTACTTCCAGTAAATATTCAGACATTTCCACTCCGCAGGACTCCTACTCACATACATTCCACAAATACAAAGATCCAGATCATTGGAAGGAGCGTTCTTTTACATTGCTCTTAAAGCATGGAATGACCCTCTTCCATTTCAGGGACTCCTCCTCCTCTCTTCTTGATGTTCCGCAAGAAACTGAAATCCTGGCTTAGCCATTAACCAACCTACCATAGGCAGGGCTAGGAACACACACCTGCTCTGCACCAGGACACCCTTGCGGGTCATAGTGTGCTTTACAAATACACATAAGACAGGAGAAACTGTGCTTAGGAATTCCCAAAGGACCAAATGTCACCCCTGAGCCTAAATCTAATTCATACTGCTTTTATTTCCTGAACGTTGATAGCAATCAACAGCTCATGCCCATAGGCTGTCTTTGAGGAGAGATGCCATTTAGTCTCATTATTCTTCTCTTCAATGATGATGAACACATTAACCCCAAATGCTACTTCAGATACTCATTCCTCATCAAGAGTTTTCTTATCAATGCCCATCACATCGATGCCCACCATGACACCAGACCGCCAGAACACTCATGAGCGTAGATTCTTATTGAGCTTTCTCTTCCAACACCTCCATATTGATAGCCAGCGTCACGTCCGACATATTGTCATCAACATGGAAGGAAACTGAATCTTCTTTGATGTGAGTTACACATAGTTTTCATAACTTCAAAACAAGAAAAGGCTTTTCTCCACAAACTTGTGTTGCAGGGATCCTGCACATATACAGAACTACGCGCAAGAAACCAGGACCTCAGTGTATAGTGGTGTACCAACAACCCACCTTAGTTCCCCGAACCCCAATCCGACTACCGAAGCTACCAATGATTAGACATCCTAGAACATGTAACTCAGACTCCTCTCTCAGTAATCGCGGGAGCAAGAACACTCTTTCGCCAACTCACTCATTCTTGTCCACAATATAAGTAATCAGAGACACAGTATAGTTTAAAATGTTTATTTTAACTAATGTGCTCTATAATGCAGTACACCAGAAAATCCTAGCAGCAAAATGCATAAACTCAATATAGTGAACATTGTTACAATTCCATAAAATATGAACGGGATATCATGTTATAAAGCTAGTGGGAAAAAGGCCTAATGTGCCTTGCCACCCTCCCCGTGCTAGGAACTAGTTAATAATAATTATAGAAGACCTCTTGGCTTTGTCAGGGGGACCCCATACCTCCAGGTTTAGATGCAAAGATTTACATATCCGGACAATCACAGCTCTTCTCTTCGGAAAGGTTTTCTCCAAGTGCCTAACATGCCTGCAATGCCATATTAAAAGCACTCTATTTTCAGTAGTACAGCTGTGGTAGTATTATGTCAAACATGCGTGGGACTGACCAAAGCAGATTAACAGAGCACATTGTTTTTCAACCTTGAACACGCTGTGCAGACGAAGACCAAAGAGTACAGCAAGAAACATGAAAGGTAGACGGTTCCCATGTGAGCGAGCACAAGCAGAGGATTCGCGAAAACAAAGTCATGTAGAAACGTATGCAAAAGCGGCAACATGGCAGCCAAGCATATACTAACTTATACTAACTTAGCAATGTACGCAGCGAATCCCATATCCTCACTACACTTGCATCACACTCCATACACTGCTTCTTGGGAACGTTACCATTTACATGTACAGCACATTTATCCTTTTTGTCAATAAGTGTCAACAGTTTTTGTTTCAACCTTCTTTGCAGGCCATTGTTTTTTGTGGGACAAAGTGCTCCTTACAGTTAAACCACTTCCTTCATTTGTTGGCATACTGGTGCACAGAGGAAGTAATTTAGAATCCTAGTTTTCTCTTTTTGTGCTTCTTAGTTGTAAGCCTTGTAGCATCTTGCTTCATCATGTTAGGATAGTAATGTGGAGTACTTAATCTTTTGGTAAGTTATGCTGATGTTGAAATTGTTGATGATTTTTATGTAAATAGAGGCTTTGTAGGGCCATCAGGCCCTTTAGGGCGAGATGCTGTTGTTGCATTCTTCAGTTGTTTTAGTTGGCAGCAGCTTGATGAAGCTCATAAGAGGATCAGCTGTGGATACAACAAAGTCTCACATGAGAAGGGAGTAGCAGCAAGCCAGGTGTGAAAGGAGCACTGCCTGTTGAGCAGACCGATAAATAGATGAAAGCAGGCGACCTATTTGCACTTTCTTTATTCCGTTGGTGGAATAGCGTTCAGTGCCAAGGGTGATTCTGCGTGATTTAGCATTAGTGGCAAGCTAAGTTTTGAATCAGTGGAGATTCATGCCAGATAACCATTGTTGGATATGATCTTGCTGGTTTGTGTTTTCAATAGGGAGAACATTGGTTTTGGTATGGTTCAGTTTTAAGGAGATGCCTGAGATTTAGTTTTATATGAGGGTGAGGAATGTCTTGAGTTTCTGAATGGTGATATGATCTACAAAGGAGAATTCTGATAGCTACATGTCATATAAATCATGGATCTTGACACCATGTTCCCTGAGTAGGGCACCAAGAGGCTGCATATGAAGGTTGAAGATGGGAAGAGAACGGATCACTTTGGCAGTCAGCAGGTAAAAGCAAGGCACTATACCCTGAAGAGGACACAATGATGTTGGTTGAAGAGGTAAGAGGGAATGACTAAAGTAATATCACCAGAATCTAATATGCGTATCTAGTACATTTATTAGGCCTGTATGGCCAACAGTGTTGTAGGACAGCATTGGTTCAAGAAAGAACAACACTCCAGGTAGTGGTCGATCATTGTCCTTGATGAGGGGGAGCAATGTCACCGTATATGAATCCATAGCTGCTGTTGTAAGACTGCAAAGTGGCCAGAAGTCCAAATGGTAATCATGCAGAATATCATTTTTTTTGGTTTGAAGAGGCACCTGTATGTAGATAGTTTTCCTAATTATCAGTAATTACTGGTTGCTAATTTGCAAGGTCATCAAGAACAAGGGTTGCTTTCTTTATGGTAGTAGGGTCTGCACAGATTTCAGTGTGGCAGCAAAGGTGACTTGAGTAATTGTCTATGTTGAAAAAGGAGCAAATACTTCACAGGACAGGCACATTATTATGGCTAGGGGAAGGATGTGGATTTCCTATCTGGCAGTTTTTAAAGCTGTCAGGATTCTGGTGGGGTCTAGCTTGTAAGTGGATTAAAAGTTGTCTATTCATTTTTCACTGTTGCATGGTGGACTGGGGTGGGATGAAAAGTTTTGATCTGTTTATGGCTATCAATATCTCAAATCTTGTCTTTCTTCTCTGTGGAGTGATTGAGTGATTTCGAATCATTTAATCAGAGGGTCAAAATTAGCAGGAAAAATTGGATTTGGGAAGAAATGTAAAATGAACTCCTAAACAGGTGATCTCAGATAGTAAATATAAAGATTGAAAATCATTGGCATTATCAACCACAATTCGAGTTTGGCTAGAGTTGAGGCACTAGGAGAGGATTTCCTAAAATGTTAAGGGTACTCAGTGTAGCAGAGGTATAATAGAAACTGAGCCAGTGAAGAGCTGTGATATCCAATCTGCAAAGACCAAAATCTCAGTTGATGAACACTGTGAAGAAATTGGAGCAAAAGCCACAGATGTTAGTTTGACTGCAAACATGAGGGTTGCTAAATACAACATAAACAGAGCAGAAGTGAAAGGGGATCCCTATCGCCTGTAGCACCTCTTACTGTGAAAATGCTTTGATAATGCTTGGTTAATGCAGGTCGAAGCCTTTGGGCCCTGATAAAAAAATATATAAAAAAATTAATCAATGTAAGTGGAAGAGTAATGAAGCAGCGCAATTTAAGCTTCACCCTTATCCAGTCACAGAAATTAAATTATATCCTCACATTTGACATTATATTTACTGTGTGTCTTAACCTCATTAATGTGTCTGAAACATTTAAACGTATTAATGAAATGTTTTAGGGATTAGAGATTTATATACGTGTGCACTAATGTTCGGTTTAAGCATGTACTCGTTATTCATGTTTTTACATGCACTTCAACTTATATTTGCATATACAAACAGGTACTCTCTTACTCACGTTTTGCATTTATTTTTAAAGTTACACGTGCATATGTATAACCATGTATAAAAAGTGCATATTAAATGCTCACTTAACAAGCATTGGTAAAGCCAGTAAGTCTCGCCTATGCAAGAGCTATGGGCTTTGCCAATATGTTTTATCAATGTTGTACACCAGTGTGGGTGCTGTTCAGCATGGCTAAACAATAGTAGGGTAAAGGAGAGTGGCAAGGAGTGGAGTGTTGTAAAGTGGAGCAGAGTGGAGTGTTATGGAGTGGCGTGGAGTGGCGTACAGTAGAGCTGAGTGGTGTGGAGAGGACAGGAGTGAAGTTGAGTGTCATGGAGTAGCGTACAGAGTTGTAGACTGTCACAGAGGGAGTAGAGTGTCGTAGAGTGGAAGTGTATAGACTACAGTGTCGTGGAGTGGAGTGGCATGGAGTGTCATAGAGTGGTGAAGAGCAGAGTGGAGTGGCATAGAGGGTGTTTTTATAGAGTGGAGTAGAGTGTTGTAGAGTAGAGAGGCGTACAGCAGAGTAGATTATCCTAGAGTGGAGTGGCATAGAGTGGATTGGAGTAAAGTGACATGGCGTGGCACAGACGGAGTTGCGTAGAGCATCATAGAGTGAAGTAATGTCGTAGAATGGCATAGAGTGGAGTACAGTGCTGTAGAATGGAGTGGCATAGAGTGGAGCAGAGAGTCATTGGAGCAGAATTTTTTTTTAATGACAAATGTTATTGGCATATTGTCATGTATGATTGCAATCACTTCGTAACAGTGTATTGTGAGAATATACATAGTTGTTATCCATATTACATATTTTATATAAAGACAACTTAACAAAATAACTTCAATGTAATTGTATATGGTCATTATATATATAACAGATAGATATGCTTCATGATTCCTACTTATTCTTTTCATGGAATTTGACTGTTCTGTGCATCATAAGATCTAATTTCAGAGTCTATCACATCATACGGCTTCGCTAGTGCCGGCAGGACCAACCCGCGATAGTCCGCCCATCTTTGCCCTATTTTAGAATGTTTCTGTGGACAGCCGTGGGCCTGGAAGACCGAGATCTCGAGGCCCATAGAGAAATCCATACTTTTTCCATGCCCTAATCGCAGGTGCTTTATCTGATTTCCAGATCCTGGCGATGTCGCATTTGGCAATGGTAAGGCAAAGCCAGAGAGATGGCGTTTGTACTTACTGCCGCCTATGGTGTCTGTAATATGAAGCAGAGCCAGTCTAGGGGATCTAGGAATTTCCCACCTGAAAACTTTGGCCATGCATGTCAGCACCCCATTCCAAAATCTGTCTGGAGCCAGGCATGTCCAAACGGTATGTATGAAAGTGCCATCATCAGATTGACATCGCAGCCACACAGGAGACGCAATCATATTTTCTTTCCATATTCTATGACGCATATAGTATGCCCTGTGCATGTATTTAAACTGAATGAGACGTAATCAGGAGGAGATAGCAGCTCCATGGGGAGATTCTAAGGCTTCAGTCCAGTTGTCAGCGTCCAGGGTACCAATATCGACTTGCCATGTTTCTTTGATTTTTTCGAGTGTAGTGGCACTATGTGTGATAAGGGATTGATATATCTTGGGGATCTTATGGTCTCCTAAGTCACCCATGAGGAGTTTACCCTCTAACAGGCTAAATTCTGGAAATGAGTCAACTTTATCAATATGTGGTGTAATAGCATGCCGAAACTGCAAATATATATAGAACTGGGAATTGTGTAGGGAAAATTCATCTTTAAGAGTCTGGTATGATTTAAGGACAGTGAGAATATACATAGTTGTATATGCAACACCGCTCTAGTGGCGGGCAATAGGGAGCGATGATGTGCATTACTATATAGGTGAGATATCAGGGTCGGGTCGTTGAATATCCAACGTTTGATTGTGTATGCTGGGTCGTCACTGGGCCCATAGCACCAATCATTAATGACCTGGAGGTGCAAGGCCACATAATAGACCCGCATATCTGCGGCAGCGATTCCCCCACAATACGTGGATTGGAAGCACGCACGGAGTGCAACTCGGGACATGCCACCCCCCCATAGGAACTGTCCCAGAGTAGCATTGATAAGTTTAAACCAAGAAGACAGGATCGGATACGGATGATTCTGTAGATGGTAGAGAAGCTGTGGTAGGGAGACCATTTTGAAAATAGCGGATCTCCCAGATAATGATAGGGGCAGTCCAGACCATATCCTGATGCAAGAGCTTACCTTTTCGGAAGTCGTATCAAGGTTCCTGTCCCACGAGATTTGGGGAGATTCGGACAGGAACACCCCCAGATAGGGTAGCCCATCCTTTGTCAACTGAAGGTCTTCGGCCCACCTGTTAGGCCCCAAGATGCCATGTAGCGGCCATATGGTAGATTTTCAGGGATCCATGTACAAGCCAGACGTTTCCCCGAAAATCCACATAATCTGAAGAATTCTGGGACGGGTCCTGCTTGGGTCTGTGAGGAAAAAGAGTATATCGCCTGCATACAATGCTATGCGATCGGATATGTCCATTTTACATTCAAAACCCCAGACCACTGCGTCCTTCCGGACCTATACGGCTAGGGGTTCAATGGGCAGTGCAAATAAAAGGGGAGATGGGGGCAGCCCTGCCGCGTTCACCCCCTACCAAAAAGGGAGCCAAGACACAGTTGGCGACACAAATAATTGCAGTTACATCTGTATAAAGAAGTTTGATATATTTGATGAACTTTGGGCCAAAATTGTAGAGCGGTAGCAGAGTGAACAGGTACAGCAAGCTGATGGAATCAAAGACTTTGTCCATATCTGCTAATAACAGAGCCGCTGGCCTATTCAACCGATCTACGACTGCGATCGCGTTATATGCTTTCCGGATATTATAGCAGGTAGAGCGATTAGGCATGAAACCAACTTGATCCAAATGAACCATTGTGTTCAAATGGGGTATTAACCAATTCACCAATATTTTAGCAAGGATTTTCACTTCAATATTTAAAAGGGTGATTGGGTGATATGAAGAGTGGTGTTCGGGTGGTCGGCCCGGTTTGGGGAACACGACAATTTCTGCGTGTCACCAATCTGGTGGGAGTCGTGACGTCAGATATGGTATTGAGGAGATGCGGACCTAGTTGTGTTATGTAGGCTTTATAAAACTCGCTGAGAAAGCCGTTAGGGCCAGGGGCTTTGCTAGTCTGGAGTTCGGACATGGCTCTGGCAACTTCTTCTAGTGTAATAGATACGTCTAGGGATTCTCGCACATCCTCCGAGATAGTGCAGGGTGGTATGTCAATCAGAAATTTCTCAATCAATATCACCTCTTTCGGTTGGTACAGTTCTTCATAGAAATGTGCAAAACTATTAGCAATATCGGTTGGATCTGTAGGGGTCTTTCCCTGAACATCCTGAATAGGGGGAAGGGGCATGGATACTGACCCCTGTTTGCATAGTCGATAAAGTAGCTTACTAGATTTGTCACCCCATTGGTATATACAACTCTGGGATCCCAACCACATTTGTTTGGCCTCATCTGTTAACATACTTTGATATTGTTGTTGAGTGAGAATTAGATTCCTGCGCACACTGGGGGTTTCTTGTATATGACATTGTCTTTCTAATGTCATGATTTGGCCTTCTAACTGTTTGAGGTAGTGCATCTTACATTTCTGGGCTGTGGTAGTATAGCTGATGTCGACCCCACGCATGGTAGGCTTGAGGGCTTCCCAAAGTACCATTGGCGAGTCAGTCTCATTATGATGAAAATACTCTGCCATCGCACTATTAAAATGATCTTTATACTTCTGGTTTTGCAGGTGCCATGTAGACATTCTCCAGCGGAATGGACGTCTATACAGGCAAGTTGTGTGTGTTAATATAATTGGAGAATGGTCAGATAATTCGCGGGGAGGACAGGGCCTCAGCTAATCTCTGAGCATGAAATCCAGATATGAATAAATAATCTAGTCGGGAGGATGTATTGTGAACTGAAGAATAATATGTAAAGCCTTTGTCATGGGGGTGGAACATTCTCCAGGTGTCACCCCAACCAAGCATATTCACAAGAGCTAACAGTTTAGATTCTCTAGGAATTGCACGATCCCCCCGATGGCCATAGTGGAAACTGCACAATAACACAGGGGTGTGTATTAAGACAAGCCAGCACATATTTAGTTATTAGATGGCTCATTGATCAAGGTACCCATATATTGGCACATTATGCTATAACTTAAGGATATACTTATGTAGTCATTTATGTTATGTCGAGGTACTCCCGGCAGAGGCGTCATTTTGGTCGTCTTCTTGTGCCTTGGAATGCCACGCGGATCTGGAGCGGTGTCTCCGTTTGTCCACCTGCTGTGTCCGGCAGCGATGTGATTCAACCGAGGAGGAATCCAAGTCCTGGCGAAGTGGCGAGTGGGGTTTTGGCCGAATCTGCTCGTCTGTCCAGCTGAAAATGGCCTCCGGAGTATCGAAGAAGAGGGTTCGTGAATTATATATGACGCGTAATCTGGCGGGGAATTAGAGTGAGTACACAATTTTAAGCTCCCGCAGTCAAGCCTTGGCAGCCTTGAAGGACTGGCGCTGCTGTAGAACAATCCTTGTGTAATCCGGGAAAATCATGATTCGTTGGGGGTCGTAGAAGAGGTCTCCCTTTATCCTGGCATGTTTTAGGATTGAATCCTTGTCATGATAGTTGAGGATGTGCGCTATCACAGGGCGCGGCCGTGCCCCGGGGGCTGGATGCTGCAACAGGGCCCTATGTAGGCGTTCAATGATGAAGCTGGGTGATAGAGCCTCCCCCGGCATCCAAGAGGCCAGCCATTCGGATAGGAATTTTCCAATGTCCTTGCCATCACAATTCTCCGGGAACTCAACAAAGCGAAGGTTGTATCTACGCGCTCTTCCTTCTGCATCCTCCACACGAGTAGCAGGACCTTTAGTGAGTTTCTCCAATGACAAGACCTGTGCCTGCAGCGTAGTGACAGCATACTCCACTCCTGAGACCCTCGTCTCCGCCTCCATTATACGTTCAGCATCCCCCCTAAGGCCCTGTCGCGGCAGTGACACCTACAAGCCCACTGAGCCTTTTTGGGCCTCGATCGCAGTTCAAGTCTGAGTTATGGCTGCCAGGATCACAGAATTATCTGGTGGGGTGGCGGAATCCCCCTCCAGGCACGTGGATTTAGCGCCTGCCCCGGTGAATTCATTTATGGTGCTTTGTTTGGCGGCACCCCCGGTTACCTTGTCCTTTGTCATGGTAGTAGGAAAGGATATCGTCGATCCCCAATACTGGTAGATGATCTCCGGCCAGAGGGAGGAGGGAAAGGCCCGCCGCCAGCGGCCACACTGCCCCTACTAGGCCACTCACTAGACTATTGCAGCAAAGTCAAACCACGCCTCCGCCACAGGGTCGCCACTTTGGGTCAGCACAAAATGGAGTCATGGAAGGAGCGCACACCCAGTTTCACCATAGAACGTGAATCTGTCTCTGGCATAGATAGGGGCCTCAGCAATAGCGTCTGAAGGTACGGGTACACTGATATGGCTCGACAACGCCTCTAGGATCTGTCTACTCCACCCCTGCTATGTCTTCTGACACCAGTGGCCGAGTAGTCTCCACCTTACTGGGGCCTAAGGGGTAGGTATTGACTACCAAAGGTCAGTTGAGGTGTGGTGCAATATTAGGTAGTCCTCAGCTGTAGGTCTGTATGGGCCCCACCGCTGCAATCTAACCGAGGGGCCCCAGAAGGTCCAGGAAGCAACGCCACCTGCCACAGCCCAGGTCGGTTGTCCTCTCAGCCGCCACCACTGCTCACAGCCGCAACTCACAGCCGCACGATCTCCGTGGCACACCAGGAGCTCCAGGGGGGCTGCACGCACATCCAGTACAATCACGGCCCAGGCAGCCCGGGCGGCAGCACCGGCATCAGCAGTAACAGAGTCCTCTGCATTGGGCCGCCGGATCAATACCCGGTGCACCACAGCCGTCGCCAGGCCTCGGTGGCGCCATGCATGGGTTCGCAGCTGAGCGGCCTTCTCCACCAGTATGACTGCGCCGAGCCGGTCGACTCCGCCCAGTCCAGATCCGCCTCCAGGCACCTTCGGCGGGTCTCAGTCTATACACCGCTGCGTAGTCCGCTTTACCCCCTACTAGGAGGACGACGTAGGGTCTGAAAGGAGCCAGCTAACTCATATAATGACGGGTTTTATATGCAGGCTGGCAGAGCAGATCTAAATTGCGTCCGCCATGTTGGCCTGCTTGGCCACGCCCCATTGGAGCAGAGTTTAATGGAGTACAGCATCATGGAATACAGCATCATGGAGTGTAGTATGGTGGAGTTGAGTGTTGTAGAGTAGAGTTGAGTAGAGTGGACTAGAGAAGCCTAGAGTGAAGAGGAGTAAAGTACAGTGGTACATAGTAGACTGCCATAGAGTGCAGTGGTGTAGAGTGCATTGATTTTGAATAAAGTGGTGTAGAGTGCATTGGCTTAGAGTGCAATGACGTGGAGTAGCATAGAATGCAGTGGCATAGAGTAGAGCGGTGCAGGGTAGATTGCAGTGGAGTAGAGTGCAATGGCGCAGAGTGGAGTGGTGCAGAGTGGAATAGAGTGGTTCAGAGTATAGTAGCATAGAGTGAAGTCTCATAGAGTGGAGTGGTGCAGGGTAGAGTGCAGAGGAGCAGAGTAGTATAGAGTAGATTGCAGTGCTGTAAAGTGCAGTAGACTGTTGCAGAGTTGAGTAGGGCAAAGTAGTTTGCAGTGGCATAGAGTGCAGTCATGCAGAGTTCAGTGTCAGAGGGCAGGGTCATAGAGTGCAGAGTCGAAGAGTGCAGGGCCGTAGAATGGTGTAGATCAGAGTAATGCAGAGTAGAGTAGTGCAAAGTAGAGTGGTGCAGATGGCAGTGTATAGAGTACAGCGGTGCAGAGTAGAATAGAGTGGTGTAGAGGGCAGTGAGGTAGAGTGCAGTGGTGTAGAGTTTACGTAGCATGCAGTGGTGCAGAGTGCTGTGGCAAAGAGTAGAATCTTGTAGAGTATAGTGGCATGAAGTGCAGTGATGGGAAGTAGTTGGCATCGGTGGAGTGGCATAGGGTGCATTGGTTTTGAGTAAAGTGGTGTGGAGTGCAGTGATGTAGAGTTAACATTGCGTGCAGTGGTGTAGAGTGCAGTTGCAAAGAGTAGAATGTTGTAGAGTTTAGTGACTTAAAGTGCAGTGGTGGAAAGTAGTTGGCATAGGTTGCATTGGTTTTGAGTACAGTGGTATAGAGTTGATTGGCTTCGACTAGAGTGTTGTAGTTTAGAGTAGAGTGGTGTAGTGTAGTGTAGTGCAGTGCAGTGCAGTGCTGGAGAGTGGAGTGCTGCAGCATAGGGTGCAGTGGCATAGAGGGCAGTGGTGTAGAGTAGATTGTTTCAGAGTAGAGTGGAGTGGAATGGAGTGGTGCAGGGTGGAATATAGTGGTGCTGGGAAGAGTGCAGTAGCATAGAGTAGAGAGGCTCAGCGTTGATTTCTGTGGCATAGAGTGCAGTGGCGCAGAGTGGAGTAGAGTAGCGTAAAGTGCAGTGTCATCGAGTTCAGATTTTTTCAGAGTAGAGTGAAAATAACATCTGTTCAGCCTTCCTCAATCAGACGCCACTAGCGAGTGGAGTGATGCAGGGTAGAATGAAGTGGCGTCCAGTGCACTGGCAGAGAGTGCAGTGTTGCAGAGTGGAGTGGCATGTAGTGGCGTAGAGTGCAGTGGCAAAGAGTGCAGTGGTGCATAGTAGAGTGGGGTAGAGTGCACTGGCAGTGCGTGAGTGGTGCAGAGTACAGAGGAGCAGAGTGAAGTAACGTAGAGTGCAGCAGTATCGGAGTGCAGTGGTGCACATTAGAGTAGAGTGGCATTGAGTGCATTGGAGTAGAATGCAGAAGAGTGGCGTAGAGTGCTGAAGAATAGAGTGCAGTGGCAGAGAGTTCAGTGACAGAAAGTGCAGTGCTGCAGAGTAGAGTGTGGTAGAGTGTGATGGTGTAGAGTAGAGTGACATAGAGTGCATTGATGTAGAGGTGTAATGGCATACAGTAGTTCAGAGTAAAGTGACATAGAGTGCAATGGTGTAGAGTAGAGTGGCATAGAGGGCAGTGGCATTGAATACAGTATAGTGGCATACAGTGCAGGACTGCAGAGTAGATTGGCATAGAGTGCAGTGGCACAGAGTGTATTGGTTTTGAATAAAGTGGTGTAGATTGCAGTGGCGTACAGTGCAGTGGTGTGGTGTAGTGTGGAGTGGCGCAGAGTACAAACAAGTGGTGTAGACTGCAGTGTCAGAGTAGATTGTTTCAGAGTAGGGTGAAGTGGTACAGAGTGCAGTGGTATAGAGTAGAGTGTCATAGAGTGCAGTGGTGCAGAGTAAATTAGAGTGGATTGGCGTAGAGTTCAGTGGTGTGAAGTTCAATGGTGTAGAGTGGCATAAAGTAGAGTGGTAGAGAGTCCAATGATGCAGAGTATACTATCGTAGAGTGCAGTGGTGCATAGTAGAGTGGGTTTGTAGAGTGCAGTGGCGCCGAGTAAAGTGGCGTGGAGAGCAGGGGTGCAAAGCAGAGTGGCATGAAGTGCAGTCGCACAGAGTAGAGTGGCATAGAGAACAGTGGTGCAGAGTAGAATAGAAAGGTGTAGAGTGCAGTGATGCAGAGTAGAACAGAGTGTGGTGCCGTAGAGTATAGTGGCGCGGAGGTATTTGATGCAGAGTAGACTAACGTAGAGTGCAGTGGTTTTGAGTACAGTGGAATAGGGTGCATTGGCATAGAGTGGCATAGAGTGCGGCAGAATAGAGTGGCATAGAGTGGAGTGTCGTGGAGTGGTGTAGATTGCAGTGGCTAAAAGTGCAGTGGTGCATACTAGAGTAGTGTGGGATAGAGTGGAGTGGAGTGGTGTAGAGGAGAGGAGAGAGGCGTAGAGTGGAGTGGTGCTGAGAAGAGTGCAGTGATGCAGTGTGGAGTAAAGTGGCGTAGTGTGAAGAGGTGCAGCGTAGTGTGGAGTGGTGCAGGGTAGAGTGAAGTGGCATGAAGTGGTACAGAATAGTGTGGAGGGGGGTAACGTGGAGTATGCATGGTAGGATACCGTACTGCCATTTCAATCAACACATCTTCAATTGAAATTACCATTATATTTGCACTCACATACAGTTTTACTGATAAAAGCATACCATGCACCAACAATAATGTGTGGAAATGCCATCACTCAATGTATTGATTTGAACACAGTTAATTTACAGACATTTAAATATTTTTGTGTGCTAGAAAAAACAATAATATTTTTACAGCCTTCTTCAAGTAGACCCCACTAGCCAGCATGATTGTCACATAAATCCTCTCACTTTGAAGTTAAAGAAAGAAAAATAAACACCAAACTCCATAGAAGATACAGTCTGACATTTGACCGCTCTCTTTGAATGCTCTGCAAATGTGAAAAGATAACAACAAGATTTAAAGGCCGCTTTACTGAAAGCGAGTTCATGGAAGATATAGTAAACAAGGTTTGGGCAACAGGAAGGAAGAACTCGAGCTGAAGAGCCTAAAGCAAATAAAGCCAGCGAATAGAAAGCCAGAAAATGTGAGTTTCAAACTACAAAGCCAATGGCAAGAAACAGGCAGAATGCATTCCTAGCTCAACTTTCTGAATGTCCCCAAGATGTCTTTAGCAAACCAGGCAGCTCTGCTGTCTGGTACTTTGAGAACTAACAATTATCCTGACTACAGGCCAAATTTGAAAATCATTTTGCTTTGCCAGTATATTCTATCTTTTTTTGCAGGTGTATTATCATGTTTTTTTATTGTTTGTATTAGACTGTTGATAGAGAGACGTGGAGGGAAGAACTTGGCAGTGACCATGGAGGATTAATAGTCAAAAGAGGCCTTCTGTATATCATGCATCAGGACGGAAAGATGTTCAAGGTTGAGAACTGCAATCCCAGTTTGATGCGATGGGAAACGGAAGGTCCCTGTGGTTTTAAAGGAGATTAGGATGTTGCTGTTACTCTCACAGTTGGAAGACACAGAGATTCCATTTATAATTAGGTGGTACAGACCTTTCTGCTTATCCTATTCTTGCAAGTGTGAGATTTATGCTACACACTTATTTTCCTTTTTTCCCAGACTTCTACTGGTCTGATCAGGCTGACACGTTCTATGCTCCCAAAATAGAGATCCGTAGTAGATTACCCTATATTTGCTTTATGTTTAGAAGAGAGAAGGGATGTTTCTTTATTGAACACCGCCTTGCTTTCATTTATTTCTTTATTGTTGTGGCTTTCACAATTCTGTAGCTCATCTTATTGCGACTCAACTTACTGAGCTATTCCAGCTTATCTAGTATATTGCTGTATTTACTGAACTTATTATTGGTTTGCATATAGACTGGATTGATTGGTAATCCAAAATAAAACCTTTAACTATATTTGGCAATTGGTGGTCATTATTGTGGAGTACTGTTGATGTCTTCTCCCTTTCAATGCTTCATGTCAACCAACAAAAGTCCATACAACCAATGGGGAAAACCCTTTAGCGACTTGACTAAGAGATTACGTTGGAAGACCCAGCGCTCTTTCGGATGGCAGTTGGTTTCTGAACCAAAGAGAGTTAGAGTACCCCCTGTAGAAATTCTAGTCTCACCCAAACCAGTTCCAAGCCCTTAAAGCCCATGTCTAGATTCAGAGGATCAGTGGAGTTTCAGTGGATTGGAAGAGAGTTGTAACAGCAGAGGAGTGAGTATTAATAGTATGTGCATTATAATTTTGAATGCACACTTGCGGTATTTTTCTGTGATGCCATAATGTTTTTATTGTGGTAAAGATGTGAATGCTCTTAATGCTGAACAGTTGAAGTTGTTATTGGGCTGGATGTAGCCTAAGATCCCTGGATAGATATATGTGTGGAATACACTGTGTTGTAATTTGTCTGTTAAAGTAGGTGGTGTTGGTCATGAAGTACCATCGGCTGCACAACTGAGATTGGGATATAAACCTTTGTGTGAGATTAATGTGTAATTGGTGTATCGAATCCTGTTGCACAAAGGAGATACCATACTGATCTGGGTGGTACCCCACCAGTCAAGGTTTCACTCAAGTGTGTGTCTGAGTTAGTCGGAAAGTGTTGCTCTGGACCATTTCTTGTGTCATTGAATACTTTAAATAATGTCGAACAGTCCGCGCAGGCACAATCCCTGGCCCAGCCCCCCTCAGGTTTGATCGATATACATCTCCCCCCCGAGGCTGCCCCATATGTAGTCGTTTTGACTGGTGTCCCACCCTTGGCAAATGGCACTAGGGAAACATACTGGGCCTTAAAAAACAAATGTATATTTTGGCTCAACACTAAACGGCCATTGCCGGGCAATATGCGTGCTGAAATCCTATTTGCCAGGAGGGTAAATTGGGTGGGCAGCAAACCTAAGACAATTAAGGGCGACTGTGTCATAATCAATTTTAGAGATAAACACTGTGTTTACTATATTTGTGGATGGTCCCAGATTGCTGACATTTCATCCCCAGTTAGAACAGCGCCACTATCCTACTTCTATGCTCTATCACCCCAACTTTTGTTAAAGCCATCTGGAAGGAAAGATATGCGCATGGGTCAATCAATGGGGGACATTAGGTCCTTTAATCGATATGATGTGTTGTCTGGTCTGTCTGATTGTGATTGACAGAAGTGCAATAGTGGTTGCTCCAGTCTTGAAAAGGAGTACGTAGCCCTTGGGACAGCCCATGGAAATAAAATGGTTGAGATGTTGAGAACGGTGAACCCCAGAATTGACAGTGATTCAAATATGACTGTAATAACAAGTGACATTATTAGAGATGTAGAGCAAGTCCCATGCCTTATGTCTGGACAGGACATACCAGCTAGAATGCCATCTGTTACGAATATAGGTCAATCTAAAGGAATCCTGGGCACTGCAGGATGCACAACATTTTTGTCCTGGAATGTGGCTGGTATAGGATCCAAATTAGCATCACCATTATGGTCTGATTTCATTGATGACCATGATATCTGCCTCTTCCAGGAGACATGGTCGGTAGAGCCAGTGTTTAGGAAGGGCTATTTGAATTTTTATGTCCCTGCAGTCAAAAAGCCAAAGGGCCGTCCAGTAGGTGGTTTGGTCATATGGATTAAACAATCTCTAAAGTGCAAAATACATCCTTTCCAATACCAGCATAATGATATTTTAGGCATAAGAGTAAATTTCCCATCAAACTCGTGCATAGATATTTATAATGTTTATGCTAGAGGATTGCCGGGGGGTAAAAAGTCGGAGGTGGTAACTGCACTTAACTCTCTTATTGAATCAAGATCTACTAAAATATTCCCACTAGTAGCAGGTGACTTCAACACGACCTTCGAACCGTTGGGTCACCAGGACTTGCATTTATCGGAAGAGGAGGATATAAGATGGGGTATCCCGCAGCTCGAGACTAAAATAGTAAGCAAGTGGACTGAGGCTGCCTTACACCTAAAGGGGTTCTGTCTGACCAATCAACTGAGGGCGGCAAACGGTAGGACACCCTCTGACAGAAGAAGGTGTAAAACCTTTGATACTGGTGTTAGGTCTAGCACTATAGATTATATCTTGGTCCATCTCGGGATGTGGTATGGTCTCGAGGATATGATGGTAAAACCTCGAATTGAAAGTGACCATAACCCACTAGTAGCCTACTTTAGATCAGGCTTGGGAGAATGTATGGTTAATGCAAATGTCACGGAAGGTATGCCTGTTCGGCTTACAAATGACGAACGTCACCTGAAGTGGGAAAAAGTTGTACAGCAACCCGATCTTGTCGAGAAAATAGAAAGTAGTTTGGATGAGGTGCTGCTATTAATAGGGACGGATTGTAATATCACCCAATCTGATATAACTGCAGAGAACATACATACTACGTTCTTCGCCAAACTTAAAAGTTACTTTTGTGAAAAAACTTTAGCAAAACGATCCCACAAAAAAAAACAAGAGAATTGGTTTAATAATAATTGTCAGCAAGCACGGAAAGAACTAGGAATTGCGCTCAAATCTAAGGATCTGAGCAAAATAAAGCAGGCAAGGGAGGAGAGTGAATGGCAAGACCTTAAGATCGCGTGTAGCGGAAAGAACCAAAAGAAGTTCTGGGACGTATTTAAGTGGAAAAGGGGGGAAGTTATAGAAAGTCCACATAATTCTGTTCCCCAGGATGATTGGATAAAGTTTTTTAAATATCAGTATGCTAAGGATACTGATGACAGTCAGTTTGTATATGAATCCATTTTTTATAGCGAATCGCCTTTTAGTGTTAAAGAGGTTGACAGAGCTCTTGATACTGTAAATCTAGGCCGGGCTCCAGGTATGGACCTAGTCCCTGTAGACGTGTTTGTATATGATAGACAGAGATGGCGCCTTTACATTGCCTACCTGGCTAATGCCATCGCTCAGGGTATGGCAATACCACAATCGTGGAAAGGCGCTGAAATAGTCCCTATATATAAAAAAGGTGACAAGTCTTTGGCTAGCAACTACAGGCCTATTAGCTTAATAGACGCCATACAAAAAATTATTGGACGGCTGGTGCTGGGGAAAATCCAGTCTTGGATGGAGGATGCAAATATCCTGAGTCCTCTACAGGCTGGTTTTCGCCCCAAGACCAGTACTATTGACCAGGTTTTTAGATTCCTAATGCTGTATTGGAGGACAGTGGTTTTAGATAAAGGTGTCTTGTATGCAGTATTTGTCGACCTGCGGGCGGCATTTGATTTGGTCCCGCGTGGCAAACTGTGGCAAGTACTCAAGGAGCTGGGTATGGCGCCGGAGTTGCTGGCACTTGTCGCCCGCTTACATGAGGACAATTTTGCTCGGGTACGCTGGGGTAAACCCGGAGAGGTTACCGAACCTTTCCCCGTTGAGAGGGGTGTGCGGCAGGGTTGTGTCTTGGCACCTACCCTGTTCTCACTCTTCGTCAACGGGGTGGCAGAGTTCCTCTCTAGGGTCCCAACGGACGCCCCAGCTTTGGCTGGGGTTCGTGTCCCGGTCCTCATGTTTGCGGATGACACTTTACTAGTTTCAAAAACTCCGATTGGCCTCCAGCTAACCTTGCGGCGCTTCGAAGAGTTTTGTCTATCGCGTGGACTGGAAATCAATGTCGCAAAGACTAAGTTCATGGTGCTCAACGGCCCCAGACCTAATAAAATGTATAGACCATTCAAAGGTGCAATCCTTATGAATGGATCCTCACTAGAACAGGTCGATGCATTTACGTATCTGGGAGTAACATTGCAGAAAAATATGCACTGGAACAATCATATAGAACTTTCGACATTAAAATACCAGCAACAGTCTGGTGTTCTAATGAAACGGTTTAAAGCCTCGCAGTCACAGCCAATGGAGCCTTTTTTAGAGATATATACGATGAAGATCCGCAGCTCGGCTCTATACGGGTCCGAGCTGTGGGGGTATGGCAAAAACCCACAGCGTTTGAATACTATGGAAAAGGAGTATATTCGGAAAGCTGTTGGTGTCCCCCAGAGCACCCCTTTGTTACCCCTTTTTCGAGATCTTGGCTTAAAATCTTTGCAGGACGTAGCCTATCTGCGTCCTTTGTTATATTGGCGCAGGGTATGGACAACCGATGAGCTTAGCCATTATGCAATGGGACTAAAGGACATCATAGAAAAAGATTCATCTCATAGGATTGAATGGTTGAAATCTTTAAAATCATTACTATATCGTATGGGATTGAGAGATCTTTGGGATGACCCCTCTAATGCAGACTTCCCTTCAAAAGACTTTTTGAAAAATAGCTATTGGGAGATGATTGGCTTAGAATTATATATTAAAGGGTGCTCATCTACTCTAACTGGCAGATTTCTGGAGTTTAAACCCGACACCAGACTGGAATTGTATTGGGGCCTAATAGAAGTTCCTTCTGATCGCAAATTTTTTTTCCAGTTCAGGATAGGCACACTTCCGGTGCGATCATTTACATCTCATTGGGTAATGGGGTCGGAAAGCAGATGCCCAAAATGTTTAGACAAGCATGAATCTATGAGCCATTTTGTCCTCTTTTGTCCGCTCTATACCGTTCCACGCAAGAAATGGGTATTACCTGTTTGCCGATTGTTGGGAACCCGAAATTACGTGGTAGCCATGAGGATTTTGTCAACTGATCCAAGCCCGACAATTTCTATTGCAATGGCAAAATACATTAAGTGGGCGTGGGCCATCCGGTCTAAATTGATCAAATGTCAAAGTAATTCTTAGAGGAAATAGACTAGATTATTATATATATTGGTTGGTTCGTCAATGTATCCAAGCATTCTGTCATTTCATTTTATGCTTTTTATATTTCGATTCATAAATGTAAAAATGTGTTGAAATTTTATGTATACTGTTTTATCACTTTTACAACTTAATTGTTGAATAAAGTATTGAATTGAAATTGAATACTTTAATTTCTTTAGTGAAGCAAACAAACATTATTTATTGAAATCGCTTACTGTTTTTTGTTTCATGCTTGCTTAGTGCTGAGAAAGGGTGTACTCATAAAAATTGCAAAGGAGGGTGAACCACTGCAAGGAATGAGAAGTACCTCCTAGTGTGCTGCACTGAGACTGGATGGTTGGCGTTGGTCCACACTATTATTGGTTGACTATGTTACAGAAAGCTGCGTTGAGATTGGTGGTTGATGCCGAAAAATAATTGTGATTAAAGTAATTATTTCTTGGTTTAAAATGAAAATTCTATTTGTGAATGTTGATATTACTGCTGAAAAATAAAATGTTTCAGGGCTATTCCAGATTTGATTAGGGGAGATGTAAAGAAGATCTACCTCAAGAATCGCACATCTTGGATGTCTTATTTTTGTATAAAGTCATTGTGATTTCTAATAATATATACATATTTCATATAGTGCTGAACCATTGTTCATTTCATGTTTATGCAGGACTTGTTCCTGAATAAGGAGTATAGAGGGGAGTACTCCTTGGTTCCTTGCGCTATTTTGTAGATCACAGACACTGGTCATTTGTTGGGTGAGGAATCGAACAGCCTCTACCCTCTCTTTTGTGCTGTTAGTTAATCAGACAGGACTTACCCCCATAGAGGAACCAGCCCAGAGGCCACACAATTCTCACCTGTCCATTTGGAATTCACCTCAGTTTATTTCAAGCAGTGGTCTCTAGGAAGGGATAATGGCCAATAATTTTGGAGTCTAAAATGGTGTATACTCGTGAGAGTTAGATGATTTATGAGGTTTTTTAATGGGTCCCCACGAGAAGGTGAGGGTTCACGATTGAGTAGAGAACTCCAGTCTCCAGGAAGGGAGAATGCAGTGGATGGGGTCAAATTAAAATTAGAATTGGATGATATAATCTCAGGAAGTCTTGGTCTTTCCTATTAGATGCCTATCAAAAGAACAAACTCCTATACATATGCAAATATGTCACTACGAATGCAGTACAAGCTCATGATAAGCTGTCCGAACTAGCTCGAGTGTATGATGTAGATTTAAGTAGAACAAAATCCCTCGTCAGGCATGAAAATGCAAATTAGAGAATTAATTGGTAGCTTCCAGAAATGGATTGAATTAAACAAGTGGGAAGGCAGATGAGCCAAGAAATAAAATCAGAAGAAAATGAAGGGAGAGCCACCTCCATCTTTGATAGATGGGAAAGGTGCTTCAAACTTACCATAGAGAGAACTGCCTGGTGGAGTTTACATTCATGTACAAATGATTTCCCCAAATTGAGAGATAAGCCAGTGGAGTGGTACACTCAGATTGAACAATTTTGGAAGATTTTCCAGGTATTGTGGGTGGACTTGTATACCCTTTTCGAAATTGTGGTACCGAGTGATTTGTGGACAGAATGTAAAGCCGCTATATAGTGGCCAGAGAAGGAGCAACAGAGAAATCCAATATCTCATGCCTCATTGCCTTTTGTGATGAAAAAGTATCAACAGGTGATTACTTTTCTGAAAGGAAAGATACCGGCGAAGGACATTGATTGAGTTAAGATTGACAGAACAAGTCAAGAGCCCAAAGAGTTGTTGCAGGTGTTTAAACAGCATAGTGGAATGGAAAATCTCAAATTCAAACATATGGGAAGTTTTGTGTTTCGATCTGTGACAGAACGGAGGCTAGCATAACAATAAAGATCCTTTAATTTGTTGGCAGAATAAGTCAATTGATGAGATCTTGAAGTATGCAAAATACTGTAGTGATGAATTGGAAATGAAACAGAAGTGGTTGAAGGAGGAACTGATGTTGGCACAAATGAAAGCAGCACAGAGAGGAAGTCAGGGTCATCCATATGTGGGGGAATGTTGGTGCTATGCAAGGTGTGAATCCGCAAGGAGTTCCGGTGATGCAGGGTGAAAATGGTTCTCTGCAACAGAGTAGAGGCTGCGGTGTTCCAATTGACCCGAGTACTTGGATTGATGTGGCCACATTAAAGAAAATTAATCTGTGTCATTATTGTAACAAATTAGGGCATTGTAAGAGGGAATGTCGTCTTAATCCCAATAGATTAATGAACCAGAATCAGGTCCAAAATCCAGGGTTTGCACAGACACTGGTTAACAACCCCATGCAGCCACAAAATATGTGGAGACCAAGAACAAAAGGTCCTAATGTACAACAAGTTCCAGTGATGCAAATTCCTCAACCCCAATTTCTCAGCACAATGTAATGGTCCTAGATTTAATACTAACCAGGTCCCGAATTTTAGAAATCCTTACAGAATCAACACCCCTTTCAGCAATTTCCTGTGTTTGACACACTTGAGGGTTACGATTCCAATCTGTCACAATGATAGGGCCTGAGGGGTAAGGAAGATTGTGTGCTTTGAGAGGTAGAGCAAAGTGGTCCATTCGTGGAAGGTATGGTGAATGGCCACCCGTATCATTTTTAATCTACACTGGCCCTACCAGTTCCACTGTTAGAACAGCGGAAGTTCCAACCCTACTCCTCTCGGGAAAAAGAATCCAAGTTGTAGGAGTTGCAAATAAACAGATGAAAACCCAGTAGCACGAGGAGTGCCTGTTAAAATAGGGTCTTTTGAAGAGTGCCATCAGTTTGTGGTGTGTGATTGTAGTCCTGTAAATATTTTGGGACACGATTTGCTGTGTAAGCTAAATTGCCCCATCTACTGCACGCCAATAGGTGTGGCACTTCAGACTCATAATGAAGATGTTGCTTTCAAACTTGCCGGTCAAAGGCCAAATATTAGATTGTACTCTTTAATGACAAATAAGATTTGCCACCGGATCTCAGGGATATGGTGAAGTCTAAATTCTAGGACTTCTCTGTAAAGGACACAGCTCTCCTAAAAGGAGTTGAAGCCATCCGTATAAATGTTAAACCTGATACTGAGTACCCAAGAAATCCTTAGTACAATTTGACTCCCAAAACAATTGCTGGGATTACACCAGTGATTGAATCAATGATGAAATAAGACATTTAAAAAAAGATAACGGGAAGTCCATGTAACTCACCCATCATGGGCCTGCAGAAGTCTAGTGGTAAGTACCGCATAGTGTAGGAGCTGAGAAGGAATAATAACATAGTAGTTCCCTTTTGTCCTGTGTTGCTGAATACAGCAGTGATTTTATTTCAGATTCAATGTGAGGCTGAGTGGTTTACTATAATCAATCTGTGTCAGGCCTTTTTCTCTGTACCCTTGCACGAGGCCTGCCAGTACCTCTTTGCTTTCTGGTTCCAGAACACTGTTTTGGCAAGGTGCAGAGTCCCACAGGGGTATACAAAAAGTCCCTTGACCTTTAATCAGATTCTTAAAAATAACCTAAAGTCCCTAATGATAACCTATGACTCTGTCCTAGTGCACTATAAAGATGACTTGCTAGTTGCATCAGGTACTCAGGAAGCTTGTAAACAAGACACCATTTCAGGGTTTAACCACTTGAATGAAAAAGGACATAAAGTGTCCCAGAGTAAGTTGCAGTATTGTCAAAAAAAGTTCTGTATCTTGGGCATCACATTGTCACACTTGGAAAGCAAGTAACGCAAGGCAGTGGGGTGTAAGCTGGCAGGATCCTTCTGGCAGTTTAGCCAGGAGTGAAGATTAACGCATGTACAGAACAAACAAGGCATGCAATACAGAACAAGTACGTAATCCCTGCAGTCTATCCAACTTTGTATCAATACTTGTCTGAGTGGTTGCATATGTGGGGGGTGCCGAGTGGACTAAGAGAATGCAGGTGGTTAATACACTGTAGACTTTGTTGATTACTGATTGCAGCCAAAAAACTACATTCCTCATAATGCTGAGCGAGCGCCTGGCTCGCCCACAACTTTGCTGACAGCACAGTGACGCTATGGTGGGCCTGGCTATAAAAAGCGTTCCGCCCCAGCACACTGCTGATTATTCCTGACCTTGCAGCATCTGGAAGAGAGGTTTGTTTGGCATTTGGCTGGTTTGGTAAGGGTGTGCTTGCACTGCTAACATTGTTCTGCCTTGATCTGTGGTTTGGGAGGTTGGCGTGCACAACGTATTCCATGTGACACATTCGTGAATTTGAATTCTCCCCAGGGTGTGCCTTTTGTTGCCCCTCCTTTTCAGGTCCGGTGAACTCTGCGAAATGAAGAATAATAAGCGCTGCTGCTAATTGGAGTGAAAAGACCAGGAAGGATTTATAATCCCCATTTAGAATCAAAAGTCTGAGCTTTTACTTTCCACGCAAAGTGCATGATTACAGTAACGTAATATATATATTAAGAAGTATGAACGCTGATAGTGTTTCTTTCTCTTTAGGTCTCCTTCCCAGCTGTTCCAATCCCATCCTTCCCTTGCTTGATCTATTTTAGCATTCAGAATGGAGGCTATCGAGAGGTGAACCAAATTGAGCAAGATAGTGATCCTGAGGATTTGTCTGGCTGACATACATTAAGACGGGTGCGAAGAAGGTGTCGCAAGAGAGGATCTTGGCGATTCTGAAAATGAATCCATCAACCACCCAGAGAGAAGTCAGGATGTTTTGGGGAATGGTGGGCTGCTGTCGACAGTGGATACTTACTTTTCCCTAGTGGCTAAGCCTGTACAGAGGCTGAATCACAAGGGTGTGTCAGATCTGGTACCATTGGGTTAAAGATTGCTTAGTTGCCTTCCAAGAGTTGAGAGAAAGTCTCTGTTGTGTCCTGGCACTGGGAATGCCTGATTATAAAAAAGCTTTTGGGTTTTTCTGCAGTGAGAGGATGAGCGGCACTCTCTCATGTTCCTGCTACTTGTGATCCTGTAGCCGCAGGACTGCCCATATGCCCATAAGCTGTAGCACTAGTAGGTGTCAGCATAGAACAATGTGAAAGTATTGTCATGGAACATCCCATTGCTGTGTTATCTTTAACTGAAAATGATGATGAGGAGGTAGAGCATGAGTGTCTCGATTTCACTGACATATGCACCAAGCCAAGACCAGATATACAAGACAAGCCACTGACTGAATCCAATTTAATACTGTTTGTTGATGGGTCCTGCCTGAGGGATGATGGGGGAACCATAAGAGCAACATATGCAGTTTGTCCAGTCACGGGGTAGTGGAAGCCTCCTGGCTTCGGGAGGTGTCTTCTGCACAAGCGGCTGAATTGTTCGCTCTTACCAGAGCTTGCTGTGTTTCCGAGCAGCTGAAAGTGTAGATTTTTACTGATAGTCAATATGACTTTGATGCCATTCATGACTTTGGACAGTTATGGTCACGGAGGGGGTTCATGACATCTTCAGGAACCCCTATTCAAAACGGAGCACGTCATATTTTTATTTATTTATTTAGAGGGTTTTATAAAGCGCGCTCATGACCCACGGGTATCAGAGTGCTGGTTATAGGGCTGAATGAACAAAGTGATCGGTATAGACAGGTACATCAAAATAAAGAGCCACAGTAGGCAGTTGCAACAAATATCATATGAAATGCCCATCAGTCCATGAATATTGCCTTAGTCTGCATTGCTCTAGCATCTTCATGGTGGTTATTTTGCTGCTGCTCTGAAACTATTCAGATCCAAGTACCCAGGGGAGCAACGTTTAAAGGGTTCACCTGAAAACAACATGCTTATGAATGATCTAGAGAATGCTGCCATTGTCACGACCCTTTCGCCCTGGGGAGGGGCTCTCCGAGAGTCTATGCAAGGAATCTATTCATTAGGATCTTTTTCACCTCTTTTTTGAAAAAAGTGAGGTGATGGGGTTGAGAACACCTTGGGTGGTAAGGAGTTCCAGATCCTTGGCGCCACCCCAGAGAAGGAGGGTGTGTACATTTTTTGTTTTCAGAATCTAGGAGTTTCAAGCCAGAGAGAGTTAGCACTTCTTAGGTGGCATCTGCCACCGGAGAATCAAATCTTATCTGCCAGGTAACTTGGTTTGTTAAAATGTAGTGCTTTGTGTGTGAGGCAGGCAATTTTCAGATGGGTTCTTGCCTCGAGGGGCAGCCAGTTTAGATACCTAAGTGAAGAGGTGATGTGGTCAAAGTGTCTAGTTCCTGTTACCAATCTTGCTGCAGCATTAAGAGTCGATTTGAGTGGAGCTGTTCTCACTTTGGGTAGCCGTGACTGGGTCGCCGAGCCACATTCTAGACTGGAGACCACAAGTGATTGTACTGCTTGTTTGAAGTCTGAAGGTGGAAGAAATGTTTTCAATCTTTTCAGTAGTCTGAGTTGGGATGTCACACTGCCCGTGGTAACACTGATGTGAGCTCGCAGGTTTGGATTCTTGTCTAGTGTTATTCCAAGGGATTTCGTGGAGTCAATGATGGTAGATTTGCAATTGAGGGCGTCTAGGTGCTTTAGCCAATCTTGGATGAATGTGGAGCTATTTTGAGGGGAGAAGAGAAGGAATTCTGTTATCAGAGAGTTCAGCATGAGGTTGTTTTGAGAAAGCCAGGAAAGAGTTTTGACCAGCGTGTTATTTAGTTGAATGAAGCCGTCTAGGGAGGAAATCTTTAAGTATAGTTGTGTGTCGTCTGTGTACATGTGGTATGCAATGTTGACTCGAAGATTCCTCGGGAGCGGAACGATGCAAAAAGGGGTCCACCTCTCGACAGCCCCAACCCTGACTGCTATTAAAGCACAGGAGAGTGGGATGGTCAAGCGGGGGAAGGAAAGGATGGGAACAGCTGGGAGGGAGATCTGAAAGTAAAAGACTTAAACCACGTTTTCTCCAGGTGTACTCATCCTGGATCCCACTCAAGCAATACCCTGTTCTGAATGATATAGAGGATTCACATGGGTTGACTTGCTTCGCTTCACAGGGGATGAGCAGACTGCCGCCTCATGGCCCCCTGTTAATAAACAATGGTCCGGAGTTAAAATGCTTCTTTCAACTCCGTGGCATTTAAGTCAATGTCAACCGTTGGTTAATGTTTCAGGGCGAGTATTATACAAGTACCACTAAACACCTAAGATCACCCAGGAAATTGTACACAGGGAATGCGAAAATAATAACACTCATGAATATGGAGTAGCCAAGCGGCCAAAGTATACACTCAGCAAGAACAGCAGGGTATGGTTTCTCTCGCCACGCAAGGAAAGTCTAGGCAGGAGTACGAAGTCTTTGCAATAACAATATCGAGAGCAGCGGCTCTCAATGATCCAGGTGGTGCATGTGCACCCTTACCCTACACGGGCGAACAGCAGACGTCGGGGATCTCGGCTGCATCGGGAGAATAATCAGCAGCGAGTGAAACGCCGAACGGCGTTTTCAAAGGTTTACCTCTTCCGGGTTCTTCCCACGTGATCGGACTTGGTGGCGGAAGTGCAGGGATCATGGGAGTTGTAGTACTAACTCCCGTTGTGTTCTCGTTCCGTGTCAACCATCCGGCTAACCACCCCATCAGCGCTCTCGCCTTAGCGTCTGGTGAGCTATTCCGGGCATGACGTGAGTCAGGTAAGGCACGGAGAGGAAGGAGTGTAACATGCAATATTTGAATGATTGAGGATTTCAGTCAGTGGTTCCATACATAGGTTAAAGAGTGTGGGGGAATGGTCGCCCCTTGGGGGACTCCGCACCTCACTGGTAAGGCATCAGAGAATGAGTTGCCTGATTGGTTGCGTTGTGAGCGATTCTGCAGGAAGAAAGCGAACCAAGTAAGCACTTTCCCAGACAACCCCATACTGTGTTCTAGTACTTTTAGTAGGATATTGTGATTAACTGTGTCAAACGCCGATGAGTGGTCTAGGAGGATGAGTAGGCACGAGTCGTTGTTGTCTAGTATCTTAAGGGTGTCATCCATCATGTGCACAATGGCTGATTCATTGCTCTGTCCTGTTCTAAATCCTGATTGAAATTTGTGGTCATAAGATTGTTGGAGGCATTGCTATTGCCTACCAAAATTGCAGTTGTGAAGTGTCAGGTCCATAGAAGTGGAGATGACTATGTGACAACTGGCAATCAATATGCTGATGAGGTTGTGCATTATTATGTTCATGGTGCCCGAACAGTTAATGGTGAAGATGTAAATGAAGATGAAGATGAGACCAATTACAACCTTTTATTGACAACAGCTGATATTCAGGAAGAAGTGAAAAGGTTGCAGGAGGAAGTGACAGAAGCAGAACAGCAGAGTTGGGTCAGAGCAGGTCGTGTTAAAAGAGAGGATTACATTTGGGTTTCTACAGGTGGAAGACCTGCATTACCTGATAGGTTGCTGGCCCCTAGGGCTAGCAATTTTCATGGTCCTGCACATGTTGGGAGAGATGCCATGGTCAGATTATTTCAACAGAACTGATTTAACCTCCGATTCAGGTTGATGGCTGAAGGATTATGCCACAGAAGTTGTGTGTCAGTAGATGAATGTAAGGAAAAAATCCAAAGTGACACTAAGCCAAATACGAAGATCAGAAAGGCCATTTAACAGGATGCAGCTGTACTTCGTCAGGATGCCTGTGTAAGAGTAGTTTATTAGTCATCATTCAGTTAATTAAAACCATTACATGATATAAAACAACAAACGATTTGATTTGTATATATTCTATTAAAAGAAAATGAGAGCATTTGTAAGGTTGATAGAACACAATAAATAAGTATACAAGTTATAGATATTTAAAACAAATACTAGTCTCTGCAAGCAGTAGTTTCACTCGATTATGGAAGTATGAGTTAATGTGGCTTTGATTGCTTCTCAAAGAGGCCTGATAGTTATTTGGTTCTTATTATAAAGGGCTGGTACATAATGTCATTAATATTTTAAAAAACTGTTTTAAGATCTTAAAATTGATATGGCTAACAGAAATTATTTAAAATGCTAAAGACTGGATACATTTAAAAGAAATTTTAAGTTATTAAAATTAGTATGACATCTAGTAATTATTTGACAATTGAACAGATTGCGTAGGGAGGCTAGACTATTGTGCAAACAGGAAACACAGCCAGCAGATGTAAACATGGGCATGTCAAAGGATGTAGTCATGCAATGACGTGCTTGAGCGATTTGCTACACAAAAAGGGGCACAGAGGGAAGAGCTGGTTAATTCCAATTTGCTGTGAATAATAAAATGTTATAAGTTTTTTAACTTTGTGCCGGGGCTGGGAGGATCCAGGACAAGGTTGTAAAGTATCTCTGAGTATTTTAACGAATTTCCTTCTCCACGAAAGGGTAGAGGCATCAGTTTGTGAAAGACGTACAGTAGATGCCTCTGAACAAGTGCAAACACACATGTCAAAAATATTGGTCTGAGTAGGGCCCTCCTTGCATCGATAGTCGCGGGGCAGCAGCACAAAAGGTGCAGCCATGATTCTCGTTTGAAGTTGCATAGCTTGCAAGCCCCTCTGTTGTCTTGGTTAGCCCATGCCAAAATCTAGTATCGGTATCCCAAGAAGGTGCATGTACATAATGTCTCTCTGCGCTCTGCAGTTGATGGCGACTGATAAATAAGGCTGGGATCGTCTGACCAATTCTGAGGAGTTTAAAGGGCGTAAGATCTTTGAAGAACTTATAGAGGCTAGGTCTTGCTGAAATGAGGCTAGCCATACCTGTCTGTTTATTGTCTTTTTCCTTGTCGTGAAGGTAATGGACTCAAGGGCAAGTGCTGCTGGATCTACTGCAGAGGTTGCTACTGCTCTCTGTTCCCTTGTGTTTCCGGTTTCTCGAAAATGACTCTGAGGCAAGCCTTGAGAGAGTTCTCTGGCACTCTCAGTATACATATATAAAATTTCAGAAAGTCTGCCTTGCGGCTTAAAGTTTGTTTCACCAGACCGAATTCCAATCTAAGTCTCGATCTACGGAGGTATTTAGGGAGTTGCAAGTTCTTCTTGTATCTGGCACACTGAGTGTGTTCAAGCCTGGTGGCCATATTGTAGTGCTGGGAGAATGGAAGCCTGAGTAAGTTTAATTATTGCTGCAGCAGAAGGGCTGTTTAGTTTATTGTTAAGACTGGCTAGTCGGTAAGTGATAGCAGTTGATTTCTTTTTTTGGCAAACATTTGTGGACGGAGGGTGGAGTTGATTCAGGGATTCACACCCCCATATAGTTATAATTTACTGCAGAAGTGAGGGTCTTGGGTTCCATGGTACATGAGAGGGAATTCTTGTTCTTATAGCAGCCAAAATATACAATTTTGTTTTTTTCTGGGTTAATATTGAGAAAGTTCTTCTCATTGTATGCATGGAGGCTGGTCAGCGCTCATTGGAGACCCACTTTTGTGTAGTCCAAAATAACTATATCGTCCATGTACTGAAGCATGTGAAGTGGCCTGTGGCCTGTTTGGGTAGAGCAAGGCTACTGTTTGCTAGAGCCTTCTCCAGTTCTCCTGTGGATTGTAAAGTAAAGGTGCTAGCACACAGCCTTGCTTCAGGCCCCCTGAAGTGGGGATTTTGGGGGTAAGTGTGTTGTGCCAGGGTTAGATGGAATGCCCCAGTGTGATAACTTACTCCACAGTGTCGGTATATCAACTTTATCAAAAGCTGCGCTAAAATCTTTAAAGCAGCAGAAGAGTGGGAGTTGTTTACATTGAGCAGCTTGATGACTTAGGGGATTCAGTGCAATGATATTGTCAGTGGTGGCTGCTCCTCCACGGAAGCCTGTTTGAAAAAATGGAAGCAGTCTGTTGTCTGTTACCCAGGATTCAAGGTTCTTTTGTAGCACTCTGGCATATGCTTGTGCCTCCAGGTCAAGCAAGCTATCAAGCAGTAGTTGGACGGCTTTGTTGATCACCTTTCTTGAATATCGGGCATGGAGTAAAACCTCTCCAAGCTTCTGGGATTTGACCCGAACTAAAGGCGGAGTTGAAAAGAGGGGATGAGAGCGAAGCCCAGCCCTCTGATGCACATTTGAAGATACCTGCTGGAAGACCATTGGGGCTTGGCACCCCGTCGTGTTTCATATCCTTAATGAGTTTTAAGATTTGGGTTAGTGAAGTTAGCTCCTGTTGGCCCCTTAAAAGCTGCTCAGCTAGCCCTTTGTCAATGCAGATTGTAAATTTAGGGTGACCAGAGAATAGACCAGATACATGAGTCCGCTTTCAGAAAGCCAGTTTTCCCTTGTTGAATAAGATGATTTCAATGTATTCACATAATTCCAGAAGCAGGCAAGCGATACGTCCTTAAGCATTCAGTGTATCTTTCACCATTCCTTTACTTTCAGGGCTGTCTTAGCTTCCTATACAATCTTTTTGTATGCCTTTACCAGTCTTTGACAGCCCTTGAGTTTTTAGTAGTGGGATTGGCTTTGCATATGCGGAGGCTTCTCCTTAGGTTCCTCCGCTGTGTATTGATACCCTGGTTGTAAAACTGTTTATCATGACTTTGGGGGATGTTGGTGCCTTTGTGGGCCCAAGATAAAGTCTAACAATTCTTTGGTCACTGTGTCCCAGTTGTTTAGCATCACCCCCTCAATTGTATTGTTGAGGTTATTAATCAGCCTACTAAGCCATTTAAACACCTGGGAAGAGTGTGTGGGGCGCCATTTGATTCTCCGGGCAAGCTTGCTTGTTTCTGCTCTTGTTAAAGTGCCCTCTCCGTGGATTTGTCTCTGCTGGGAGCCCTAGGTCCAGAGTTAAGGCCAGGGGATTGTGATCACTTTCCCCTTGATTTGTTTTTCAAAATTGAGCAAGTGCTCTGCCAGGGAGGAGGGCATAAAAATGTAGTCAATTGTTGATAGGCCTTTAAAGGTAGGGCAGGACATATATTGAGAGTCAGGGCATGTTGTTAATTGTTCTGCAGAGGTTAGATTGAACATGGCAAGTAATTTGTTGATTTTTTTTCTCTTCCTTGGACATTCGGGTCATCTTAGAGACTTTACCTAGGGTCTTAATGTTAAAATCCCCGCGATCACCACTTCTTGGGAGGGATGGGTCAGAAGAGTGCCTTCTATGTTGTTGCAGAGGGAGCCAATTGCATGTAGTTTAGGGACCTTTACAGGATTGTAATAACAGTTAATGAGGAGCAGAGGGAAGGCCATCTGACCGAATGTTAGCCATGTTATTGGTACTACTTGCAGCGCCGAGTTGCTTTAATTAAAAGGAATCGCTTCTACTTTGCCCATTTCCATTACGAAAATTAGAAGGCCGCCAGATGGACGGCCAAATAAGCATGTACTTGTGGCTCATGAAAGTCATATAGCACTGTGGGGTTTAGCGCCCACGTTTCCTGTAGGCAGATGATATCGCTGTTTTGCAGGTATGCTAGTCCAGATTTGGATTACAAACCAGATTTCATCAGGATGTCTGTGTACAACGAGCTGAGATATGTCCTGGTGATTCTGTTTATTTTTTCACGTTGGGTTGAAGCTTACCTATGATAGCCTCACAGTAGCTTGGCTGTTGTAGAGGAAAAGTATCCCCAGGTTCGGTTTTCAGACTTCAGTGGAGTCAGATCGAGGAACTCATTTCAATAATGAGGTCCTGAAAATTTTATGTGCAGCATTACAAGTGGAGCTGTTGGAGCCGACAGCCTATGGGAGGTTTTCACCCAAACATTTGCCTGCTCCCCTCCAATTTGCTGATCTAATTTTTGCTGGCCTTAAGACTCTGCACTTTACCACTACTGACCAGTGGTTAAATGCTTGTGCTCTCTCCTCTAACCATGGTTTGATTGGATTATCTACAATTGGTATATGTAATGTATCTATACGTCTCTAGTAAAGTAAACTACAAGTGCCCAGGGCCGGTAAATTAAATGCTACTGGTAGGCCTGCAGCACTGTTTGTGCTACCCACTTAATTAGCCCTTTAATCATGACATTTAAAACCCTTTGCCAAGCCTTAAATCCCCCTTTTATTACATATACGCCACCCCTAAGGTAGGCCCTAGGTAACCCATAGGGAAGGGTGTTGTGTAATGAAAAGCTAGAACATGTACCTTTAAGCCTTACATGTCCTGGTAATGAAAACCTCACATTAATTTTTCCTTACTTTGAGCCCTACCTCTCCCATAGGTTAAAATTAGAGATTCCTTGATACATCTAATAAGCTGTAATTCCCAATTGAAAGGGGGTAGAGCCATCCTGTTTAGTACCTATGGAATTGTAACGATACTCCTTTTTAATGATAAAGTCAAATTTATCATTACAATTTTAAAAATGCTCAGTTTAGAAAGGTTGCATTTTCTGCTCCAAGCCCAGTGTGCCTGCAGCCTGTCTCCAATAGAAGTCTGGGATTGGTGACAGCTGGACTTTGTGCATTCCCTCTAGACAGCCATACACAATGGGAGCTTAGGTGTGACTTGATGGGCCATCCTGGGCAGAATGGGAGGGAAGAGCTGGACACAGCCTTACACTTAAACCTGAATAGGCTGTGCCTTGTCTCCACATAACGGACTGCTTAACCCCATGTAGTGAGTACGGAGCCATGGCAATAAGGGAGGATCTCTGTGCACTTCAAAGCCTTTCTTTGAAGTCTCTCCCACTTCAAAAACACCAATGGGTATGAGAACTGGACTTCTGATCCTCACACTTCCGTACGCTTCTGGACCTGTGGATACTCTGTCAGGAAGAAGAACTGCTGTGCTGCTAAAGGAGTGCCACTATGCTGGACTCCTGCTCTGCGAGAACTGCTTTCTTGCATTGCTGACCTGCTGCTGCCCTCCTTACCTGGGTGAGAAGGATTGGACCCACATCACTTGAACCCAGAACCAGAGAGACTCCTGGTTAAAGTCTCAGGGACATAAAAGATTTCCAACCCACCTGCTAGAGCACCTGGACTCTGTCGTCTGTGAGTTTGCCTTGCCAAGTGGTGCCTACCCAGTCCTGGACCCTTGGATGTGGGTTTAAAGTGCTGTTCCAGTAGAATCCACGCATCGCTGTTGACCCAAAGCACTCGAAACTGGCACATCTCCTCCACTGTGGACGCATCACCGCCATTGCGAAGATCAACTCCAACTCATCACTGACTGCGCGGCGTATTGACTTCATTCTTGATGCATCAATGGCGGTACGCGGATTGGAACCGACATATTGCCTACTTGTGTGGATTAAAGATGATGCATCGCCTCCTCTGCACCCCGTATCTCATCTTCGACAACGACACAACTAAGGTACTTTGCAGTGGGTAAAGGCTGGTCCCTGTACCTGACCCGCACTCCATCGCGGTCAGTCTGAACTTTTGGTTTTGACCTGGTCTAGCACCACCAGATAGCCGCAGTTGGCGCTTTATGTTTTTGCACACTACATTTTAGTGTATTCTTTAGAAATTCATAACTCCGGTTCTACTTATTGGGCTTTTGCTGTTTTGGTGTTGTGTGGTGTTTTCACTGTTTTACTGTTTGAAGTGTTGGAAAAATACTTTACACATTTCCTCTTCTGTACCAAGCTACTTGGGGGAGCGGGGAGGAGGTAGGCATAGGTTAATTTAGGGTATGTTTGTGACTTACCCTCACTAGGATTGTGATTCCTGCTTGGACAAGGTGCATTCCTCTCCCAACCAGAAGCCCAGTTTCTAACAGGACCAAAGACTACATTGCAGTTATCGGCCTGAGACTTCAGGCATAGTCAAGTAGATGAACGGAACGTTGAAATCCAGTTTGGCTAAAGTATGTGTGTCCACGAGACGCTAGGGGGTGTGCGACAGGATGGCCGCACTGTAGTGAGGCACAGTCCGCCCTGAATTCACCATCCATTATTTATCCTGGACTCTGGTGGTGAATCCAGCCATCCACACGAATCCTTACATAGTAAGTACATCTGCAGCTGATAGAGCTCGTCGCGGACCAGAACAAGCAGCGATTACCCCTACAACACACATTTAGTTGGCGAGGTGAGCTGTGCGGCCCACGGAGACCGGCGAGGCCGCATCACCTATCGCTGACTCGTGGCGGCCGGCCCTGGGGAGCAGAGATACAGCGACCCGCTGACGGGACTGGGGCGGACGAGGACGGCGAGCGGGCGGCTGTGGGTGCGGACCAGCCACGGGACGCGAGACTCGGTGAGAGTGCAGCGAGGAGGGCAGAAGCTGCGCTGTGCCGAGGATCGAGGCCTGTGGCGGTAAGGCCTGCCGAGAGCTGTGAACCCTGCTGTGCGGCTGGACAGTGCGGTATTGCGGCGCTTGGCGCTCAGGGACCCCCAGGGGCAGCACGACCCTGAAGTGCCCCCCAACCACTGTACCTTGCCTGCCTGACATGCTGCCTCGCACCCGCAGATGCTGCGGCCCGCGGGAGCACCTGTGCTCTGTGATCGGAACCAGGGACGCCGCCGTGATGGCATTGTAGATATCCACAGAATAGTTTGGCGCGGCGCTGCTGGGCACTTTGAAGATTTAGCACCATAGAGGCGCCTGCTGCGGGACGCGACGCCCTGCTGCCGCCGACTTCCTCCTCAGTGCGGAGTGGCCTGGAAGAGTGAGTGCGACTCAAGCGCCGCCACGCTAGATAGCGCTGCGGAGCTCCGTCTCGACCCAGGGCCTGCCGTTGCGCTTCCAACTGGACAAGCCTGTTTGATGCCTCTCCATCTCATCTAATTTTGAATTGTTGCTCCCCCCAAATTCATCGCCGGTGCCAGGGGCTCAAAGGTGCAGCTAACCCCAGAGACCCTCCGGTGGCAGAGAGAAAGACGCGTGACACTAACCAAAGGCACATCTTAATGCCACTGTGCCGGACATGACGCGCTCACCACTAGGGCGGACAACCGCATGGTCCCTTAGGGGGACTGCACAGACTCCGCCCTGGGGGCCCCTTGCACTACAGATGAGAGGAACTGGAATTGCCTACTCTCAAGATGTACAAGATATCAGCATAAAGCCGCATGCAACCCTCAAAACTGGTGCAGATTCGGTCCATAGACCAGAGACCTTGCTTTCGTGCCCTGTGCTGCCCTAGCCCATAACGCTAAATTCACAACTGCAGTCGCCAGCTCCCACCGAGGGCTGACCCAGGGCTTCTTGGTGGACCTCGGACACCATGTCACTGCTCGTAGCTTCAACCCAATAGAGACCACCCGGATCCTGGTGTGGGGGGGACCTGGATGGCACCGGAGCATACATCCACTAGACTCTGAACCACTCACACCTCTTTCACATCGTGCTAAGTGAGCGGACTGCAGGACAGCACGGCATAGACACTGGTGAACTCACACCAGGCACGCGACACGCGACAATGGGGAAACCCGATGGCAAACAGTCCAAGCTAAGTTTTGACACTCGCAAAACACCTAGAGGGCAACCGCCGGACCTGGAGCAGGACAGCACTGGCACCGAGATGTGCTGGTCGGATGAGGTAGATATGAAAACGCTCCTCCACACAATGAAGGCAAGCTTTGCCTCTATAGAGGGCAAGATGGATTCTATGAGTGCAAGAATGGAACAGATTACCCACAAGTTGGAAAAACAAGATGGGAGAATTAAAGAAGCCGAAACGCGTATATCCACCCTAGAAGACGACCAAGCACAGGCTGCGGGACAACTCACAGACATTGATTAACTGTTCAAAGTAATTGCAGCCAAAAATGAGGACATCGAAGCCAGTTCAAGAAGAAATAACATACGCATCACGGGTGTCTCTGAGTCCGCGAATACTGGGAGACTTGAGGATTACGTGGAGTGATTGTTAACAACGTGCTTTAGACAAGAAGCCTTCTCCCAAATGCTCATAGTGGAAAGAGTGCACCGCACGCTGGCGCCGAGACCTCCACCAGGTGCACCACTCCGTCCCATAGTCGCGAGATTACTCAACTATCGCGACCGTGACACAGCGCTTCGCAAAGCGAGAGAATTGAAGGACGTAATTTTCTACAACAACGCCGTCTCGCTGTACCCTGACTTTACCTTAAATGTGCAAGAAGCGCGCAAGAAATTTGCACCCATCAAGAAGAACTACAAACTACAACAGTAAGGAGTGGAATACGCGATGTTTATCCGGCAAGGTTACAGATCACCTGTGATGGCAAGTCCCAGATCTGCAACACCCCACATCAAGCCGCAGACTTCTTAAAAAAAGCAGTACTGGGACCCAAGAGAGCGGAACGATCGCCAACAAACGGCAGAGGCGCGGCGGCGCAACAAGGCGAAGATTGACCTTACCATATGCAGCTGACCGCACAGATGCTGGTGGATAGCTCAGTCAGTCCTGGGACTGGAGTTGCTGCCCCCACTAGGAAGGTAACACACAGCACGAATCAGGTACTGCACTATATCTTTTCAGTGGACCTTGGGTTTTTCTTTTATCTGTGCGATGGTGGGGCTGCTACCAGACATAGAAACGTTCTTCCAGGGCACCCTACCACATGACACCATGGAGTGGGAGGAGGTATCACCCCCCTGGGCCACCCATCTCTGAGGGTGCACCCCTACTTCCTGCTCGCAGGGATTGAACGGTTAGGCATATGCCTGTTTAGGTTTGTTCTTTTGACATTATCACCAGAGACTCAAAAGGACCTTAAGAAAGAATTGCGCTGGGCATTATCATGGCAAAGTATAGTAATGTTTCTAAGTTGGGGGATGCATGGGCCATGCCAGATGTATGATTCATTAGCAAACTTGAAATGCCGCATAATCAATGTTATGGTGATGTATGTGACTCATATGTTTAGAGGGGACTTGGGTGGGGTTAATAGAGAGGGACCAATACACGGCAAGTTGGGGAAGCCGCTGTGGGAGGTATGTTGGGGTAGAAAGGTTGACACTACTCAACTGATGATAGTTCCTTCAGGCTCAGGCACTCAATGCAGGAGGGTACCACACAACCACGGATGGTGGATAACCCCAGCTACACCATGCATATTCGAGCCATGGGGTGATGGCGGACACTGGCCGCGTGACTAATATACTACCGCGCCTTAACCTCCTCACCTGGAACGTTAGGGGGTTGGGGAACCCCAGAAAGGCACGCCATATCCTAGCCTATCTAGATCTGTGGCATAGCTATGCTGCAGGAAATGCACATCTCCCGTCATGCGCGACCTCGGTTCGCCACGCTGTGGGCATCACATAGATACGTCTCCTCCTATTCAGCCTATTCTAGAGGGACAGCCATTCTAATTAAAAAAAACAGTACCATACATAGAGGAGGGATCTGAGATCGACTCGCAAGGGAGGTACTGTATTGCATGGGGACATCTGGCTTCAGCTTCCGTCACACTGGTGTGCAGTTACGGGCCAAACGTGGATGATGAAGATTACTTTCTCACACTCTGGGCGCGCATAGTAAACATAGGATCGGCACACCTTATATGGGGTGGAGATTTCAACCTCACACTACACCCACCCAACGACCGCTCCCACCCACTACCACACCACTATTCGAAGGCACAGCGCATACTCCAGCAAATAGTCACTGACAATCTCCTTGTGGATATATGGCACCACCAACACCCAGGACACAGGGCACATTCCATTTGGCTGTACATAACACGTGGTCTCGGCTAGACATATGGTTAGTATCACAAGACATTGCATTGCGCGCCCTCTCCTCCAGTCACCTTGCCCGAACCTATTCAGACCACTCTCTCGATTACCCCTTCGGGGATGACCTCTAGGGCTGGCCATTGGCGCCTGCAACCCATGGCTTTATTAGATACAGTGTTTGTGTCTGAATTGGGAGACACGCTAGAAGAATATTTACGATTAAATGTTGACTGTGTCCCGTCTCTGGTTACGGTGTGGGAAGCACTAAAAGTCACAGTGCGGGGCCACTGCATGGCAAAGGTGGGAGGTATCCTTAAAGACATTCGTAGGACAATAACGCGCCTGGAACAACAAATAAACCAACTAGAGTCGGATATGAATGAAATAGATAACGGCTCCAGGATGGCCAAGATTAGATTGTAACTGAATATCAAGCGGAAGCAGAATGGGAGTGTCTGTTCTGAGGCATATACCACTGATCACGGCAATATGGGGAGGGGGAGCGCCCAGGCAAAGCTCTTGCTGAGACCGTCCGGCCACCTAGGACAGCAAATCATGTTCTGGTCATCCGAGATAGTGACGGAGTGGTACAGTGTGACGCAGGAACCATAGGCCGTGTATTTCTCGCACATTATCAAACGCTATACACCTCGAGGGCAGCGCACCAGGAGGAGACCCCACAGTATCTACAACAAATAGAACTCACTTGGCTCAGCAATAGACACAGAGAGTTCTTGGCAGCTGAATTGGGACTGGATGAGATAAGAGAGGCCATCGTGCAGATTAACAGTGGCAAGGCACTGGGGCCGGATGGCTTGGGCATCGAGTTTTATAAAACATGTATAGACACACTGGCCCCCCTCCTAAAAGTGGTTTATGAGGAGGCCTTTGAAGCAGGCTCATTCCCACCCACTATGCGAGAGGCAATACTGGTCTCATTATTAAAACCGGGGAAACCCCCAGAAACTGCAGACTCATAACGACCGTTATCATTGATTAACTGTGATGTTAAAATATTGGCCAAAGTTCTCGCTATTAGGCTAACCCTGCTGATGGATAAACTTATTCGCCCTGACCAGGCAGGTTTCATACCGGGCCGCTCAACATCGCACAATTTATGTACACTCTTCTCTATACTTCATGAAATCGACCAGGACGAACAAGCGGTGGCAGTCTTCTTGGACACCACCAAAGCGTTCGACTCCCTGGAATGGGGATACCTCTTGGCGGTGTTGACGCATATGGGCTTTCCACCAGGGTTTCTCATGTGGAGTAAGTTGCTATATAACAATCCCTGTGCCTCCATTCAACTGAATGGGGAACCCCTCCCAGCCTTCGACATCACCAGAGGAACACGACAAGGTTGCCCCCTGTCGCCCCTATTATTTGCGATAGACATGGAGCCGCTTGCGGCCATGCTCCGCCAGCATCATAAACTATATGCATTGGACTCTACCACGCGTCCTATTTTAATATCATTATACACGGACGACATCACATTGTATGTCCGTAACCCGGCCGATGGGCTTAATGCCATGATAAGGGAAATAATAAAATTCGGGGCCTTTTCGGGGATAACCATCAATTGGGGTAAATCCCAAGTTATGCCACTAACAGACGCAACCGCCTCCTTCCAAATGGACTATCCATTGCTATGGAGCACTGACGTGGTCCGGTACCTTGGGATTTACGTTACAAGAAATAAAGATCAGTTGATGCGCGCTAACTATGGGGTGGCTCTCACTAAGGTGGAGGACCTGATCAGCAGATGGATCTCCCTTCCCCTGTCCATGGTGGGTCGGATAGCCCTAATGAAAATGGTCATAATGCCAAAATTTTTATATTTATTCATGAACATCCCCTTCCCCCAGGGCGCCCATTCTTCACTAGACTAAAAAGTCAACTCATTCGTCTGGCATGGGGCTGAAAACAACCACAAATAAAATGGAGCACCCTTACGCTACCATTCGCACAGGGCGGATTCGAAGCACCAGATCCTGAACTATACTATCTTAGTGCCCAGGCACATTTTGCTGCATACTTGTTCGCCCCCTCCACCCCTTCATGACACATTTAGCAGTGGAACAGGGGACCATGGCGCCGACACCGCTGCGGGGATTCCTGGGTGTAGAAGACAAAACAGCTGAAGGAAGAACCTCCACTGTAGTGTGTACGAATAATGCATGGCGTGCCATCGCAAAAAAATCCCAACTCCCCATGCTGTACTCCCACCTACTGCCCCTATTCGACCAATATAACCTACCGATCACTCAGGAGGGGATCTGTAAACGGATGCTGCTCCGACTAGGCCTTAACAAATGGGGGGACATGTACCACCAGGGTCAATTCAAAGACGCTACTACATTCTTCGGCGACACACCTCCCACTACAATGGATAGATTCTTATATATTCGCTTGCGACAGGCTGTCAAAGCTGCCACCCCAGCGTTTCCAGATGAACCCCCCACACTGCTCCCATTGCACCAACTCATACGGGGAGGAGCAACACATGCCTTGTCCCGCATTTACAAAACATCAATAGGGGCAGGGACACATGACACTATGAAAGCTAAACAAGGATGGGAGATGGAGCTGGGACATCCCATCACAGATGACGCTTGGGAGTACAGTTGCCAACAAACCGAACGTATAACCGCTAGCAGCAGGTTTAGAATCATTCACTATAAATTTCTTCACAGAATGTATTATACACCGGTACGGTTACATAAACTCAGGTTACGTGACAGTGATAGATGTGACCGATGTGGGCGGGAAGGGGCAGGCTTTCTACACCTAGCATGGGGGTGCAATACTGTAGCGAACTACTGGGCAGAGATAGGCCAAGCATTGGGCGACATGCTGGAGGTACAATTGGATCTGACGCCCGAAATGGGTCTCCTGGGTTATCTTCCAGGGCACAAGGGTTAGGCTAAAAGATTCCTGGCTATAGGCTTACTCATAGATAAACACAAAATTGCCTGCAGGTGGGGGCGAGGCAGAGCGCCGAAGTTCAAGGAATGGCTGTCAGATATTGCTTATTGTCAGGAAAAAAATAATATTTACGCAGAATTACTACCTACTCGCTCGAGACCACGAGACATCTGGAAGCCACTCACTAGATATATGCTCAAAATGGCTGCCACAGGCGCGGACGATGAGGACACACCACAGCAGACTGCCACTCACACCGAGACTCAAGTGATGGATGGGCCCGGGAGGGACACCTGAGGGACTCTATGTAATTACACAGTTGATATATACCACCCTGTGACTAGCAGAGGGATACGTCAGAGAGACGTGAGATACAGATACACCGCAGGAGGCAACCCGCATAACGGGTGAAGGTGGGATACACCGGGTGGAGGGATGGGTAAGTGCTGGAATCATACTTAATGAGACACTATTACTAACAAGATAGGTCTTAATTGGAAACAATGGGATATCTTCCCCATCCCTCACATTCCTGGGGGTTGCCAGACCTTGGCCGTGAGCTGGACTGTTGTAAACAAGAGAGGCCGCGGCTGCGGACACTCCCCTGGCAAGCATTGGGAGGTTGCTACTATTTGAACTATAGCTGGATTGCATAGGAAACTGATTACTTAATCGAGAGCTTGTTGTGATACTTGGTTCTCCTATCATTTTGCTGATGCTCTGACTGTGCCGAGCCTGATGTATATTAGCACTGAGTATGCGTTGTAATGCTTTATTCATGAAAGTCTAATGAAGTGTCTGCCAAATTCTATAATTACTGTAACATTGTATTAAAAAAAACTGCTAATAAACAAAGTTTAAAAACATATATATATAAAAAAAGTATGTGCGTCCACATCTCTGAAGTGGCCTGATGCTTTGCCCCTTGTGTTAATGAGTCAGAAGCATTCCTAATGGGAGGATAGGACTGTCCCCACATTAAACCATCATGGGTCGAGCAATGAGCCATACCAGCAATGCCTGCAAATGTGCTTGTGAACATTACAAATGACATTATTCTTGAATACTGCAAAGGACTAGCTGATATGGTGCATTCTGTGTCTAACCAGGTCGGAGCTGCTACCGCCCCACTGCATCAGGAGAAGTGCCATGATCACAGCCCCGATGACTGAGTCTTGGTAAAGAAACACGTTTGAAAAACTTGTCTCGAACCTCAATGGTGAGGAACCTTTCAGATCATCCTCATAAACAAACACTCACAGAGTGGAGTGTTGCCTTCATGATGTGACAGTGCCTCTCCCAGAAGTGCAGACCGCGACTGAAAGGCAGCAGGAAGAGGTTGAAAAAGTTACATAAAACCAGAGAGTACCCAAAACAGCACATCCTCAGCCTGAGGCGGTCTTGATAAATCAACATCTGTGGATGAGACACGAGAGTCTTGGCCCATGGTGCTGACTAAGCCAGATTCAGACCCCGACGAAGGACCTAGTGCTGTGGCAAGCTGAGTGAGAGCTAGAGACAGTTGGCCGGAAAGGCAGGGGAGAGAGAGACTAAGTCTGCCTGCCAATCATGTGCTCCACATCATCCCAGAGGATACTGAGGATTCTGGTTGAGGTGACAGTGAGGATGAACAATCCGCACTCAGGAGATCGAAAACTGCTAGAGTGCCCGGTTGAAAGTACTCATCCTCTGAATAAACATACTTTGCAGCAAATTACAGTGAGAGGGGATTTGGGGATTTGAAGATAACATTGCAGTTCCAATTGAGCCACCTCTGTAAACTTAAGCTCAACTGAACCTTGATCTATGCTTTTATTAAAGACAATTAAATGAACTTTGTTAAAAAGAATTTAGAAGATTCCCTAGGCTGCAGAAGGAGTGTAAGGGAATCATTTTGAGAAGACGGAGTAGAGTTAGGGAAGACTCACAAAGACTTTGTAAATAAACTCATCATACAATGTATGGACTTTGTTTTGCCATTTGTACAAGCAGAAACGCATGGAAGAAATCAATTTGCTGCTATTTGCCGCTCAATGGTCTGATTTTAGTTTAGTCATGGAAACTAGTAACACTAATAGATGTAGGCTTATATTAGCAGGTGTATTGATAGCCGTAATTGTAGGTACCTGCATCAGCTGCAGCCGGGATTACCTATGATCATATTCCTCTTACACATGGCATTAAATGCAGCCTTTTAATAATTCTTTTATATGGAAATGGTCATTTTCAGTATTATTTCTCAAATTATGAGTTCGAGCTTTCTGAAGTTCCCATGTTTAAGAATTTGAATCGTCACCCCAATGCCAAAGAGATAGCTACAGCTGAGTGTTTCTTTAAACCCATAGTAACATTAAATACTGCTTATTCTCATAGGCACCATTTGATTTTTTCCTTTACTGATTTAAAAAATACATTTCTAGATTTAGTAGAAGGCAGGAGAAGAGCACTGGATGCTGGACTGAAAACAGGGAAGGATCAAACGTATATAAGTAAGCGGGCAAAAGAGGAATTAGAGGATCCAGAATCAGGAGTTAATCCTGCACTAACTTGAAATTGGAAACACAAGGGAAAATTATGTGTGATTAGAGGTAAATCCGTAGTTGACACAAAATATATAAGAAAGAGTGACTGTGATCACATTTTGGAATATGGAGGAGCCATCATTCATGGGAGGTCAGGATCCTGTTATTCCTGGAATTTATTACGTTTGTGGTGAACATGCATATATTATATTGCCCCAAGGGTAGTACAGCACATGTTACTTTGGAACAGTCTTCCCGAAGATTTATCATGTAGAAAATGTAGATGATCCTGTACGGGGATCACAAGTTAGAACCAAAAGAAGCATCTGTAGTTCTGAAATAGCGGGAGATATATTTGGTGCATTGATTCCTTCTGTAGGAGAAGCTTTGAATTATCTTAAAATTAGAAAGGTGCCCACTATAGTTGATAAGTTAGCTCTTAGTACTGCAAATTCATCATTAGACGTGGACACTGAGATGATAGCTATAAGATGTATGGTAATTCAGAATCGCTTGACTTTAGACATCCTTCTCGTGAAGGAGGGTGTAATCCGCAAGTTGCTGAAGGTTCAGCAATGCTGTACCTACATACCTGACAAGAATGAGGTACTGAAGAGATACATTAAGAATATCACAGATTTAAAGGAGTTGGAAGCTACAGGTGTTTGGGAAGCAATTGGAAATGGATTTGCTGCAGTAGGCAAGTGGTTTGGAAACCTTGGAAGTCGAATATTTTGCTCCATTTTGAGATCCCTTGTGATAATTACTCCTTGTGCAATCATTCTGTTTCCAGTCCTTAAGGGGTTCAAGTGCATGAAAGAGAAAGGAAAGGAGCAAGAAAGGTGGGTAATAAGAAAAAAGAGAAAGGGTGTGAACTAGAGGAGAGTCAGTGTAGATTTATCGATAAGATGAAATACCTGGAAAACTGTAGACGAAAAATGTTGAAACCATCAGAGTTTTGAGCTGGTCTCATCTGATAAGCTTCATATGTTGATTGTGGTGGCAACATCGCAATCACAGTTAGGAATGGAGCAGCGAAATTTAGGCTGTACCCTTACACGTTATATTCCCACATTTGACATTATATTCACTGCGTGCCTTAACCTCATTAACATATGTGAAACATTTAACTGTATTAATGAAATGTATTTATTGTAGAGATTAGAGATTTATATATGTGTGCACTAATGTTCAGTTTAAACATGTAAGCATGTACTCTTTTTTCCCGTTGTTAAATTTAAAATTCAAGTTATATTGGCATATGTAATTTTTACATTGTACATGTGTACTCTCTTACTCACGTTTTACCTGTATTCTTCAAGTTGCACTTGCACATGTATAACCATGTATTCAAAGTGCATATTAAATGCTCAGTTAAAAACTAACCTTCCTAGAGGCCTCAATTGAAATGCATTTTGCTTTACCAGTTTATTCTTTCTTTCTTTGCATACGTAGTATCATGATTTTCACTAGCTAGAGAAAGGCTTATTGTTTGAATTAAACTGCTGATAAAGAGGCCTGGAGGGAAGAACTTGGCAGTGAACATGGAAAAATAATGGTCGAAAGAGGTCTTCATGTACCAGGACAGAAAGATGTTCAAGGTTGAGAACTACAGTCCCAGTTTGATGAGATGGGGAAACTGATGGGATGTTGCAGATGCATTTGGATAATGATTTGGTTGTTCCCTGGTGGTGTGCACGGCACGTCTCTCGTAAGCCCGCCATTGCTGCTTTTTTACTAGAAACATGTCCACCTTGGTTTCTCCGAATTAAAACAAACTCAAAAGTGACTTTGGGCAGAGAGGTCTTTACTAAAACTGGAGCAGACGATCCGACCAACCTATAAACTAAAAGCTACCACAGTGTTTGGCTTTTAACTGTACTGAAAATCATGCTACCTGCTACCTTTGCACATAGAACTTGCCCTCTTTTCTCCCTTGCAGAGAACTTGGAACCACAACACCCCAACGACGTCATTTTGAAAATTTTAACCAGCCTCTCTCTTCGATTTTAAATGCAAAACCATGTTGTTGTAAAATTGAGTAATCAGATTTCTTGCTTATTTTTATGTATTTTAAGTAAATTATTGAAACAGTTCTAAGTAATCATGCAAATAAAGTATGTTATGTCATCCTCGTGGTGTGAAAGGAGATAAGGACGTTTCTGAATCCCCATTACTTATAAATTGTGGTTCTAACAGTTGGAAGACACAGAAATTCCCTTTAGACTTCCAGAGGTACAGACCTCTGTGCTTGCCCTATTCTTGCAAGTGTGAGCTGTATGCTAAACCCTCATTTTCCTTTTTCCTAGACTTTTACTGAAGTCTGATCATGGCATCATGCTGACAAACTTCTTAGCTCCCGAAATAGAGACCCTTGGCAGATTACCCTATATTTACTTTATTTTTAGTAGAGTGAGGGGAAGTTTCTTTATAACCTCTTTGCTTTGTTTCTTTATTGTTGTGGCTATCAGAATTCTGTATCTCAAGTAACTCTTTAACTATGTTTGGTTATTCCTGGTCCTTACTGTGGAGTCACATTGGCTTCACAAGTTAGAAATGTATTGTTGATGTCTTCTTCCTTTCAATCATTCACGTCAACCAACTATGGTTCATAACAACCAATGGGGAAAAACCTTTAACAACTTGACTAAGAGATTACGATGTAAGGCCGAGGCCCAGATACTTTCTTTATTGTCATTTTTCAAAGTTCTTGGAGGATGCAGAAACCCAATAAAAATTGGCCGATTGATTATCTATCAACAATGGAAAATTGGCAATTCCCATACTCACAATTCTTTACACAATCACTTTGGTTATCATTTTTTTCAAAATAAGGTTATGGTGATATTTGTAAAGGGCTTAATTGTATGGTGCTGAGGTCTATTCTTTTGGGGATAGCCATGGTCTTCCAGTTGTCATGTTCTGCTATTCTCCTTGTGTCTATGCGATGTCCCCAATGTCACTGGGTCCTTGTACCAACATTACAATTTCTATGTATGTATTGCCCTGTCCTATGGGCAATGACTCACGGTCTGTATCCCGTTGTTAGTATATGAGGGTCTTCCAGAATCCATCACTGCCAGTTTCCTTTCTCGTTGACACTACCCCAATGACACTGGGTCCCAATGTCAGCATATCAGTTTCAGTATTTCTGTGTCAGTGCTAGTGTCCTTCTGTTTGTGAATCAATGTGAGTGTGCATTTGTCAGCGGTGGAGAACAGGAAGGGACATAGGAAACATGATCATGATCGAATAGCAGTGAGGGAGAAGATGGTAGAGCGCTCTGGTGGTCAGAGGGAAAAAGAGATTGAGTGAGAAAATATTTATGCAGCATTATTATTCTCTTACCATGTTTTGATCTCCTCTAATATATAGTATCAACAGGAGAGGGAGGGATAATCACTCTTATTCGCGCCATTGGTTACTGGGTGCTACCCTTAACAACGACCCCTCCGTATGCAAATGGAAACACAGAGTGGCAGTACGATTTTCACCCTGACTGACACGAGTGCCTGAAATTGAGGTGTTCGCTTTAATACCTCTAATTAATGATCGGTATTTGACAGCATGAGGTTGTTAACACACAAGACCTATTGATTACTTATTAGGAGGTACTCTTTAACTCACCAAATTGTTGTGTCTGTTTTATATGTGTTCTCTCTTACAGCATTTATCGGCCTTTTGGAACTCCAGAAGGCCTCCATGGTAAAACCGTGAGTTTACCCATTACATTACTCCACAGGTTAGGGTGCGCCTTAGCGTGCGCATACCACCGTGGAGGTTTGGTCCTGACGAATGCTTTGCAAGTTGGACTTCTGAAGCAGAAAAATGTTGACCCCCATCTACACCTAGTCTAAATTGGAAGTGCCTGGTCAATCTAGCCAGATAACAAGCGCCCATTCCACCTGTTTTTAATGATACCTGGTATTCCACCATTAAAATTCTTCTGGGAATAAACCAAGGCATCTTTTAACTTTCACCGTTGCACTGACACCACATCACGAATACCCGCTCCGCTGTAATTCAGGCATCGTAGTACACCAGGGAGGCATTCAGCCGCTCTGGTGGGAACCCAATGATGAAGCATGTCGCCAACTAGGTTGGTGAATGAGGGTTCTTTTAAATAAGAGGGATTCTTTGTGCTGATACTTTTTTGACTCCTCACTCTTTCGTTGTTACTGACTAGATCTCCTCTAAGCCACATTTTCAAGGGTGAATGGCTAGGCACAATACATTCCACTAGTCCATTTACCAGGACTACCCCTAAGTTGTACCCACTATTATAGTCACAGCAGTCTTGTGTTTCACACAGGCTTACAAATACCCTAGTGCTTTCACTGTCCCAGGGTAAAATTGTTGTCACAGTGATGACCGCTTTCCTCCCATGGGAGAGCAAAGACAACTCACCTGAGACCTAATGGGAGGGAGTTAGCCCCACCCTGCTTATCAGCCATATCACAGCTACTAAAAACACAGGTCTGCTAGCACATCTAATATACAAAGTTCAATCTATTTTCTGCCAGTGTCAGTGGTTCTAAAGGTCCCTATAGACTCTGTACTTGCTACCTCCACGTTGATCTGGCAGCTTGCGGCACTAGTCTAAACTGGGGTGGCATGGTGAGCAAAAGAATGATGGATTTAACCCTGATCTCTTGACTGGGGGTGAATGTTTTGATTTGTTCTGCATTCCGTCCAACAATTGTGTGTCTTTTGCTTTCTCGCCCTAAGTGTGCCAGGTATGCCCAGACGTGGGTCCTGGGCTCACTGTGCCACTGGAATCAAGCTATCCTGGCTGAAGAGGGGTGAAACCCCGAAACCGGTCCGAGGATGTTTGTTTCTGGTCCAGAGAGGACCTGGCTTGGCAGTTCGGGCTGGACTGTTCCCATGAGGCACAGGGTCAAGACTGATTTGCATATGGCCAGGTCTAAACTGGGGTGGCATGGTGAGCAAAAGAATGATGGATTTAACCCAGATCTCTTCACTGTGGGGGAATGTTTTGATTTGTTCCGCATTCCGTCCATCAGTTGTGTGTCTTTTGCTTTCTCGCCCTAAGTGCGCCAGGTATGCCCATACGTGGGTCCTGGGCTCACTGTGTCACTGGAATCAAGCTATCCTGGCTGAAGAGGAGTGAAACCCCGAAACCGGTCCTAGGATGCTTGATTCTGGTCCAGGGAGGACCTGGCTTGGCAGTTCGGGCTGGACTGTTCCCATGAGGAACAGGGTCAAGACTGATTTGCATATGGCCAGGTCTAAACTGGGGTGGCATGGTGAACAAAAGAATGATGGATTTAACCCAGATCTCTTGAGTAGGTGAATGTTTTGATTTGTTCTGCATTCCGTCCATCAATTGTGTGTCTTTTGCAGAACCAGAAATAAAGGCACTATGTCTGGAGATTCCATTTGGTCGTATTTGAGTTCCCCCCCCCCCCCCCCCACCCCCTTCCTATGCAAACCTGATAAGCTCCCAAGTAAAGGTCGAGCCCACCGGAACTATCAATCTTAGAGCAAGGAAGGGTTACCTTACCTATGGCAAAGCATGCCACTGACATATGGGTGAGGTTTCCAGTTCTGAAAAAAAAAGGAAATGGCTCAGTAGGCATGGTAAAGGAAAGTGGCACATTTCTTCAGAATAAACCTCATTATGTTACATGTTTTTGGTACAGTGGCTGGTATAGCTGACAGGAACCTCTCTCTCCGCTTAAGCGGTATACGGAGGTGGGACCATGGGCAATTTATGGCGGTGCCAGACCTGCCAATATTGACAAATATCTTCACTGTGTGAGGGAGGGGCAGCGTCTTGGAGCTGGCAGGGACTGGAGTGTGGGGTAGGGTTCTGACCTTTCACTGCCTAAGGGGTGAATTGAAATGGGAGGGTATATGGAAAGGGGGCATATAGCTTTGTGCACTACTTAAGGAGATATTTTTACTGCCCAAGAAACAAAATCAACGGCTTATTATACTGCATACTATTTCCTTTGGACTGGAAGAATTTATTTTAGGGACGCAGCAGAAATCTTGATTTTTTTATACTAAAACAAGGCTAAATGTGGGCGGGATTCTATAAAAATTGGACCCGGAACAGTGCTTGCGGTCACATACACTGCTCGGGCCAAGCAGTGAGCACACATGAGTTGCAGCTGCGACCCCTAGCACTACCTTTGCAATCAGAGGTGGCAAAATCGGTGCCAGGGACACAAGGGCAGCTCCACCTTCCTTGTGTTTTGTTAATTCTTCATTACACTAATAGTGAACAATATATTATTGTTCACAATTAATATAATAAATAATGAATTACAATTTGCTGGAATATGACTCACCCTGGGAGCTGAGGTAAGTAAAAAATGATTTTAGATGTCTGTTGTGTGCATACTTGCAGGTGAAAGTGTGTTTATGTGAGAACGAGTCTGTCTATGTGTAAATGTGTGTGTGTATGTGTAAGCATGCGCATGAGTGAAAGTATAGGTTAAATGGTGTGTGAAGTCACCTCTGCTGTCTCTTGTAGTGAGCCACCCGAGAACATTCGGGGAAGTCTTCACCCAGATGTACCACCAAGCACATACTCTGGTCAGCCGTGGCAGAGGCTATAAGTAAAGGGGGTGTGGACTTCACACGGTTTTCAGCCTGCACAGTGTCTTTGCGTGTGTGTGCATTTTGTGGGGCACTGGGCTACTACGAGGCCTGACCCACAGGGGCCCTTTCTGCAGTCAGGGTGCCCTGTAACACTGGCGACAAGGGTTACCCTTTGTCACCAACCTGGTGAGGAGGAGAAGCTACCCTATCCCACTGAAGACAAATTTGTCCTTTATGTGTTGCAGGATACATCACCACCTTCACCACTCATTTAGGACTGTATTGTTACAAACAACTGAGCTTCGGCACATCCACAGCGGCTGAGGTCTTCCAAGACACCATAAGAGAAACGTTGTCCAGACTACAAGGCGTCATGAATGTAAGTGACAACAGCCTCATACACTCAGGGATGGCAGAAGAGCACCAAAAACACTTAGGAGAGGCCCTGAAATGACTCTGGGAACTTGGGGTCACGTTGTATCACGAGAAGTGCTCATTTTTCCAGCCCTCAATCGAGGTCTACGGCTACATCTTTAACCAAGATGGAATGCAGGTTGACCCCTGAAGTCTCACGCCATCAAGCCTTCCCCAGGACCATCGACAGCCTCTGAAGTGTGCAGTTTTCTCAGCATGGCCACATATTGCGGCCGTTTCATTCCAAATCTCACAACCTTAGTCGAGCCACTCCGAGCCATGACCAAGGCTAACACCAGCTGGATATGGAGTCAGAAAGAGGAGGATGCATTCCAGAGAATAAATGATGCCCTCGTGAACAACACAACGATGGCCAACTTCAAACCTGAGAAACAGACAGAGCTTCTCGCCGATGCAAGTCCTGTAGAGTTTGAAGCAGGCCTCACCCAAGAAATCGAGCCCAGCAAGTGGTCACTACTAGCATTCACCAGCAAGGCGGTGACCCCCGATGGAGACACGCTATGCCCAAATCGTAAGATAAGCACTAGCGATCAAGTGGGCTTGCAGGCGCTTTCACCTATATTTGAGTGGAAGACACATCAAAGTAATCACGACCACCAACCTCTCATCCCGCTTTTCCGAAGTTCATCGCCCCATTCACCACCGTGGATTGAGAGGTTGGCCATCCAGCTACAGCATTACCATATGGAAGCAAAATATATCAACCAGGATCCAGAAATCCTGCAGTATTCCTCTCACGTCACCCCCCTCTGACAGGCGATGTAGGAGCTGACAAGGCCGACGATGAGGAAGGACACATCCACAGGGTCCTGCAGGCCACCTGCCCATGAGCGCTTAGCCTTAGTGATATTGAGGACGCCACAAAAGAAGATGCAGTAATAAAGAAGGTAAAAGCAGCTGTGCAGGGAGGATCTGGGCAAAACTTCCTGTGAGACGCCAATGAATGGAGCACTCATGATAAAGAAAGGCTGGTTAAAATGAGGAGAGTACTCGACGAATTCAGAACCACCCAAAACGGCATTCTGCTGAGGGGACACCGACTTGTAATACCCGCCACGCTACAACGCCAAGTTACACTGCTAGCTAATAGCAAACACCAAGGAACCATGCAAATGAAATCCTGCATGCAGGAGAAAGTGTGGTTGCCTGACCTAGAGAACATGGTAGATGAAGTGGGGCAGCAATGCCTAGTGTGTCAAATAACAAGCCCTCCTGAAAGCCCAGAGCCCATCATCACGAAAGAACCGTGCACCATCCCAAGGTCCAAGTTAAGCCTTGACTTTGGAAGTTTTCCCGATCGAAGGATCACAATGGTCCTTGTCAACAGCTTTTCAAAATATCCCGTTATCGAAGTGATTGACTTGACCGCCTTCACACATGTGGTGCCAGTCCTTGAAAAAACATTTGTAATGTTTGGCCTACCAAAAGAGATCAAAACTGACAACGGCTCACCTTTTCAAAGATCAAAATTCAAGGACATTCTCAGCCACCTAGGGATAATTCACCGTTGCATCACCCCGCAATGGCCACAAGAGAATGGCAAGGCGGAAAGAATTAAACATTCAGAATAGCCGTAGCTGAGAATGCCAATCCCTAAGTCTGCCTCCAGAAATTCCTCTGTGAGTATTACGTAACGCCCCACTGCACCACTCAAAAAGCCCTGTGGACTCTGATGTTCAACAGCCACAGGCAGGACATGATCCCGACGTACCCAAGGTGGATCCGGCCCCGTACGACCCCTAAGAGGCTCAATCCAGGTCTACCCGGTGCAACATGCGCATCCACACCTAGCGAGCAAAGAGTCGGTTGGTCCTGCCAGGAGACAAAGTTATCATCAAGATCACAGACCTGGGTGGAAGTTCAGGACACCTTTAGAACCAGGGGTGTGGACAGTGCTGAGTGTCAATGGCATCATGATCACGAGGACAAGAGGCAGAGAAGCTGTGGCAAGAAACATCTCGTAGTTCAGGAAGGAGTATGGGACCAGCCAGCAGACGCATGCGGATGACAACATGGAGGGGAACAGCTGGTAGGAAGAGGAAAGCTACAATGAGGCTAGCCAAGGGAGTCCCAACAATGCAAGTGAGGAGAACAGAGCTACTGAGAACACTTGAGCCACCAGGGAGATGCCAGACCGCTCACATCAGCGGTACCAGTTCCAGTCCAACCCGCGGCTGAGTCGGCATCTCAGAGACTTTGTGCGCATAATCCAACAATGACAATTTGCTGCGGAGTTGGGGAGTGATGTAGTGAGCTACCCGGGAATATCCGGGGAGATCTTACTCGGCTGTCCCACCAAGCACCTCCTCCCGCCAGGCGTGGCCAGAGGCTACAAATAAATGGGGGATGAACCGCAGTCTTCGGCCCACACACTGTCTTTGTGTGCGTGCATTATGTGGGGCTCGGGGCTACTACGAGGCCTGACCTACAGGTGCCCTTTCCGCAGTCAGGGAGGTCTGTAACCCCCTGGCATTTTGGTGAAGTGACGTTCATGTGAGCACAGCTATTGTGTATGACTTACATATAGGAAGCTGGTTCCGTAATAGTTAAGAAATACAACAAGACCTACCCCGTACACAAATTTATTTAAAAATTCTTAAGTAGTGCGCAGGTACTCAATGTCTGTAGTGCCTGCCTCGCTCTCACTCAATGGTGTTCTTACCACATATATATAAAAAGAGTTGTTGACCGCTATAACCGGGTGCAGTCACTTGGCGGTGGCAAAAACAACGTGATACTTAGTGTTAAAGAGTTTCCCCATCCTGTAGTGCTGTAAAAACCTGCTAGTGATCAGATCAAAACCAAGGAAGGTTAAAGAGGTAAAGAAGGTGTGATAGGGCGTCAGCGCCTCACGGAAGCAGCCCCAACGAGGTATATGTAGACAGGTACTCGCCTACTACCTCCTGTTGTCATCATCGGTCGCTGCCGCCCAAACAGAAGCAGTAAAGGTGGAAAGGAAATTTATAATGTGCGTCACTCAAACCCTCGTGATAGTCCTAATGACTAGTGTCTACAGGGCAACCTATGTATTGAAATGGTGTATACTAATCTACAAAGAGCAGGAAGTGTCGACCCAAATTTGGTGATTTGAGCCTGATCAGGACTCAAATCACTCGAAAATAAAACCGAGCAGCACTACACTGGCTATACGGTACTTTATTCTCAGCTGTGTCGCTGCTCATTTAAAAACCGACATGTTTCGTTGCCTTATTTACTTTACCGGCAACTTCATCAGGGCTGGGGTCGACTGGTCTCTCTGCAACGCTGGTGTAAACCAGCAATAACTTTTGGTCAGCACCTGGGGGAAACATAATTAAAAACACATATACTCAGTATCTCACCCACCCGGTCACAACTGGTCTTACCGAGCAAATGCTCATCATCCATATCAATGGGTTCACGCTTAACAGGGATATTTACCCTCAAGATGCTGTTTGGCAGCATACCTGCACCTTCATTGTGTAAGTGTCTGAGGTATTTTGCACCAACCCTTTGGCTGTTTCATTCAGAGCTGCGGAACTTCGTTTCTGAAAAGTGCACACGTAAAACATACATATATCACACACAGTAGGCTTTAAAAGTTGGTATAAGAACTGTTGAGACACCTCAATTTAAGTGTCATGTCTCAGCTCTTTAGCTGTATCCAAGTGTTGGCCGAGCCCTACCGTAATGTCTCAATTAAGAGTTCTGAATTCACCATTGAATGCTTTGGTGCTATAATTGGTTTCCTAAGCGGTTACACATAGATACCAACTAGCGCTGTCTAGCATATTCAACATGGTTGCCTGCTATTTGAAAGTCCATGTTAACTTGCTACTACGCGGCTGAGTCAGCGTGTGCTTGTTAAGCCTTACCGAACACCCTGGCGTCCCCCCTCCTCGTGGAGAATGCGTCCTGCCCTCGTTATCTAACGTGAAGAAGAGAGCACCCCCTGCTTGGCCCGGAGTCCCGGGTCTTACCTCATCAGTCTGAGCGTCGGTACTGGACTCACCCTCGATCACTGGGAGGTGGCCCGCTTCCTATTTAAATGTGTAATTCGCGCGGTGGCCGCGCATGCGCATTCAGTTGTTAAGGGTGCCGCGCATGCGCAAAGAGTTCTTGAAGGGGTGGGCTGCCATCTTAGATAAACCGCTACTATCAACTGCACTGTGGTAGTTATCTACCTGATTATTTGGAATGTTAGTGTCAGCTCCTGACTCAAAGGAAGGGAGGTGGCCCGCTTCCTATTTAAATGTGTAATTCGTGCGGTGGCCGCGCATGCGCATTCAGTTGTTAAGGGTGCCGCGCATGCGCAAAGAGTTCTTGAAGGGGTGGGCTGCCATCTTAGATAAACCGCTACTATCAAATGCACTGTGGTAGTTATCTACCTGATTATTTGGAATGTTAGTGTCAGCTCCTGACTCAAAGGAAGGGAAAGAAAAGGCAAAGTATGATGTGACAACCTCCTCCCTGCTTAAATAATGTGCAATGCGAGCAATAGGTGTATTTATGCGTCTAGCCCGGTGTGTTCATATCTACTCTTCAAAAGGCTATTTATAAGGGCGGTAATGGTTGTGGTGGAATCCTACATCTCAACCACGCCCCCGTCAGAGGGTTTGGGAGTGTATGCCTGACTCCGCTTGGTTCTGTGGAGGTAGTACTAGGTCGATGACCGCACATAGGAATGTGTAACCATGACGTAATGTTGTTTTTATATTTATGGTGGTAGACAGATGTTATAATACCACCTTACTCCATTCAATGAGGTCATTGAGTCCCTGTTGGTCTACCTTCTCCTGGTAAATCCAGCGGGCCTCTTTTGTCAAAAGCCTTGCTTCCATATTGTAGGAATCGCCCATAACACGTTCAAGGACTACCCATTTGACATCTCTGGGGTTATGTCCAATTGTCAAGAAGTGTTGTACCAACTTGGTGGTCAATTTGCCTGCCCTGATGGTGCTGAGGTGTTCCTGTATTCTAATTTTCACCTTGCGGGTGGTAAGACCAATATAGTGCATGCCACAAGGGCACGTTAGCCTGTAGATGACGTTCTGAGTGTTGCAGTTGCTGAATGAATTCAGATGCCAGATCTTCCCATTACTCAAAGAGACATTCTTAGTAACGGTGGTGAGCTCACACACTGAGCATCCCCCACATTGGTAATGCCCTGGTGGAATGCTAGTGTCCGTGGACTTGGTCTGGGGTCGTGAGTGCACTAAACGGTCACGCAGATTAGTGGACCGCTTAAACGCAAATCGCGGGTGTGGCATCGTCATAGTTGGAGTATTAAGTAAAGGCCAATGTTTTCTGATGACTTGTCTGATTTTGGTAGACAAGGGGCCAAAGGTAGTGACAACCGGGATACATTCGCTCTTCGTTTTAGGTGTTCTTTCTAATAGAGCAGCTCTCGGGGTGTTCATGGCTCGTTTACGTGCTTGTTTGATGATCTTGGTGGGATATGATCTCTCCTCCAGCTTGTTGGATAGGACTTGGGCTTGTGTAATGAATTCCTCTGTAGACGAACAGTTCCTGCGGTATCGCAAGAACTGTCCCACAGGTAAGTTGTCTCTCAGTGCTCTGGGGTGATACGACCTGTAATGCAACAGGGAATTCTTGTCGGTTGGTTTTTGATGAACATTGGTGACAATCTTGCAATTTTCTGCCCTGATGTCTAAGTCCAAGTATGTGGCTGTGACGTCACTGATGGACCAGGTGAATTTCAGACAATCATCCAAGTTGTTCAACCACACGAGGAACTCTTCCAAGTCAGTCCTCGATCCCGTCCATATGCATAGAACGTCATCTATGTATCGCTTCCAGAGGACAATATTCCTCTGGAAGGGGTTGTCATGGTGTAGGACGTATCCAGCTTCAAATTGCCCCACATAGATGCACGCTAAACTGGGAGCAAATGTAGCTCCCATGGAAGTCCCGGACACTTGCAGATATAGCTGGTTTTTATAGGCAAAGAAGTTCCTTGTGAGGGCCAGTTCGACACACTGGAGCACGAATGATTGTGGGACATCATAGAACCATTCACACGATTCCAGGGCCCGTGCTGCTGCCACCAGCGTGGCTGCCTGGGGAATGCTCGTGTATAATGATTCGATGTCAATTGTCACCAGAAATTGATGCTGTGGGTCATACTCGATGTCTTGGAGGATCCTCAATACGTCGGTAGTGTCCTGGACGTAGGAGGGCTGCGTAATCACACATTCCCTGAGGAAAAAGTCGGCAAATTGGGACAATGGTTCCAGTGTAGATTGAATGCCCGAGACTATCGGCCGCCCGGGAGGGGGCCTTTGTGCTTTATGAATCTTCGGGACAATGTAGAAAGCCGGGACCCGTGGTTTATCGTTGATAAGGAAATCAGCCTCCTTGGCCGTCAGCCATTTCTTTTCTTTGGCCTCTGCGACCATAGTGTGGATAGTCGCCTGGAGGATCTTGGTGGGGTCCCTCATCAACGGTTGATAATTTTGGCGAGCACCCAAAAGCCTGGACACCTCGGCTTCGTAATCAACTGTGTTGAGCACAACCACTGCCCCGCCCTTATCTGCAGGTTTGATGGTAATAGTGTCGTTCTGCTGCAGAGATTGTACAGCTAGCCAGTCAGCATGAGTCATATTGCTGCGGTTGTAGCTGTGTTGCTGTTCCTCGAGGACAGTGATGTCCTGTATCACTTTTTGTTCGAAAACCAAAACCTCAGGGCCAATAGAATGCATGGGGGGACAGAATCGGGAGGGGCGTCTGAGATTAGTAGAGAAGACCGATGGGGCTTCTGCTTCCTTTCCCTCAAAAAATTTTGTGAGTTTTATTTTCCTCATTAAGCCATGCAATTCACTCCTCAATTTGAAGCTGTCATGCTTTGGTGTCGGAACATATCCCAAGCCCTTGTTTAGAACCCTCTGTTCATCAATTGTTAATACATGTGATGATAGATTGACCACAATGTTGTTTTCCTTCTTTGTTATTAGAGCGGTGTTCTGCCCCTGCTGCGTGTGATCCTGGGTGAGGAATTCTGCCACTGTACGTTGTTGTTGTGGCGTCCTCTGCCTCTGCCTCTGCCCCTGTGGCTGGTCCCTCTCTGGTCCGGGGGGCGCTGTTCTAAAAAATTCCTCAGGAGGACCCCTAGATCTTCATTGGACCTATCCGTGGTGTTGAACCTTACTCTTTGATTGGTGCCTGGGATGGAGCCTGAGGTGGAAGGTTGCTCAGTGAGGTCGTCATCCTCACTGCTCGTGTTATCAAACGTCCAGTTATTGAACGTGCGTCTACCTTGGCGTCTGCCACCCCTAGTCCCTCGTGTGTAAGATGGTAATTCTTGAGGTTGCTGGTAATGGCTGTCCTCGACATACGGGAATGCCCATTCGTGGCTGAACCTTTCAAGGTTCCTTTTGAGTCCCTTGATCTTTTGGTTCACCATATAGATCTGATATTCCGCCACATCATTCTGGATGATTGTAAATTGCTCCTTCAGATCTTTTATGGTGGTATCAGCTTTAAGAGCTGTTTCCAGATCTAGAATTTCCTTGAGGAGATCCTCACTCAGCCTTTTGGCAGTATTTATAATTAATACCAACCAGTCGCGGGTACACTTGTTAGCTATATAGCTCCAATCTACTCGAAACCGCTTGTCCTCCAGGAAAATCCTGGGCTCTATGCGGACTAGTAGACTGGCTGGTGCTGCCCCTGCTCTGAGGTATTCAGTCATGAGGGCGCCATGTAGGGCTATCCTGATTTGTCGTTTTTTAATGTTGGACAGTTTTTCCCATTCTTCCCTAGCTGAACCTACGCCACTCAAGGGTGCATTAGGGAGGAGTGATGGACCTGACAAGATAGAGGCAATGTGGTCGTCTGTGAAGGCCAAACAAAAGCGGTCCATGGTGTAAACCGGAACTATCTACGGGGGGTAGTGCGGAAAAAGGCGGACAGTACCTCAGCTATACTGTGCTGGACAAAGGACCTGACCGGAGACGTGAGATACCAAGTGAGTGTTCCCACAAGCTGTGGGAAGTGATCTGGTATGTGTGCCTAGAATGTGAACTTAAAAATTGCTCTCACGGCTAAGCTGCCGTTCTCATATCTCTCAAAACAAGGGAGCCTAGGGGGTTAAAGGGTAGGTGGCCCCCCTCTCAAAGTCATGAAATACAACAAGACCTACCCCGTACACAAATTTATTTAAAAATTCTTAAGTAGTGCGCAGGTACTCAATGTCTGTAGTGCCTGCCTCGCTCTCACTCAATGGTGTTCTTACCACATATATATAAAAAGAGTTGTTGACCGCTATAACCGGGTGCAGTCACTTGGCGGTGGCAAAAACAACGTGATACTTAGTGTTAAAGAGTTTCCCCATCCTGTAGTGCTGTAAAAACCTGCTAGTGATCAGATCAAAACCAAGGAAGGTTAAAGAGGTAAAGAAGGTGTGATAGGGCGTCAGCGCCTCACGGAAGCAGCCCCAACGAGGTATATGTAGACAGGTACTCGCCTACTACCTCCTGTTGTCATCATCGGTCGCTGCCGCCCAAACAGAAGCAGTAAAGGTGGAAAGGAAATTTATAATGTGCGTCACTCAAACCCTCGTGATAGTCCTAATGACTAGTGTCTACAGGGCAACCTATGTATTGAAATGGTGTATACTAATCTACAAAGAGCAGGAAGTGTCGACCCAAATTTGGTGATTTGAGCCTGATCAGGACTCAAATCACTCGAAAATAAAACCGAGCAGCACTACACTGGCTATACGGTACTTTATTCTCAGCTGTGTCGCTGCTCATTTAAAAACCGACATGTTTCGTTGCCTTATTTACTTTACCGGCAACTTCATCAGGGCTGGGGTCGACTGGTCTCTCTGCAACGCTGGTGGCAGCAGCACGGGCCCTGGAATCGTGTGAATGGTTCTATGATGTCCCACAATCATTCGTGCTCCAGTGTGTCGAACTGGCCCTCACAAGGAACTTCTTTGCCTATAAAAACCAGCTATATCTGCAAGTGTCCGGGACTTCCATGGGAGCTACATTTGCTCCCAGTTTAGCGTGCATCTATGTGGGGCAATTTGAAGCTGGATACGTCCTACACCATGACAACCCCTTCCAGAGGAATATTGTCCTCTGGAAGCGATACATAGATGACGTTCTATGCATATGGACGGGATCGAGGACTGACTTGGAAGAGTTCCTCGTGTGGTTGAACAACTTGGATGATTGTCTGAAATTCACCTGGTCCATCAGTGACGTCACAGCCACATACTTGGACTTAGACATCAGGGCAGAAAATTGCAAGATTGTCACCAATGTTCATCAAAAACCAACCGACAAGAATTCCCTGTTGCATTACAGGTCGTATCACCCCAGAGCACTGAGAGACAACTTACCTGTGGGACAGTTCTTGCGATACCGCAGGAACTGTTCGTCTACAGAGGAATTCATTACACAAGCCCAAGTCCTATCCAACAAGCTGGAGGAGAGATCATATCCCACCAAGATCATCAAACAAGCACGTAAACGAGCCATGAACACCCCGAGAGCTGCTCTATTAGAAAGAACACCTAAAACGAAGAGCGAATGTATCCCGGTTGTCACTACCTTTGGCCCCTTGTCTACCAAAATCAGACAAGTCATCAGAAAACATTGGCCTTTACTTAATACTCCAACTATGACGATGCCACACCCGCGATTTGCGTTTAAGCGGTCCACTAATCTGCGTGACCGTTTAGTGCACTCACGACCCCAGACCAAGTCCACGGACACTAGCATTCCACCAGGGCATTACCAATGTGGGGGATGCTCAGTGTGTGAGCTCACCACCGTTACTAAGAATGTCTCTTTGAGTAATGGGAAGATCTGGCATCTGAATTCATTCAGCAACTGCAACACTCAGAACGTCATCTACAGGCTAACGTGCCCTTGTGGCATGCACTATATTGGTCTTACCACCCGCAAGGTGAAAATTAGAATACAGGAACACCTCAGCACCATCAGGGCAGGCAAATTGACCACCAAGTTGGTACAACACTTCTTGACAATTGGACATAACCCCAGAGATGTCAAATGGGTAGTCCTTGAACGTGTTATGGGCGATTCCTACAATATGGAAGCAAGGCTTTTGACAAAAGAGGCCCGCTGGATTTACCAGGAGAAGGTAGACCAACAGGGACTCAATGACCTCATTGAATGGAGTAAGGTGGTATTATAACATCTGTCTACCACCATAAATATAAAAACAACATTACGTCATGGTTACACATTCCTATGTGCGGTCATCGACCTAGTACTACCTCCACAGAACCAAGCGGAGTCAGGCATACACTCCCAAACCCTCTGACGGGGGCGTGGTTGAGATGTAGGATTCCACCACAACCATTACCGCCCTTATAAATAGCCTTTTGAAGAGTAGATATGAACACACCGGGCTAGACGCATAAATACACCTATTGCTCGCATTGCACATTATTTAAGCAGGGAGGAGGTTGTCACATCATACTTTGCCTTTTCTTTCCCTTCCTTTGAGTCAGGAGCTGACACTAACATTCCAAATAATCAGGTAGATAACTACCACAGTGCATTTGATAGTAGCGGTTTATCTAAGATGGCAGCCCACCCCTTCAAGAACTCTTTGCGCATGCGCGGCACCCTTAACAACTGAATGCGCATGCGCGGCCACCGCACGAATTACACATTTAAATAGGAAGCGGGCCACCTCCCTTCCTTTGAGTCAGGAGCTGACACTAACATTCCAAATAATCAGGTAGATAACTACCACAGTGCAGTTGATAGTAGCGGTTTATCTAAGATGGCAGCCCACCCCTTCAAGAACTCTTTGCGCATGCGCGGCACCCTTAACAACTGAATGCGCATGCGCGGCCACCGCGCGAATTACACATTTAAATAGGAAGCGGGCCACCTCCCAGTGATCGAGGGTGAGTCCAGTACCGACGCTCAGACTGATGAGGTAAGACCCGGGACTCCGGGCCAAGCAGGGGGTGCTCTCTTCTTCACGTTAGATAACGAGGGCAGGACGCATTCTCCACGAGGAGGGGGGACGGCAGGGTGTTCGGTAAGGCTTAACAAGCACACGCTGACTCAGCCGCGTAGTAGCAAGTTAACATGGACTTTCAAATAGCAGGCAACCATGTTGAATATGCTAGACAGCGCTAGTTGGTATCTATGTGTAACCGCTTAGGAAACCAATTATAGCACCAAAGCATTCAATGGTGAATTCAGAACTCTTAATTGAGACATTACGGTAGGGCTCGGCCAACACTTGGATACAGCTAAAGAGCTGAGACATGACACTTAAATTGAGGTGTCTCAACAGTTCTTATACCAACTTTTAAAGCCTACTGTGTGTGATATATGTATGTTTTACGTGTGCACTTTTCAGAAACGAAGTTCCGCAGCTCTGAATGAAACAGCCAAAGGGTTGGTGCAAAATACCTCAGACACTTACACAATGAAGGTGCAGGTATGCTGCCAAACAGCATCTTGAGGGTAAATATCCCTGTTAAGCGTGAACCCATTGATATGGATGATGAGCATTTGCTCGGTAAGACCAGTTGTGACCGGGTGGGTGAGATACTGAGTATATGTGTTTTTAATTATGTTTCCCCCAGGTGCTGACCAAAAGTTATTGCTGGTTTACACCAGCGTTGCAGAGAGACCAGTCGACCCCAGCCCTGATGAAGTTGCCGGTAAAGTAAATAAGGCAACGAAACATGTCGGTTTTTAAATGAGCAGCGACACAGCTGAGAATAAAGTACCGTATAGCCAGTGTAGTGCTGCTCGGTTTTATTTTCGAGTGATTTGAGTCCTGATCAGGCTCAAATCACCAAATTTGGGTCGACACTTCCTGCTCTTTGTAGATTAGTATACACCATTTCAATACATAGGTTGCCCTGTAGACACTAGTCATTAGGACTATCACGAGGGTTTGAGTGACGCACATTATAAATTTCCTTTCCACCTTTACTGCTTCTGTTTGGGCGGCAGCGACCGATGATGACAACAGGAGGTAGTAGGCGAGTACCTGTCTACATATACCTCGTTGGGGCTGCTTCCGTGAGGCGCTGACGCCCTATCACACCTTCTTTACCTCTTTAACCTTCCTTGGTTTTGATCTGATCACTAGCAGGTTTTTACAGCACTACAGGATGGGGAAACTCTTTAACACTAAGTATCACGTTGTTTTTGCCACCGCCAAGTGACTGCACCCGGTTATAGCGGTCAACAACTCTTTTTATATATATGTGGTAAGAACACCATTGAGTGAGAGCGAGGCAGGCACTACAGACATTGAGTACCTGCGCACTACTTAAGAATTTTTAAATAAATTTGTGTACGGGGTAGGTCTTGTTGTATTTCATGACTTTGAGAGGGGGGCCACCTACCCTTTAACCCCCTAGGCTCCCTTGTTTTGAGAGTCCGTAATAGTTAACACAACAGAGTATAATTCTCAACCTTTTCAAAGCAATAAAGAGGGTGCACAAATGTTGGTCTAACTTGATGTTTCCATTGAAATGTATAGAGGGAAAGGAATATGCAGCTCCACCTCAAGCAAACAAGTTTTTGTTCTGATAAACAATGAATGCGAAATGGTCGTCAGCTGCCTAAAAACTATTGTCACTTTGGAGCTAATTTCAACTGCTGCGGTCTGGATTCTCTGAACACCTATAATGTGAAGAAACTATTACACAAACAAGCAAATTAGAATTTGAGAAAGTTGTGTTTCATAGCGAAGCTCTGTTATTCTTCTGGGAAATTGTGCTCAAATTAGGTCGATGGCAGTGGAGCCAAAAAAGCGTGTCTTTACAAATTGAAAACAAAACCAATAAAATAACACTGGTCTATTGAGCACTTCGCAAACCATACCACTGCGGGGAGGTTTTACTGTATAAGGCAACAGTTTGCCTGTAGCTCATCTCTTTTTTTCTTCTCTTTTTCAGCGACAGCAACTTGGACCGGAAACTGGAATATTTCTTGCCAGGTCTTGTTGAGCTGCTTGCTTCGTCGATTTTAATGAGTGGAATTTAAAAAATGCCAAGGCAGGGAGTCATGGGAGAAAGAGAGAAGAGAGTCCAGGCCAAAAGGGGAATTAGAAAACACATTTAATGAAGGCGAGCTTTACTTGCAGAATGCTCCAGGATACAGAGCCAGTCTAGAAGGATTAGCATTTTATTTGCTGTGAAAGGCTGGGAATGACAACAACATTAACGGGGAACTCCACCCCTCAAAACCCGTCTCGTATTCTTGCTTTGAAAAAATGTTCCTTATCGTGTAGGTGTTTTTTTTTTTTTTAAATATGGTCGGAAAAAAAACATTGTCATTCTACAGTCTACAGAGAACCCCGAATTTGTGTTGGGGCCAGCAGTTATTCCTCCTTTACTAAATAGGAAAAAATACATATCTGCAACAATGTGTCTTTAGCATGGGTATCCTAAATTGTATATGCTGAAAGAATCCTTCCTCACTTAGAGTCTTTAACATTTTTTCCTTGGCACCAAAAAACAACTCGCATACCTGGGGTAGAATATTTGTTGCAGTTTGCATTTTTTGGTTGACTTTGAAACTGTTCAGCTGCAGGGTCCTCAATCCACTGAGCTTCCAATCACAGCACCTGGAACCACCAAGACAACAGAGACGAGGGCCTGACATTCATCAAAGACAGCCCTTATTATTGCACCTCTGCCCCGCTGAATGAGCCAAATTTAAACAAAAAAAGTAAATCCCTGGAGGTTTCATCCAAATGTTTTCTCATAGCCCACCACTGGCAAAAAAACTCACATTTATGAAAAATCGAACACCTTGCGCAAAAGGTCTATAGATAAGTATGGGGTTGTATTTTGACTCCAACTTCTTCTTGTTTGTATCATAACTTCAATGGCCCTATTTCAGCTACCTCTGCTTGAATTCATATTTTGGCTAGAAATTATAACACTGACTGTACATTCAGCTTATTTTGAATTAATTACTGTATTAGGCTGTCTCTAGGTTTTGAACCCTGCCATCTCCAAGATTGAACCTTGATTACTTGACGTTGCAACCTTTGAAATGTCAAGTGCCCAGAGAGAGTACCTTTCTTTTCCAACTGGAGCGCATCACTACTAATGCCCCTGAGACACCAGTGGTAAGACATTGTACCCACCACTGATACTTCCCAGCAACCACTGATTTGCCAAGGAATTAAAAAAAGATCTTACATTCTTTCAGCCTCATCATTCACGCTTGAACTGACACCAGTAAGAACCTTATCACAACAGGGGCCCGAATCCCAAAGTTAAGTTTACATTTTGCTATGTAGGCACAAGTGGTAGTATGCCTACTATATTTCTGAATGTACACAAATGCATCAAATTTGCTCAATTGATAAAATATGTTTGCATTCCCAACCCACATACAAATATGCAAATGAGGACAAGTGTACCCTTCCATTTACGAGTATGATATTACTACAAACAGCACTGTGGTTGTAAAATGTCGTATTGCTACCAACTGTGTGCAGATGTATTGTTAAGCAGGTACTGCATAAAACACTGAATGGAAGGCAACATTGAACAAACCAGACATTACACATAACTATAATCACTCAGATGACGCCTCAGTCACAACTGGAAATATATATATAACCCCCGCTTACAAGGCTTTGCCTCCTTCTCCTTGTGCTGTATGTAACTCGAAGCCAGAGCCTTACCAGATCTGTGGTAAATATTTCATTACCGGTACTATTTTTTATGCGGTAAAGTCTAGTAGGAATAACTCAGTAAAAATAAGAGGCAGAATCCGTGGCATTAGAGGTTCTGAAAGGCTTTTATTCCTCTACAAAGGAATTACAGTTCGAACTGTAGGCTTCAAATTCCATCACCACGAAGGTTCAGGAAGGGAAGGCAATACATTATTGACAAGTAAAGATATTTATATAAAAAGCATTACATTAAGACAGATGCAGGAGGCGTAACAGCTGATAATACAGATAATGATACACATACGTAATGAAAAAAGGCGTACATATAGGCGTAACTAGAAACGTCATTAAACATGATGTCACAAGTGGGTGGATCCATAAGAGAATCCTGCAATGTCAGCAGAAAATACTTGGCAGAGATGCGCGCGCAGCCGCATGACGTGTGATTGACGTGCAACTAGAGGGTGAAGGGGACTTGACATTTAGCTCTACATGTGGAGACAGAAGTCTGGGGGGGTCATGTCAACCTAATTTCAAATCATATCTAATATCTTATGTTTAAAGAACTGTATTATCCAAAAGGAAAGGCCTCTAGGATGGAATCTATTCTATACTGACTGTTAGTGCGTGTACAAGCGTCTAAGTGTCTACATGAGATGCGAGGGGGCAGGAATCTTCCATGGTAACAGGGGCTATGAATTACTTGTATGAGGACAGTGAGGCCTGGCCCTTTGCTCGGTAGCTGGAAGAATGTTTACCTAAACTACTAGACAGGAATGCATCGGATGAGGAGCGGAGCAGATAATCTTGAAGGTGAAATACAGTTTTTGGCAGGCAACAGGCTGGATCAGGCACCGTTAGCCGCGCAGGGAGTAGGACAAAGTTCATGGATACAGATGCGGGCTCGGACTGGAGCTTTCAGAGGCAGAAGGCAGGAAAAGGCTTGATGGCAGAATTCAGGGCCTACTCGCCTGAATCTGTAAAATGTGGAAAGTGAACCACATAAAGTCGGTGGCCTTTCATACTTAGGAATGGAATATCTGACCCATTCATGGCGGATCTGAAAGAGGACATGTTGACGGTGGACGCACATGTATTTGCGTCTTCATAACTGGAACTGGAGGGAACATACATGTACTTGTAGCATGCACATGGAGCCGTTGGGGTCTACGATAGGGGACATAACTGATCACAAAATTCATATTTCCTCATTCCCTCCTTGTCCCCTACGGACCCTCAGGAGATATTGATCTTCATCAATCCATCGATCTGTTCATATAGCATCATTTGTTCTTCTTTCTTCTTCCGGGATCTTGAACGAAAACTTGGATGCGGGATACACGATGTGGCACACAGACCACAAATCGCTGGCCCACATTGTAGACATAAGCAGCAACTGAATAGTATGAGAAAGCCAATACCTAGGAAGGATAGGATCCTCCATCCCCAGGCTGACAACACGCTCCAGAACCAACCGGACCAAGTCCAGGTGCCTGGACTCTGGTGTATCTGGCTTATAATCTTATGAAGGCGAGTTATGGCTTTATATACTGACGGCGAATTTTCTGGTATGAAAACACAGCAACTTGATCCGATGACCCTACAAGCTCCGCCCCTATCGGCCAGGATGACGTCAAGGACAAGACGATTTTGAAGCACAACAATCCGCATCGCAGACTGCTCTTCTGTTAAATTGCCTAAGGCGGAAGTAGTCTCGTTCACTACTGCTTCAAGGGTTCTAGTTAATCTACGTATCAGCTTACTATTAGTGACTGTACCTATATAGGGAAAGAAACCTTTATTGAAATCTGTGTATTGCTCCCATGCCGTTTCAGTGTAATCGACAATCGGGAGATCTCTCTGCTGTCTATTGTGTACTAAATGGGTATTTCTGTGATAGTCAGGAGGGGCTAGGAAAACAGGTGGAAGAAGGAATGCTATGTAACAGGTACCATCCCAATCTAGAGGTAGACGTATATATGCAGTCTGGCCACATATGAAGTAGGAATGACGGGAAGCTCTAAATGTAGACTTGCCTTGATCACTGAATTTTATTACAGTGGTGCATTTACTATGGCCCATGTGTATGGAACCATTCTTTCTTACACATAATTCTCCTTTAACTGGAAATACTGACATAGCGGGCAAGATTGGTGTAGCTTCGGATTCAACATTCAGAATCATGAGGTTAAGTGTAAAGTTACCTAATCCATATACTTCATTTTCTAGATCAGTTCCTGTTCTTTTGGGAAGTCCCTCCTTGTTAGGGTAGCAGACTTTAAGCAAAACTAGGTTCAGGTTTCCCCATACCCAGTTGTCTTGATAAACTGCTGAATTTGAATCTAGGGAATTAATCAAACTAAACCATGCTCCACAGGAGCCATTGTGTGTGAACGGATACGGAAAGAGAGGCAAAACTCCCTTATAGTTCTGATAGGGAGGGAGTCGGCCACATATCCAACAATTTGTAGCATTGCTGGTCTGATGGGAGTGATGTAACATACTAATAAAAGTGTTGTTGCGCAGCGCAAATCTATAAGACAACTCATGCGGAGGTAATTCGCTAAAAGAATGTTCAGCAGTAACATTGTAAGCACGTTTGGAAATAGGGTAATACATATGTAGCAATACACTAGAAATGATGATCAAAAGACTTAGAAAAAACAAAATTAATAATGTCACTATGCAATGACTACGAAGCGATTTACAGTACGCATGTTTTCTAAGCTGTATCTGTCTATTTCTCTCTCTATTTCGGTCTAGAGGATACATGTCAGAGACAAATTCAACCGATTCACCTTGGAGAGGACTTAAACAATCAAATTGTCTGACTTGCTAGACCTTAGTTTCAGTTTATAGAGTTCGTTTTTTGTCTGTTCAACCAAGGGGAGCTTTGAGTCTGTCTGTGAGGGAATGCAGGGCTGAGTGTTCACATCGGACGGTAGTCCATAAAATTTCTTGATATGACTCGAGTGCAACCACCCTTTACGTCCCTCAACCTTCACGGCTGTCCTTGTTGTCAGCAAGACGAGTTTGGGCGACTTCCACCTGGGCTCCAACTGGGTCTTCCGGTCGAAATTCCTCACAAGAACCAGATCCCCTGGAACCACGTCATGGGGCTTCACCTCAGTGTTATCGGGAAAAGCTGCAGCTACCTGTGAACGACAAGATTGTATTGCAGACATCAAGGAAGCCAGGTAATCTGTCAGCATATTACAGTCAACATCAGTGATTTTACGAGGTATAGGCGTCCCCCACATATTTGGTGGTCTACCGAAGATCACCTCATACGGGGATAGCCCTGTTCGAGAATGTGCTACCATTCTCATGTAAAAGAGCGCAACTGGTAAGGCTACTATCCAATCGACACCTTTTTCTCTACATATTTTGGACAATCTAATTTTCAGAGTTTGATTATGGCGTTCCACGAGGCCTGCTGCCTCGGGATGTCGGACACAGTGGAATTTCCATTGGTAACCTAACAGAAGTGAAACGTGTTTCATTAGTTCGGATGAGAATGGCTGGCCGTTATCTGAGTATACAACACGTGGTAAACCGAATCGTGGGAAAAATTCTCGAACTAACTGTTTGGCAGTAGTCGGGGCAGTGTAATCTGAAACCGGGTAGGCTTCTGTCCAACGGGAAAGAGCACAGACAACTACGAGAACATATTTGAATACTCGACATCGTTCCATCTGGATATAATCCATCTGGAGGACTTCAAAAGCATGATCGGGAGGTTGAAATCCACCCTGCTCTACGGGGATGCTTTTACCTGGATTAAACTGACAACATATCATACAGGTACGTACTTTCTGTTTGGCTGCTGCTCGCAAGTGCTTGTTGAACCAAATGTGTTGAATGCTGTCTAGCATAGCCTTTTCTCCTAGGTGCGCTGGACTATGTATTGTGTTAATGATGACTTGAACCATGGAGTCGGGAAGAAACCATATAGATTTTCCCTTCGTCATCCATCCTTGATCCGTTTGGATCCCTCCTAATTCAGTCCATTTCTTTATTTCTTCTGGTGTAGCATGTGTCTGTATGTCAATTACATCAAGGGCGGGATCCTTAACTGTCATGCAATGTGTTGGTGTCGGAACTATTGTCTTTGTCGTGTCAGTTGTATGAGTCTGATTCTGAGCAGTCTGTTTAGCTGTTCTGTCAGCTAGGTCATTACCTTGAGAAATGATATCGGTAACTTTGGTATGGGCTTTGCATTTCATAATCGATATTGCAGTAGGTAGATGAATCGCGTCTAATAGAGCTTGAATGAGGGGTCCGTGTTGGATGTGGGCACCGTGAGAAGTTAAATAACCTCTCTCTCGCCACAGTACGCCGAAGTCATGGACGACTCAGAATGCATAACGTAAATCTGTGTATATGTTGACTTTCTTATTTTTGGCTTGAATACAGGCTTGTGTCAGAGCGATGAGCTCTGCTGCTTGAGCTGACAAAGTGTTAATACAATTTGTTTCAATGACTTCAGTGTCTGTTGTGACTGCGTAAGCGGCCACTAACTCTCCTGTACTTGTTCTCATACATGAACCATCTACATACAATGTCAGGTCTGGATCTGATAAAGGGATATCTGTTAAGTCTTGTCTGGGTTTCGTCGTGATAGTAATGACTTCAATACAATCATGTGCTAATGGATCTGTTCCGTTTACTGGCAAAAGTGTGGCAGGATTTAATGTATTACAACGTCTGATTTCTATGTGTGGCTGAAACAATGTTAATTCATAACCTGTGAGTCTTGCTATAGTCAAGTGTTGTGTTTGTGTGCGGTTCAAGAGAACCTCTACTGCGTGTGGTACTTGTACTGACAATTGATGTCCTAACACTATGGCATCGCTTTGTCTGATTGCTAAAGCTGTTGCTGCCACTGATTTCAGGCACGCAGGAAGAGCCTGAGCTACTGGATCTAATGTACTAGAGAAATAAGCACATGGTTTGTGTGATCCTGCTTGTTCCTGAGTGAGTACTGACAAGGCAGTACCTTCGCGTTCTGTAACAAATAGTGTAAAAGGCTTACTGTAACATGGTGTTGCTAAAACAGGTGCTTGGCATAAAGCTTTCTTTAAGCTTTCAAAGGCATGTGTATGTTCTTGAGTCCAAGGGAGGACAGTCGATGTGGCTGCCTCCTGTGTTGTCAACTGGATGAGTGGTTTTGCTAGAAATGCATATTGAGGGATCCACTGCCTACAGTATGAAGTGAGGCCTATAAAAGCCCGCACCTCCTTTTGTGTCTTGGGTGGTGACATGTTAGCAATTAACTGGATGCGATCAGGTGTAAGCTGTCTTCCCTCCTTGGACAGCGAGTGCCCAAGGTAAACAACTTGCTGGACACAGAATTGCAGCTTAGAAGGGGACACCTTGTGCCCCTTGTCGGCCAGAAATTTTAAAACCGTCAGTGACGCTTTTTCACATTCAGGTTCGCTTCGGGCGGTGATCAGCAGATCATCGACATATTGAAGCAAGGCAGTGTTAACTGGCATGTGGATACTGTCAAGTTCTCGTTTCAGTGCTTGGCTATAGATGCTGGGGCTTTCTGTAAATCCTTGAGGTGCGCGTGTGAATTTAAAACTTCGTCCATTTAAACTGAATCCGAACAAATATTGACTTTCCGGATCTATTGGGACGCTAAAGAAAGCATTCTTGAGATCAATTACAGTAAAGAACGTTGCTTCTGAATCAATAGCTGTTAATAATGAAGAGATATCTGGGACCACAGGGTATTGTGGTACAATACATTTATTTAATTCGCGCAGATCAATAACTAATCGATATACTGGTGGTGCTTTTGGATCCGATCTTTTAAGAATCGGAATTATCGGGGAATTACATACATTGGAGTCGGTTTCCACAACCACTCCTTGTGCAATGAGCTCGTCAATGATTTGCAGCAAAGCCACAACAGCATCTGGTGGTAACTTGTATTGTCGCATTCGTGGTAGTACCACTCCTGTTTTTAGTGTGACTCGATATGGTGTAATGTTCATGCAACCAACATCAGTGGGGCCTTGTGCCCATAAATGCGTAGGTAAATTCTGCAGCCGGTGATCCATGTCTCTGGACACGTAGTGACCTTTGAAGTCACGTAAAAATAATCGTACTCCTTCCGGAGAACAACATATTATAGCTCCTAGAGCTTTCAATGTTTTTATACCTAACAAGTTTTCTGGACATGATTTAGTAAGCAATAAATCTGTAGTTCGTGTCAATGGACCAACCGTAAGTGGTAGGGGTTGTGTTACTTCATTAATGATAGGCTTTCCTGAGAATCCAAGGGAAATATTCTGTGAGCCTGAGAGGGGTGCCCCTGGAACTTCACTGCGTCGTATAGTTGTTCTGCTTGCCCCTGTATCAAGTAAAAACTTTCTGTCTTCCCCTAATAGTTCACTATGTACATAAGGTCCCTCTTGATCTACAGGAACCTCGATAAGGGGTAAGCCAACTTCCCTCTCTAGGCTATTTCATGTGTATCGCTGATAATCGGGATAATCAGTTTGTGCATACTGGTACATCTGTTGTGTCGTTGCTTGTGTTGCAGCAATAGGCTGCGCTTGTGGTGGTGCTACAGTCTGTTGTGGAGCTGTCTGTTGCGGAGCTGGCCTAGATTGTGCATGCTGAGGGATTTGTGGTTGGTTCTGATCCTGTCTAGGTGGACGTGGTCTTTCCTGGGTTCTACCCGTGGCGATATTATGTTTCAGAACTGGACAATCGTGTATATAATGACCTTGTTGTTTACAATAGTTGCATGCCCCTTTCGCCGGACCTGCGGAATCACCCTTTTTATGACCATCAGCTGGAACTGACTGAGCCACAAGCATTTTCATTTTCGTATCTTTCATGCGTCTTTGTTCATGTTCTTGTTCTTCTCTAATTCTATTGTGGTGATATTGTAACATCTGTAACATTTGTGACGGGGTGTTACCTTGCCAGGTACTCTCAAATTTCAATACTCTATTCTTAACTTGCGGCAGGGAATTTTCAACTAATTTTGTCACAAACAGATGTGGATATGACTCGCTACTCGCTTTTATGCCACTATTAATACCAAAACATTTTTCAAATCGGGAATAGAAATCACTAGTGTCTTCATCTTGCTTTTGTTTACAGGCTGAGATTGCACCCCAGTCTTCTTTTTTCGTTGTTAATAAACGTGGCAGTACCTGCACTAGTAATCCTGGTAGTGCTGTAGTCTTTTCCCCAAGCCCTGATCCTGCAGCTCGGGCCTTTTCTTCGTTTTCTAATGCTGTCCAATCTATCTTTTGGTCTCCCACCTCCCATTCCTTTTCTTTGAGTTTCTCGTAAACACCGGCAGGCATTAACACTTTTAATATTTTCATAATGTCGGGTTAGGTATACTCTCCCATGAGTAACATGTCTTTTATCTCACGGTGGAAACCTGCTGGATCTTTGTCATGGCTGGGTACTACTTTCTTCATTTCTAATAATTCAATTTTAGTTATAGGCGTGTACACAAACACGCGTGTAAAGTTATTATCTTCACCTCTGATTGGGTGTACTTCGCGTAAGGGATTCTGTCTATCTATGTGATACATTTTTCTTCCCATAGTGGGAACTGGAACATGTTCTGGGCATACGAAAACTATATACTGGTTTCGAAATTCTAGAATTTCTTTAATTAAATCAGTACCTGACCCTCTCCATTTATTCGTGAGTAATTCTGTCAATATGTCAGGTAAGGGTCCAGGATCGGAGTGTTGGCTTTTATATAATATAAGGAGGTGTTGAATCATGTATATACTAGCTAAACGCTGTTCGTATGGGGCAAGGTTCAGAAACGTGTGTGCTAGTGCATCATCACTGTATTTACTGGGACTGTCAGCCCATTGTACTGCTGACCTGGCTAATTCTTGTTCATCCATGGAATCGAGCATATTGAGGAAAATAAAAATCTATGAGGCCTATGTGTCCCCATGTGCCCCCCCCCGAACGCTTATGTGCACATACATGTAACCTATGTATTTCCCCTCCATGGCCTTTCTATCATGATGCTTATGCTATAACGTGGCCTGCCATCATCCAGTCTCCCATGAGAGAAACGACAAATCTGTATTGAGGCCTACACGTTTTTCATCATGTTTTCCTGCATTTTCATGAAGCCCATGTTTATGGCTCAGCCAGAGCCGAAAAGAGGTTTCATGCCTCAGAACGCTCTGAAAGCTGCAGCTACGTATCCTTGGCCTTGCACACTTGGGCCTCAGCCAAAGGGGCCCCGACCGAGGTGCCGAGACAGTATTGAGCACGGTTATCTGCTTACTCTTACTGAAACCACATTCTTGCCTGGTGAAGGAGGAATGAACGCGACCCATCTGCAAGGAGGGAGCCCAGCCCTACTGTCTCTCTTTGTGAGATTGCAAAGCTCACGTCAGTAAAAAGCCCATAGCCCCCATGTAAGGCCTCTGCAGTAAATGAAGTAAATGAAGAAATAGATGCCACATCGGCTCTTGGTGATGAGCAACCTATGTCACAAATCAGTCCCTGCTCCAGACATCGGATATCAGATAATACAAGATGTGCTGGTCGTCCTGACACTGAAGGCCTCACTCACTGAAGGCCTCACTTCCAGACTTGTCCGGTTGCATAGCAACCCTCCCCACATCAGTTACACGTCATGCTCGAGTTGAGCACAAGTAAGGCAAAGTTCCAGTACAATTCCAGCAGATCACGCAACCCCCTCCAGGTATCCACCCACACATGACAAATTACCCATTATCATCAAGTGGACGCCCACATGGACGCCCACCTTCACGCCTACTTACACGCCCACATGCTCTTATCTCATTCTCTCTTGCTCTTTTGCTTACGTACAATTGAGAAATGTATATATACTGTACTCTGTGAATAATGTTTTGAGAATATTGAGAATACTTTTGAGTCCCTTTCCAGATCCTTTTTGGTGATGGTAATATTCTCCCTTTGACTCGAGTTATTGGAATAAAGCCCTTTATGAACCTGATACCACAGACTCAGCCTCTTGCTTTATGCATGATCTTATTTATAATTTAAAATTCTGAGAGCGTAATATTTTATTTACCACATAATGGCGCCCGAACAGTTACATCTCTTTCCCCACACGCCGGAGATGAAGGTCCAGTTTTGCCCCCTTCCATAGCCATGACGGACTTCAAGCGCGCACGTCGCGGGTCTTCCCGCCAACTCCCTCAGGCCAACGAAGGGGACAGACTGCGACCAGGCATCTATACGAGGCGGTGAGGAACGCAGATTGTCCTACCCAGAGCCCACCTGCGAGAGAGCTGTGTCCGAGGTATACAGAGGCCCACCAGATTCCGAAGTTCCGAAGTATCCAAGTCACGAGTCGAGTCCAGTCCAGTCCAGTTTGGTCTAGTCCAGTTCAGTTCCGAGGCCTTCCGTTCCGTGCTACCCGGTGAGTACCGTTGCTGGGGAGGCAGTTAGACGTGCACATTAGGTTGTGCCGGTCAAGACGGGTTTGGGTACACAAATCCGGTCTGCACTGTTTCAGCAGTGTATCTGTACTGTTTAGCAGTATATCTAGTATGTCTTGCATATAATTCAGTATTCTCTAGTGTTAGTATTATGTCAGTAACTAGTTTCCTATTAGTTATCATCGTTCGTTAAATGTTAAATGTTAAATGTTTTAATATGTTTTAAAAATTGTGGTATGAATGAGTGTTCATTATTGTGTTTATTGTAATTTATTGTGTTCAAAATCAAGTAGCAAAGTTTAAAGATGCCGTTCTTTTCAAAATTAAGACAGATCAAAACTAGAAAAGGGGTACTCGAGGAAGCTGTTCCCATTCCACCTAGGGACACTCCAGGGTACTTTATGTATCATAAGCTTGGCCTAGATGCCGTATTATATCTCGATTTGTGGGTGGACTACACCAAGGATTTAGCAGAGAATCAGAGATGGCCCGCTGTTGGGACATGGGATGCAGTTGCATCATGAGAGTAGAAGAAGCATTATGGAAAAAGAAAGCCAGACAGTCACAGAAAAATGCCATTGAATTATGGCGTAAAGAATGGCATAGACGCACAGAGAAAGCGCTCAGAAAAGAAGAGAAAAGTAGGGAGGATTCAGACAAAGTCCGATAAAACGTATTAGTTGGGGAAGGTATCCGAGTAAAAGCAGAACAAGTAGACAGACAACGAAACACTCTTATGAAAGAGAAAATGTAGACCAGCTTGGAAGGATGCCATTGAGTTTTGGCGCAAGGAGTCACATAGGAGGACAGAGTAAGTGTTTCACGAAGCAGAGGGAAGTAGACTGGAGTCTGGAAAAGCCAAGGAAAAGATGTTACAGGAGGAAGTGGAGCAGGTAAAATGAGCGCAGGCTGACAGAGAAAGAAATACTGACGTTGCTGGTATTTATCCCGTCCTTTCAGAGGACCTAGCAAGAGTGGCCCCAGTAGAAGGTCCAGTTAGAGTGCCACCGCAAGTACCACTATACATATAATAATGACATAGTAGCCCAAAGGTTCTTGAACCTCCCACCAAACGAACAGCGCATAGCTGGTGTTTTCATGGTCCAACATTTGATTACGTTGTTAAAAGGGACTTGAGAGGGGTGTAGCTAGGGTAATAGCAACACCTGTGATTTGATGACACCCCTAATGTACAAAGTGTTAACGAAAAAATAATTAGTGAAAAGTTTAGCTTGAAAAAAGAATTGTGGGTATTTCGAATTTGCAAATTGTTCAAGAATACAGGTTTGTGTTCTTGGTGGTCCAGTGAGCCAATGTGCTGGGTCAAGTCGGTAAGATTATGACCCCCTGAGAGCAAATTGTATGTAAAAATAATTTTTCAATTGGGCGAATTATTGCAGTTTTTATGGAATTGAGTAGTCTTTTTGTCTTTGACAGCTTCAGAGTGAGGAGAAGGTGGGGGCTGTGTAGAGCAGAATGTGATACAGAAATCGGAGACAGATTCTGACCTTTTAGCCAGTGTAGGTGGGGGCCGGTGAGAGGAGCAGAACAGAGGCACTGCTTAGAAGGCTTCTCTGACATCGCATCTGTGTAATGCCTGCAGCCGGAGAGCCTTGGGGGCCAGGAGTAGGAAAAACAAAAAAGATGGCTGGCAGCCCAGGCTCAGGCCGCGCTGAGGGGCTATTTTTAGCTTCTCTGATAAGACAGGGCAGCTGAGAAATGTAAGTCGAGAAAGATTCCCTTGGTCTATTCTGTGCAAAACGAGTGCCCCGAGGAAATGTCTATGGAGAAGATTTGTTTTATTTTTTAGCAATTGTTATATTGCTTCTGGCCAGAAAGTAAAATGTTGCTCTTGCTTGGAATTTTAAGGGCTATGTGCCTATATAAAAACGATTTTCAAATTCAGACATTTTTGAATTGTGGCCACAAGCTGCCACCAGTTGCATTGGATAAATGATCCAGTGGTTACGGGTCTGTGAGGAAAGATGGGAGATGCATCTTCGACTAGGACATGAGGGTACATTGTGTACAAAGATGCATAGCTCATTTTTATAAAAAAAAAAAGACAGGTTCGTGTGTTCTTCATTTTTGATTATTGTTGCTGATCCTGTGTGTCAGACTTGACACGGTGATTTCAGATGGGGGTGTATAGGGCAGGTAAATCAGTTATTGATTATAAGCCTGACAAATTAAGCAGGCCAGAATGTTCGCCTCTGAGCTGTAGGTACTATAATTGCGCATCGCTGCTCATTTATATATGTTAGTGTAATTGTCTATGCTTTCTGTGCTTGGTATACTGATGGCTTGGCATATGTATTTTATATATGTTTTGTTTTTGTGTTGTATTGACCAGTATGTTTGGCATTAATACAAGTTCTCCTGGGCGTTACAGAGATGGACGTGACGACGTAAATCTTTGCGCTGCGCTTGGCTGGAACTTGTTCCCAATTACTAAATTTCACAGACATGATATTACCTTTATCATGCTGTCAAAATAGCGGACAACACGTTATCAGTGTATGTCTAATTGGTATTGGAGATGAATAAAAGAAGAAAGTAGTTATGCAAGACTTAAATATGTATCACATGACTGCCTTTCTCTTATAGACAGGCAGCCTCGGTCATATGTTTCCAGATTGGACATTAAGGAACAATTATGATCTGTGCACTCGCATCTTACCTCTTGAAAGGCCTGTTTTAAATAAGGACTGCCACCCCAGAGTGACAAATGAGGCTCGGTATTTAGGGTAATGAGAAAATATCTGACAGGATTTCCTTTTTAAAGTTTGCTTTAGTAAGCTCATTCTTGTAAGTGGTGGCCCCAAAAGTTGACTTGTTTTTAAATTAGGTTGTTTATTGTGTAGGTGGAAATTATTGCAAAATGACGGATTTCTTTAGCAGATGAATTATTAATTATCAACATTAACAACTGTTCTCAAACTTGGTTTTCCGAATATTTAGGTAATTTAGCATTCCTATTAGGCTGTGTATCTCCTATAATTTTGCTTACGCCCAGTAGCTACACACAGGGATTAATAGTGTTGACAAGACACAGGGTTTGATAGTGTTTGACAGCAGTGAAATCTGTTTCAGATTTCCTCCTGTCAAAAAGGGGGGGAAGGAGGAGAATATTGGCTTTCTGCTGGCCCCTGAGGAGGTTCGCTTCCCGCTAGCCCCTTAAGAAATTAAGCCCCTTAGAAATTAGCCCCCTTAGAAATTAAGCCGAGGAAATAGGTATGGTGCTTTCCCCTTTTTCTCATGTTTTATTGTGATCTTTCAGGGGAATTAGTCCAAGCCCCTAATACAGCTTCTACTAAAGTCCTCCCTTGGACACAAGAACACACTGTGGCATTTGAAGAATTAAAGAGAGCTTTATGTCAAGCACCAGTTTTAGCAAACCCTGATTACAACAAATCGTTTATGCTTTTTGTGACAGAGCGGGATGGAACAGCACTATCTGTCCTAACACAAGATCATGCAGGAAAACACGAGCCCTGTGCTTATTTTTCTAGTACATTAGACCCAGTAGCACAGGCTTTGCCTGCGTGCCTAAAATCAGTTGCAGCAACGGCCTTAGCCATAAGACAAAGTGACTCGATAGTGCTGGGCCACCCTCTGACAGTACAAGTACCACACGCAGTAGAGGTTCTCTTGAACCGGACACAAACACAACACCTGACTGTAGCTAGACTGACAGGCTATGAGCCAACGTTATTTCAACCACACATAGAGATCAGACGATGCAACATACTGAATCCTGCTACCCTTTTGCCCTCCAGTACAGAAAGCGTTTCACCACACGACTGTGTTGAAGTAATACATACCGTGACTAAACCAAGACAAGACTTGACAGACGTTGCACTCCCAGACCCCGACCTAACACTATAAGTTGACGGCTCATGCATGAGGACAGGGGTGGGAGAATTAGTGGCAGCATATGCAGTGACTACTGATACTGTAATAATAGAGACTAAAAGAATAGACATATTGTCAGCACAAGCAGCAGAGCTCATCGCCCTGACACAAGCGTGTATAAGAGCTAAGCACCTGAGAGTAAACATTTACACCGATTCTGTGGCGAGAAAGAGGTTTCTTGACCTCTCATGGGGCCAAGATACAGCATGGCCCCCTTATTCAAGCCCTACTGGAAGCAATATATTTACCAACAGCCATAGCTATCCTAAAATGTAAAGCACATACTAGAGCCACAGATACCATTTCCCAAGGCAATGATCTGGCAGACCGAACAGCTAAACAGACAGCTCAGACCCCACTAGACATGACAAAATCACAGATACTATCACTGTCCAAAGCCATGACAGTTAGGGATCCTTCCAAGGATGTACAAGACATACAGACACATGCTACTATGGACGAATTAAAGAAATGGTCGGAACAAGGAGGGGTACTGACTGATCAGGGTTGGATGAATAAGGGCAAATCCACATGGTTTCTTCCTGATTCGATGGTACAAGTGATTATAAATACCGCACATAGTCCTGCACACTTAGGAGAGAAAGCAATGATAGATAGCTTACAGAATATATGGTTCAACAAGCACCTGCGTGCAGCAGCGAAACAAAAGGTCAGAACATGTATGATCTGTTGCCAATTCAATCCAGGTAAAGGCATTCCGATGGAACAAGGTGGATTCCATCCACCTGACCACCCTTTTGAAGTGCTCCAAATGGATTATATCCAAATAAACAGATGTAGAGGTTACAAATATGTCCTGGTACTAATGAAGCAGGTGTCCCTTGTGTTAGGGTATACCTGGAAATTCCATTGTGTGCGACATCCTGAAGCAGCAGGCCTTGTAGAAAGACATAATCAGACATTAAAAATTTGCGCAGACAAAGGTGTAGATTGGATGGTAGCCCTGCCGGTTGCCCTCTTTTACATGCGAATGGTAGCCCATTCTAGAACAGGCTTATCTCCCTATGAAGTGGTCTTTGGTAGACTACCAAATATGTGGGGCACTCCAATGCCTAAAAGATTACTGATGTTGATAGTAACATGCTGACAGATTACCTGGCTTCCTTGATGTCTGCACTACTCTCTTGTTGTTCGCAGGTTGCTGCCGCCTTCCCTGACAACACCCAGGTCAAAGAATACTCCATCGCTCCTGGATGGAAGGCGCCAAAGTCAGTGCTCTGGACCACGGGGACGGCCGTTAAAAGTCAAAGGGCGGAAAGGATGGTTGCACCTTCACCACTCTTTTACAAAGGAAAGACTTTGAACACCATTTTCTAGAGGAGACTCCCCAGAAGTTTCCACAAAGCTAAACTTAGATCTAAAAAGTCAGAACCCGTTTGATCAATTAAGTCCACTAGGTGGTGAAGCGGTTGAACATGTATTCTGGCTTGCATAAGATCTTGGACAATAACATTGATAAAAAACAAATACTGTAAAATATTACGTGGTAGATGTATAGTGACTGTAATTTTTCTATCTCTTCTGTGCATCACGATAATATGTATCAGCTTAATACTACATGCTATTTTTCCTCCTATTGCCTCACTCTTATACTCCTCCACTAATGATACCATAAAGCACACATTTAGTGATCTGCCATCCTATGAGCTATCATATCGACTTGCCTTACGCAACAATACCTTTATTCAGATGCTGCACCATTCACATCAGACTAGCAATGCTACAGACTGCTGGGTCTGTGGCCGATTTCCCCCGTATCAGAAGGTAAAGGGAGTGTTGCCTCTTTTTCCTTTTCCGTTCTCCCATAATGGTTCTTGCGGAGCATGGTTTGCCTTAATGACATCCATCAACCGTGATGCCAAAGAATACAAAGCAATAACAAGGCTCCACAAGATTGCCCAAAACATACATCAAGACCCAGGCACGTGGACATGGTCCGGTTGGCTCTGGGGATTAATATCGGCTTGGGGATGGAAAGTGTTGACCGTCTGTGGGTTGATACTATTAATGATATTCAGTTGTTGCCTATGTCTGCAGTGTGGCCCGGCCATTTGTGGCCTGTGTGCTACTGCATGTGTTCCACATCCCTATTTACAAAGCATTGAAAATGGAAAAATAATGCTGCAAGAACAGATCAACTGTCTCATTAAAATAGACGTTACATAGGGGGTTCACTAGGGTACAAGGAGGGAATGAGGAAAATAAAAATCTATGAGGCCTATGTGTCCCCATGTGCCCCCCCCCGAACGCTTATGTGCACATACATGTAACCTATGTATTTCCCCTCCATGGCCTTTCTATCATGATGCTTATGCTATAACGTGGCCTGCCATCATCCAGTCTCCCATGAGAGAAACGACAAATCTGTATTGAGGCCTACACGTTTTTCATCATGTTTTCCTGCATTTTCATGAAGCCCATGTTTATGGCTCAGCCAGAGCCGAAAAGAGGTTTCATGCCTCAGAACGCTCTGAAAGCTGCAGCTACGTATCCTTGGCCTTGCACACTTGGGCCTCAGCCAAAGGGGCCCCGACCGAGGTGCCGAGACAGTATTGAGCACGGTTATCTGCTTACTCTTACTGAAACCACATTCTTGCCTGGTGAAGGAGGAATGAACGCGACCCATCTGCAAGGAGGGAGCCCAGCCCTACTGTCTCTCTTTGTGAGATTGCAAAGCTCACGTCAGTAAAAAGCCCATAGCCCCCATGTAAGGCCTCTGCAGTAAATGAAGTAAATGAAGAAATAGATGCCACATCGGCTCTTGGTGATGAGCAACCTATGTCACAAATCAGTCCCTGCTCCAGACATCGGATATCAGATAATACAAGATGTGCTGGTCGTCCTGACACTGAAGGCCTCACTCACTGAAGGCCTCACTTCCAGACTTGTCCGGTTGCATAGCAACCCTCCCCACGTCAGTTACACGTCATGCTCGAGTTGAGCACAAGTAAGGCAAAGTTCCAGTACAATTCCAGCAGATCACGCAACCCCCTCCAGGTATCCACCCACACATGACAAATTACCCATTATCATCAAGTGGACGCCCACATGGACGCCCACCTTCACGCCTACTTACACGCCCACATGCTCTTATCTCATTCTCTCTTGCTCTTTTGCTTACGTACAATTGAGAAATGTATATATACTGTACTCTGTGAATAATGTTTTGAGAATATTGAGAATACTTTTGAGTCCCTTTCCAGATCCTTTTTGGTGATGGTAATATTCTCCCTTTGACTCGAGTTATTGGAATAAAGCCCTTTATGAACCTGATACCACAGACTCAGCCTCTTGCTTTATGCATGATCTTATTTATAATTTAAAATTCTGAGAGCGTAATATTTTATTTACCACAATATGGTACCCCCTTCGATCTCGGAGTAATTTATCAGCGGCTTGGAATAGGTGTTCAGGAGACCTTGTATTTAACATAGGGGCTTGAAAATGTCTATTACATTCTGGACGCATCGGACGTATCGGATCATTAAAACATCTCGTTTTATTAAAAGATCTTCCTTTACCTACATAAGCCATCGTTTCTAAGTGTCCTGTAGGCATTTCGTCCTCCTCTCCCTCTGATTCATGTTGATCTGACTCTAATCTTTCTGTATGTATTCGTTCTACTTCTTTGCGAATCTTACGGCACATAACTACTATACATGTCTGTTTATCATGTTTCCCTTCTGATATATTCTGGCCCCATCTGGTAAGTACTTGCATTTCCTCCTGATCCACCCCATGCCTATCTCTGTTTCTGATCACACAGTTTATGAAGAAGCGTAACAGTTGTCTCTGTACATCCACTTTCTGGTATTCCATAGCTTCGTCGATACTTTCAGGGCCTCGCCCTGATTGGACAAAGTGATATATATTGTCTAAATGTGCCACCATTCCTGGTAGCGTTGCTAAATACCTTGAAGCTCGTCGTATACGTAGTGATGACAACAGCATACCGTCCTGTCTACCGGGCACAGGATCATATCTACAATCCACTAGATGCTCTTTAAACAAGTCGGAAGTTGCTAGTTGTGGTGTACGTTCGTATGCTAAATCTCTAAGGGATAATTTATTTCCTCGGGGTGGCGTGGCAAAAATTTCTGTCGTACCTCCTGTCGCACCGTCTGAGGTGCTAGGCACGAAAGGATTTGTTGGATGTAAGATAGAAACTGTAGAGGTAGGAAAAGCGGTAGAAACAGATGGACCTGTGGGAATGTGCGTAGGAGTTTGTTGTTGCGGGGATACAGACGGATGATCTTGGCGTTGAGCACCATCGGTGGGCGGTGCGTGTGGCGGAGCATTAGCATATTCAGGAGCTACATCATCTAAATAGGAAGAAAGGAAAATATCTTTTGCTGTTTTGGGATGTGCTTTTATCGGGAGTAATGGAGGTGTCAAGTTTTTCGGTATTTCCGGGGTGGCCTGAGGTAACCCTTCGGCCAGAAGAGGATACATACCATTCATAAGAGTGTTTCGTTGTCTGTCTACTTGTTCTGCTTTTACTCGGGTACCTTCCTCAATTAATAAATTTTCTCGGGTTTTATTCGAATTCTCCCTACCTTTCTCTTCCTGTCTGAGCGCTTTTTCTGTACGTCTATATGATTCTTTACGCCATAATTCAATGGCATCTTTCTGTGACTGTCTGGCTTTCTTTTTCCATAATTCTTCTTCTACTCTCATGATGCAATCTGCATCCCAGGTCCCAGCTGCGGGCCACCTCTGACTTTCTGGTAAATCTTTGGTATAGTCCACCCATAAATCAAGAAATAATACGGCATCTAGGCCATGCTTATGATACATAAAGTACCCTGGAGTGTCCCTAGGTGGAATGGGAACAGCTTCTTCGAGTACCCCTTTTCTGGTTTTGATCTGTCTTAATTTTGAAAAGAGCGGCATTTTTAGACCTTATTACTTGAACACACTTAATACAATAAACACAATAATGAACAATCATTCACACCACAATATGTAGAACGTATTAAAACATTTAACATTTAACATTTAACGAACGATGATAACCAATAGAAAACTAGTTACTGACATAATACTAACACTAGATAATACTCAATTATATGCAAGACATACTAGATATACTGCTAAACAGTACAGATACACTGCTGAAACAGTGCAGACCGGATTTGTGTACCCAAACCCGTCTTGACCGGCACAACCTATGTGCACGTCTAACTGCCTCCCCGGCAACGGTACTCACCGGGTAGCACGGAACGGAAGGCCTCGGAACTGAACTGGACTGGACCGGACTGGACTGGACTCGACTGGACTCGGAACTTCGGAACCTGGTGGGCCTCTGTATACCTCGGATCTTGCTCTCTCAGCTAGACTCTGGTCGGGATACTTCGCACTTCTCACCGCCTCGTCTGGGTGTTGATCGCAGCCTCAGTCGCCCCCGCTTGGCCGGAGGGAGATACAGGAAATCCTGCAGGTACGCGTTTTTGTCCGTTCAGCTGTGGCAGGAGACCGGGCCTGCAACGCACCTCCGGCGCGTGAGATGAGAAAGTGTCCCTGTTCGGGCGCCAATTTATGTGGTAAATATTTCATTACCGGTACTATTTTTTATGCGGTAAAGTCTAGTAGGAATAACTCAGTAAAAATAAGAGGCAGAATCCGTGGTATTAGAGGTTCTGAAAGGCTTTTATTCCTCTACAAAGGAATTACAGTTCGAACTGTAGGCTTCAAATTCCATCACCACGAAGGTTCAGGAAGGCAAGGCAATACATTATTGACAAGTAAAGATATTTATATAAAAAGCATTACATTAAGACAGATGCAGGAGGCGTAACAGCTGATAATACAGATAATGATACACATACGTAATGAAAAAAGGCGTACATATAGGCGTAACTAGAAACGTCATTAAACATGATGTCACAAGTGGGTGGATCCATAAGAGAATCCTGCAATGTCAGCAGAAAATACTTGGCAGAGATGCGCGCGCAGCCGCATGACGTGTGATTGACGTGCAACTAGAGGGTGAAGGGGACTTGACATTTAGCTCTACATGTGGAGACAGAAGTCTGGGGGGTCATGTCAACCTAATTTCAAATCATATCTAATATCTTATGTTTAAAGAACTGTATTATCCAAAAGGAAAGGTCTCTAGGATGGAATCTATTCTATACTGACTGTTAGTGCGTGTACAAGCGTCTAAGTGTCTACATGAGATGCGAGGGGGCAGGAATCTTCCATGGTAACAGGGGCTATGAATTACTTGTATGAGGACAGTGAGGCCTGGCCCTTTGCTCGGTAGCTGGAAGAATGTTTACCTAAACTACTAGACAGGAATGCATCGGATGAGGAGCGGAGCAGATAATCTTGAAGGTGAAATACAGTTTTTGGCAGGCAACAGGCTGGATCAGGCACCGTTAGCCGCGCAGGGAGTAGGACAAAGTTCATGGATACAGATGCGGGCTCGGACTGGAGCTTTCAGAGGCAGAAGGCAGGAAAAGGCTTGATGGCAGAATTCAGGGCCTACTCGCCTGAATCTGTAAAATGTGGAAAGTGAACCACATAAAGTCGGTGGCCTTTCATACTTAGGAATGGAATATCTGACCCATTCATGGCGGATCTGAAAGAGGACATGTTGACGGTGGACGCACATGTATTTGCGTCTTCATAACTGGAACTGGAGGGAACATACATGTACTTGTAGCATGCACATGGAGCCGTTGGGGTCTACGATAGGGGACATAACTGATCACAAAATTCATATTTCCTCAGATCCTCCAAGTTCTAGAATGATTCCACTCACAAGGAAGACAAACTTCACAGAGGAGGAGAGAGACACTGCGGTGAACTATGTAGTTTTGCACAATAGAGAACTGAGTGGTAAGACTCCACACATCCTGAGTGGAGCACAGCAGACCCATATATGGCAGGATGTCACCTATCAGGTGAATTTTAGGTACGCACCCCAGACAACATAAGAAGGAAGTATCTGGAGGCGAGTGAAGGCCATTTTTGTAAGGAGACCAGTGTCATCTGTACTACCTGGCAGCAGACTTGGCTAACGTTGCTGCTGTAACATCTGACCACAACCAAGTCTGATATGGCTGTACAATGTTGTGAGAGCGAGAAATGAATACCAGGAGCTGGTTTCCTATTTCACCAGAGCCCGGAGACCACCTGAAAAGTAAATATAACTCTAGGCAAGAAAAGCATCCAGGGGAGAGAGAACTGGAGAAAAACAAAATATGGCAGCCTCATGGCCCTTCAAGGTGACTGCATCAGCTTTCCTTGCTGTAGATTCCTTCAGTGTTCTAGTATCGTTGTGTGTCTACAAGAATACATGATCTGTTTTAGGACTTGTCCATGTAAGGCATAAATATAACCATGCATCGGCTGAAATGGTAAGCCTCAGTCTTCTCCCCTACTTCTTAGTTTTCGGCTGTGCTGCGTGCCCTGAACAGGCACCCATGGTCGCAGCCATGACAGTTGCCTCCCCCTAGACTGAGTTTAGCCTCTCCATCATGAATCCAAGCCAGTTGCTTGGCTTGCCTGATCCAGAAACACCCATCATCAGGTCAGACTTTTTCTTAATACTGGTTTTGCACCACCTTTAAGAGACTTAAGGTTCCTTGGCTTGAATACAACACTTCCTAAATTCTTGGTGCCACAATATACTTTTTCGAACCTGCTATGATCTTTCCAAATCTCATTCACCTAATTGACATATGATTTTGGTTGCTAAATGGTGACGTTTATTTTTACAGCCTTGATGAAGACCTGTGGACGAAGCACTTGTTGACTGTTTTTCCGATGGAACTATAATGTGGATTATAACATAGAAATATAATTCATTAAAATAATATGGCACTATACTTCTTAATAAAACTGGCATTGGACTACATACACCATCTTTGCAGGAGTGCTTACATCTCACTGTTCACACGTAAGGAATGACTGTTTGCACAGCCACTCCAACCACATCTTTGGGTAACAAGATGTACCGATAGTTCAGCACCGATTATCTAATTGTTTTTACTAGTCCCTAGTGTTCATATATATATCTTACAACTTTCTGATTACATTAAGGATCAATTTTTGGATCTGCAGCCCTTTCCCCTTTGCTACCATTGCAATACATGTAAGATTGTCGGGAGAAGTTTCGTCCTTGTGGCTTTTTTCTCTAATCTGGGACTCTCTTAAGGAGACACTTGTCACCGGTTACATGCATACTTAGTGCAGGGTGGCATGGTGTCTATCTGCAGGGAAGACTAGCCAATTCTTTGGCAACCAGTTAAATAAAAATTAAGAGGCCTTCTAAATGTCCAGTTCATCACAGGAAGATGAGTCTAGGAGGAGAAACGAGATGGGGTGGAAAGCAAAATCCAATAGGAGAGAGCGCTACAAGACTGAACACAGAAACAACTCGTCTCTCCTAATCCCATGGACCTTGCTTAAGGTAAATCTTGGGAAATTGGTGGCTATAGTTAAAATACTCACAGTGTTAATGAGTGCATGCCACTAACACTGGATTTTCTAGGATGCGTTTTTAAACAGCTCTGTTATTTCTATCACATAAGAAACTATTTGCACGCTCACTGGAATTAAAAGGGAGTTTTGTTTGTGTGAACACTGGACGTTTGGGCGGCAGGAAGCACACTAATTAAATAAGAATTCATTCAGACCTGTTTGATATATCACTCTTTCGAAGGGAGACAGTGACTCTCCAAGAAATAGCTGACCAAACAGCTCATAAACTAAAGGACAAAATCTAAAGCAATGGGGTAACCCAGTATCCCTTCAGAACCTGGGCATTAACAATATAAGTAACAAATGGTTCCGTCGGGGCAAACAATTTCTTTGTGGTACTAATGAATAATGGGAATTAGGCACATAAATAATTAAAGAAAAGAGTGCACTTGAACACAATAGAGAGAAAACAAATTAATCCCACTGGAAAAATATTTTACTTCATAGTTGCAAAATTTAAAAAAAAATAAAGATATATGTTTTTTTCTGTTTTCACATCATCAGATAAAGGCTGTCCAAGAACCTTATTAAAAAATGGCACTAGTGAACATAATTATAGTGACTTAGGGCCCTGAGTTGAGGAGATCCATCGCCTGCATCAGGATGGCGTGAGCCGGCCCTTCTTTTCCCATACAGCTCAGGGCGGAGGAGGGGGGGAAGTACGTGCCCCTGTAATCTCGTATTGCCCAGGCCTCGCAGGGAGCCTGTTTGGTCAATTATGGCCCCTGTCAGTGGCTGCCGGGGGGGGCACGGAGACAGTCGTTCTTGGAGGCGGTGCACACGAAAAGACCCCCTGAGGCGGCGAAACTCACAGCCGAGAGGTCTTGTAACCGGCCCGAGCTTTGAACTGCTGCAGGGAGCCCTCACTGGCGGTATTGCGGCCCTTGGCCCCACTCCCACTGCTATTTCATTGAGCCTACAGCGCCGGGCCTGTCACACACGGTCCGGGTGCTCTCCTGCGGCCCAGCAAAGGACTCATCACTTTGACACCGGGGGTCTCTTTTCACGGACTGATGACTTTGTCTGTTCCTGGACGTCCCCCGGCCCACATCGCGATCTGCAGCCTATCGGGGGGAGCTCCACCGACGTTTGGTGGTGCCTGAGGGGGTACTGGCCTGGTCCCCTCTCTGTTCCCCTGGTAACGTTTGGTTTGCGAGGGTCGGGACATGGCTGGAGGTTGAGGCCCGAAATCAGCAGTCCAGGCCAAACAGAGTAAATTTGCATGGGACAAAGCCCCAGGTGCAGATCCGGGGGCAGGAGCGGCAGCAATCCGGAGATGAGGCGAGGGAACCTACACTGCAGGATATTCTCACTGCCATCACGTCTGTCCGTACCTCGTTCGAGTCACGGATTGATTCTATGTCCTCTGAAGTCTCCCTCATGCCGGCAGATATGCGCTCCATGAATACCCAATTGAAGGATGTGGAACTAAAAGCGAGCTCCCTGGTTGAAGACACTTCTGACCTGCAGCGCAAGATGGCCGACTTCCGGGCCCACACGACAAACTAGAGGCGCAGCTGGATGACTATGAGGGTCGCTCTCGACGCAACAATGTCCGCATTCTGGGAATCCCGGAGAGAGCGGAGGGACCGGCTGCAGACCTGTTTGTGGAAGAATTGATCACCACTTACCTCAAACCAAGCGGTCTCTCCAACTTCTTCTCTGTGGAAAGGGCGCATAAAGTGCTGGGCGGTAGACCAAGACCTGGCGTCCCTCCGAGGCCTTTTCTGGCTAGGATCTTTAACTTCAGGAATAGAGACATTATCCTTCAAGCGGCCAGATCGTCGCCCCCACTAGATTTCCAGAATAGCGAGATCACCTTTTTTCCGGACTTCACCCTTAAAGTACAGACACAGCGCCGAAGCTTTCTTGACGTCAAGAAAGCGCTTCGTGAAAAAGATCTGTAATACGCCATGCTCTTCCCGGCCAAGCTGAGGGTGGAATCCAACGTGAAAGCTTGGTTCTTCGCCATCCCAGAGGAGGCCTGGGACTGGTTGGATGGCTGGCGCACTGTGGGCCGGAAGGGCAACCGTGCCCGAGCAATGTGGAGCGACAAGGGCACAGATGGATCCGACAGCGGCTCGCTGCCTGGGGAACTGGAGGTGGCGTCTGGAGGGTCTTAATGACTGGTCTGCATGTTATTCTTATTGGAGGCTGGGGACTCCTTACTGACCTCAAGACTTGTTCGCGGTTAGGCCTCTCTCAGTGACTGAATTGCTCCTGATCCAAGATTCCAGTACTTATGGTGATGGTCATAACGCAATCCAGACACAGGACATGGTGGAAGTGCGTACGAAGCTCCGTATTAAGGTCAAGGAGTTCTCTGACCTGGCCACGGAGGCTGCCAAGATGCATTATAGGGCCACGCTCAGCAGAATCTACAATGTAGGCGATAAGGCCGGTAAATTACTGGCCTGGTTGGATCAAAGAGATAGGGCTCAACGAGTAGTGGTTGAGATAGAAACAGACTCACACTCTCACCTTACTGCACCACAAGATATTACGGATGCCTTCTGCCAATACTATCAGTTGCTTTACACATCCCAAACGTCACATACGTAAGAGGAGGCTTCCTCACTCTTACGGGATAGCTCGATGCCGTCGCTCACCGAGGAGGAGTGCTCAGACCTCAATCTTGACATTACAGTCGCAGAGTTTGAAAAGGCCATCCAAGACTTGCATGGGGGGAAAGCATCGGGCCCTAACTGTCTGCTGGTTGAGCTATTCAAGCTCACAGCGAGCAAGGCGGCGACTTATCTCACCGAAAATTACTATGAAAGTAAAAAAGAGGGTATCCTTCCCGAGGACCAACGCCTTGCCAACATTGTCGTAATCCATAAAGTGGGTAAGCCAGCCAATAAGTGCTCATCTTATCGGCCTATCTCATTGCTTAACTGTGAAGTGAAAATCCTATCAAAAGTTCTTGCCACTCGCCTGCTCAGGGTCCTCGCCCGCCTGGTCCATCCGGACCAATCGGGATTCATGCCTGCCCGTAATACCTCCCTCAACTTGCGCAGGCTCCATGGAGTGTTGTGCTGGGTTGACATGATGAGGGAGGACACTGTCATGGTATCCTTAGATGCAGCTTCGGCACTCAACACCATCAAATGGCCCTACTTGTTTGCAGTTCTTCATAAGCTCGGTTTTGGGCTTGAATTTATCAAATGGGTGTGGCTTCTGTATTATCAACCACTTGCCCAAGTGGTCGTTAACAATAGGAAATCTCCTGTTTTCGTTCTCGGCAGGGGCACCAGACAGGGTTGCCCCTTGTCTCCGCTTCTTTTTGCATTGGCCCTAGAGCCCTTGGCGACATGGGTTTCGCCAGGTGCCAGTCAAACGGGGTCTTAAATGGATGGCAGGGTGGGAGGACCGCATCTCGCTGTATGCGGATGATATTTTACTTTACTTGGCCTCCCCGGTGGCGTCCCTCAACGTAGTTTTGGATATATTTCACGTGTTTGGTAGGTTTGCGGGGTATTCGATAAACTGGTCTAAATCGGTGCTCTATGTCCTTTACTCCCTCGGGGTTGCCAATTGGCGGAAGCTGCCGACGGCTTTAAATACTTGGGGATCTGGGTCTCTAAAGACCTATCTAGATTCTGCAACTGTAATCTCCTGCCGCCCCTAGTGCATCTCAGATCCGATGTCCAACACTGGAAATCACTTCCGTTGACCCTTTTGGGACGAGCGGCCCTATTCAAAATGAGGTCCCTTCCCAGACTTTTATTACAGAACACCCCGCTTCCTGTCACAGCCTCGTATTTCAGGGAGATCGACAGTATTGTTTGGGACTTACTGTGGGAGGGTAAACCACCTCGCATTGCAATACATAAACTCACGTTGGGATGGTTTGACGGGGCATCGGACTCCCGGATAATAGGAAATACTATTGGGCATCGCAACTTGCAGCAATTAACCAATGCATGTACAGATCACAGGGGGACCCGGCTTTTCAGAGCAACAGGTGGCTCCTCCCGGGTGGCGGCTTCAAGGGTGCTTTATATGTAAGATCTTTGAAACCTGCTCTGACTGGCCCGACTGGACACGCGGTGCACGTGTGGAGGGTGGATACTAGGAGTCTGGGATGGGAGGGCAAGCTCACACAGGCCACGCCACTCTGGCACAGTGAGAAGCTAGGCAAAATGATCCACTCGAAGGGCTTCGATAGATGGATTCTCATAGGTATCTCCAAGGTGGGTGATCTGTGGAAGTCGGGTATGTGGTTCCTTTTCCCCGGTTACAGCAAGAATAAGACCTAGCCCAGTCTGAATATTTCAGGTATCTCCAAATTAGGCATGCCTTGCTAGCTGTGCTTCCCAGGGGTAGTGAACTCCCCGAATCCTCCCCACTCGAAGATAGGATATTAGACGGTAATCTACCGGAGAAGGCCATTTCACTCATCTACAAAAAATTCATCAACAACATGGCGGACCCCTTGACTCGCTGGAGAGCCAAATGGGACCATGATGTGGCTGGTCTAGATGATGAGGAGTGGCAGGCGGCAGTGGCCTCCCCTCGGGAGGTGGTCATCTCCTCCAGGCTTCGCCTGGTGCAGCTAAAGCTTCTCCACAGATCCTACTTGTCGGGCCCCTGATGGTCAGCATTGGTTACACGTTGGACGGGGGCTGTGAGCGACAGTGTGGTCAGGAGGAAACTCTTATCCATACCCTCTGGGCACAGTTATCCAGAGTTACTGGGAGGGGGTGGCGCGCCAGATGGAGGAAGCGTTGGGGCAAAAGATCCACTGTAATATTAAATTGGTTTTGTTGAACATTTGGGACTCTACTGACTTGAACTCCAGGAAACAAACGTGGGTCACTTTGGGGCTGATGGTTGCTAAAAGGAATATTGCCCGATTGTGGAGGTCACAGAACCCGCCTCACGTGGCTGATTGGGGCAAAGATATGGATTGGTGTATGGTCACAGAGAAGTCCATCTATGAAGCCAGGGGGTGCACGAACAAATGGACGCAAATATGGTGGCAATGGAATGTCCACAGGGGAGAGATTTGTGAACCCCCGAGATCCAGGGAGGATCCTATTGGTGGGACCTAATACTGTACAATTGAAACTGTCAATGTAATTTGTGCTAAATATGTTTTAGAGACCCATTTCATGTGCAAATCTTATTGCTATCTCACATATACCTGTATAGCCTATGTGTCATGCCTAATCTTCAAAAAAAGAATTAAAAAAAAAAAAGAATACCATTCCAGTTTCGGAGTAGCGTTCTGCTCACCGAAAAACGCGTCAACGCCTCGTCCGGGGTAGTAAGTACTAGATAAATACAATTATAATTCCCATCTTACGAACATGGTTTGTGTTACACTGCTGAGAACGCTCTCCAATCAGATTAAGCTATCTTGTAAACAGACTCCAAGTGGCCACCTCCGACTGGCAAGTGAAAGCAGACATTGTGTCCCGTTGTGCTACTATCTTCTTTCTTATAGCACTCAATCATCTTCCCTACCGGCAGCATGGAGTGAGGAAAGAGTACTGAAAGAGGCCAGATGGCAACAAATGACAAGCACACTTACAATTCCACTTCAGTAAAGCCTCCATCTTAAGACACTTATCTCAGTTGTAATACATAGATACACCTAAGCATGGCCATGACAATAAAGCAAATGGCAGATTCCCTTCCTGCAACTATAAGGCAGTGGTCAAAGTGTTTAAAGAAAAGTATGGGAACTGTGATCCTGGTTACAATTTAGGAGCTGCCACTAAGTGTGGGGGCAGGGTTAGAAACCTGTATTAAAAGAAATATATATTCTGTCATTTTTTGATGCTTTTTTACCTACAGATTACTGTATATAAAATATAATACACAGACCATAAATGAAGAATAAATGCAATTTAAATTTATCTGTGGTAAATTCATTTTATGGTACAAGAGTTTGGGTGGTTAATGCGATCACTTCAGACGTCTGTGGGTGTAATCGGACAGTCACTGATTTAAATCCTGGTCACTGGGAAAATGGTTACGTGTGTTTACGGTGCTAAGAGATCCAAGCTTATAACATAAATTAAGGTGAATAAGTAACTAGATTACAAAATATTTCACACAGAATATTAAATGGGTTGCACACAGTCACAAAACGTGCAAAAAGATTTTGCTTAAATGTTTACAGTGCTTTAAAGGGTTAGTGTTTTTTTTAGTAATAAGCTGATTGTACCTGGTGCAAACCTATTTATAGGTTTCCATTAAAAGGATAAATTCCAGATATTATCAAGTAAAGGTACTGCCTCCCACACACATTTACATTTCTTTCAGGTAGCAGGCAAACGGGAGAGAAGGCTTGTTTCTTCTTTAGTCGCCCACTCCTTTCTCTTACGTTACTGTAGGAGTCCCTTCTTCGCCCCTTTCAATCTCAAGGAACTCAATCGTCCATTAACGGTTGCTTTTTAAATAAAAAGTATGGTTTGTTCAAATGACCGTCGTTACCTGCCCACTTCGATCTCTGCTATAAGGACCTACTTACTACGCATGCCTCGCAAATAGTCTCAGATGTCAAAAATCCGCCCAAGAAAGACATTTATTTAAAAAAAACTATTGTCATATGAAGACCACTGTGGAGAAAATACAGAATTTGAAGGCCGAGAAGAACCGTTCAAAACAAGTGTGGATATTTTAAAGATATTAGAACATTTGCGGCGTTTTGTAAACGACATAAACCCTAAGAGTCATCCCACTTTATCATCAGTAGAAAAGAAATAAACCGCATTTTCCATTGTAACCCCTGTTCGCGTTAGCTGGCACGCGCGTGGGCGTGCGGCTTCCTTCTCTGAGCTGTGCTCGCAGGCAGGATGAGGAAGAGGCGGCGGGTGCATGCGCGCGCGCCGCCAGAAGCAAGATGAACAACAAATGGACTGTAGCCAGACCAGTGCGCCATCGACGCAGCAGTGCGCCATCGACGCAGCAGTGCACACTGTGGGCAAGATGCTGGACGTAAGTTATGTACTCGTAACCTATTTATTTCCAATTCCAGAGCAAACATTTTGTTACAACGGCGAAACCTTGTGTAATACTGGAATTTCATTCCATAAAAAATGTGCAACATTTTCGCCATTTCACATTACACAACTATTAGCGTGACTTCTGATCCCAGGAGACTAATTGAAATTGAAAAAGTCTTGCCAAGAGATGTTCTCTTGCTGGAAGATACTTAGACCACAAATATGAAGATCCTTAATTCAAAGAACCTACAGTACACCAGAGACATACCACACTTCTTCTCATTCAGGCAAAAATTAAAGATCAGGCTGTACTCCTTTGATTACATGTCCCACTCTCGAAACCGCCATCTGCCCATGCACTGAGCCTTTTGAATATGCTGCATCTTAAAAACGTATAACACAATTTATTAATATGATTTATTTGTTCTCCATACAAAATACTATGGTTATGCTATTCTAATTCCAAAACGTTATGATGATTTTAATAATTGGGAATCATTTGGATGCTCTTATACAATCCAATAAACCTCTATATCTTTTGTACATTTAGAAAGTCTTACATATCTTTTTCTGTACAATTGGTCTATTTCTGTAATTTGCTCGCCTCAACAATAAGGTACCTCCATAACATATGGCGTTATGAAGGGCAGTAATGACCTGACAGTTCCCAACCTCCTGACCAATCACTCAACTCATCAGGCAATGAGTATGGGATAGTCTTTTGACGAGTCTCCGGCAAAGGCGTGCAGATCTTCAACCTCACACTCCTGCTGCAAGACTGTTGTGTCATTCTATCTAGTCAGTGTATTCTGCTCTGCATAGTTGCTCAGCAGACTTTTATCACTGCTTGTACCCCAATCTGCTAGACAGTTATTGTTTCTTTGGTCACTCAGTGATCATTCTGCCAGCCCGTGTTGGCTGCCAAGAGGGAAGTAAATAAAGATATTTCACGGGGATGTGCAATCTCTGTGAGCCTTATGCTTCCTGTCCATTGCATTTCTGTGTTGGTTAGTGACAGACTGGTGGCATTCTTGTGCAGTTTGCTGGTGACATGGCGGCATTTCAGGGTCTTGTGCTGGCTTTTACCTACTCCTAAATCCCTGCAGCGTCTTCTGAAGCCTAAAGACGCATTTTAGGCTGGACGCTATGTTGGCTCATGGCTTCTAAAAGCATGCCATGTTAACGCTTGAGGGCGAATTGGTAGGCACTGGCTGCTATGATCCAATCTCCTTCATCTAGCCATGCACATGAGCATATTTGTCCCAAGGGTTCATTTGGACAACTTTTTGATCTCTGGTCATCTTCTGGCCATGGGTATGGTCAGATGGCAGTACCAAATACGACCTTAAAGTTATTACTAGTAGTTACTTGACTGTATTTGATACTCCACACACTTGGCAGAGACCTCCGCAATCCGGCCAGAGATTTCATTATGGTAAAGTATAATGAGAAGTTTAAAAGTGTTTTAAACTTTTTAGAAAAATAGACAAAATGTCTTAAATATAACTGTTAAGTTTATATACTTATTTTAAATTTAGAATAATATATACCTAGGGAATCGCAATTTGCAACCCTAAATGCAATCGCAATTTAGGAATTGCAAATTTTGCGATTACTTAAATAGTGATTTTTGCATTTGGGATGATGCATCCCAAATGCAAAAATTGCGGTCGCAAATTGGCAGATTCTGCAAATCTGCCCCTTTGCGACCGCAAAAAACAATGATGCATGTGCCCCTAGAAGTATTTGAATGCAAGCAAAAACAGGGCTAGAGTAATCAGCAGCATTCCTTTTATCTTGCTTGCGATACATTTCTACATATAGTGTCAGGCATGTCATATATAAACAGAGCCAGTGCTATAACTTTGCACACCCAGATATCTGACTGGGGCAGCAGAAGGTAAAGGACAGCAAGCTTGTTTTATCACAAGAAACCTTTTCATTTAATTCCGACTGCATTACAACCAGGGAGATTGTTTCTTAAAGAACATGTGAAGATGTTATAAGGAGTGATTAGCATTGCGAAGCATATATGGTTACAGTACCCAGCCATCCCTCGTTCTTAACACAAAATCTCTCAGTAAAAGAATAAAACCGTGAAAATGTTAATGTGCTAATCAAAGTAGCTTCTGTTTTGTCCTAAAATATTTTTATTTTAAGTGATTTCCAAGCTCATATATCCCTTAACATTTTAAAGAGACGCTTATGATTTACTATAGGTAAAAAGTACATCTAAATGTTCTATTCGCCTTTATATCTGTGAAACAGGTTATTGTGTGTGTTGTGAGGTGCAATAGGTAAAAAATAAATCTATATGTTCTATTCACCTTTATATCTGTGAAACGAGTTATTGTGTGTGTTGCTTTCATACAAAGCTCAGGCTTCAGGTTGCTAATAAATACATAGCATGATCACAAACCTCATACACCATGTAAAACCACTTTTATAACAGTAACTTAATTCAGTTCATGATTACAGGCCTATGAAGTTTTTATGCATCCTGAAATATCTTTGAAATGGGGCTTAGTTAAGGTGCAATACATTTTAAATTACTGCTTTCAATGGAAAAAATATGTGTAGGTGCTGACCAAAAAGAACGGGGGACTGGGATGGAGTTTGAGGCAGCCATAGGGCAGGACAAAGAACGGGCTAGGTTTTTGACCTTTCTAAGCTTTGTATTTGAGAAATCTGCATGCATTATAAGAATGTCAGATGTATATGTCTATGAGTTATTACACTAATATCCATTTATATAGCATGTACTAATAGGTGTTTATTAATAACTAAAGCAACCTTATTTAGCAACTTTGGAATACCCAAATATTGAGGAAAAACAGCAAGGCTCCAAATGTATGCCTTGTAGTATATAAGCATTTCCTTAATGCAGGATCATATGACACGAAGCTATATGACAAGAATTTTAAATTGTGACCTGCAGGTAACACAAAAATATCTGAAACGAAAACAGTAACCAACTGAGGTATCTAAATAAAAAAAAAAAAATCTGTTCTCTTCATGCTTCATGCTGTGTTTTACAGGCACATTGACTATCAATCCAATGTTATGCTGCTTCGAACCTTTAGTTAGAATACACCCAGACCTTTCTAGCAAGTGCAATAACCACTAGAGTCAATGAAGTTGAAGTTGAAGTTGAAAGAGATTTCTTGAGTGCGCTATCACCATGCGGTTTCTTGGCGCTATAGACCGGAGTCGGGCCAGAGGGGGGAAAGTGGGAGAGTTAAGAGGGGTAAGCTAGGGAAAACAGGTGGGTTTTGAGTTTAGCCCGAAAGTCGGAATAAGAGGGGATGGAACGGATAGCGAGGGGGAGTGAGTTCCAAAAAGTAGGGGCAAGGGTGGCGAATCTGAAGCCACCGGTTTTTTTCTTGCGGAAACAAGGGATTTTGGGAAGGAACTGAGTGGAAGAACGGAGATCTCTGGTGGGAATGTAGGAGTTGATTTTGGCACTGATGAAGGCGGGGGCGGTGCCAGCTAGGGACATGAAGGTCAAACATCCTATTTTAAAGAGTGAGCGTTCCTTGATGGGGAGCCAGTGGAGGGTCTTCAACAAGGGGGTGATGTGGCTGGTTTTGGGGAGCCTGTGAATAAGGCGGGCCGCATGATTCTGGACGAGCTGTAGACGACGACATTCGTAAGCAGGAATGCCCGCATATAAGGCGTTGCCATAGTCAAGACGGGAGGAAATGAGTGCAAGGATGATAAGTTTAAGGGCCTCCATAGAGAAATAACGTGATATTTTTCAGATGGTTCTGAGCGCCAAGAAGCATGAGGAAACTACGGAGCTGATCTGGGGACGCATGGAGAGGTCTTGACTGACTTTAATGCCCAGCGTTTTCACAGAGGTTGATGGGGTAGGGGGAGAACCAAAGATGGAGGGCCAAAAAGCGGGGGACCATGGATTGGAGGGACCGCCAAGGAGGACCAACTCGGTCTTATCAGGGTTCAGCTTCAACTGGTTGAGATTCATCCAGTTGAAGATGAATGTGAGGGTAGAATGGGCCTTGGCGATAGAGTCAGAGGGAGGGGAGAGGTTGAAAATAAGCTGCAGGTCATCAGCGTAATTAAACGCTGTAATCTCCATGTCCTGTAGTGCAGCGATGAGGGGGTGGATGTAGAGGTTGAACAGGAGGGGGGAAAGTGAGGAACCTTGGGGAACCCCACAAGAGACGGAGTGGGTGGAAGCGAGAAAGCCGTCAAGACGGACGGCCTGGGTACGACCGGTAAGAAAAGAAGTGATCCAGGCGAGGGCTGGACCTCGAAGGCCAGCGCCCTCAACACGGTCGAGAAGGATGGAATGGTCGACCGTGTCGAAAGCCGCGGAGAGGTCAAGAAGGACAAGGGCCTGGGGGGAGTTGGTATCGGCGCTACGCCTGAGCTCGTCTACTACGGAGAGAACAACGGATTCAGTAGAATGAGCCGGCCGGAAACCGGCCTGGTGGGTGGCTAAGAGGTGGTGAGTCTCAATGTGATTGGAAAGCGAAGAGGTGATATGGCTCTCAAGGATTTTGCTTAGGAGCGGCAGTAAGGAAATGGGTCTGAAATTAGAAGGGATGGTGGGATCAGCGCCGAGTTTTTTTAGAATGGGGATTACAGTGGCAGCTTTAAATATGTCAGGTACCACGCCGCAAGTGATGGAGGTGTTTAGAAGGGTAATGGAAGGGGTTGGGCAGCGAGAGAGAATATCTTTTAAGATGTGTGCTGGGCAGAGGTCGGCAGGAGAGCCTGAGGTGACTTTTCCCAGGAGCATGCTAAAAGCCTCATCAGAAATCAGCGGAAATTGGTCAATGAAGGAGGATGGGAAGGGCAGCGGGGGACAGGTGAAAGAGGCGGGGGCTGTGGGGATATTCTGTTTTATAGTGGCAATCTTCTCGATGAAAAAATCATTGAGGGTATCGCAGAGGGTCTGGGAGGGGACGGGCTTAGAGGTGGCTCTGTCGGAAGCGGAGAGTTGGTGCATGATAGTAAAAATCTCCTTGGGTTTGTTGGCTGCCAATTGAATTTTCAGCGAGAAATATTCTTGTTTGGCAGAGAGGATTGATTTTTTGTAGGCCTGCAGGAGAGTAAGGTATTGTAGCTTGGCATCAGGGTGGTACTTACGGCGCCAGTGGCGCTCCGCCAGGCGCAGCGCAAGTTTTTGGATTTTAAGGGCGCTGGAGAACCATCTGTTAGCGTCGTGAGGGCGCCGGGTTCTCACCCGTCTAAGAGGGTCCACTTGGTTGCAGGCATCGAGGAGCCAAGTGTTAATAAAGGCTACCTGTTTGTTGGGGTGGGTGTTGGTCAGGGTGGGGACTGAAGAGGCTAAAGAGGATTCGAGGGCAGCCATGTCTACTCTGTTCCAGTTTCGGGCGAAGGTGTTTTTAGGACAGGGAGGGAGGTTGGCCTCTTCCAGGCGGGCAGAGAAGGTGATCAGGGAATGGTCGGACCAGGCACATGGGGCTATGTTAGGTGCCGTGATGGATAGGTTGGCAGACCATACTTGGTCCAAAATGTGACCATGTGTGTGGGTAGGTGCAGAGATGTGGGGGGTGAAGTTGATACTGTGAAGGGTTTCTGAAAAATCCTTGGACATGATATCCTCGCGCGGGTCACCTGGCCAGAAGTTGAAGTCCCCTAGTAAGAGGAGGGATGAATTATTGACTACCAGAGTAGCTAATAAGTCCTGAAAGGTTGAGATGAAGTGGGACATGGATTGGGGGGGCGATAAAGCAGAATAATCATGAGGGGGGTCGCAAGGTTAGTGGAGCGAGCTACTAAGAGGTCAACAGATGAAATGGGAGGATGGGGAAGGGGTTGAAATTGGAGGTTGGAGCGGACTATCATAGCCACTCCTCCGCCAGTCTTTTCCCCGGGGCGGTCAGCGCGGAGGATGTAGTAGAAGTCAGGGAGAGAACTAAGAACATCGGGTAGAGAGTCAGCCGTGTACCAGGTTTCGGTAAGAAACAGGATGTCGGGGCAGATGGTATCAATAAGGTTGAACAGTTCCAGATGATGCTTGACCGCCGAGCGGGTATTGAGGAGGGCTAATGAAGCAAAGGCAGGAGGGCTATTCGGGCGGCTAGGGGAAGTAGAAGGGGAGGTGAGACGAGGTAGCAGAGCGTGTGGCGTAGGAGAGGGGTTGGGGTGGTACTTTTGGGTGGGTTGCGCGATGTTAAGAAAATTGATCGTGGCTGAGGTGACTGGGCTAATGGGCCAGTCGTTGTAGTAGGCCTGAAGCTGCTGGGGTGAGTATGTGAGGAAAGGGGCAGGGTGCGTTGCCCCTTGGCCCGGCCTGGCGCGGACAGGCGCAGACGAGCTTGCCTTTGGCGCGCCGGCGGTGCTTCTGCTGCGCGGCCGGGCTAGGCACATGATAGAAGTAGGGTCAGGGGGGGCGTGGCCTGGCGTTAATGGGCGTGTCCTCTGCCCAGGGATTCACAAGCAATGGCGGCGAAACTCGCTCTGACTCCGAGGCAGCGCCTTAGTCGGCTGCACGATCAGAGTGGCAAGCAGTAAGTGATCAGTGACCAGCAGGTGAAGGTAGGGGGGGAACACCACACAGGTAGTTTAAAAGCACAAAAAACAAGTTATTTTTTAAAAAGATGACAAGCGCTCCCGGCTTTCCGCCTCAGGAGATCACTCTAATACGCGCTGAAAGAAAAAGGCGCGATTTAAATAGTCGGAGGGGGCGTGGCCTGACACTAATGGGCGTGTCCTCTGCCCAGGGATTCACAAGCAATGGCGGCGAAACTCGCTCTGACTCCGAGGCAGCGCCTTAGTCGGCTGCACGATCAGAGTGGCAAGCAGTAAGTGATCAGTGACCAGCAGGTGAAGGTAGGGGGGGAACACCACACAGGTAGTTTAAAAGCACAAAAAACAAGTTATTTTTTAAAAAAGATGACAAGCGCTCCCGGCTTTCCGCCTCAGGAGATCACTCCAATCTAATACGCGCTGAAAGAAGAAGGCGCAATTTAAATAGTCGGAGGGGGCGTTGCCTGGCGCTAATGGGCGTGTCCTCTGCCTAGGGATTCACAAGCAATGGCGGCGAAACTCGCTCTGACTCCGAGGCAGCGCCTTAGTCGGCTGCACGATCAGAGTGGCAAGCAGTGAGTGATCAGTGACCAGCAGGTGAAGGTAGGGGGGGAACACCACACAGGTAGTTTAAAAGCACAAAAAACAAGTTTTTTTTTTTTTTAAAGATGACAAGCGCTTCCGGCTTTCCGCCTCAGGAGATCACTCCAATCTAATACGCGCTGAAAGAAGAAGGCGCGATTTAAATAGTCGGAGGGGGCGTGGCCTGGCACTAATGGGCGTGTCCTCTGCCCAAGGATTCATAAGCAATGGCGGCGAAACTCGCTCTGACTCCGAGGCAGCGCCTTAGTCGGCTGCACGATCAGAGTGGCAAGCAGTAAGTGATCAGTGACCAGCAGGTGAAGGTAGGGGGGGAACACCACACAGGTAGTTTAAAAGCACAAAAAACAAGTTATTTTTTTAAAAAGATGACAAGCGCTCCCGGCTTTCCGCCTCAGGAGATCACTCCAATCTAATACGCGCTGAAAGAAGAAGGCGCGATTTAAATAGTCGGAGGGGGTGTTGCCTGGCGCTAATGGGCGTGTCCTCTGCCCAGGGATTCACAAGCAATGGTGGCGAAACTCGCTCTGACTCCGAGGCAGCGCCTTAGTCGGCTGCACGATCAGAGTGGCAAGCAGTGAGTGATCAGTGACCAGCAGGTGAAGGTAGGGGGGGAACACCACACAGGTAGTTTAAAAGCACAAAAAACAAGTTTTTTTTTTTTTAAAGATGACAAGCGCTTCCGGCTTTCCGCCTCAGGAGATCACTCCAATCTAATACCAGTGCCATTGTACCCTGGAACTTGCTGTATACACAAAGAACTCTGTACCAGCTGTGATCAGTTTAGCCAGTCAGAATAGAGTTATAATCACATTTGTCTTGCTGTCAGATTCTTTGGGGCAGAGTTTTACAAAATAAATAAGTTCAGATGTTGTTCTTTGTGACTCCACCAATTTTCTGCTGCCAACCCTTTACCCTTGCCAAATCAATACAACTAGTGTTGGCCTCATGAGCAGCCATTGTTTAATACATTCAGCTGCATCATTTGTTCACAAAGATTGTATTTTCACAAATAAATTGACATAATACATGTCAGCAATTCCCCAAAAGTTAATTCGAGGTCCTCAGTCTGGAAATGTAAAAACACTTCTTGCACCCATGCTCTGAAGTTTTGTAGTCTGAATTGCTGCTGCAAATATCTCATTTCATACTCTCTGAATCACATTCAGTTTCACATAAACACACAAGGACCACTTTTCACTCTTAAAAACATACCCACACTTACAAACTCACACACTTTTTGCTTTTATATTCCATTCCTTACACGTTCTCTTACACATGCATTGCTTGACAGTAGCGGCTCTCAAAAATGTTAACAGGTACAACACCAAGTCTGAGGTCGCATTTAGTGTAAAGTGCGAGTTTTCATTCAGAACATTTTCATGCTGTCAAGGGTGTGTCTCACTGGAGCAGAGTTACTTAGAGGGTGATTTGACTGCTCCAAATCACCTAAGAAGTTTACAGTTCTATAAGAAACGTTTATCAATAAATGGCCCAGTAAGTAATCAATACTAGTCCTGCAGTTTATTTTAATCATTAATGCATTGATGTAAGTCTGCATTCCAGCATAATATTTTTAACTTAAGCATCAGCAGAGCATCTAGTATGGAGGATGCATACACTGCTAGGATGGATTTTATTTAATATCTAAACACACCAGAAGATAGAAGGAGATACAGACAGCCCGGTGAATAAAAAGAACTCACTCCAGAAGCAGTGCCTTATATTGCGTTAAAAAAAACACTATCCCTCATTGACATTTGTTTATAGGCATGATGTGTGTGGACTCCCACAGAGTATGCGTGAGGGACTTGGTAGTTCCGAAGTGGCACCATGCTATGTGACATGTTCAAACTGCAATATACGCTTTGCATGCTGAAATTTTTAAAATATCTTACATAGAATGATAAAAGGAAACTACAAATCAGAGAAAGCAAGGTTTTTGACAGCTAAAAGCCAAAACTGTGTGAAAGTGTCACACATTCCATGAATCCTCCTATCACATTTGGTTTATATCTTTTTTTGTATCTGAAGCAAGAAGTTGCAACTTGTAAAACGTAACACACAATGTATATATGGATATATATATATATATCCATATGAAAGGAGCCCAAAAAGTGAGGCGCGATGGATGTATAGCGGCCCCGCCCAGGGTCGCGAGGTGCCCCACCGCGGACGAGCGGCTCCAGCGTGGTAAATTATTACAACGTAAAAAGGAACGGCGTAACCGATTTTGGCTGTGTTTACTGGCAAGGATCCAGCGTTACTTCTGGCAACAACCCACTAGAGGACTTCTGAAATTAGTGGAGGGGCCCTGCTGTTGTACATACTACATCGACCACAATGCTGTGTAAGTACACGCCCTGGTGCGTGACTATAAATCAACGCTGCAAGTGTGGCGGAAGACTTGGCAGCTGTGCCTCTCTATGCCAGTGAGCAAGGGCTAGGAAGCCCGAAACATGTTTGGTTGTAAAACGTTGAAGAAGCGATGCTGTTCTCCCTGCAACCTGCCTAATTAAAAGGACACTGTACGACCGTGTGTGGCGCCTCACTTTTTGGGCTCCTTTCATATGGATGTATAGCGGCTCCGCCCAGGGTCGCAAGGTGCCCCGCCGCGGACGAGCGGCTCCAGCGCGGTAAATTATTACAACGTAAAAAGGAACGGCGTAACCGATTTTGGCTGTGTTTACTGGCAAGGATCCAGCGTTACTTCTGGCAACAACCCACTAGAGGACTTCTGAAATTAGTGGAGGGGCCCCGCTGTTGTACATACTACATCGACCACAATGCTGTGTCAGTACACGCCCTGGGGCGTGACTATAAATCAACGCTGCAAGTGCGGCGGAAGACTTGGCAGCTGTGCCTCTCTATGCCAGTGAGCAAGGGCTAGGAAGCCCGAAACATGTTTGGCTGTAAAACGTTGAAGAAGCAATGCTGTTCTCCCTGCAACCTGCCTAATTAAAAGGACACTGTACGACCGTGTGTGGCGCCTCACTTTTTGGGCTCCTTTCATATGTATATATATATATATATGTATGTATATTTCAGTTTCTCATTCTGTACACCATTCCTTTATAGAAAACAGACGATGCGGACCCAAAATCGTGGTGCTAATGATTTATTTTGCTTAGTGCCCCGCACCAACTGCCATTACGCGTTTCGGTCTCACACAGACCTTGATCACATGACGCACATTATCTTTCCTGAGTGTTATTTAAAGTGGCAGTACAAAGAAACTTGTGACGTCAAAAATAATAGACATAGAAGAATGTTTTAAAACAGCAAGACATTACCATACAAATGATGATAAAAGCAAACATATGAGAAATATAAAAGTATACATATTGATAAAATATAATGTAAAACAACATCCATATAAATAAATATTTAAATATTTAAATAGTTGCAAAATTGCTAAAATATGCCCATAAACAGCAGATTTATAGCTAAGATGGTTAAATACAGAATAAAAAAGGTAGGTTCATAAAATATAGAATCATCTTTTTATCACTGGATTTTTGTAAACAAATATCTATGAGTGTAAAGCCATCACAATCTATTCGCCAAGCTTGCTACTAGATTTATTACGCCCAAATGGGCCTTAAAGAACCTTCAAGTCTATTAAGATAAAGTGCAAATACTATTAATATATAGTGCCAACGTATGTGCAAATGTGCAAAAATTGTAATAGAATAAACAATTAATATATAAAAGGAATGATTAAAATTCAGCAATTCTAGAGGAAGCGGCCGAATATTTCTTTTGATTATTTTCATATAGATATGTTTGAGTACTACACACTTGCAATTATAAACAAGTATAACAATCTTCACTAGAGTTAAGACCCTGTGGTGTCTTGCAGTCTAACTCTAATATATACCTGGTTTCAAGTTGTCTGAGGAGAGCCTCTCGGTCTCCACCTCTCCTTAGAGGGGGGACTGTGTCTACCACAAAATATTTTAAGACACTGACATCTTTGTCATGAGACTCCCCAAAGTGCCTGGCAACGGAATAGGCCTGATCACCATTGATTATTGCTCTCATGTGCTGGAGTATCCTTTTGTGTACCTGCAACTTGGTGCTACCCACGTAGCGCAGGCCTCAAGGACACTCAAGCACATAAACCACAAAATCGGTTTTGCATGTTAGTTTTTTATCAATGTGCACAGGTTCCTTCTTAAAAGGAGTTGTATATTCAGATCGATTTGTCCCGTATTTACAGGCTTTGCAAGTAGAGCACTTGCGAAAACCCTTGCTTACATCCAACCAAGTGCCACTGGATCTCAACTCGGGACTGCTTTTCACTAACGAGTTGCTCATAGACTTAGCCTTCCTGAACGTGATATTGGGTGACCTGGTTAAATTGCTACCCAATATCGGGTCATTTTTTACAAGTATCCAGTTTTTGTTCACTATCCTTCGGATAGTCTTGTGCTGGTTACTATAAGTCAGGATAAGTCTCGAGGGTTGTTCAGTTAGTTTTGGTAACTCAGTAGTTTTTAGGGTTTTGCATATCAGAGCCTGTGATCTCTCCCTTTTCTTGGTTTTTTCTATGGCTAGATTTATTTCACCAATAGAATAGCCTCTAGCTAAGAATCTCAAACTGCTCTCATGTTGCGCTTTCGCACACTCCGAATCAGTACTGCAAATTCTCCGTATTCGCAGCATCTCCCCGTACGGGATGCTACAAATTAAGTGTGCAGGATGGTGGCTGGTAGCAAGTAATAATGTGTTGCCAGATGTGTGTTTCCTAAATAATCTAGTCACAGAGTATGCGTGAGGGACTTGGTAGTTCCGAAGTGTCACCATGCTATGTGACATGTTCAAACTGCAATATACGCTTTGCATGCTGAGATTTTTAAAATATCTTACATAGAATGATAAAAGGAAACTACAAATCAGAGAAAGCAAGGTTTTTGACAGCTAAAAGCCAAAATTGTGTGAAAGTGTCACACATTCCTTGAAGCCTCCTATCACATTTGGTTTATATCTTTTTTTGCATCTGAAGCAAGAAGTTGCAACTTGTAAAACGTAAAACACACAATGTATATTTTTTTTATATATATATATTCAATGAAAAAACCATAGGTTTCACACACGTTATAGTTAGGAATTAGCATTTACAAAACCTTGCAAATTCACTTAAAAAACCATAGGTTTCACACATGTTATAGTTAGCTGTACATTTCACTCGTAAAAAACCAATGAAATTCCACGTTATAGTTAGATCAGGTAACTATAACTTGCGCGCCCACAATAAACTGCTGATGACGTCACATATTACATCACTCATGACATGGTCAGTGACATCACTCATGACATCAATGATGACATCTGAAATTACACATTGTGGATTGCGGTCGCGCAAGTTATAGTTACCTGATCTAACTATAACGTGGAATTTCATTGGTTTTTTACGAGTGAAATGTACAGCTAACTATAACATGTGTGAAACCTATGGTTTTTTAAGTGAATTTGCAAGGTTTTGTAAATGCTAATTCCTAACTATAACGTGTGTGAAACCTATGGTTTTTGCATTGAATTTATACGGTTTTTTAAATGCTAAGTTATGTATTTTTTTTTTTTTTTTTTTCTGGTTTTCACTGTGCGCACACCCTGCGCGCAAGGTGCGCTTCGCACACCGTGCGCGCGCAGTGGGCTCTCGGTGCGCTTCGCGCCCCGCGCCCACATTGCGCAGTCCATGCCGTGCGCGCCTCGCCTTTTTTTACACAGTAACATTTGTTTTTTTCTCCCTTGTGGGTCCTTTAATTTATTTTATAAATGTGATTGTTACTTCTTTATTTATTTTTAATTTTTTTTTTCCCGTGCGCGTACGGTAAGCTTACCGTACGCGCACTCCGTGATTTTTTTCTTAATTATTAAATGTATTTTTCGTACTTTTGGGTCCTTCTTAGACCCCCTGACAAACACTAGGGGGTCTGCAACTCTCTTCGTTGCCCCCTTTTCACGTTCCCCACCTTTGTTTCTCAGTGCGAGAGACAGAAAATGGCGGCCGACACTTCCTGATTTCGACCGATTCGAATGTTTACAGTCATGTAACCACCAATCAGAAATGAGCTCGCGCACGGCACCGTACGCGTACTGTAAGCTTACGGTAAGCGCACGGAGCGCGCTTACAGATATATATATTAATTTAAATGCTATTTTCTCAGGACCTACTGAACAGATTTACACCAGACCTACAAAAGGCACATCCTTGACCTGAGGACTACCTCTCTGCCAAATTTCAAGTAATTCTGTTCAGCCGTTCGGGCTGTAGCTCGGACTAAAGGTCCTATGGGAAAATGCATGGGGAAAACGCGTTTTGGGACCCCCCTTTTTTCTCAGCCCCCGCTTGACGAATCCCCCCGAGACTTTCAGGGTAGGAGCGGAGCGTAGCGCCCCATTAGTTTTGAAAATTTCGCGAGGATTCGTCGACCGGCGCCAAAGTTATTTCAAATAGAATGTTGCAGATTTCCTATGGAAACACGGTCCTAACTATAACTATCTACTGGCGACCGCCAGTAGATAATATATATATATATATTCAAGATCCAGGAATGCCCACAGGGCGAAGAGCACTCTGGCGCCAGAAAACTTTGATGGGTATCAGCGCTGCTCAGCATGCCAGTCATTGATCAGCTGTCCCGTTTTTAAAATGCCTGACGCGTTTCGAAGACTTTTGTACCTTCTTCCTCAGAGGCAAACAGGAAAAGTGGCGTGCATATGTTCCGGCACACCCACTTCTTAAATACTTGCTTGCACGCCCCTTATGGGCTGAATCCTTGTGCAATGCATTGTGGGTTCAGTAGTGCCGGTTAATTAATCCTCCGATGGATGCGCAATAAAATGTTAGCAAGGTTCTTATGAGCCCTCCGATGGGCCCCAGCATGTTGTTAGCGCTCTCAATCCCAATGCTGATGCCTCCAAAACGGAGCAGTAAATACTGACCCACACGGCCCCCTAGTTTCACGGGGTGGTGCTCTTCGGCGGCGGGGCAGCCGCCATATATTCAAGCTCCAGGAATGCCCACAGGGCGAAGAGCACTCTGGCGCCAGAAAACTTCGATGGGTATGAGCGCTGCTCAGCATGCCAGTCATTGATCAGCTGTCCCGTTTTTAAAATGCCTGACGCGTTTCGAAGACTTTTGTACCTTCTTCCTCAGAGGCAAACAGGAAAAGTGGCGTGCATATGTTCCGGCACACCCACTTCTTAAATACTTGCTTGCACGCCCCTTATGGGCTGAATCCTTGTGCAATGCATTGTGGGTTCAGTAGTGCTGGTTAATTAATCCTCCGATGGATGCACAATAAACTGTTAGCAAGGTTCTTATGAGCCCTCCGATGGGCCCCAGCATGTTGTTAGCGCTCTCAATCCCAATGCTGATGCCTCCAAAGCTTTTCTTCCACGTCTATGCCTCTGGGGAAGAGGTTTACAACTTCGAAACGCGTCAGGCATAATAGACGCTGTTGGACTGTCAAATGCTATTGATGTTATGCAGCTCCTCCCATACCATTAAATGTTTGATACCTACGACTGCATCGGAGTGCTTCCTGATAGGAGGGCAACCTTGGAGCGAACATATTTGGCGGCGAGCCTAGCCGCCGGGAATGCACAACCCCATGGCAGGGGGCCGTGAGATCCGGTAAACACTGGGTCTCAATCGGAGATGCTGTGACTGGATTGAGGGAGGAGCGCTATACATCGAGGCCCATCTGGGGGCTTTGAATCCTGCTGCAGTTTTATTAAGTGTGCAGTGATGGTAACCATTATCAATCACGGACTACAAGGCCCAACAATGCATGCTTCGTTGTACGTCAGCAGCCCATCCAGGGCGGGCTTCCCTGTATAAATTAAGGGAGGGGTCCGGAATGCACGCACTTTTCTTCCGCGTCTATGCCTCTGAGGAAGAGGTTTCTAACTTCGAAACGCGTCAGGCATAATAGACGCTGTTGGACTGTCAAATGCTATTGATGTTATGCAGTTCCTCCCATACCATTAAAGGTTTGATACCTACGACTGCATCAGAGTGCTTTCTGATAGGAGGGCAACCTTGGAGCGAACATATATATATATATCGTCACAGAATTCCAAAGGAACTTTTCTACTCACACTCACGGGTCGAGATTGTCATTCATTTATTTAGGCAACAACGTTTTAACCAACTCAACAGCCCAACCAACGTTTCGGTCTGGCCTCAGACCTTGATCACGGGTACAAAGCGTTATGTCTGATTCTCACATTTTAAAGGGACATGCAGTTGATATTACATCATATCCTGTTGCAGAACGCTTTGCATTATGGACTTTGTAGTATCATATTTCAGTGCAAATAAAGAGGTGCAAATAAAAATAAATATAAACGTGAGGTTGTCAGTGCACATATTAAAATATTAAACTCATTGCATCCTGTATGGCCATATAGTATGTTATCACTATCAACAAACAATCATTTTTTCGTTATTTACAACTCTATTGAATTATTTGACTTTCAATATTTTGTATATGCATATATAATATAATGTCCTAAGCACTGAGCTCCTGAGGAGGAAGCCGGGAGCGAAACTCTGATTTTAAAACTTTTATCATTGACTGTCACTTGTATATCTTGTTAAAAATTACTCACTTCGCTCCTTGCCCAGTTCTTCTCGCGCAGCGGATCCAGCGCTGCCGCGGCATCTTACCCAAAACTTGTTTTGCCGCCATTCCCGTGAACCCAGAGGCCACGCCCCTTTCAGAGGCCGCACCCCCCCGCCGCCAACCTACAAATAGACGCTGATTACAAGCGCCTGACCACTAAGCACTGAGCTCCTGAGGCGGAAGCCAGGAGCGAGACTCTGATTTTAAAACTTTTAACATTGACTGTCACTTGTATATCTTGTTAAAAATTAATCACTTCGCTCCTTGCCCAGTTCTGCTCGCGCAGCGGATCCAGCGCTGCCGCGGTATCTTACCCGAAACTTGTTTTGCCGCCATTCCCGTGAGCCTGGAGGCCACGCCCCTTTCAGAGGCCGCGCCCCCCCGCCGCCAACCTACAAATAGACGCTGATTACAAGCGCCTGACCACTAAGCACTGAGCTCCTGAGGCGGAAGCCGGGAGCGAGACTCTGATTTTAAAACTTTTATCATTGACTGTCACTTGTATATCTTGTTAAAAATTACTCACTTCGCTCCTTGCCCAGTTCTGCTCGCACAGCGGATCCAGCGCTGCCACGGCATCTTACCCAAAACTTGTTTTGCCGCCATTCCCGCGAGCCCGGAGGCCACGCCCCTTTCAGAGGCCGCGCCCCCCGCCACCAGCCTACAAATAGACGCTGATTACAAGCGCCTGACCACTAAGCACTGAGCTCCTGAGGCAGAAGCCGGGAGCGAGACTCTGATTTTAAAACTTTTATCATTGACTGTCACTTGTATATCTTGTTAAAAATTACTCACTTCGCTCCTTGCCCAGTTCTGCTCGCGCAGCGGATCCAGCGCTGCCGCGGCATCTTACCCAAAACTTGTTTTGCCGCCATTCCCGCGAGCCCGGAGGCCACGCCCCTTTCAGAACCACGCCCCCCCGCCGCCGTCCCACCTATCCATAAATCATGTGCATCTTCCGGACGCGCAGCGGACGAGCGCAGCGGGCGCGCCGTCTGCGCGCCGAAGGTGCGCCAAAGGTAAGCCCGTCTGCGCCCGTCCACGGCCGACCGGGCCCAGGGGCCATCCATCATGCCCAGATTGTTCAATACTCTTCTACTCAGCTCCACACCCTCCAAGGCCCGTGGCCTTTGGAGGACTCCGTGATGTCGCACATCGACAGACTGGAACTGACGGCCTTGCGCCCCCCCCCTATTCAGCTGCCCTCACCCTTCCCTCCACCTGTCCCCCTTGCCCCCCCCGCACCCACTACTTTGTCCGTCTATTATCTTAACACCAGGTCAGCAGTTAAGCATTGTCACGAACTCTTCATCTTGTTGGACTCGCACAAACCGGATCTCGTATTCCTTACAGAGACCTGGTTTTGTGACAACTCCCTTCCTTCTCTGTTAGCTGCCCTCCCCGTTGCTTACTATGCTCTGCGCGCCGACCGACCCTCCGGCAAATCGGGAGGCGGCGTCGCACTGATCGCCCGCAAAGAATTCTCCTTCCAGCCGTTATCCTTTCCTTTCATCGGATCATCAGACTTTTTAGTCGTCCGCTCACCTTCCTTTAGAGTCCCACTTACCTGCCTGCTCATGTACCACCCCCCCAACCTTCTCCATCCTTTCTCCCCGGCTTCCAAGATCTAGTGGCCACCCTAGCGGTCAACAACGCCTCTATCTTGATACTAGGAGATTTTAACTATTGGCCGTCCGACCCCGCCGAATGCTCGACTTCGAAAGACTTCTCAGACACCCTCCGCTCCCTCAACTTTGACTCTCACGTTCACTCCCCCACCCACATTCAGGGCCACATCCTAGATCAAATCTGGTCCCTAAATTGCCCTCTAGCCTCCCTGCTCATCTCCCCCTGCACCTGGTCTGATCACTTCTTGTTGTCCTTCTCCCTACACCTTAGCCTAGTCTCCAAGCCTTCTCTCCCCAAAAACACCTGGGCGTGCTCATGGAGCAAGGTGGACGCACCCGCTCTCTCCGCCACTCTCCTTGCATCTAGTCCGGACCTATACGGCCTGTCATCCTCCGCACAGGCCGACTCCATCAACTCCTGGCTCCTGTCAGGCTGCGACTCTGTCGCTCCCCTCAGGCGGGTGTCCTCCAGACGTGCGAACGACGCCAACCGCTGGTTCAACAAGGAACTCAAGGCACTAAAACTCACAGTGCGCCATGCCGAGCGGGCCTGGCGACGTGACTACTGCCCTAACCTCAAAACCCAGTATACCATCCTCCTGTCTCAATATAAAAAAACTATTTTGGCTATGAAGACGGCCTACTTCTTCTCTAAAATCATGGCTGCTGAAAACCAGCCCAGAGAAATTTTCTCTATTGTTCACGACCTTGCTTACTCCGACAGAGCCACCCTCAAACCCACCCCCTCCCAGGATCTATGTGATTCTCTTAACTCTTACTTTCTGGACAAAATCTCTAACATCAAAGCTAATATCCCTTCTCCCCCCCCTTCCTTTGTCAACCCCCAGTGTCCATTAGTCGCGGCACACCTCGATTCTTTCCCTCTCTTGACTGAGGAAGCCTTTCTCTCCCTTCTCCCTTTGATTAAATCTGGCTCTCCTCTTGACCCCTGCCCTGCCCACATCCTGAGGCACATTTACTCGGTCTGTGCGCAGCCTCCTCTCGAATTTCTCAATAGCTCACTGTCCCAGGGCACTGTCATTCAACCTCTAAAATCAGCCATCATTGTCCCTATCCTCAAAAAACCGGGCGCCGACCCCTCCGCTCTCGCTAACTATCGCCCCATCTCATTGCTGCCCTTCCTAGGGAAGGTGCTGGAGCGCCATGTCACCAGAGCTCTCAGTACCTTTGTGGAGGTAAATGGAGTGCTAGCCCTCCGTCAGGCCGGGTTTCGCCCCGCACACTCAACGGAGTCCGTAGTGCAATCGGTCCTTGACAACCTCAGAGAAGGCATGGACACTAACCACCCCCAGGCCCTGGTACTCCTCGACCTCTCCGCCGCTTTTGACACGGTTGATCACTCCATCTTACTCTCTCATGTCGGAGCGGCGGGGGCGGTGGCTCAGCTTTGGTCTGGCTGTCCTCCTTCCTGACGGACCGCACCCAGGCTGTCCGCTTGGGCGATTACTCGGCGGACTTCCGGAAGGTGCAATGCGGGGTCCCCCAGGGTTCTTCCCTTTCTCCTCTTTTATTTAATCTGTACATTGCCCCTCTCATCTTTGCTCTTCAGCAAATGGAGGTCTCCGTCTACAATTACGCAGACGACCTCCAGCTTATTTTTACTTTGTCCCCCTCCCCTGAGTCCATGGCGAATATTCAGTCTATCATGATCTTTATCCGGGACTGGATGAATTACAACCACCTGAAGTTAAACCCAGACAAAACTGAGTTGGTTCTGACAGGTGGTTGCACCAGTCCCTGGACCCCACTCTTCTGGCCCCCCTCCCTAGGTCCCCCCCCTCCTCCCTCTTCCTCCGTGAAAACTCTAGGGATCAAACTGAATGACCAACTCACTCTGCACTCCCAGGTCAGTTCCGTGGTTTCCTCCTCCTTTCTTTCACTCCGCACCATCCGCAAAGTCTCCCGTTTCTTTTCTTTTTCCGCCCTGAAACTCATTGTCCTGGTGATGGTAATCTCCCGCCTAGACTATGGCAACGCTCTATACTGCGGCATGCCTGCCTACAGCATGCGCCGATTACAACTGGTCCAAAACCAGGCTGCCCGCCTGGTTCACAATCTGGCCAAATTCCACCATGTCACCCCGCTCTTGAAGTCCTTGCACTGGCTCCCTATTCGAGAACGAGTTCAGTTCAAGATAGGATGTATCACCTTTCAAGCTCGGGCTGGTGTAGCCCCTGCGTTCAACTCCTCGGAACTCAAAGCCTACGCCCCCGCCAGGGAACTACGCTCATCCTCTCAACAATTGCTGACAGTTTCCCGCTTTAGGCGTAAAAAGGGGGGGGGGCACAAAATTTTCCACACTTGCCCCTGCCTTCTGGAACTCCCTCCCCGCCCACCTTAGATCTTCCACTCAATACCCGCACTTCCGCAAGGCGCTCAAAACCTTGCTTTTCTCACAGGCCTTCCCATCATAATTGTCCTACTCTTCCCCTCCTCCCCGACCTTCTTGCCCTCTTGGGCTCAGTACTTCATAGCGCCATGAAACCGCCAGGTGTACGTGCACTTTACAAATATTTTAAACTCAAACTCATATTAAATCGTTTTGTAATTTATGTCATATTGCCCACCGGTGGGTTGTGCTGTTACTTAATGTAAACATCTTTTTGATAATAATGGACATAATGCATAATTTCTTAGTCACAAATTATTGTAAATTAATATGATTATTAATAATTGAAAGTTATACCCTCTAGTGGGTGTGATTCTTTCGTAGAACATTTGAAATAACGTTTTTGGTGTGTATATATATATATATCTTGCTAAGAACTATTGTGTTGTTTATGGCCTATGCACTATTTTTATTTGTGAGTCAACTCTATTACTCACTTATCTACTAGGGGCCTCAAAAATATATCCAGTGAAATATCTAATAAAAGGTGAAAAGGTGATAAAAAATAATAATAATAAAAAACCCATTAATCAAATCGGAATCACTATCTTACAGTTGATAATTCTGTACAATTCCATAACATGATTATATTATCTTTCTGATATTAACTATTGACGTGATCGGATACCCACTATCTGAGAGAGTGTAATTGATTTTTGTTTACGTTGCGTTGTTACATTTGTCTGATACTAATTATAAGTGTAAGTGCATTTCTTCATCCTTGTTGAGTCCATCCGGGGTTAACGTTCTGAAAGATAAAATGTGATGAGATTCTTTCTGTCTCAGAGTTCTTTCTCGGTTGCCACCTCTCACATGGCGTTCAACCATCTCAACTCCATAAAATTTCAACTTTTTCCAGTCCCCCTCATGATGTTTCTCCATATGTTCTGCCACTGCATAGCTTCGATCCTTGTTTATTGTTGCTCTTACATGTTACAGTATGCGTTTTTTTAGTTCACAAACTGTGCTCCCTACGTATTTTAAATTGCAGGGGCACTCTATTATGTAAATTACGTATTGGCTTTAACAATTTATTAGTTGTATTTTTCCCCACATTTTTTATTTGCCATTGGTGTTTCTTTTATATTTTGTGCGATCTGGCATACTTTACAGGTCGAACACTTGTAGAAACGATTGGTGGTCATCCATGTATTTCGTTTTTTGGTTTTCAGGTGACTATGGACTAGTTCATCTTTCAAGTTTTTTGCTCTTCTGTATGTAATTTTAGGATGTTTTCCTGCCACTTTTACCATTTAGGGTCCAGACATAAAATATTCAAATTTTCTCTCAAGATGTTTTCCATTTATTTGGAGTCTGTGGAGTAAGTTGTGATTAATCGAATTACATCATATTTTTCAACTGTCTCTTGTGTTTGTTTCTCCTGTATGATCTCAGATCGTTGCATTTTCTCAGAATTTTCTAAACATGATGCCAAAATATTTTTATTATATTTTCTTTTTTTGAATCTGTTAATTGAAAGTCTGCTGTGTTTTTGCCATTCCTTGTTGTCAGAGCATATTCGCCGTATTCTCAATAGTTCCCCGTGTGGAATGTTTCTGATTAAAGATGACTGGTGGAAACTTTCCGCATGTAGTGTTGCGTTGCTTGCTGTTTCTTTGCGATGTAAGGTTGTATGTATTTTATCGTTCATGATATAGATCTCAGTATCCAGGAAAACCACTCTTTTTTCACTGATGTTGTATGTGAAATGTAGGTTGGTATTTGTGTTATTGAGAATTTGAAAGTATGACTCAAAATCTTCTGTCGACCCATCCCATATTATCAAGAGATCGTCTAGATATCTCAGCCATGATCTTGTTTTTTCCACATATTTGTCATTTTTTGAGATCCAGGCTACCTTCTGCTCCCACCAACCCATGGTGAGACAGGCGTAGCTCGGACTAAAGGAAAAACCCATAGCTGTGCCTTCCTTTTGTAAATATACCTCCTCTCCAAACATGAACACATTTTGTGTCAAACATAGTTTGATCATTTCCATTACCATCGCATTGTGGTTAGAGAAATGGATGTTTCGTTCTCTTAAATAATATTCGCATGCCTTCATACCCACTGAATTCTGTATGTTGCTATATAACGAGATCACGTCCATAGTTATTAATTTATAAGTTGGTTCCCATACGATATCTTGTAATATTCGTAATAGATCACTCGTGTCCCGTAAGTATGATGTCAATCCTTTTACATATGGCAGCAGATAACCATCTATGTAATTAGCGATTGGCTCTAGAAGAGACCCCTTTGCAGAGATTATTGGTCTGGGGGTCTAGTTGGATGTTTGTGTATTTTTGGGAGAAAATAGATTGTTGCAGTGACTGGAAAATATGTTGTTAAATATTTTTTCTCTTCACAGTCTAGGAGTTTTTTCTCAAACCAATTTTGTAATTTGATATCCAGATTTTGTTTATATTGTGGTGTTGGATTCTCTTGTAATCGTTGATAGTGCTTCATATTTTTTAGCTGTGAGTGGGCTTCCTGGATGTAGTTATCTCTGTCCTGAATAATAATGTTTCCACCTTTATCAGCCATTTTTATTATTATGTTTTCATCATTTTTTAGCATTTTCAAAGCATTACGTTCTTCCACAGTCAGGTTAAGTTTTCTTTTTGAGGTTCTGAGGTGATACAGGTCCTTGACTATTGCTTCATGGAATATGTCAATTTTGGTTCCACTTTGTAACTGGGGATAAAATTTAGATTGACATTTCTTCCCACTGGTTCCTTCTTTCAATTGTGGGCAATATTCCTCCAGATCATGACTTTGTTCATTCACATTTTGATCTAGTTCCATTAGTGTTACAAAGTGTTCTGCATCTCTTATTTGTAATTCCATTGTAGGTGTTTCTTTTTGTTTCTCAGGGGTATTCAGTTTCCATTTCTCTTCGTAAACTTTTGCAAGTTTTAATTTTCTGATGTATTTGTAGATATCTATCCTAGTTCGCGCTATATCCATTTCATTGGTGGGGCAAAACGACAATCCTCGTTTAAGGACTTTGATTTTCATTTCAGTTACTATTCTATTAGATAGATTGATAACTTCAAGTTCCTGTTCATTGTTGTCTAAGGTCTCTTCTGTCTCATACTCCCTGTTGATGTTCGGGGTTTTGAGTGGTCTGCTGTTACGCCTGCCTCTCCTTGTTGGTTTATCCTTGGGCGACCCCTTCCTCTGCCCCGTCCTCTATTTGTTGCTGGCTGAGCCCCCATGCTTTTTTCCCAATTCTGATGTTGTAAGGCCAGCCTCATTTCTCCTAAAAAATTACATTTAGGACGTGCCCCTCCTTGTTCTAGTTCATTTTCACTTGCATCAGTCGATGTTAGCGATGAAATGCATCCTGAGACATTGGTAACGAGATCCAACTTATCCTGTTGTTTTAGAATATCTAATTTCCTGGCATATGTAAAAATGCGTCCTTCAGAGTAATCGTCCTTGTCCCTTTGAAATTTGGTCTGTTTTCGCAATTGAACTGATTCCTCATGTTTGTCTACTTGACGTTCCAATTCTTGTTTAAATTTTGAAAGATCCCCATTCAGTTCAATTTTGTCAAGTTCTTCCTCCAATTCCCTTAATTGTGTAGTTGTTTTTTCCAATGCTATTGTAATGTGTTTAATTAATATTTCCATCAGCCCCGTTGAGGATGCAAGAATGTGCTCCCCCCATTCATGTAGCAGTTCATTGCTGGTGTCCTGGTGATTAGGCATCAAATTTATTTGTAACCCCCTTGGGACTCTTTTCACTTCTAGATATTTTTTAAGTGAGGTGACTTCCCACCATTTGTTTATTTCTTTTTTTGATAACCTCTCCCAAAGTCTAAGTTTATATATATATATATATAGTTTAACTGAAAAAACCCCAAAAGGTTACATGGACGTTATAGTTAGGCTCAGATTTCACTCATACAAAATCAGTGAAATTCCGCAGTTATAGTTACCTGAGCTAAATATAACTTACCCCCGCACAATGCACTGTTTATGACCTCACATATTATATCACTTATGAAATGGTCAGGGACATCACTGATGACATCTCAAATGACATCACTGATTACATCATTCAGTGATTGTGAGTGCTTTCTAAATGTTATGTGTTAAACTAAGGTACCACAAAAGTTAAATTAGCATACTGTGTGTACTACTAATGAGTAATTCATTTTTTAAACATAGTTTATGTGAGTCCCTGTGTGACTATGTGTATCTGAGTGTGAGTGGGTGTCTGAGTGACTGTACAGGTGTTTGAGTGGGCATGTGAGTGGCTGTATGTGTGTATAAGTCGGTGTCTGAGTAGCTGCGTTAGTGGCTGTATTGGTGAGTGAGTGGGTATGTCAGTGGCTGTATGTGTAGGTAAGATAGTATCTGTTTGAGTGACTGTATTGGTGTGTGTGTCAGTGACTGTATAGGTGAGTAAGTGGGAGTCTGAATGGCTGCTTGAGTGATTGGGTATGTAAATGGATGTATGAGTTAGTGAGTAGCTGTTTGAGTGAGTGACTGGGTGTGTAAGTGGCTGTATATAAGAGTGTCTGTGGGATTGGCTGTATGGGAGTAGGTGGCAGGGTGAGTGGCTGTATGGATGTATGAATGGATATGTAATTGGTCGTGTGGGTGTGTTAGTGGTTGTATGGGTGAGTGAGTGGTTCTGTTGAGAGGCTCTATGGGTGAATGAGTGGGTGTGTGAGTGGCTGTATAGTTGAATAACTGGGTGAGTAAAAAGATGTATGGGTGTGTGGCTGTGTGAATGGCTGTGTGGATGAGTCACTGGTTGTATGATAAGGCTCTTTGGGTGAGTGGGTGTGTGAGTGGCTCTTTGGATAAGTGAGTGGTTTTGTTAGTAGTTGTATGGGTCTGCGAATTATGTGAGTGGCTGTGTAGGTGTGTGAGTGGGTGTATGAGAGGTTGTATGGGGTGTAAGTGGTTCTGTTGATGATGTCATCAGGGATGATATCAGTGATGTCACTGGCCATGTCATGAGTGATGTAATATGTGAGGACATAAGCAGTGCATTGCGGGGGTGTACGGTATAGTTAGCTCAGGTATCTATACCTGCAGAATTTCACTGGTTTTGTATGAGTGAAATCTGAGCCTAACTAAAGCGTTCATATAACCTTTGTTGTTTTCAGTGAATTTCTAAGGATTTTTTAATACTATTTCCTAACTATGACATCCCTATAACCTTTGTTTTTTTCAGTTAAATGCTAAGGTTTTTCAAATTCTATTTCCTAACTTTAACGTCCTTGCTAATAGAAAGTGCAATTAAGCTACCAGCATATCTGCGCAATACGAAAACTACCTAAAAAGACAAGATATAAGGTTGTGAATATAATTGTAGATTGTATGCAGCGGTTCTATAAAACCTACAATGTTCTAACATGCCACACATACACCTCTCTCCAAGACTGTGAGCTATGGGGTCTCCAGCTCTCACAAAAGGGACTGCAGTCCTATAATAATCTAGGCTTTCGTAAACAAGGTGATTTTTATATCGGTTCTAATCTGATAGAGTGGAAAGCATTTGTATTGCAAGCTGAACCCCAAAGTCAAGATCTCTGGTTAAGCTTTGGGCAGATAACAGGTTTTCTTGCAAATAAGTACAAAATGATTAATGAGAAGGAAAGAATTAGCCTAAAAGCAGCCTTTGAGCTGAATCTAAGTGGTGTTAGAAATTGGTACCGGTTACTGCGCCAGGGTACGAATAAGAGTCTCGTAGAGGCAATGCTTCCTAAAATTGCTCAGGAAACTAATTGTATTCAGGAATGGCAATGAGTGTGTGAGCTCGGTAATAGGGCTCTGAGGGCGTCTAACTTCAAAAGAATGTATTTTCTTTCAAGATGGCTGGTTCATTATACTCCCCATAAATTACATAAATGGTTTCCATCAAACCCGAATGAATGTTTTCGTTGCAATTCGCCAGGGGCAGGGTACTGGATGCATATATTTTTACATGTCCTAGACTACAACCCTTCTAGGAGGAGGTGTTTTGGTTTATTAGTGACTGTACGTTTAAAGATATTCCACCCTCAACGTCGCTGGCCTTATTTGGCTTTTCTCACGTAACTAGTCAGCTACCAAAATATAGGCAATATTTTGTGTTCATAGTCATAGCGGTAGCCAGATCCTTGGTGCGGCAAAATTGGGGATCACAGAAGGTGCCTACAATGAGACAGCGGCTTCCGAAGTTGTATCCAACCTAAGAATTTGAGGAGGCCGACCCAAAAAGGGTAGGGGCGCTTCGCAGATTCAGGGCGACTTGGGAGGGCTACGTTTTGGTCACACATGCAGACGAAAATGTGTAAAGCAGGCTACTCTCTGTGTAGTGAAAAGTGAGGGGGGGTTTATTGCACAAACTGCCTCTTTTTAACTGCTAAATCGATGCTAGTATGCAGCAATATTTCTTGTACTTTTCTAATTGTATTTTTAGGTAATTCATGTCTTGTTAGGTAGAATGCTGGTTATATAATATGTAAAATAGAATTTAATTTATGCTATTTATTGTCTAATGAAATGTGAGAACGGGTCTTATGAAAGATCGTATTTTTTTTAATGTACCACGATTATTATGCCTGTTATACACGCTCAATAAAAAAAATTAATTTAAAAAATATACATAACGTCCTTGTAACCTTTGGTTTTTTTAAGTGAATTTATATGGTTTCTTAAATGGTAGTCGCATTTGCAGAGTGGTGGAGAAAGGGGGCAGGGCCTCCAACCAGCTCTCATGAATCCTACTGTGTCATACTTACTCAAGGTAACAGGAGGGCTTCTGGGCCCCCAAGAACCCTCATAATCCAAGAGGACTTCATCCCACAACCAGAAGTGAGGCAGGAGGTGCATTTACAGAGTAGTGGAGAAAGGGGGCGTGGCCTCCGAAGACTTCTCAGCAGTTCTGCTGTGTGGGACTTACTTCGGGTAAGAGGAGAGCTTGTTAGCCCCCATGGACCCTCTGGAGCCAAGGGGACTTCATCCCCCAAGCAGCAGTGTGCCAGGAGGCCATTTTGCAGAGTGGTGAAAAAAGGGGAAGTGGCCTCCGAAGTCCTCTCAGCAATCCCACTGTTTGGGACTTACTGGAAATAATAGAAGGGTTAGTTGGCCCCCAAAGACCCTCTGCAGCCAAGAGGACTTCATCCCCCAACCAGCAGTGTGCTGGGAGGCACGTTGCTAGAGTGGTGAAAAAAGAGAGCGTGGCCTCGGAAGTCCTCTCAGCAATCCTGCTGTTTGGGACTTACTGGAAGTAACAGGAGGGCTAGTTGGCCCCCAAAGACCTTCTGCAGCCAAGGAAACTTTATCCCCCAACCAGTTGTGCGCCAGGAGGCACATTTGCAGAGTGGTAGTGAAAGAGTTTGGGGCTGCCGGTCTTATTTTCTTTCTTCCGAAGGGAGGCTGCGTGGATCCCGTTCCCTGGGCCAATTTTGGACCCGGGGACCCCATCCCCTGGGGCCAAGCCTATTTTGAATGTGAGAGGTGGCCGCATGGCCCCCCTCCCCGGGCTAATTTCAGCCCCGGGGACCCCATCCCCTGGGGTCCAGCCTTTTTAAAATAAAATGTTACAAATTAATTGGAAGGCGGCCGAGTGGCTCCACTCCCTGGCGGGGAACAACCTTTACAACGCAACTTTTACAACGCACTGCCATTACAACGAAACTGTTACAACGCAAATGCATTGACAATGCATGCCATTACAACGCAAGTCTTTACATCGACTTGCACTAGATGGCGTGCTAACATTAAAAATAGTGTAGTTTACTATCCAAACACCTTCCCTACTGTTACGTGGACTGGAGTTAGAATAGTAAATTACACTTTTTTAATGTTAGCACGCCATCTAGTGCAAGTCGATGTAAAGACTTGCGTTGTAAAGACTTGCGTTGTCACTGCATTTGCGTTGTAAAAAATTCGTTGTAACAGCATGCGTTGTAAAAGCATGCGTTGTAACATCATACATCCCTCCCTGGCAGATTTCGGCCTAGGGGACCTCATCCCCGGGGCCGGGCCTTTCCGTTTTTTAAATAAATAAATAAGTAAATAAATGGGAGGCCCGTTGACATCAACCCCAGGTCCTCGCCTCACTACTGGGTGCCCTGGTCCCATTCATGTCACTCACTCACCAAGGATGGGGACCGCGGGGAGCCTCAGGGCACCCACGGTCCCTGCCTGCTTCCCGCCTCCTGTGGGAGCTGGCATTGCTTTGACACAGAGGGAGTTGCTAACATGCAGCTTCCTATGTGACAAAGCAATTGTGCTCTGCTTTGAGCAAGTGAGAGCAAAATGCTCTTGGTTGCTCAAAGCAGAGCACAGTTTGCTATGGCTTGGCGGTAGAAGCCATAGCAAACAGCTATATACCGGGGGTGGGCACCCCGGGACATAGCAGGAGCCAGGCCTGGGTGGTGGTGGTTCCCCAGGACCATCTTTAGCTCTTTTCTAGTAATTTGCCCAGGGAGATGGTGGTCTGTGGGGCTGCGCGCCCCCACATTCTTTTACCTATGCCCGTGGGTCTTGGCCCACCCGGGACTTTTTAAACACAAGCACAAGAGCCCAACAAACCTGTTTTTGTGGGATTATTTATTACAGTGCATGCTATGTTCATATTGCGTGGGGAGGGTTGCCTATAGCAGCACTAATAACCATGCAACCAGTACGAACATAGAGATACCGCCTATCTGCATTATGAAACCCTAACAGCTATGGTAGAACAACAGTATAGAGCAAAAACAAAAAAAGAAGAGGATGGCTGTGCTGGGACTCTATGTGCTCGTGTTATAGTAAGGTCACCGGAAAACTCGGGCAGCACATTCTCCTTGATAAAAGACTCAACCCACTGGAGCATTTGTGATCCCTCACAGCCCTCAGGGACCCCGACTAGCCGCAAGTTTGAGGGTTGAGAATAGTTTTCCAGCTCTTCTAACTTTGTTTCCAGCAGATTTTTCTGTTTTTTCTCTAATGAGGTATGATGGTGCATCGAAGTCATCTGATCTTCAAGGAGAGAAATCCTTGATTCAGCCTCTTGGAGTCTTGCCGGATAAGACCCGACTGCTTCTTCGTGAATGTAGAGCGGCTATCTCATTTGCTTGTGTTACTTTCATCTCCCTTATCTCATCGAGAATCAAATTTAACATGGCTTTGATGTCAAATTGGAAGCTAGTCCCAGCCTCTGACAGCTGGTCTCCCAACGGATCTTCCAACCCCAACCATGCTTGTTGTCCTATTACCACATTTGTTTCCGCCACAGGCGATAACGGAGGGCTCCTCAGTGGTCTATGAAGTGGGGGAGGACCCTGGACAGCTAAGGGAGGACTCGGTTGGATGCGCTCGCAGAGATCTTGTTCTGAGGTTAGATTTGATGAAAGTGGTGGAGGCAGTTTGGATTTCATAAATAACGGGTATTCCTTAGCCTTACTTTGGGATATACTGGGGAGATTTTCCAGAGTGATCTCATTCTTCACCAATGCACCTCGAATCACAGCTATCAGGCTGACCACCAAACTTGCCTCTACTATTACTGAACCGGATGGTACACTGTCTTGTTCTTCAGACAATAGATTTGTAGTTGTTTCTCTCTGGCTGGGATTTACATCCCTCTCCTGATTTGGGTCCTCCTGACTCCCCGCTCCATGTTCCAGGACCTCATCTTCAGAGCTCGTAGGACTAGAAATTGGAACTGACCCACAGCGAGGCTTCTTCGAGCGCTCAGCCCTAACATTTGCGGAACCAGTCTTCAGCTGGGTTGTTCGAGTTTTGGATTTAAGAGCCACATTTGAATCAACATGAGTCATTACATTAGCAATTTTTAAGTGCTTCACCATCCTAGCAGTAGATCCTGAAAGCAAATGCTTAAGAAAAACGCTTATATAGTCAAGGGGGTGGGAGTGTGCCCCCCTCTGAGCCGTGATACTTCCACACTTCTGCAGAACAGAGCCCAGTGCAATCTAGCAGCTGGTCAATAGTTTTCCAGCTTACTCCGAGGGAGCGCCCCGGGGTCCTTTTATCCAGCAAGATCCAGACAAGTTCCACTGATACAGCCCACTTTCATGAAAGAGGTGTTCATTTACAACTCCACTCCAGAAGCCTAAAAAAAAAGGAAATGAAACTCTGGTTATTCATGCTTACTTGCTTTCTCTTAGTTGCTGTCTCTCATCCTGATCACCTTCGCAATGCCTTCAGCGTCTCCAACAACCCCCAGTGGTTCAGCGCATCAGCCCGCTTTCCGTGTGACACCGCTCCAGCCTCCAGCCTGCGGTAGAGGCCAGCACATGGAGAGGGAAAGAGACAAGTGTAGTGAGTGCTGCGACCGCCGTCCCACAGTTGCTGGAGAAGTCCGGCCGGTCAGTGAGGGGCAGTATACCTGGTAGACCCTCCACCAGCAGACCAAAAAACAAAAGGCACACATGAAGCGGTCCACGGCCGCAGCGAGCCCCTCACGCCGCCTGTGTGCCCAATCAGCAAATGTTCCACATCTCGGCAGTTCCACCGGAGGAATCCTGGCCGCACCGCGTCCCGGCATCGGCATCGACAGCACCACGGCAGCGAGCTTCTCACGCCAATTCACCTCGCCCAGCAGTCTCCATTACGGATTCCATTACGGTCCGGCAAGCAGCAGTGGTCACCTGCCTAAAAAATAGTCATTGGCGTATTTTTCATCTGCTAACTTAGCGGTGCGAGGGATGGGGATCCTTCTATCAAATACATTAGATTGGCAGGTTGAGGAGGTCCAGTGAGATGGAAAATGTAGCTGGATATGGATGAAGGTAAAACTGGATGGGATAGTGTTAAATTTAGTCAATTACTACGGTCCCATAGAAGATGATACTGCAGCGATTGAGCAAATTTATCAACTGGTAGCAAATACGGAAGGTATACTGATCCTACGGGGGGATTTTAATTATATACAGAATCTGGCACTAGACACCTCAAATAAAACATAATGACAGCTAAAGCCTAAAACTGAAAAGGTAATAAAAAGTTTGTTAGCAGACTTTGCATTAACAGACCCCTGGATGCAGGGACACCCCAGTTCCTCTCAATTTACATGTTACTTCTCAAGATATAGAATGGCATCTTGTTTGGACTTTTTTCTTGTGGATAAGCTGGTGGCCAATGGTTAATTAGAGATATTGGCCAATTCATTTTCTGATCACTCTGTAGTTTCTTTCATGTTAAGGTTGAGGATCAAGCCGAAAGAGAGAGCAAGATGGCAGTTCGATAAATCCCTACTGAAAGATAATACTTGGGTGACCGAAGCTAAAAATGTTATCAGGGAATTTTTCAAGTTTAATGCAAATACTGCCCCAATTTTTGTGGTTTGGGAGGCATTTAAGGCCACCTTTAGAGGACAGATGATAGCCTATAAGCTCAGGTTAAAAAAACAACGCAAGCAAAAGATCTTGGGGTTACAGTCCGCAGTAGAGGAAGCTACACAAAACCTTGATTCTACGGCAGTAGCAGAACATACCTTTAAAGCACTACAGCAAGATCTATCAAAAGCTAAAGATCAGTTGAAAGATTTCTTTCTGCTAGAGAAGATTACGGGAAGCAAGGCGTATCAATAAAAGGTTTATGAGGAAAGCCAGCATATTGGCAGATTCCTGGCCTGGACAACGAAAAGTAAGAATGCGGCGCAAATAATTAGTCATGTCAGAAATCTTTCTACTGGCTTGCTAGAAGAAGATAAACAGGCAATATCGGAGGTGTTCCTTTATCATTTTAAACAAATCAATGCGGATACATTGGCAGTAGTAGAGTCAGAATTGCGGTCCTATCTTGAATTACTGGAGTTACCGCAGATATCTCAGCAGGATACGGAGACGCTCAATAGTACAATAGAAATGTCACAAGTCTGTGCAGTACTAAAAAATATGTCCAACGCTAAGGCTAGTGGGTCGGACGGGATGCCGGTCAAAGTATATAAGATATTTCAAGAAGAACTACTTCCTTTTTTAACTAAATTATTTAATCAAATAAAAGATGGGATAGATATCCCTAATAGTTTTAAGGAGTCAGTACTCGTAATCTTCCGTAAAAAGGATAAAGATCCTTGCGATGGAAATTCCTACCACCCTATCAGTTTGTTAAATACAAACTACAAACTGTTTATGAAGATCTGGGCTAGAAGGATCGCTCCATGCACCCAACAAGTAGTTCATACTGATCAAAATGGTTTCCTTCCGTGACGGCTAATGGCCACCAATACATACTTTCTCACGCAAGCAGTCGATTATTTTTCGGTTGATAAAATTATACTGCCCATTTTGATGATGGACGCTGAAAAGGCTTTTGATTTGGTATATTGGTGTGCCATATCTGCTATTTTGGTTAAGTTTGGTTTTCCCATTCAGTTGATATATATGCTAAAAAAATTATATAGTCAGGTGGAAGCAAAAATTTTCATCAGTGGTGCAGAAGCTGGGAGGGTGATTATCAAACGAGGCACGCGTCAGGGCTGTCTGTTATCCCCCCTTTTGTTTTCCCCTGTTTATTGAACCCCTCGCTGGCAAAATTCGTAATAATTTATTGGTCGTGCCCCCCATTGAAAGTATGTCCAAAATCAAGCTCTATGCTGATGATATAATCTTATATCTTAAATCTAAAGGGTCTAGCTTACAGAATGTGATGGATAAAATACAGAAAATACAGAAGTTAGAGGGATATAAAGTTAACCAAGCAAAAACAGAAATCCTTACATTTAATTCGGTTCCTTCTGATTTCCCGGCTTCCTTGCATCCTCGAGTGCAGCATCCAATCAGATACCTGGGCATTCATGTTACAAGTGATTACGACCAATTTTTTTCTCTGAATTACACTACTATGCTAGGGAAAGTGAAAATATTATTAGAAAAATTTACTTTGCTTAAATTATCATTGATAGGTCAGGTGTCTATGGTTAAAATGTCGGTGCTGCCGTTGTTTCAGTTTCTCTTTAGTAATCTTCCCTTGAAAATCCCAAGTCCCTTTTTTAAGGAATTGGACAAAATGATTTGGTTAAGCTAGCCACTCTACAATTGGATGTAGGTTTGGGCGGGGGGGGGGGGGGCTAGCGCTCCCACATTTTCCAACTTACTATCAGGCCTCTCTGCTCAATTTGCTAACGCAACTAGAAGAGGAAAATTCAGTTTTTGATTAAGAAAATTGAACCCAAATGCTGAAGGAAAGTGCCATAAAACTCCCCATCTTTTTATGGTCTGAAAAACTCCCCAAAAAGACCAGGTATCAGGTCATTGTGGCATTGGCAGCTAGGATTGTGCTTTTTTATAAATCACAAGATATTCCAGCATATCATGCTTATACCCCTATCCAAGATTGCGTAGTTGGAAACTTAATGCTGCCAAGAGGGCTTTACCAAGTATGGCAAGAATTAGGTTTTGGTCAGCTTGGGGATTTTTATACTCATCAAACGTTAATTACTTGGGAAACGATAAGGCTGCAATTTGGCAATTTAAATACTGCTTTTTCTTTGAGCTATCTTCAGCTCGTGAATTTTCTTAAGAATAATTATACCATGCTGAGTGAGGCTGCTCGTCAAATTACTAAGCAAATGTCACATGAGATAGTGGGAGTGGGATTTTGGTGTCGGCAGTTACATCACCTGGCTCATAGTGAAGAGACTATTGCGAAAGAGCTCCAGAAAATCTACTCATAGACAGGTTGCAAGTTCAATACGAAAGAATGGCGACAGCTCAGTGAATTTTCGAATAAACCATTGCGAGGTGCTAATTTTATAGGAATGAATTTTTTATCCAGATGACTAGCATATTACACTCCTCTGAGATTGCATAAGATGTTTCCTATTAGTCTGAACCAATGTTTTAGATGTAATAAACAGGATGAAAGAGGATGGGTACACACATTTTATGAATGTAGTAAATTGCAGCAATTTTGGAAAGATGTTTTTATCATGATTTCTCAATTTCTGTCGTCAACCATTGACCTATCATCTAGGCTGGTATTATTTGGTGCATCGCTGGAGGTAACAATGTTTTACAAAATACCAACAGTATTTTGTAATAATTTCTATAGCGGTTGCTAGGTCACTTGTTCTGCAAAATTGGAAAACTATTAAATAACCTAGGATTGACCAATGGGTTAGTAAAATGTACAGGACTTACAGATTCGAACAGGCCTATGCAAAACGTGTAGGAGCTACGTAAAGATTCAGAGCTATCTGGCAAAAATGTAGTATATCTGAGTAAGAGTAGGTTTTAATACCCTTCTGTAGTAGGGAATTAATTTTTGCACTTTATTAAAACAGACGCTGATAGCCGCACTTACACTTTAAAGAGTTCTTGGAAATTTGAATTGATGTTGCTACTGGCATGGTTTTAAGTGACTTTCTGCAAACTGTTTTTTTTTGTATTTATTTGGGGGAAATATTTGATCCTAGTTTCACTTGCACTTTAAATTGTTGCTGATAGTGTCGTGCTATTTAAAGATGTATTACTGTTTAGATTGGAGTGGGACAACTATGCAGTAACAGTTATTAAGGATTATAAACTACTGTAGAATATATTTTTTATGCACCTTCCCATATTTCTTAAACCCTCGATGCTAATCCAGAGTCCTTCTGTTTGTTCATTATGCATTATTATGTAATGTATTTTCTCTGCTCCTATTCCTGCTCTAATAAAAAAACACACACACACACACATACACACACACACAGATAACGCAGGAGATGTGGCCTACTGGCCACAGCTGCTGAGGTTAGAATACAGAGAATCATGCTTGAATCTTGGCCATGGGCCAACATCCTTTACCGCTGGGCAAATCACCTTATCTCTCTCTCTGCCCCAAAAAATGTGTAACGTAGTCCGGTTCTATTGTAAAACGCTCTAATGCCCCTGGGCCAGGTTCGTGCTATAAAAAAAAGCAAAATAAAAAACAAGGTAGATTTTCATTTAGGGCCATACCTCATATAATGTAAGAAAGCCTGACTTGATGCAAACCTATACTTTGACAATCCAAAAAGTTAGCTCGAAGCTTTCTCTATCCCTGACTGTGATGGGCAGAGACTCGCGCACGGAGGTGCCCGAGCTCATCTGTGAGGCCAGGTGGGCGCGTCGCTTCCATGAGGCGCACGAGACGCCAATTGGGCTTTCAGTAAACAAAAGTTTGTAAGGAGGAGGGTGGAGCAGGCGTGGGAGTGGCCAGCAGCGCCTCCTTCCTGTGATGGCCACGCCTGCTGCAGCGTTGTCGCACTCTGCTGGTCCCGCTAGTGTCACTGTGTCTCGAGCAGCCGGCGCGTGGGAAAGGATCTGTGAGGGAAGCAGGTTTCTTACGTGGCGCGGCGGGGGACACAATACCTTGAGTGATGACGCGCCCTGTAATTCGCTTTTACTGGCGAGCCCAAGGTTCGCCGTTGCGTGGAGCTTCACAGTCCGCTGCTCTGTCCAACCCGGGAGGAAGCTGAAGTTCTTAACCCCAGGGAAAAGAGGCTTCGAGGGCCAAGAATAAAGACGGGCTGCAGGTGAGTGTACATGTGAGTCTGCTTTTTATTTCTCAGGTCCTTTCGCTTGAGGAGAAAATAACGGTAATTTACAAGCCAATGTAATGACGCCACACATATAAACCAACAATTTCGCAAGAAAACGTCCAGCTCAGACTCCTGCAATCTTAGAATAGACAACTAAATAGCACGGATCACAGACTCATTGAGGAAGTGGCCAGACCATCCTCAACTTAGTCACCAAACAGCAGACCGCTCTCAAACAGCCAAAGAACAATATTGGGGATAACTATCACAACTTGGTTCGCCCACTGCTAAACATGATATCAAAGCCGTATTCAGTCTCAAAACGGCTCATCAATATATCACTCAATGTAACATTTGTAAAACACGATGTACTATAAGCAGGGCCTCTGAAATTATGTGTTTCTGCGGTCTTCTGGATTTATTTTATACTAGCCAATGTATTCCGTCAGTTGCTGCATAGTTTACAGATTTCAACAAAACTTGTTTCCAGCTCAAAGTCAGTTGCAACACAATGGCAGACCCTTAGCAAATGTTAGTTGGTCATCTTTTGGTCGCTACAGCCTGGTATCAAGCTAGTACCGATGACATGAAACAGTTAGATAGGCAGTAATGATGCCCCATATTGATGAATTGTGGACTGGCTTTTGTCTTTGCTTGAAAAGAATCCTTATCATCCCCGAAATGCACATAATAAAAGAGGAGCAGCTTTTATTATAACTGTGCACATATAGTCCTGTTTTGTGCTGAGCGCAAATTGTAACTTTTCCATAAACATTTTACTCTGAGTGTTAGAAGGGGCACTGTTAGTAAAATGTTGTCATATACTTTCGGGTGCAATTTAATCATTTTTGGTGAGTAACATTTTCAACAGTATCTCGCAAATGCATACACTGTTCTTTCTTAATAAACCTTTGCTTTTTGCCTAGCATTGGGGTCCCATTTTTAGATCTGGCTACAGATAGCTTTATCTGCTTGTATGACCCAGTTGACAACAGTTTTTCAAAAAGTACAATAAAGATAACTACATAGAGTCTTTGGGTCTGCCCCTTTCATTAGTTTTTATGTATTTTATTCTTGGTTTGCCATTGATTTCATGGGCTGTCCATTTCGTGGATTGTTGCATTTTCCCATTAGTGATGCATTAGGTTTCAGTGATAGGGCATCAGTGATATAGCAAAGTTTCCATGGGCTCTGAAGTAAGGACACTGGGCTCTGACTACTGTTTGAGTACAGCAATAATCATGGTTGAGTAACCGAGGCCACTGTGCCTGCTTTACATCGATTGCTGCACCCTTCTGAGCATCAATAAGTCCTTTTTTAAACTGCATCTGTGACAATGTGTGTATCTTGTAATTCCAAGCCAGTGTGTGTTATCTGATGTATTTACTGTGCTCGTATAAATGACATTTCAGTTGCTGATTTATGGCTTTTTTGTTTTCAGAAACGTGCTGTGTGAATGCCTTAGTCTGTCATAAAGTCAGGTCACTGTTCAATATTGTCTTTTGCTCGTTTATTTGTTTTACTTTGCTGGCATGAAACTATGTTGGAATTGCGTTTTTCTTTTGTTTCAGAAATAAACTTCTGCGCATACATAGATTTTTTAAATCCATCATAAAATGATGGCCATGGTCAAAAGCATCTAATTTGCAATGTATTGTTTATGCTTTCTAAGTTGTTCACTTAGTTGCAAACGCCCTTTTCTGATTCCTTTTCATAACACAAATATTTGATGGCCCACCTTACCCCTCCTAATGCTGTCTGTTCAGCAAAGGAGCTCTACTACTATCTTCCATATTGGTTTAGTCCAAGACTTTGCTTTTATATGTATTTTTTTCTGGGGCAGCTAGAGGGAGCACACAGAAAAACTTCAAGTTAACACTACTTTCAACAAAAAGAAAGGCCTATTTGCTTTCCCCATGCTTATTTATAAATATTTACAATTAAAAAACAAGAAAATAGCAGCCACAGAACGTGCTGCACAATTTTGCCTGAATCAACGTGTATTCATTCCTGCCGCATAAGCTTGTCTTCCAGTGTCCTATAATGTTAATGGCCCTAACTAAAACCCAATAAAGTGCACAATTTGGAAAAAGTCAACTAAACATTACAGTAGTAAAATGTCAAACCAGAAAGAAAAAAATAATAATAAAGCAGCTATGCAACGATAGATACAATTAACCACGGCAGAAACAGTCAACAAAACCACCTTATCTTAAAGAGCAGTCAACAAAATCTTGTCACTGTAAGTGGGCGAAAAACGTCTGGCCGTTCTAAAAACAGCTGATAAAACAGTTAAACAAAAATAAAAAAAATAGATCACAGTATCTAAACAGCAGCCAGGAAATGAATATGCACATCTAAAAATAGGCAGTCGAACGCCACACAATCCTACACTCAATTATCCTAAAGGCAAGAAACCTAATCACTACTCCATAAAAGGCAACCCTGAAAATGGCCCCCTAAAAGGACGTCAAATACATAGCTATAAAGAGCTAGTGGAAAAAACAGCATCTCACATGCAGGCAGAAGAACATCCCAGGATGATAACAGCCAGTATAAAAGTAGCTAGCAAATCTCCACTACATAATTAATTATTCTCCTACTGAATTAATAGAGCTATGCAATTCTTTTTTTATCATACTGTTTATTTCTGAATCGCATCACAGTGTTAGCACAGATGGGTACCATTTGCTCGTCAAACAGTAAGAGATATTTGGAAGCCTTGTTAGGTATATGTTCCCATCTTCTGTCAATGCTACTCACCACAGTCCATCTGCTGATTTTCCCTATTTCTGTCATTTTTGTTCTAAAATGAGTAATAGAGATGGTTCCAGCCCATCCCTTGCACTTTTATTTGGACCCATCAGTGCTTTCTGCAGCCAGAAATGTTAAGTCAGTTGGCTTCCCTTGTACTGGTTCTTCGGCTTCTGCTTAAGCCACTTCTCACCTGATTGAAGTTATCCCCCCGTTAGCAGTTTTTAAAAGCAGAACTTCACCAATTTTCCTTGTAGTATGGGGTCTGACAGCCCCATTCTTGTAATCATTGGTGTCAGATTTCGTACAGTGCCCCTTAGGAATTTTCTATGCAGGTTGAAGAGCTTCTCATATCGGTTTGCTCCATGAGTTAGCAGACTTTGTTGCATAGTCATTATCCTCCCTCAACACAGGCACTTTATAGCGGTGATTCGTTCATTTAGACAGACCAGCTTGACTTGCAAGGGATTAAGTAGTCATACTATAACCACTGTACCCATGAAAACACAAAATGCTGATTCAGTTTAGCTCTTAGGTACCCTTGCAGCTCAATACCTAGATCGCTCCAATCTCCCATATTGCACTAACTTAACCCCTTCGCTGCGGCGGGAATTCCGCCGCAGCGCTGCAGGGTGCGGGGGGGCAGCGCGGTGTCGCTGTGCTCATGACGGAGCCACTCCGTCATGAGCCACGGTTGAGCTGTGCTCATGACGGAGTGGTTCCGTCATGACTCCGCCCAGTTGCGTTGTCCCCCCGCACAGGCGGGGAAACAGCGCCCCGTGGGCGGAGCGGCCGCCAACGGTCGTGGCATGACGGAACCGCTCCGTCATGAGCACACGGCAGCCGTGGCTCATGACGGAGCGGTTCCGTCATGAGCGGGGAAGGGGTTAAGGGATCATGCAGTACCATCATCTTGCACTGACACAAGGGCTCGCCATAAGGTGCTTCCTGTCACAGAGCTGTCATCTTCGGTTCTGCAAAAGTCTAAATTGAGTAATATTGATGATATTGGTCTTGTAAGTCACCCTCCTGTTGTGACACTCTCTAAGGTACTGAAGAACCCCAGTGAGAGGGATGGCATAAAGAAATATTTAGGACTCTTCTGGCCTAGGCTAAATAATGTTACTTCTTTTTCTGAAAGACAATATACTGCTCCAACAGCTCCTAATGGGTCCTCTTACTCTGCCTGCAGTACTTCTTTATGCAGCCCACCAGGACATGAACTGCTTTCCAATCTTGGTTTCATGCTGGGTTTAGGTGAGAGCTCCATTTATTATTAGTGCATGCCATTGTTGCCTCAGGTCTCCCACCATGGGATGCTTCCCCTTAATCTTGAGCTCATCCAGTGACTACAATGTTATTAGATCTTTGCTCTCCGGAATACTGCACTTTGACAGCACCTGCAAATTCTCCTTCTTCCTGAGAACGAGCTATTGATGACGTTGTTAATAGCAAGAGTTGTTAAGTCAGACATTTTGATAAGATGTTTCTAACTCAGATGAGTCCTCCACGCCTGTTTCCAGTAGCTGCTATGGTTAATTATAGCAATTTGAGCATGGCAGCATGAAAGAACCTTGGTTGAGAAGGATGGTTCTTGCCAGTGGCGATACAAAAGCCCCCACAGCCCCCGCGTTGCGGGGGGGAGCAAGTTTCACCTCCCCCAGCACTGGCAGGTTCCTGGCCTGAGAGATCCGGACTGGGTCCAGGGCTTGGGGTCCTGTATTTAGTTTGTGGGGGGCTCAAGTTGAGTTATGCCACAGGTTCTTGCCACCTTGGTTTTCACTCTTTCTATTGGTTTTTCAGGAGCACTTAGTTTATGCAGTCTACAGCAAGACAGATGTCCATTTACTGGAATCAGGAGAAATCCCCATGCTGGCTGGCTTCCTTTGTGGTTCATTTAAGAATGTGAAAATGGATTTGTGCTGTTCCTCAGTGATAGATTAGTTAACAGAGTCACAATACTCTCAGTCCCACTATTGCCCTGAAAGGATCAATAGGTGGGAATCCATATGTTGGATTCGAATGCCCTCACACACCTTTGCAGGTGTCATGCTTCATCATATGGGCTGCTCCTCGTGGGGTCGGCGGTGCAATACCCCACGGGCTCCCTATAGTAGGTGCTCTTTGTCGGAGATCTTTTATCCAACAGCCGTATGGTGAAGTGCGAGTGTGGGGACAAGGCTGTGTAGACGTAGTGTGGTGTTTAAAATCGGATTGGAAGTACCTAGAAGGGCAATTTTATTCTGGGGGTCTCCTACCCTAAGTAAAAACAGTGAATGAGGCACTCGATTGAGTATTAAATCTCAAGTGATGGTGTTCTCGTTTTTTTCAAAGCTTGAGGGTCAACATGTTTCTCGCTGTGTGTCTTAATCAACTTGCGATTCTTCAGGATCAAAATTAAGTGAACTATCTACATCTATTGTTAGTGGCATCAGGTTTTGCTCATGACATTAGTGTTTGTTACTAAATGTACCTGTTTGTAACCTGGAACTACCCAATAAGTAAGGTCCCTAGGCATCAACAGTACCCAATGGATTCACGCACCAGGCATAGCTCCTGTGTGTAAATGAGATTGTAGCACTGCGCGTAATCTCTCGACCTGCCCAATCCACCGGGTCCGGATGACCTCGAAAAGTGGCATTCTGAATAGTAAGCTCTGTTTTGGGTCCCTTTTCCTATATTTTAAATCTAGAAATACTCTTCCCTGTTGGTTCTGATAGATGTTGATGTTTCATTTTACATATTGTGCATTACAATCTAAATTGTCTCTGCACTCTATACTAACTAGTAGGCCTGTGGTCAAAAGAAGTAGAAGTAAATGGCTCTTATGTTTTCATGAACAGCACTATAGATTAGGTATGTTTACTAACTATGAAGGGTGATAAGAGGCATCTAGAAATCCAGTAAAGTAAGGGAAATTAGTTCACGAAAATGTATTTGCCGTCTTCTGAAGCTTCGCAAGGGATAATAGTCTCTTGTTGGTATTTTAGAGCCGATTCTTGCCAACAATTAACTATAAAGCAGTGCACCTTTAAGGCAAATTCTTAACCTTTGATAGAATATTGTTATACCACCTGCAGTGAAAATAATTTACGCCGCAGTATGGGAGCATTCAAGTTGTGGATTAGTGAAGAAAAAGTTTACAGTATGCTACCTGTGACTATTGTGATATGTTTACAAGTAAATAATTTAAATGACCTGTGCTGTTATATCATACGTTCTTGTATTGTATACGTGAGCAGGGCATAATCTCATACAAATAATTCGAAGTGACGATACTGTGCAACAGTGAAGTATATACACTGTTATTTTAATCTGAAAATGAAAAATTCTGTGTACAAATTTACAAAAAGTGAACTCTTTAATTTATTGATAGCTATATTCTGTGCTCATTGGAGTCTAGCTTAGTTTAGCTTATTATTATTATTATGCATGATTAATAAAAACCGTTGCATGCCTGTAGCCTTAACAAATTCATTTACATGATACAAAGCACGATAAAAAAGGAATAAAAACCATCATAAAACGCAACGTATTAAAATTCACATTGGGGCTTTCACAGTTCATTAGGTTTAAAGTGCCTGTGCTTCAAGAGGTAGACTAACAGGGGCCTTATCAAGTTAGCAGCAATAGAAAAACTGTAAAATAAACAGCCCAGCTATGTTGTTATTGAATGTCTGCTGGCAATGTGCATTTGAGTCTCTCTTTCAACATATCAAAGAATTTTGTAATTCTGCAGTTTAGCTGTGTTTCTGCCAGATTAAGGCACAGTTTTACTGCCTGCAGGTCCTAATGCCGCTCTGTTTGAACATTGGACGGAGTAAGGTGCGTCTTATGTCCTTTAGGTTAGGGCAGATACAGATGACATGCACAAGGTCCTCGTTCCCTTTTTCGCAGAGGCAGCAAGTCTGCTCTCCTGGTCTCCTTTTCCAGGACGTGTGCGAAAGAATTGGTAAAATTCCAAAACGAAGCTTTAGGAACTTTTCTTTTATTCTCATTTTAACTCCTGTTTTTAAATAAAGTTGAGGTTTGAGGACTTTGTAGTCGCCGAGCACTCTCCATCCATGAGCCCTTTTGGGCAGTGTTTCCTTATCTTCTGTGATAGATACCATTTTTGTTGCTTTTATTGCAATCTTTTTGAAACTCTGGTGATCTGTAGAGGTTGCCCAAAGGTTGGTCATTCCTAGTCCTTAAGCAAGTACTGCCTGGTGGGTAATTTTCCACGGCATGACAATTCGTCTCAAAGGTGCAAGTTTAGGGATCCTGCTGCAGCGCCACTGATCTTGTGCCTGCTTTTAATATATGCGCTCCTTCTTACCACTGATTTTTTTTGTAGCCCAAATTCTTGGTGTATTTGGGCAGGCAACACATAGTTAGGCAGATGGAAGACTGCTCTGTAGATGTTGGCGATTGTTTTATCTAAGGCCGATGCACCATTCCCTTGCATTGATTCACTCCCATACGTTAGCGTTGGTTGCAGTTTTGCTCGAATAACCTCTAGTAAGGGGTTAAGTCTGGCAGCACTTTCCTCAGGGCTTCATTGCTAAGTAGATCGTGGTGCCCTTCCTGCACAGGGCCTCTAGTTGGAATATATATGACAAGACTCTGAGGTATTTGTAGGTTATAACCTGGTCTAAACGGTGCCCATCCAAGTACCAGTTGATCTTTTTCCTCTTATGATAAACTAATGTAATAATTTTTGTTTTCTTTAGATTTAGATTTAGGGCATTACGTGGAGAGAAACTATTAGTAGTATTCAAGAGATGTTGCAGGCCAAATGGGAGTCTGACTTAACAGCACCAGGTCATCTGCATACAGTACGTTGGACAGTGACGTTTTTACCAGTTTCGGGGCATGTGGTGTACTCTTGTCCTGTTACCCGGGAAGGTCGGCCATGAAAAGATTGAAAAGCAAAGGAGTTCGATGCTGGAATAAAGACAAAGATAAACAAGTTCTTTCAGGGGTAGCTGGGTTCTGAAAACAGAATCGTAGGTGGACAGTTATTGTCTTGTGATGTCGTTTTCTTTGAAGAGGTGTGTCTTCAGCTATTTACTAAATTGCAGTAGGTTTCGGTAGGTCCTGATTAATTTGCGAATGCAGTTCCAGTTACTTTGCGCATAAAGGGAGAAGCCTTTTGCCTTGTTTTTTCATTTTTTTTTCACTTCTTTGTCAGCAGCCTGATGGTGTAACGCTTGCAAGTGTAAGCCGTTACTGACAGGGGTGCCTGTCATGTTCCAGATGCAAGATTGTGGGAGGGCTTGAACTACAGTTCTAAAGTCCATTTCTGGGAGAAGCAGTTTCACATTCTTTAGTAGAGATTGCTGGTACCAGGCAGCTTTAATTTTCATGGCTGTGTTCCTTGAGGGTTAGGTCTGTTTTAAGATTGTATCAGAGTGTCTTTGCTTTGGGTGATAGTTGTACTTGTTTGATATTCCCAAATATACACCTTTGCCACAGTCCAGTTTTCAGATTAAGTTTATGTTGAGTCAGATTGAACCCTCTTCTCAGCTTACTACTCATCAACTGTGTCTCCCTGAGTTTCCATGGAAAAATCTTCCCAATAAAGCATCTCCTCTTGATACTTGGTAATACAGATTTATTGATTAGCTATAAAGAGGTTGTGCTGATATGCGACTTTAGCAGTTTGACCCTGCACTGGTAGGTAACATACTGTATGGGACCACAGTTTGACACGTTCGCCTCTCCTCTGAAAAATATATTTGAGTAGAAAGCATCTCCTCTTGATACTTGGTAATACAGATTTATTGATTAGCAATAAAGAGGTTGTGCTGATATGCGACTTTAGCAGTTTGACCCTGCGCTGGTAGGTGACATACTGTATGGGACCACAGTTTGACACGTTCGCCTCTCCTCTGAAAAATATATTTGAGTATGGATAGAGGTGGATCAACGCTCATCGTCCACCATTTCAAACTCAGGTAATACATCCCAGTAATATAATCCCATTGTTGTCTCGCTAGCATCCCCATATTCTTGGTAATGAGTGGTAGTAGCTTGTGGGAGCAATAAGAAGCACAAAGCATACAGGGAAAAGAGAGAAGGAGGAACGAATGGGGTCCTGAGGAACACATGAAAGAGAGGGTCAGGAGGAAGAGGGAGACACTGTGGAAATTGGGAGGGATTTGAGGAAGCCAGCACAATCTGATATGGTGGCATATAGGTGTGAAAAGTTTCTCATCCAATTCACCACATTGGAGGCGGATCCTCCCAATCCTTCCCTTACAGCCGGTAGCATCTGGTAAGGGAAAAATACTCCTCTAGCCCGAGCCAAAATATGACTGTCAAAATATCATGCCAATGACTGAAAGAGGCTGTTCGCAAAATAAGACCATGGTCGTTGGGGGTGGACTCAAAGCCTACAGGACAAAAAAGTGACTACAATACAGATATGGAGATGTGCAGGGTAGGAATCTGAAGGAATACAAGGTTTGTAAGCAATACAACATGGCTCTTGACCCTTTCGCCGCGGCGGGAATTCCGCCGCGGCGCTGGAGGGTGCGGGGGGGGCAGCGCGGTGGCCCGGTGCTCATGACGGAGCCGCTCCGTCATGAGCCACAGTTGAGCTGTGCTCATGACGGAACGGTTCCGTCATGACTCCGCCCAGTTGCGTTGTCCCCCCGCACAGGCGGGGAAACAGCGCCGCGTGGGCGGAGCGGCCGCCAACGGTCGTGTCATGACGGAACCGTTCCGTCATGAGCACACGGCAACCGTGGCTCATGACGGAGCGGTTCCGTCATGAGCGGGGAAGGGGTTAAAGAAGATGAAACGTTTCTTTATATTCTATATCAGATGTGATGCAAGAAGAACACTGTACTGCAGCGATTTGGCAGTAAAGATAAGACTTTCTAAAAAAAAAGTATTGAAACATTTCTATGCCAGAAAAGGTTGCTGGCTACCAGCAGCCTGTGACTATGTAACACCCCCAAAATCCCATGGACATAGATGCAGGCTTGACACTACTTGGACAAGAAAACCTTTATTACATGTATGGACTCTATGCAATGAAAAATGGGTACCTTTGTCCAGTGTTGAAATGATGTTGAATTAATATACAAAAAACAAATCTGTAACTAGCGTGGCTTTGGTAACCTATGTATATTTCATCATGCTTTTAAAGCGTTATTTTATTGTAATGTACTCTGGCAGACTCATTGTGGATCAAGCCAGACGATATCAGCACTGGCTTCTGTCTCACCCTACAACATACTGACCACCCCAAACAACTCACTCTCCACTGGCCTTAGCTCACCATTGTGGCACATTTTACCATTTTGAGGCTTTACGGAAGGGTGGCTTGAACAAGCTGGTAAAAATGTAAATTACGTCATCTGGCGTTATTCATTTGGAGAATTTCAAATGCACTGAACTACCTCAGGCACAGATTCAGTGTTTAGCGGCCATCTGCAGAAAAAACAACCATGCATGTACCTGTCACTTTATAAAATTCTGTTTCGTGCTGTAACCAGGCAACATGTGATGAATTCGTTGTTGTTTAATAAGCCAGTATGTGATAACATATTTGCATGAATTCAGGAGGTTTACTTAGAAATAGCTATAGAGTGTAATTTCACAAGAGTACGCCAACTACTGCAGGGGATGCGAAGACCTGCATGCTTTTGAAATTCATGATGCCTTCTCCAAATTTGCTCACCAGCGAGTGTCCTCAGTGTGCTTGAAAGCTATGGACAGAAACTAACATACGGGAGTCACAAAGTATATTGTGTTTATTTGATTGTGAGCTTCTCTCCTAATGTCATGTGGAAAAAAAAATATTATACCGGTGGCAGAAAGAGTTAAAATTACTCTTTTGGCTTATTTGTGTTCAGAATGCAGGTTGAATGTAATAACTGTGCTCATACGTGAGTATCCGAATACAAAAGTCTTTCCCCTGGACTTATTGTTAAAATCCAAACTTACGCTATGTGGATGCTTAATTATCAGCACAAGAACAACGGATATAACTTCAATGTCAAATTATCATTAGTATTTTAGTGTATATAGTTGTTTTCTATGTTATCTTTGGACCAAAAACAATGGATGATAAACTATATTAACAAATGTCATGTGTATTTTATTAAATATTTATGAGATTCTAAACATTGTGGTTGGAGCATAATTGGTTATTGGTATTTTTAGACATCGAAGATGTATCTGTTGTTATTGTGTTGATAATCAAGCATCCACATAGCGTAAGTTTCGATTTAAAAAATGTCCAGGAGAAAAAAATGTGTATTGGTTTGGCTGAACCCTATCCCCTGGGCCTTTTTACAAGGGGTTACTCTCTAAGTTGTTAATGTTCTCATGCTTGAGCATCTCACTGTGCTTTGTTGTTTTCAATCATTTAAGTGTATGAAAATGTAGTACTTTCTTTTCTTGCAGCTGTACATGGCATTTTACTGTTTACCAACAGTTAACATACGCCCTTGTAAAAACTCCATGAAACAGTAATCTTATGTGGGATCCAATTACTGTATTAGTTTATTAATATATATATATATTTTATTTCAAGTTATTTTTGAAATTCCATAAAACGTAGAGTAAACAAGAAGTAATATAGTATTGCATCCCAGTAAATTGCAAATGTTCTCTGGCTTAGACATATACTTTCACTGGACTCTACAGATTCAGGCCGCACATCCAAGTGTCATCAAGTTCAATCAGAGCAGGACTTCACTAATGTAAATAAGCATTTGACATCCAGTAAGCATCAAGACACATACATACAACTTATCATGAGTCTGCATGAAGTTTATCCAAAAATCATTAATACAAGTACCCAGATAACTCCCCTTCTACAGTGCTAGGTGAAACCCACCTCTCTATACATATAGACGCAAAGGCAGCTTTCTTAAAAGGATGATAAAGCCCAAAATCTTTCAAGGGTTACTGCTTCTCTTTATGCACACCATCATCTATCCCATTAGCTCCAATTCGTTGACCTGTTACATCCTGGGATGCCAGATACTCCTGAAGAAGTCCCTAAATGTTTTTGGGCCGCAACATGATAGGTAAAGTGTCTGAGTAGTTATCTGCCATGTCGTTACTGTAAATAAGATCTGCAATTCATCCTTCAGTTTTAGGCATTGTTCCTTTACCCCATTTTAGTGCTACTCATCTCTTTGCAAGCTAACATGCCATAACGGTATATTTCCTCTCTACTTTAGGTATCTCCTGGTCATAGCTTAGTGAAGCTGTGAGAGAGCTATTTCAATATGTTCCATTTTGGAAAGGATCTCAAATAGTTGGACCCAATGTCATGTTAAATGGGGGCACAACCAAATGGCATGTATAGAATCTGATCTCACAGTTGATATTGAAGGAAATCTGAGTTCACATCCAAACCTAAAATCTCAAGTCAAGCTTGAGTGTAAATAATCAATGCACGAATTTAAAGTGTATGATTTTGTGTTTACTATCCATAGATACATTTTCTGTTTGGACACAGCAGTAATGCCATGCCCTGTCTGCCATAACCTCTGTCAAATCAGCCTCCCACTTGGCCCATACTTTAATGATTGAGGTTAGTCGGTTAACTCTGACTGCTTTATGTAATTTGGATATAATGCCTTGGTGCCCGCTGCTAGTGATGGGTTGTGTCAGGGGTTCAATTCCATGTGGTTCACAGAGAAAGCAAGACTGCCTTGCCTGTAGTGAATGACGAAGTCTGAAGTATAAAAAAAATCTAAAGATGTGGACCCCTCCATATCATTAAACCTTCTAAACAGAAAAATTACCTTTCTAAATGGAGATCTCATAGCTTAGTTATATTTAATCTCAGCAACTGTTGTTGTACCCTCAGCCCTAATGGTGCTACCAGCTGTGGGTTACTATGGATATGGATCTACGGTGAGTATACTTCCTCCAACTCCAGAGCTGTAGCAAGCTTGTGCCAGGCGTATATGGTGGACTTTAATGTGTAGGTTTGCGCTAGACGTCTAGGTAAGGGTCTGGTCAGGACAGTAGTCAAAGGAAAGGGGGTCATCATTTCTCTTTCTGTTATAATAGCAGGAGATTTGTATTCAGGGTAGTTCCACTGAAAAGCGTAACTTGCCTGTGCTACCCAGAAATAAAGAACCAGTTGTGGCATCGCAAATCCACCTCTTGCATATGGAAGAGTCAATACTTCCCAACTTAGCTATGGTTGCCTAGCTGCTCTCACAAAATTGATAGATATCCTATGCAGCCGGTCAAAAAAGGATCCTGGGAACACAACGTGTATATTGGTGAAGATGTACAAAAACATGGGCAGGAAGATCATTTTAATAATAGCGCCCTGCATTTTAGATAAAGCACGAGGGGACGTCAGGCCAATGTTTCTTCTGAACCATATCTATAATGGTCCCGTATTTGTACCACACAACTTTCTCCGGAACCCCATATATAATTTTATGCCCAAATAGCACATTGGTACAGCGCAACCCTCTAGTGCGAATTCAAGGTGCAGCTTATTTATATTCAGTGTAATCGGAAAACGGGATTTATTCCAATTTATCTGAAGTTAAGGCTATAGTCCAAAGTGTATAATCTCTCTAATCAGAGGTGAAACATTGTTAGACAGATATCTCACATGAAGAAGTATATCGTCAGCTTACATTGAAATCAAGTACCTAGCACTATCAATCCCAAGGCCTCCATATGCGTGGGATTCTTTAACGAAACAGGACTAGGGCTCTACTGCAATTGCAAACAGTAAAGGTGAATGGGAGCACCACTGCCTTGTACCACAGGTAATTGGAGAAACAGAGGAAACACTTCAATTCAGTCTAATCTGTGAAAATATATTTAATATAGAGGGTTATCCAGCCCAGTAGCCGGGCTCCTAGCCCCATTCGAATGAGAATTGTAAACATGTATGGCCACTTGAGAGAATCAAATGCCTTTCGTACATACTGTATTTATTAGTTTATAAACACTTGTGTTAGGTCGATTGAAAGGTTCAAAATATACTTATCTTTGCTCGAGTCTAGTATTAGCTAAACTGCATAAACTAGAGAAATATTTAGACTGATAAAGTTTGGCATACCATATGCCGCAGCGTCTGTAACGGGTTAAGCACCTTTGTAAACACGTTTTACTAGAGGACACCCCTTGGCAAATGGGAGAACATTTACTTCAGTGCAAGCTTTCAGACAACCATTTCTCAATACAATGACTTAAAGGGACACTAACCTAAGCTATTTCTATGATTCGAACCTCAAAATATTACACAGAAATAAAGAAGCAGGAGTGCATCAAACAAATACACAAATTACGGAGTATTTAATTTAATTCTCAAACAAAATATATATACACACACTGATTTTATGTTTTTTTAATAGGAACGTTGGAACTTTTCAAAATGTGTTTTCATTTCTTAAAGATGAAGTGATATGGTCGACGCTAGCTTATCGTTTTTTTTCCTCATAATGCATGCTCTCATTTTGCTGTAGCATACTAGTTCTTCAATTGAGGCATGGACTTCATTTAGGGGTCGCCAGAGGTCGCAGCTGTGACCCCTGGCTTGCCAATGTGACCCATTGCACTGTATTTGCGACCCCTGGCCTGTGAGGTAGCAAAATCAGTGCCAGGAACACAGGCAGGGTAGCTCGTCCTTATGGACATTGGTTGGGCCTGCAATCTCCTTGTTTTTTGTCAATTTTTAAAAATTTGTAATAGTGAATAATGTCACTTCCCCTAACCCAGGCCTTTTGGTTAATTGACGTTCATGAATTGAGGCAACCAATCGTCCATAATAAATTCTGTTTGCTGTACTTGTGCTACACTCATGAATCAAGTTAACGATACAACAGTGCTTAATTGGAGCCAAAGTTGCCGGTGGAGGTCACCAGCATTAATTTTTGGGGACTGGCGCTTATTTTAACTGATTGGACATTTCTCAAGAGCAAGTGAGAGAACAACACACAAGGGCAAAGAAGAAGCAAGAGAAAGAGGGTAAAAAGTCACAATTAGAGAAAACAGGAACTTGCAAGCATGAGATAAAGAGGAAGCAAATGTGTGGTAGTGGATTAAAGGATTAAAGAGTCATGAGGTGGATTCTAACTATGCATGTGCTGCCATTTAATAGCGCCGGTTGCCGGCTTCTGAACAGCGGTTTGCGCACCCACACTCATTCTTTTAAATGCACTTAAAGTGTGCATTTTACATTTTGCTTCTTTGTATTAGTCTGCTAATATTTAATTTAAAAAACAGTTGCAGACCCCCGAAATAGTTGTCGCAGATCCCTGTGACCTACGGACTCTAGATTAAAAGTCGCTGTTTTATACCGTTAAGCGGCAGTATGTATGCGGCAGTATGTATGCATATGTGTGTGTGTGTGTGTGTGTGTGTGTGTGTGTGTGTGTGTGTGTGTATATATATATATATATATATATATATATATATATATATATATATATATATTCCAAGATCCATCCTACTCCAACCAAGAAGAGGCATGTACATATGACAGGTAGGAATAAGGCCAATTTATTGTATTCAGGTCTCCCACGACCCCGCAACAAAGGAGTTGTTGCTGTTTTATACTGTTAAGCGGCAGTATGTATGTATGTGTGTGTGTGTATGTATATATATATATATATATATATATATATATATATATATATATATATATATATATATATATATATATATTATTTTTTTAGAAAGATGAAACGTGTTCCTAAAGAATTCTCAAATTGTTTTTAGAAAGCTCCTTAAAGATAGTTTGCTTCTGTAACCATCTAAAAGTACCAGGTAAGGTCCTACTTTGAGTGGCTTGGAATAGCATGAGACAGGTACAAACTATTTAGCAGTCATTATTTAGTGAGCACAAAGGCTTCATTGCATTGCTGCACTTCTGTAGTTACTTACAATTTTAACACAAATTAAACGCTATTGGAACCCAAACGTCCTTTCTTTCTAAGGTTTTGTGTTTGACATATTTAATATATTTTGAGTTGTCTAACGTTATGTTTGTTAAGTTGGTTTTCTTATCTTAATCTTGTCTCAATTAGAGCAAAACAGTTACTACACCCTTTCCTTGTTATTTCACAATTTGCTGCAAGACTGTGTGATTTTAGTTGAGCAATTCGTATAACACGAAAAAAGTGGACCAATTGTCAGTGAAAAATAAAAGCTTCAAAAAGAATTTTATATTTGTTTTTGTTAACTCTTAATAGCTCATTAACGCTTGATTTTGCCCCCAGTGAGACGCCCAGGCCAGCTATTCAGTAGGTCTTTAAATACTGAGGTGATGCAATCAAACTATCATGACACCTGATGCACATAACGCACAGTTTCTATGTGCCCCGCAATTGCAGCATTTCCCGAGCAGATTCCGGACGATAAGAAAGCCTAATCTCCGATTTATAGTTGCTAAATTTAGTGAAGTGGAACAGTCAAAGATGCATTAGCTAATTAGGCAGTGTTAGATTGTTTTCAAACGGCCTGATAATATTCAAAGCTAATCACAACGATTTTACATGCAAAATAATGTAATAAATACAGCTTTCAGGGTAAGGTTCTTGAAGCTGAGGTAAAATAAAGCGTTCAACAGGCAGAAGGGGTTAAGCGGAGGCCAAACTTAATTTCCCATTCTTCAGTGCTCAGTCATCTGCATATTCATGAGCCAAATGGATTCTTCTCTCCGATTGGGCCAATAATAGAAATTGAACGGTACAAGGTGCATGGCAACACCTTCGGGAGCAGTATAAGCCTGATTACCTCACTTGTCCTTGCATGCACTATGGTCATGATTTGAGTGGTGCAGCAGGTGCAGTGGCACAGGGGCCAAAAGGTTTAGGAAACCCACTGGGCACTGATTATTGCTATATTTTACTGCTAAACAAGCAGTCACAAGTGCAATGACCTTGAAGGCACTAGGGTAATGATTTGAATTGTGCAGCAGGTGCAGTGGCACAGGGGCCAAAAGCTCTAGGAAGCACACTCTAGGAAGCGCACTGAACACCGATTATTGCTATATTTTACTACTATACAAGCAATCACAGGTGAAGTAGCCTTACAGACACTAGGGTAATGATTTAAATGGTGCAGTAGGTGCAGTGGTACAAGGGCCAAAAGGTTCGGGAAACCCAATGAATACCAATTGTTGCTATATTTTACTACTAAACAAGCAGTCAGAAGTGCAATTGACTTGCAAGCACTAGAGTCAAAAGGTCTAGTAAACCCAGTGAATCCCAATTACTGCTATATTTTACTACTACCCCCAACTTAGAATCAGCTCTGGCTAATATCTCCCTGTTCCCTACTGACCATCTGCCGCCCCAGATCTCCCTGTGGCGCAGTGTGGGTGCCGCCTCCTCCACTGCTGACACGCTTCCTGACCCTTCCTCTATTCCCCATGGGCTTCTTCCCTCGCAGATTTCGTCTTCTACCCGCCTAGGAAACTGGTACACCTTAAAAGTGTATGACTCAAATTTTTTCACAGTACAGGCAGTTTTATAAAAAGCACTTAAACGTTCTATAAAGTATTTCAGTGTTTTATGGTCAGGATCAAAGGATTCCGTTATTTCACATTTTTATTATAGTCATCTGCCAATGCTTGTTTTTTATTATTACATATAATATGATCTTGAAAGACATTCCCTTCACGATGTGCGCTGTACGAAAACTTCCCCAACATCTGATTTTACTAAAATGTCCATCGTCCATTTAGAAAAGCAACCCAGGCCATCCAAAGGGTGCACATAACTGACTTGCCTCTTAGTTCACTAGTGCCATTGTCAGGGTGGGTGGAAGCACAAATGTCTCAAAATTCATGTTTGAAAACTGGTCCTTAAAAATAAAAATACGTACACTGATTTAGTCGGATGTTCTACTACTACTAAGATGAAATTGTTTTGCATGTGAATAAAATACATTTATGATTTTTTTTAAAGAGACTTTTTCATATTTTACACGTTTGTTGAAGACTAGCCTTAAAAATTAAGGTGACCCAAACATTAACTGTGCAGGGCACCCTAATTCCTTCCCTTCTTTCACGTTGATTAACTTGTAAATAAATGCTTGCCCGTTTTGAATAGTGGGCCGCATGCAAAGGTCAGGAGTGCACTTGGGTCCCACATGCAAAGTGGGCTTGTGTCCCCCAGACTATAGATCTAGAGGAACTTTATGGTATAGATTATACAGCAGCACTGGCTTTAGTGCAGCATAGCTGCAAGTAAAAACAAGCATTGGAAATGCAATAGGTCTCGCATTTGTTTGATTTTGAGCTTTTTGCGGTGTAAATGGCAATGTTTTGTATCCATTTGTTATGGATTGTATATATGTGGTGTGTAGTGGAATATTTTGAGCTGGATTATAGTTATTTGTGGAGCACTATGAAGTATCAGGAAGGATATTGAGGAGGTGAAGAGCAGCATGAGGCAGAAGGACAGCAAGTGAGGGGAAGAGAAGCGTGAAGCACAAGGAAGGAGAGTGAGGAGGAGAGCAGCGTGAGGCACAAGGACGGAGAGTGAGAAGAGCAGCATGAGGCACAAGGACGGAGAGTGAGAAGAGCAGCATGAGGCATAAGGACGGAGAGTGAGAAGAGCAGCGTGAGGCAAAAGAAAAGGAGAGTGAGGAGAAGAGAAGAGAAGCTTGAGGCTGAAGGAAGGAGAGTGAGGAGAAGAACAGCGTGAGCCACAAGGACGGAAAGTGAGGAGAAGAGCAGTGTGAGGCACAAGGATGGAGAGTAAGGAGGAGAACAGCGTGAGGCAGAAGGATGGAGAGTGAGGAGAAGAGCAGCGTGAGGCACAAGGAAGGAGAGTGAGGAAAAGAGCAGCGTGAGGCACAAGGATAGAGAGTGAGGAGGAGAGCAGCGTGAGGCACTAGGATAGAGAGTGAGAAGGAGAGCAGCGTGAGGCACAAGGATGGAGAGTAAGGAGGAGAACAGCGTGAGGCAGAAGGATGGAGAGTGAGGAGAAGAGCAGCGTGAGGCACAAGGAAGAAGAGTGAGGAGAAGAGCAGCTTGAGGCACAAGGTTAGAGTGAGGAGGAGAGCAGCGTGAGGCACTAGGATAGAGAGTGAGGAGGAGAGCAGCGTGAGACACAAGGATGGAGTGTAAGGAGGAGAACAGCGTGAGGCAGAAGGATGGAGAGTGAGGAGAAGAGCAGTATGAGGCACAAGGACGGAGAGTGAGGAGAAAAGCAATGTGAGGCAGAAGAAAGTTGAATGAGGAGGAGAAGAGCAGCACGAGTCACAATGAAGGAAAGTGAGGAGAAGAGCAGCATCAGGCAAAAGGAAAGGAGTGAGAAGAGCAGCATGAGGCATAAGGATGGAGAGTGAGGAGAAGAGCAGCGTGAGGCACAAGGAAGAAGAGTGAGGAGAAGAGCAGCTTGAGGCACAAGGATAGAGAGTGAGGAGGAGAGCAGCGTGAGGCACTAGGATAGAGAGTGCGGAGGAGAGCAGCTTGAGACACAAGGATGGAGTGTAAGGAGGAGAACAGCGTGAGGCAGAAGGATGGAGAGTGAGGAGAAGAGCAGCATGAGGCACAAGGACGGAGAGTGAGTAGAAAAGCAATGTGAGGCAGAAGAAAGTTGAATGAGGAGGAGAAGAGCAGCGCGAGTCACAATGAAGGAAAGTGAGGAGAAGAGCAGCATCAGGCAAAAGGAAAGGAGTGAGAAGAGCAGCATGAGGCATAAGGATGGAGAGTGAGTAGAAGATCAACATGAGGCAGAAGGAAGGAGGGTGAGGAGAAGAGGTGTGTCGTGAGCTCAGCCGGCATACTCCAGCATGCAATAGGGATGAACATGTAATTGTGACAGTAGATGGCACACATTTGTTTTTGAAAGTACATATACTTACAATTACAGCCAAAACAAGATCATGACTTAATTTGTGGTCATTTTTCAACTTCGGGGTCCCGAGGTCCAAATTCAGCAGATTAGTACCTAGACCGGATGTATAACATATTTTATATGTTATCCAACAAATCAACCAAAAAGAAGACTCGTTATAGGGAAAGCAAGCCGGTAGTCTGTCACGGGTAGCGTAACATATAGTAGTACATACATGAAAGCTGGCACTTTGCATTCGGAGGGGACCATGGGAATGAGTTAAAAGTGTGACGTTTTTGCAGGCACCAGTGCTGTTTTCAACACATCGTATGCCAGGGCATCGCGTTATGCAGTCCTGTTAATATTTATGTTTCAAGAAACCTCCTTGTGATACGTATTTTATGTAGTGCCAACAAGCCACCCGAAGACCTTCGCAGCGCACAAGGCAACACAGTGCTGTAAAACCCGTCAGAAAGATCAGCGTATGTAAACAGCGGCAGTAAACTCACTGTGTGCTGAAAAGTAAACTGTCACCTTCAGTACTGCGCTACCATGATGCAAAGCAACAACACAACTGGAAACAATGTCACATATAAAGCCTTAGAACCTAAAATACGTCTTGAGTGACATGGAGTAACTGAAGTTAACCAAATGTTTTTAGCAACCCAGAAGGATGATTTTAATCAACCTAGGAAGGTTGAAAGCTCGAGGTATGTTAGGAATTAAAACCTCAAGTGCATTTTCACTGTGGGACTCCACGAGCACTTACGGGCATTTTATGACGCCGCTAAATTCGAACCAAAGATTAAGAGACAGGAAATAAGAATCGCTCGTTACCCTTTAATCCTTGGATGCCCGGGGGGCTTCCGGTTGCATGGGTCACCCGATGTTAGACGCCGCCCTGTTAACCCTCACATTCTGCCGATAGGAATGTGGAGCAATCCCTGCAGACACCGCACAGCCATAACTGGGACCAGAGGCGCAACTAGAGCCAAATTTCGGGGGGGGCTGAGAAAAAATTTCGGGGGGGGGGGGCTGAGTCTTTTAAGCCATAGGCAGAGTGGAGCTGCAGGGGCTCTTAGAAGGGGTGAAACAACAGCGAGGCCTCATTAACATGCAAATGGTCTTTTAAAGACCTGTGAAGTGCTCGGGTGCGGCTGTTTGTGTGCCGCGAGGCTGTCTCATCCTGGGCTGCCAGACGCGAGGGTGGGGGGCTGAAGCCCTGTGAGTCCAATGGGTGTTGCGCGCCTGACTGGGACTCACAGTGGAATACTGGCGGGTCGGACTCCACGGGCGCTGCGTTCAGTCACCAAGGCAAATATGCTGGTATAATAAACAAGGAGCAAGGGGCGCGAACCAGGCGCCATGGCAAACAAGTTGGCTAGCTTCTGTACTTCGCTGCCACGGTGAAATACAACTCCCAGAATCCTTGCTCATCATGTAACAAGCAAGTCATTAGAGGGAGGACAGTTTGCAGTCACTCTCCATAATGCCTTTTCTTGTTTACAGCATGGCATCGCCTGACACAAGGGGAGACGGAGGAGATGAAATCCAGTTTAGTTAAACTGCAGATAAACTGCTCGTTGTGAGAGAGTGATACTCGCATCTGACCATCAGACTTGGACTCAGTACAAGAGAAAAAAAAACAAGAAGGGCTGGGCGAGAAGGGAGGGGGGAATGCCAGCAACAGAGGAGCCCGCGAAAGTGAAAGTGATCGTGATTACGATCGCTACGGAGGAAAGACACATGGCGCTGCGCACGTGCACGTTCACGTGCACTGTAGCTTTAGGCCACGGCAGCACTTTGAAAAGCCCAGATATAAAATGTCTCTTCGAGCCTTTGGCTCGCGAGACCTAAAAAAACACTATAACACAGTCAACGCTGGCTTCGTCATAAAGCTTTTTTTTTCTTCTTTACTTTCTGCCATTTGCAACATTGCTAAAAAACATTGGTAAAGCCAAAACATCTTGCATAGGCAATATCTATTGGCTCTGCCAATGTTTGTTCTTTATTGGTTCCACTGCATCTCCCTTCTGCCTACAATACAAATGACCACCGGGTCCGACCAGTGCTGAGAGACTAAGGGGCTTTCGCAGCACAGTCCTGAGCTAGTACTCTTTCTTCTGTCTCACCGCTATCAAATAAGTTAGATAGAAGGCGGCTACATTGTGACTACATAATCGTTTATATCCAGTAATATATGTGTTCCGAAAAAGGCACACTTGCAAATGGAATACATAGTTATTGTGGAGCTAAACATAACTCTCCAAAGCGAGTTGCCACAGATGTCATAAATAAAGCATATGCCTTACACATCATAAGTGAAAACCAAACATTGTTAAATTATATTACCATGTGGCTGGCTGTTTCCTGTGAAAAGATCTTATCCTTGGCTTCACAGTGAACAGGCCATAAACAGTGTAAATTGCCCAAGATCATCATATGTTAGGGTGACGCTGAGACTAAAATGCAGGTTTGTACTTTGTTCCTAAAAAAGCAGTTTCACAGATTCAATGGACTCACCAAAGAAAGTTAATTTTGCAAAAAACATGTTGACTAGGAAAAAGTCTCTGCAAAAATTTCAAAAATGTATTTCATTTACATGCAGGACTGTTTCATCTTAGTAGTACTAATACATCAGGCTAAAACAGTGCGTTCCACAAGCGCCATCCTGAACGTTGCTTGTGGCCCCACGTTGAATGGGCAAGCATTTATTTACAAGTTCATAGTTTACATCAACGTGAAAGAAAGCAAGTAACTAGTATTATCAGGCTAAATCGGTGCAAGTTTTTTTGTTGTTGGAAGTAATAGTGTTCAAACATGATTTTAGAAATGTTTGTTTTCACCCACCCTGACAATAACAATAGTGATGTTCATGCCCCACAACTGAAAGGCAGATGTTTTGTGCAGGTGAAGAACAAGATACCTTTTGAGATGGCAATGTCTAAAATATTTTTTTTAAATAAAGGGCACAAACAGGCTCCATGGAGAAAGTATGCTGCCTTCCTCTTTCCTGTAAACGTTCTCACTTTGTAGTCAGCCGAAAGTAAAAATAAACACCAGGCTTCCTCGAAGATGCAGCTTGACATTTGACATTGGTCTTTGAATACCCAGCAAATGGGATGAGATAAGAACAAAATGTACAGGCCTGTTTATCACAGATAATGAGTTCGCAGAAGAATACTGTAAAGCGGCTTTGGCATGAGGAGGTACCAACTCGAGCTATTCAGCTTAAAGAAAATAAAGCGAGCAAATCAACAGCCAGAAAACATGAGTTACAAACTACAAAGCCAATGGCAAACAACAGACAGAATGCATTCACAGGTCAACTTTCTGAAACTCTCCAAGATGTTTTTTGCATACCACATCGCTGCGCTGTCTGGTAGACTGTGACCTGAAAACTATTGTTCTCTGGGAAAAGCCTACAGAATCAGAAAGTAACTCTGCAGTGCAGTGTGGCTGACCGGTTAATTGCCATCGTCTATGGCACAAACTGAAGACACACAAGGTAATTACAATCGAAACAGTATTCAAACACACAGCAGCCGAAGTGGACCCAAGGGAATAGTATCATGAGAGGGAGTATCCACTGTGAAGAAGTGTGGCACAATGATTAGAGCGGCAAACCCTGATGCTGAAGTCTAGCCCGGGACCAGGGTTCAATTCCCCGCCTCGGTGGTTCTTGGGTTCAAAAATTCCACAGACCTGATAATTCTCGCCTTGGTGCCTCTTCCAATCATGGAGTCCCACTCTGCAACTCTGGGCAATAGCTTGCTTGATCTCCACAACGGCCCCCACAATGCTAAAGGATGCCTGGCCTCCACCTTGGGGGTGCCCAGGAGTGGATGCCTCACAGGGAAAGCCAGGATGGGTTCCACAGCGGTATTCGTACAAACGCCTTGAGACCCTTGTGGGTGAGTAGTGCGCTATGCAAGTATCAATTTACATTTACTGTGTAGAAGTGCCTTTCGTTAAAATATTACTTGTCACAGTTGATTAGTCGGACAAAGACAGATTTTGCTGCTTTTTTATTTGCAGTTTATTTACATTCTAAATAGTGCTTTTCTTCAGGCTTTCTTAAACGTTTGAAGTTAATGTGCAAACCACAGATTGCCTTATCACTGTATCTATGCTAGGAGGAGACGGGTAGTCACTTATCTGGGGAGTTGCACGCTGGGTCTGGTCACAGGCTCCACGTGGCACCCAGGGAAAGAGAAGATAGATCAGCACAGGGAAAGATGGAGAAGGGTGATTAAGGAGAGTAGATAAATTGAGCGAGGAAAGAGTAGGGGGAGGACCATTTAAATAAAAGACCGACAAACAGACTGATAAAAGAATGCTGGAAATGGTGGTGGTGACACCAAAGTTGGAAGGGACTTGGATGATCCAGCTCCCTCAGCAGCACATGGGCTGAATAGACACCACCACAACAATTCCCTGGTCTCCAGGAGACTAGTGTGAGGATTTGGGTGTATTATATTGTATGGTTGTGTGACCTTGTCTTCTAATACACTTGCAAAAACTGTCTTGAGTCCAGTCAGGCTCATTTGGCTGGGAAAGAGGTGTGGTGCAGCAGCCAAGGCGGCTGACTCCGGAACACGGGGGCTCACGGTTCGATCCCCGGGGCCGGCGGCAGGGTAGCCCAGCACCTTGTGACTCTGGGCAATGGCTCGCTTAATCTTCCCAAAGATCCCCAGCGTTGGGACACCTCGCGTGAATTAACTTCACGCTTTACATACGCTGGTATTATTATTATTATTTGTAAAGCCTCAAGCTCAACCTTGGGTAGCTATGGCTTCGAGCAGCAAGGGTTAAGCAAAGGAACTAGTGCAAAGCATTTAACAGTATCAAACAATGAAATATGAAAGCCACAAAACAAGAAAGAAATCCGACACCAGTTTATAAAAATAGATAATATTTTCCATGATGAGGAAAATCTACTTAAGGGTTCTGGAGATATAGATTTTTAAAGAGAACATAAACCTCAGTATTACCGTAAACTAGCATTGGTAACTGTAAAGTTTGAAAACCATTTTCCAGTCCAGTTCCAAACTTTACAGCATTACCACCAAAGACTTCAAAAGAGTGATCCTGATGCTGTGGATGCTCAAGGATGCTGTGGGTGCTCTGAGGTCAATGGGGGGTGCCTTTGCACTTATTCCTCAGTCCACAGGTCAGGTAGGGTAGCCATGGCCAAAAAGGTCGGATCCCCAGAAGTCCTCTTTGAGACAGTAGAAGGCCAGCTGCGGCTGAGCTACCGGTCTTCATTTACAGCGGTCCCGGCGATATCCTTTGGTGGAGGCTGGTGACCCTCTTGGTGGCCAGTCGGGACTCATATGACACTCCTGGGTCCAGCTGACTCAGGTACAACTTTTGGCCATCGAGGATTGGTCTACTGGGGTGTCCGCTGGCTACCCTAACTTAATAGCCAAAGTGGGCCCGCCTGAGTCATGGCAGAAATCCATTTTAAAACACATTTTTAAAAAGGGCTACAAATCTGACACAAAAAAGTATAGGCCTAGCTCCCTCATGGATAACACGGCAAAATTTATGGGCAGAGTCCTATTGAATAGACTTGAGGAATGGGTGACGACTAACAAAGTTATGATTCCGTCCCAATATGGCTTTAAAAGGGGTAAAGGCACACAGGACCAATGTCTTAATCTGAGCCTGCTCATTGACAAGTACACACAAGTCAAACAAGGTAAGCTATACTTGGCCTTTATGGACCTATCCGCAGCCTTTGACTGTGTTGCCCATTCTCACCTATGAGGGATTATGATGGAGATGGGTGTCGACCGAGCAATAATTTTATTCATCAGGCAACTGTTTACGAAGGCTGCAGCTTGTGTCCGATATGGACAACAAGGGGAGGTCACTAGATGGTTTTCAATAACCAAGGGGGTTCGTCAGGGGCGTGTTTTCGCCCCCTTTTTGTTTTCATTATACACCAATGGATTAAAGGCCCCCCTGTTAGAATTAACCCTAGATGTCCCTTTAATGAATAAGGTCTGCATCCCAATATTACTTTATGCAGATAATGCGGTTTTAATTGCCCGTACAGGAAGGGCTCTCCAGAAGCTGTTAGACTGTTATGTAAATTTTATGAAAAATCTGGACCTACAAACAAATGAGGCAAAGTCTTTCATCCTAGTTACAGGTAACAAAGGCAAAGAAAGTTCCAACTTTTTTTTAATCTCCGAACGGAAAGTGGCCCAGGCGGAGATGTTTTCTTACCTAGGGGTGACTTTCGACCATATGACAGCATGGTCCCACATAGTGTCTAACAGAGGGATAATGCTGGAAAAAAGCATTAATGCCATATATTTGTTCATCAAAAAGCTAGGCTCGAAACAGATAGATATGGTAAAAAAAGTATATGCAGCAAAATCCAGTGTAGTAGCTTCCTATGGTGCCGGAGTATGGGGATATATTAATCCAACAGCAATACAATCAATAGATACATTTTGGAAAAAATTGATGGGCCTCCCGAATAGTTGCTCTAATTTTAATTGCCATTGTGAGTTAACAGACCAGATGAATTTAGCACCAATTCTCCTATGGCACTCCATATAGAGAAGAGAAACAGTCAGTCTGACCCAAGAGTTTATTATGGTTTGCTTCACATTAGAACACGTACAGAGGATCACCTGGATTATGTATGTTAAAAACACCTTAAATGCTCTGGGTCTGAGAGCTATCTTTGAAACCCCAAACACATGCTCGACTATATCTAAAAGAGCAATGCAAGCTCGTTTTTTTAACCACATGGCTGAAATTATACTTAAAAATCATATCAATAAATATATGGTTTGAGTGTATCTTGAGGGCCTAATGCTCGGTGATGGGGAACCATCATACTTGTCATTCATGACAAAGCCACACCATAGATTTATTTTATTCCGGTTTTGCTTAAACCTTATCCCGTGTATGTTGGGCTTCCCCTCCAGCATTTTTTCCACTCAAGCTTTGCTGTGTTTGTCTCACCCCAATCTGACTTGCACATTTCCTTTTGTAAGTTTTATTCTGAACATCGCAAAAGATTTTTACTTACAATCTTGCGTAAATATAAATTCAGGCAATGCCGCACAGGATTGTATTTTTTATGATTGCTGCCTAACCCTCTAGTCTGCTAGTGTGTTGCTTCCTTTTTATGTCTTTCTTTAAAATCGAGGAGTTTGCACACTTGATGAAAGGAATTATATTTTATGCCTTTAACTGTTTTATTTTTATTTTCAAGAGCCGAGTTTGACTACCACGGCCCTGCTTGGGCGACCAAAATCCAACAGGGGTAGGTCTGAGGGTGAAAAATGAGTATTTGAACAGTACCTGGCCACCAAAGTGTTTTCCAGTCCAGTTCCAAACTTTACAGCATGACCGCCATAGATTCCAATGGAGTGGTCCTGATGCTGTGGATGCAGGGGATGGGAGAAAGGTCAAGGATGCTCTGGGTACTGTGCGGTCAACAGGAGTGCCTTTGAATTTGTGGTTAGTCCTCGGTCCACAGGTCAGGTGGGGCCACTTTGGTCACAGGTCGATGGTTCCTCAAAGTCCTCTTTGAGACAGTAGAAGGCCAGCTCTGTCCATATTGTCACAGTGATATCCTTTGGTGGAGGCTGGTGTCCCTCTAGGCGACAAATCTAGACTCAGATGATACTCCTAGGTCCAGCTGACTTCGGTGCAACTTTTACCTGTTGAAGATCCATCTCCTGGGGTGCCCAGTGGCAGTCAGCAGTGATTCTTCTGAAGTGGCTACTGACCTTACAAATTAGACTATTTAGCTTTGTTGGCCCTGGTGCTGGTTCCAGGGGGTCAACCAACTGACCCTCTAATCACTTCTTTAGTCTGGGGAGCAACTTTTCCCTGAGCCACAGGCACAATTCTCACTTCGTCGTTAGCCCAAGGTGCAGCAGGTACAGTCCAGCAGACGGTGCCTCCTCTCTCTGCCAAGTCCAGGGATCAGCAGGCCACTCCATCTTTGGTCCTCTTTCCAGTTTCGGTGTGATCTGAGGTTCACAGTGCCAGGGGTGCCACATTTATTCCCAGAAAGTGCCCTGGGGGATGATTCAGTCCCTAGCCAATGGGCTACTAGGTCCTCTCCCTTTTGGTGACAACTTTCCGGATATGTGTGGCATCTAGCACTCCCAGAGTTCACTATTCTGCCCACTCTCAAGATTTGGAAATTCTTCCTGAGATGTTAGGAGCTGTGGCTACCAAACCGGTTGGGGCACTGGTCTCCCCTCTGTTCCCTTCGCCAGCCTGTCTACCTGAAAAAAGGGCAGTCCCTCAAGAGTGTGATCGCCATTTGCCCAAGAAAGCCGGCTTTGCCTTTGAAGCTTGCCTTTTGGGCCAACACCCTGAGTGGCTTCTTGCGAAGGGGAGGTAAAACTTCACCTTGTAGCAGGCTGCTATTGTCCCTATGCTAAGTCATTCACACTACTCTCCGGGAGGGCAGAAAGCTGTCTGGTGGTTAGTGACAGTGTGAGGTCTCTGGACAAACTAGGTCACAGAGTGTAAATTTTCTAAAAGTTGCATTTCTTTAAGAGTGACATTAAATTAGACTTGGACATCAAGTTGGGTTTAATGCCATGATTAATTTGAAACCTTAGAGTGCCCATCTAAGTAGTCCCATTCAGAAGTTATCTGGGCTGAGAGATCAGACAGTAACCCTGTATTAGCCATTGGGTCTTCTAACTCTCCCACAGCAAAAGGTTCCTAAGATGGCCGCCAGGTAGGAGCTCTGCTTCAGAGCTCCCGGGTAGGGGATCACCAAATCGGTTTCTATCCCCGGATAACCCTGCCATCCACCTCGCGCTGCAACACTCTACAGTAACACTGCAAGCTGCGATCCCAGAGCAACAAGTTTCCTGATATTGGGCTTACCTATTTCGAAGATCTCTGGGAGAGGGTCGCATTCCCTCCGTCGCCGACCGTCTTGGCTGCCGCTCGCGGAGTTGCGGCGGCGCCCTGCTGTGGAGCGGACCAATTGTACTGCCGGAGGGATCGTCCAACTAAACTTCGGTGGTGCCCTGGTGAGGAGCTTGCCACGACGTCCTCAGCCGGAGTGGATGCAGACGCGGAGCCCGCCCTCCGCCCGCATCTGAAGCCGAGTTTGGGGGCCGGTGTTTTCGCCTGCCTCTGATGCCTGTTTGCGCCCGTCTTCCGCCTTCCTATAGTGCCGAGCTCTGAACATTTTGAGAGGTTTGAGTCTGATATTTGATGCCGGCTTGAGCCCACCTCCAGCATGCCTGTGGTGCCGTGTGAGACCGAAGCTGGATGCCGGTGTCGAGCCTGCCTTCCTCTTACCTCTGATGCCGCTATACTTCACGGCGCTCCAATGTAGAGCCGAGCCCGCTTCCCTCCTGCCTGCCTGTAATTGCGGTTTGACACCGGAGTTGGATGCCGGTGTTGAACCTGCCATCCGCCCGCCTCTGATGGCGCTTTCCTTACGGCGTCCCAGGAAATAGCCGACTGGAGTGCGGATCGGTCATTGATTGATGCGGGGGTCCCGACGAGCAAGTCCTGCGCTCTGTATCTCTCCGCGGACTGCACGGACCCTATTTACTAATTGGAAGCGGGGCGCGCCTTGCAGGGCGTCTCACCTGAGTCCCTAACTTCGGATCCCGGCTCACCTGCTTGAGAAAAACGCTGACAAGCCTGACTATTCTAATGGAAGGAGAGTGCCATGCTGGCTACTAGGATTGTAGGGGTGATCTCTATATGTGCCACTTGAGAAACGCTTGCTTTGTTTTTGTCATAACCTGCCTGACCTAACGGACGATGAGCGCCACGCTGGCCACAATGACTGTAGGGGTGATCTTTTTATGCGCCACTTGAGAGACGCCTGATCTGTATACACCCTAGGATTGTAACTGTCTGAGACGGCCATCTTAACCTTTATGGGCTGGCTCATCCACTTTGATGACGCTTGCATCACAAAATAGAAGCTTTCCTCACTTGCCCTACTCATAGTAAGTGAAAGAGGACTGAGCCATGCTTTGACAACAATAAAAAGAGGACTGGGCCAGAAGCTACCTACAATAACAGAAAGAAGACCTTTACAGTGGCCATCTTAGTATGGGCTTTGTTCTTCCGCCCTTTCAACCTACTCTGCTGAATGTGACCTGGTAAACCCCCACCCGGGCATGGGCATATGTCTAATAGCCCTTGCACTTGCTTTTAGCTGCTCATTCAGATGGGCCATCTGGACTCGGCTGCGCTTCCCGTAAGCAAACCTCGATAGTAGGGCAGACCTACGTATATATTTCACGACGCAAACCGAACGATGGGGCGGCAATCCCATCACTCTCCCCAACATGGCGGAGCCCTGCTTGACCTCCACGGGGGATAATTACTATACCGTTATCTATCCTCCTAATCTCTCCAAATCCGCCTCCAAATCCCTTAAGCACTCCATACTGAAAAGTCATCCAGAGACCCTGATATCTGACCATCGTCTCTGCATGAACCAGGGCACTGTCATCAACGACCTCATCTTCTATTCCAGGAAAACATCCCTCTGGCACAATTCCTTTTCGAGCCTCCTCAAAGTACAGGAAGCCAGGAACATCCCTCACGAAAAAAAACTCTCAATCACTCCATCTGCAACCCTGCGTGCTGACCTTACCATCACATTACACAACAGCGGCATTATCCTAATTCAAGGGCCTCCCAAAAACCTCATCAAATTTGCAGACCTCTACACCCTCCTTAAAAAATATGTTCACAACCCGTCTCAGTCCACGCTTCTGCGGCTCCACCTCTCGCCCAATCCGCCTAATGTGCCTTGCCGCGCACCAAACACTCCTACCAGTGACCTCGTCACTGGACATCCCGGCCCTGACACCCTGTCACTTACGCATGCCAACCACTGCGCGCCCACACCACCAAACCTAGACCTTCAAGCGATCCCCGCTCCATCGGCTTCTGAAACTCCCCCTAGGGCCCACCTCACATGCCAACCCAGCCACGCTATAACGCATCCAGCACATACCCTCAGAAGCATGTCTAAACCCTCAACCTTCTGCCCGCAGAATCTTCCTGCACTCCGGGTTACGGAAACTCCTACTAGGGCCCACCACACTGGTATGGAAACATCTAATATGGCCCAGAACTTTGGTCGAGTTAGCCCCCCCTCTAGGCCACACACTCAGTCAGACGAAATCGCTCCCCCCCTTTTGGCCCCCTGCCCACAAGACTTTCCCTCTCATAATGACACTGATCGACCTAGCCCCCCTCACTCCGTCAGAATAGCGCACCTGCAACCGGCCCTCTGCCCGCCTAAACCCACCTCTAGGTTGCCAGTACACACTATCAGGACCACTCCCTTGCAACTGGCCCCCTGCCGACCAGAACCTACCTCTCTTAGAGACATTGATAATCTTCACCGCAGAGCCACAGAATTAACACTGGGCATCCACAAGTCCATTCTGGATCTAAAGCACCTTCTTCACATCACCGAACTCTCCTTCTCCAATCTCTGGCTCTCGCAGAACGCGACCCACATCCCTGTCACGAAGCCCCTCCTTCACCTCCTACAACTTTCCCTGAGACACCTCCGCCCCCGTAAGCAACCCTGCACCTCTCGGAGAAGGAAATTCTTGCTCTCCTCCGTACCTACAATCCCACCCCTGTCACGCTTAATCCCTCAGAACTCTCGGAGGAAGAAGTAGCTGACCTCCTCAGTGGTTACGACTCTGCCTTGACCACCCCAAGCCCCTCAGACCTGAGGGAAGCACTCCCTATAGACACGGTTGCATCTAACCCTAACAGATCTGCTACCCTCCGCATCAGAGGTGTGGTAAATAGCAACCTTGCTAGAGTTCCCATCTCTGCTTCTACCCTTGACACTCACTCCGGCCCCTCCCTAGCCAGCCTCCTAATAAACTGCCGGTCAGCTGTAAAACATGCGTCTGATTTCGCTGACCTCATCCTGAGACATAAATCGGACCTAGCGATTTTGACTGAATCTTGTCTCAAGGAACCCTCATCGCCCTACCTAGACCTCTTAGTTCCACCCAACAATAACATCGTAAGGATGGACAGGCACTCAAAGAAACAAGCATTGGCATAGCCAATAGGTCTCGCTTTTGGGACCTTTTAAGTATTTAGTTATGCAGCACAATGTTCTTGGTGCAACAACAACTGTTGCATGGCTAAACACTTAAAAGGTCCCAAAGGCGAGACCTATTGGCTATGCCAATGCTTGTTTAATAGTCATAATTTTTGTTGGCCTCAATCATTGCTATGTCACGTGTAATATCTACCTTTATGCCTTCTTGAGTACCATATATAAGTCCATCGTCACCTTTACTACTTCTTCCCGTTTTGTGTCATCTTTTGGGCATCTCCACATTTTTGACTTATTTTGACATAAAGTTCAAGGCTAGGCCTGCATTTGATATAAAAGTTCTAAAACTGTATTTTCATACATCATAAATCTTACAAATCAGCGGAAATACTCTGCTACCCTAGAAATGTCGACATATCTCAGCATTTTTATTTCCATGGAGGAAATTCAAGATGACCAGTTGAAAGTCGGTACTGTTATGTCCAGTGTACCAACAAGTACGTTTGGACATTAGACTATAAGCCTTCTGCCGGACAGAAACAAAGACGTTTAATGTTTAAAAAAATACCCCCGGAAGTCAATACGTGCACTGCAGTTACAAGCGGCTGCTACAGGATTCATCTCAGCAGTTCAGCGTGCTCTAGCAACAGTTTTTTTAAAACGAACCACATGTAATTGGTCAACTGGAATTACCACTAATTCCTGTCTCCCTCTCTGTTTCAGAATATAACACGCAGGCTAATACAATAGAGGACCCTGAACATTGCCAATACATATTAATGTGATATATTCATCGTTTTATGAAAAAGTGGGTACACTATGTCATCAAGGATGATAACATTTTGAAATGTGAACAAATACCACTGTATACATTCTTCAGTCTCGTGTTCTGTGTTAACCTTGAGGTCTGTTATATATTAGACCATTTATTTTACCAGTAGAATGTTTTGAATTGCAATGTACATGTAGGCCTCCAACATGCAGGTTATAGCGCGTTTCAGAACATTTTCATTGGGGGTGTCTGCCCTCTCGTTTTACAGTTCATTTTTTGTAAATAAATAAGGAGCGATTTCATGCTTTCACAGAAATGTTATAAATGCACGACCTACAAAGTATTTTTTTTAGCTAAAGACTTTGATCACCAATGTCACCATGTTTAAAAGATTTGTGACTATTGGGTTTCTTTCAGGAGTAAACTATGAATCAAGCTTGTAAGCTGAAATTGGGGTGGTCCCGCACACCTTTTAAGAAACTTGGGACATTCGAGTCGTAAAACGAATGAAGAGGACTATTTTAAATAAAAAGTGACCCACCTACAAGTCTTAAAAACTCCGCGAGCACTCTTGAAAAGTCCCAGTTGTGACTCCGTGCGTACATTCATTGTTTTTCCATCATCACTTCCTTACCATTCCTACATTTATTTCTCCCGCTTGTAGGTTAGTTACAGTGACCCTCGTCCTGCTGGTCTTTCGTTTTGGAAAAGGTATGTGTAAACCCTTCACTTATGGTAATGTGCAGGTCTAGGGTAGTTGTAGACACAGACTAATGGTTTGCGTGTGCTCTTTCAAGGGAGTGAGAAAGGGAGAGCCGAGGAGGCCGCTCAGTAGAGGCTGAACTCGACACACAGGAGGCCGCAGCCAGCCAGGGCTCCGCCAGCTTTCTGGAAGCCTTCAACGACCTGAACCAGAGCCCAGAGGGGAAGAAGCCGCAGCACCAGGGGGCGCTGCTCCTGTTCACGGGGCTTACACAGAGTGAGTGCAGGCGGCCGCCCCCCGCAAGCCGCATGCGCTGCTGGCGCTATACTGGTCGTTGCAGGAGCTGTAACCGCAATGTTAATGTTACCAATACAATACTTTGGAGGGTGGCATACGAAAAATAAATATTTACAAATCTTTTTGTTTTTGTTTTATAGAAACTTTTAATAAAGAGGAAAGAGGGTTTACTTTACTCAATACTTTTACAACGGTATTGCGAGGTCGTAGCCAGCGTATGAATGACGCAGCACCGCGCGGACCATCTGGTCAATTCCGTTATCTAGTCTTCGCATTTAAGCGCCTTTATACTCCTGTGCAGCGCTTCTGGTAGTGTACTATCATCTACCACTGAGTCCACATACCGCAAGATTCTCACAGATTCTGAGCGGTAATTCAATTTCCGTGATTTCCAGGCAAACCTTCTCATTAACAATACATAAGTACAATATAGCAGCCTTACCTAACAACCGACAGCCCACTGGTGCAAGTCGCCTCTCCCAGCAGCTCCACAGGCAACAAGCGCGCGCACCTCCGCTGACGAGGAGAGGAGGAGGCAGCAGGGGGAGGGGAGAGAGGAGGGGGCCTGCACCTGTTTCCCTTGCGGGAGCGAGTAGGAGCCATATGTTTGTAATTAACACATGGTTTGAAAGCTCGCTCCTGCAAAGGAATCGCCAGACGTGCACGTGTTGCATTCAAAGCAATGCAATGTGTGCACGTTTTTGGCAGGGAAACTGAAGCGATTGCTAAAGGTCTTTTCCTATGCAACGCATGTGCGCTGCTAGGCGAGACCTAAAAAGGGGGTGGCATTGCCTGCATCTACCGCTCCAACCTCCTTGTTACGGAACCGCCTGTGGACCCTACAGACTCCTGCGAATACCTCGCACTCTCCATCTCCAACAACACTTCACAACTGTGCAAACTTCACATCTTTTACCACCCCCCCAGGCAAGAACGACACCTTTAGAGACCTCCTCATGGAAATCATCACAGCCAAGATTTCCCCAAACTCTGACATTTTCCTTGGCGACTTCAACTTGCATTGGAATGACTTTACGGATCCTCAGGTCAATGCCATTAGAGACTTCTTGGCCGATCAAGCCCTTACCCAAGCCTGCTCCCTCCTTACTCATTCGAATGGCGCCACCTTAGACTGGTTCATTGCTAAAAAATCAGCGGTCAGACTTATCTCAATTGACCCTTGTGATTGGTCTGACCACCACGCCATCACCTTCCTCCTGCCCAGCACCCACAAGACATGGACACCTCAACCCGTGATTCCCAAACAATGGGTTAGAGACACCAACAACCTTGGTCACGAGAAACTGGCAGCACGTTGTTAGACCGACCTCCCCCCTCCTTACCCCCCGTGCACTTCAGTTGACAACCTAGCGGATCATTACTCCTCAACCATATCCGACATTCTCGATGACCTGGCACCACTAGAATTAAAAAGAACCCAGATCAAAGACAAAATCCCTTGGTTCCGCTGATCCCTCAATAAGGAGAGGAGATCCCTTCGACAGACTGAACGTAACTGGAAACAACACCCTTCAGCAGCACATCTAAAACTTCTCCGCCAGGCCAGAAATGCCTACAATAAGAAAATCCTCAACTCAAAAAAAGAATTCTTCAGAACGGAACTGGAGAACGCCAAAAATCGTTCTCGCAAGCTGTTCGACCTGGTCAAACACCAATCCAACAAACTAGCGAAAACCTCCGAAGAAACACCTAAACCCCTAATAATAAGTGAGGAATTCTCTATTCTCTTCCTTCTTTTGCGACAAAATCTCTGCCCTAGGTAACAAACTCAAATCCGCAACTCACCACCAAAATCAAAATCTGTCAGCTCTACCTCTTCTCTCCGCATTGTCCTCCCAAACCTCACCCAAAAGCCTAGCGCACTGGTCCAATTTTAAAATCTATGACAAACACTCTATCTCGAAAATTCTTGCCTCCTTAAATCCGAACAATCACTTCAATTATCCTCTTCCATCCAACTGCCTAGCTGCAGCCTCTCCGGCTATCATCCCTTCCTGGACCTCAATAATCTACGTTTCCCTCCTCCAGGGCTCAATTCCTGATTCGCTCAAGGCTGGCCAAGTTGTCCCCATCCTAAAAAAAATCCACGCTAGACCCTGCTTTCGCTGAGAACTATAGACCCATATCTAACATCCCACTCCTAGCCAAAGTTCTGGAAAAATGTGTGCAACAGCAACTGAGCCTACACATCAACAAATTTCACCGGTTAGATGATTTCCAATCCGGGTTCAGATCGGGACACAGCACGGAAACCACCCTCCTCCACATTGTAGATGACACTGTCCAAGCCCTCGACCAAGGCAAAACCTGTCTCCTAATCCTCCTAGACCTTTCCTCTGCCTTCGACACGGTTAACCATCAATTTCTCTTTGAACGCCTCAAATTCAGGATGGGGTTGGATGGCACAGTCCTTGAATGGTTTAGATCCTTCCTCCAAAACCGCTCACAGAGAGTCCTCATCAACGGTAATCTATCCGCCCCCTCTCCGGTTGCGGTTGGAGTCCCCCAAGGATCAAACCTCTCCCCTACTCTCTTCAACCTCTACATTCAACCTCTCGCCGAGGTTCTACGTGCTGCGAATATCTCCTACCTTATGTACGCCGACGATACACAAATCTACATAAAAATCTCTTCCCCTGAGGACATTTTCTCCCTGAATGAGGCCTTGAAGCTGACAGTCCACTGGCTCACCGCCAATCAGCTTAAACTCAATGCAAATAAAACTGAATTTCTTCTGATCTCTGCACCCAACCCCAATCCAGACATCCAGGAATGGATCAAGACCATCTCAGCACTAAACTGCCCTCCTACCATTGTTGACTCGGCGAAATCCCTTGGAATAACCCGGGACAGCAGCCTGAACATGCGCGGCCATATAAACTCGATGGCCAAAACGGCTAGATTCCACCTGAGTTCCCTAAGAAACCTAAAACCCTTCCTCGATGTGTCCGACCTTAAAATGGCAGTACAGGCACTAGTCATTTCCAGATTAAAATATGGATGCTCTACTCTTGCAGGGCTACCCAAGAAATCTCTGGCCCCATTGAAAGCCTGCCTCAACACCGCCGCCAGACTACTAACCGGCTCAAAGAAATTCGACCACATCTCTCCCCACCTCAAAGCGCTGAACTGGCTTTCCCATGAGGCCAGAATCCAATTTAAACTGGCCTGCATTACTCACAAAGCTCTTTATAACAACTCCCCTACATTTCTCGCACAAAACTTGTGATATCAGGAGGACCCAGAAACTCTCGATCTGCCAAAGACCCACTGCTGCAACCTGCATGCTTCCGGAAGAAAAAAACCTACAATCGGGCCTTCACTGGGTCTGCGCCAAGGATTTGGAACTCTCTCCCACCCGCCATCAGAAAACTTCCGTACTTGGCACACTTTAAGAAGGAGACCAAAACCTTCTTAATGGGTAAATACCTCGCCTAATGAACACGTTACATTATTATCTTTCTTTGGACGATTCCTATTCCTGCAGTCCTGGGCATTCCCCCAAGAGTGAGACTCTGTGCCTTCTTGTACAATGTATCTACCTGTTTTGATTTCTTTCCCACATGTAGCCGGGACTTTAGACTACGTGTTTTCTTGCATTATGTATCCCCTATTTTACCCAATTGATCCCTCCCTTCCCATCGCTTTGTACACCACCCTTAATACTGTAAAGCGCTCTGATACCCTCAAGGGTCTGGTTCGCGCTCTATACAATTATAAAATAAATAAATAAAAAAACAACAATGTGAAAGTGTTGCTGTCAGATATAAATATAAAATATATGTCCTACTAAATAATATACACCTCCCTGCCTTAGGGCTCGATAGGCCTTCCTTAGGGTAGACTTAAATGTATTGTTAAGAGAGGTGGGGGCTATGCCATTGGTTTGAATGACTACATTGAATTAACAGTGTTGCCACTGCATTTCCAGTCTCCAGTGGCAGGCTTGGAGCTGTATTGTACTTGGTCACACACAGGGTGGCACAATCAGTGCTGCAGCCCTGGGTGGATACTCTGCCTCACATGCCCTGAGGCTTATAAGCAAGTCTGTCTCTGCCAATTGGGGGAGGCCAATTCGACATACACTTTGTAAGGGGTTAGAACACTGACACTGAGATCTGGTTAGCAGGCATCAGTGCACTCTCAGAGGTGAAAACCTAGCTGCATCAGTCCAAATGTGTGAGGGTGAATGTTGGACTTGGCCCTTTTTGCAGGGTCATCCCTAAACTTTTTGTCTTCCTCCTGCATTTTTTCTGACCTGTTGTTGGCTGTTTTATGACTCTGGGCACTTTACCACTGCTGTTCAGTGCTAAAGTGCATATGCTCTCCCCATTGTAAATGTATATGTTGGTTGGATTCCATGATTGGCTTATTTGGTTTACTATCAGACCCCAGTAAAGTGCACCCGGAGTGCCAGGGCGTGTAAATACAAATGCCGCTGGTGGGCTTGCAGCACTGGTTGTGCCACCCACAGAAGCGGCCTGGTAAAATGTGTCTAGGTCTGCCATTGCAGAACCTGCGTGCAGTCTGGTACTGACATGCTGACTGGCAAGTGCCCCCACTTGCCAGTCCCTAAACCTTCCCTTAACTTCATGTTAGTCACCCCTATGGTAGGCCCAAGGGCAGGGTGCATTGTAGCATAAGGTAGGACAAGCCCTGATGTGTGTGGCATGTCCTAATAGTGAATTACAGCCATTTTTGTTTTTCACTATTGGAAGGCTACCCTGTTCTCATAGGCCAGAAAGGGCTGTTAAGATTGTTACATCCTATGATCCTAACAGACCGAGGGAACATGGTAGAAAATCGAGTTTAGTATGGCTGAAATCAGAATAATAAGGTACATCTTTTAGTAAGATTTATTTTAATATTCTGCGTTTGCAAATGCCACTTTTAGAAAGTTGGCCGTTGCTTGCCTAACCATTTCAGCCCGCCTCTGCGTGATGTGTATCTGCTGTCTGGCTTGTGTGAGTGACAGGGCTGGGGAAACCCAGATGGGAAGGGCTAGGTAGCCTGGTGGTGAAAAGGAAGATTGACAGATAGATGGGTGGGAGGAGTACACCTGGACTCTGAATAGGGCTGTGCTCTGCCACCCCAATGCTGGCTCCGCCACCTGTGGAGCGTCTGATGGCTCTGCCCTGCACCCTGAAAGAAGAAGCCTGCATCGCATCAACAAAGTGCTCCAGAACTGGACTGAACTAGGCAAGGGCCCCCCTGGCCTGAGAGAACAAATGATTTGTGGTATAAATGTAGGAGCCCTGCTCCTAAGAAGCTAGATCCTGTCCTGCCAAGATGAAACCTCTGTCCGACCTGAAGGAACTGGAAAAGCTGGATGGAGGAGTACTGTCCCTGACCTAGGGGACTGGCCTGCAGTGGTTGCCTTGCTGCTGAAGAAGAGGAAGAAAAGACTCAAGGAACTTTTATTTGACTTGTGCTGAGCGATCTCCAAGGGCTTGTGAGTGAGCTTACCCCCTGAACGAAGTCCCAGGACCAGTGGACTTCACCGTCGTGAGATCGCCTTGGAAAACGGACCGTTTTCCCCGCATCTTCGACTCGAACTGCTGCGTACGTCTCGCTGATCGCAGCGTACCCCCTGAAAGCTGGTATCCCGCTGTCCGGTCCGGCCCGAGCAACGTGACTAAGGCCCCTCTACGAGCTGTAGCTCGCACCGCAAAGGAAGGTATCGTCCGGCCTGAGCAACGCGACTAACAGGCCCCTACAAGCCGTAGCTCGCACCGTAACGGAAGGACTGCGAACCGTACTTGCTACTATCCCCTATGAACCGTACTGCCGGCGTACGCTCCTTTCCCCAGCTTTGGAAAGGCTGCGGTGCGTACGGTAGTTGTGTACGTCTCCCCTGTGTGGAGCGTACTGTTTGCTTGTATCCAGCGCTTCGAATCAAGATTGCTGATCTGATGGTATGGCACAAACGCCGCGACGAACTTTGAACGCACCGTACCTACGCACCGTCCCCTGAAGCCCTGCACGCCCAAGGTCTAACGTACCGTAGTACGCATCGCACCAGGAGGACAACGCACCGTACATCGCGCTTGATGCCAGCGCAGCATCTGTGACGAACTCATCAAGTAAAGGTACTGCGCCTGTTCGCACCGTAGGGTGTACGCTTCATCCCGAAGCGCCTACAGTGCGTGTGAGACCCGTTCCCAAGCAGTTTTTACCGCATACGAAGCGTACAGAAAGGAACGAAGCGCACAGAACTTTAAAACTACGCTAAAACCAAGAACTCTTTGTTTAATAAGTATTGTGGCCGTTTAAACGTTATCTGGTCTTGTGCTAAGCCTAAGCTATATATATAAAGTATTATTTTTCTATATCCAAGTGTGGAATCCATTTGTGGGGTTGTCACTGAGTTACTGTGTGTGTGTTCACAAATGCTTAACCTAAACGCTCTGAGATAGGTCTTGTCTGCTCGCGCCAAGCTACCTAGAGGGTGAGCAGGGGTTATTGTTGGAGTGTACCCCCCTACTCTGACTAGAGGAAAGGTTCCCTGCTTGACACAAGTACCTACCTGTGCCAACCAGCGAACCCGGATTCTAAAAGTGAACTTGCAAAAAGAGGAATTTTCTTACAACTAGGGTTTCGCCAACAAACACCCAGCAATGAGGAAGACCCCCAAACGGGTACAGATGAGGAGGAGGAAAATAGAATGAGGTGTGGTGGTTTTCTAACCTCACCAGTGAAACGCCAGGTCCAGCCATGTCCTGGGGATGTATTGCTGGCAAATTGGTTGGGTCCACGTTCAGGGCTTACTGTGGGTAGGGATATGGGGTGAGAAAAGACGACGAGGTGCCATAAAGGGAAAAATGTGAAGGTAAAACAATGTGCACTAGATCTTTGGCTTATTTGTAGGGGCTGCTTTTGACTTAGAGGGAGGAGGGTAAAAGGAAGATATTTTGAAGAATACTTTCCTCCCATAAAATGACAGGGGAAGACAAGGTCTGGCAAGACTAATGGGTCTCTGCTTGAAAAAGGAACGAGCAATAGAGAACCCCAGAAGTTATCACTCTAGTTATGCTATAATGTGTGTAATTTCAGAGCCGGCTGATGACTATTGAAAGCAGTGGAGTGCGTAAAACTAAAATATGCTTATAACGACCATAAAATGCTTTAGCAGGAAAAGGTGCAGAATGACATTCGTATTGCAGAGGTGATTGGGGCACACTCTATCTATGAAACATTTACCATCTGCTATAAGAATGGAGTTCTGCCATAAATAATCATAATCTTACCTTGGCATCTGGATTCTCCTGCTTCGGGCTGTCTGGCTGCTAATATGCGCGTACTGGTCCCACACACAATAAACCCCAAGCATTCCAGCCAATTCAAGTACTGGTCTCATGCTGCTTATAAAACGAACCCGCATAAGATCAGTGCCAGGATTGGCTAGGTCAGGCAAAGACAATGCTCCATTGGAGACCGATGGGCCTGTGTCTCTGCTGTGCCAGCACCTTGGTAACATTGCCTCTGGAAGCCTGAACTGCGCATGTTAGGCTGGTCACAGTGAAAACACCGGCCGGTCTGACATGCACTGTTCAGTTAACTCTGCCACAGGTAGAAAAGAGAGTACTGTAGCCCACCTCTAATAGTAAAAAAATCAATCTGGGTATGAGGGGAAATAATTAGAAGAAAAAGGTTTTTTGAAAATGAGTCTGTCTCAGGTGTGGTGGCTCGCAATAGGGAGTCTATGCCCTCAAGCCCCCATAGAGGAACCACCCCTGGTAATGTATTGGCTTTAGTTTCTTGTATTTTTTTCTTATAATTCTCTCCTGCTAATCCTCTGAAGGCTATGAGACCAGACACTGGGGAATGAGCCTGGAACCAACGCCATAACAGTCATGCAAAGAAGGACAGACACCTTGAACAGATACCTGTAAAGGAGAAAAGAAAAAAGTCTTCACAGTCGTGAGACTGTGAATGACTAAACTTTATTCTTTGATGGATTGCAATGCAGATGAGATTAAGACAGATCAGTAATAAAACTCTGTACGTGTTGAAGTGGGTGGGGCTGAGGGACGATCCTTGGGGTATGCCGCAGATGGTTATATTGGGTTCCGAGGTGAACAATGGAAGACTGATTTTCTAGATGCTTCTGGGGAGGTATTAAGTGATCCATTTGAGGGTGTCTCCTTGGATTCCGATGTGGTGGAAATTGTTGATCAAGATGTGATGGAAGGCTTTGTCAAAGGCGGCTGACAAGTCCAGGAGGATGAGAGCTGCCGTTTCTGCATGGTCCTGGAGGACCCTTATGTCATCGGTGGCAGCAATCAGGGCTGTCCCAGTGCTGTGGTTAATTTGGATTGATAGGGGTCCAGGAAGTTGTTGTGTTCCAGGTGTTCGGTGAGTTGCTGTTTGATTTCCCTCTCAGAAACCTTTGCTGGAAAGGGGAGCAGGGAGATGGGCTGGTAGATTTTCGGTTCTGCTTAGTTGGCAGATGTTTGCTTCAGTAGGGGCCTCACTTCAGCAGTTTCCAGTCCTTCGGAAAGGAGGGTGAGGTGATGGAGGTGTTCATGACGTTCTTGAGCTCATCTGCAATAGTCTTGCTCCCCAGATGAAAGACGTGGTGGGGACAGGGCTCCGTGGGTGCTCTCGAGTTTCCGGAGTTCATGATGGAGATTGTGGCTTGAGTAATGAGAGGGTCCCAGTGCGTGAGATGGGGTTTGAATTCATGGATGTGAGCAGGCTGATGCTGTAAAGGCGGAGGGTTAGGGTTTGAAGTTTTCGTAGATGGCTGCGTCTTGTTGTGAAGGAGTCCACCACGGTGTGTCAAAGTTCTTTGGCAGTGGTGATGTTCCCGGTGGCTGCAGGGCTGGAAATCACCTTTGTGATGGTGAATAACGTCTTGCTGCGGGTTGCCCTGGCTTCTACATTTAAGTTCTGTAAAACATAGTTTTTTTAATTGTTTTGAAAAAAAAGAAGATGGCACTACTTCTTTGAGTGCCATGTCTTTGTCATTATTGTTAATTTGTTGTACTGTAGTGCGGATGAGGCATCATTCTCTTGCTTGTCTGCGTTTTTGGGAAATCACGGTTCAACAATGGTGTGAAATTATGTCAAATTTTGAACTTTTGATATTGCATGATTCAATTTTAACATGACAATATTCAAAACACCAGCTCATATTTGTTTCACACCGACTACTAGGTGCCTGTATAATTGAAGGAGAGTTAACTTGTGGCCTCAAAGTAAGTTTAATTTTTTTCGAATTTTGTTTTGTAAATTTGTTTTTATTCATTTCAAAAAGCATTTAAGATTTGGGTAATGACTTTTGGCGTCCCTTTATAAAGTAGGTAGATTACAAAGTTACTGCTTAAATGTATCAAAGGGCTGATGCTAAACATTCCTTTCCAAATAAAGTATGGTCTGTGATTTGTTGCAGTATCCTGGTGGCCTAAAGTACTATTTCCTGAGCTTTTTGCTCTGATGATATCAAGAACTAGCTCTCTTTATTGATCTCCAGGTGTTTGTATTTGCTTTAACATGCTGGTCTGTTATACCGTAGACAGGAAGCCTCTTGCTTGCCCTCCTTGGATGGAGTTCATACTCAGTTGTTTGACACAAGCGTGGGTATGGCCTTCTAGTGGGCAGGTGTGTTCTAGGCTATAGAGAAAGCCTTTTCTTAACAAATCTTCATCTTAATTTTTTTATCTACAATTTTTTTTTTCATTTTGCAACACTTGACAAAAAATAACAAATGCAACACTATCCTCTCGGAGGTTCTTTCCACAATCTTCAGGAACATATTACTCACTGAATATAACCCATTACTGACCATGCTTGGCCCACTGCGAATATCAGCAACCGTGCTATAAGTTAGCCTTCCCTTATTAGTTTAATTCCTGGTGATATTTAATTGCCATTTATTTAGCACTAGTTGCCTTTGGTTTTACTTGCATTCATCTGAGATGTTGTAACAGTTTACTCAAGTAGATCTGCCTCCCAATTGGCAATATTAATTGTCTTTTCTTGCATCCGCATTTTGACGTTCTGCTTTTAGGTAAAGGAGGGTGCACTTCAAATCAGTACTTATTACGAGATCAAGCATAACTCCTACCGCTCAACCCTACATGTTACTATCTAGGTGTAAGCAAATAGACTTTGGTAATACTCAACTATGGTGCCACTTTGGCTCACAGTAGCCATTCTAAACCAGTACTTCAAGTCCCAAAATTAAAAAAACTGTGGTGGTGCAGATATCACACACGGACCTGGGAAACTTGGCAGATTTAGGGTCTAATTACGATGTCGGTAGAAAAGCCTCCGTCTGCTAGTCGAAGGCTTTCCGACCAACTCAGTCGGTATGCGGTCTGACCAACCGATTACAATATCGGTGGTCGGAACGGAAACCGTCCGGTCATTCCCACTCAGTTCCGACTAGCTCTTGGAGTCTTCTAGCCGGTCGGAACCGCACTGCAATCCCCCATGGACGATGTCAGTTTCCCACAGCCTTTCTGGCAGGGATCCCTTGCCTCTGCGGTCTACAGCAGGTGGTCGAGGGGTTACCTAGGGTACCCCTCTTTAAGTCCCTGCACTATGTGGCAGGCACCGTGGGGTGCCTGCTACAGGGTGCAGAGGTTTACACACACACCCATTTCTCTATCGGAGCCTGTATGACGTCCGGTTTATGGCCGTGACACAGGCTCCCATTGAGAGCAGTGGGAATCCAACCAAACAGTTTTCGGTCGCATCGTAATCAGGTGGTGGTAACTGCCGACCTCAGGTCAGTCGTTCCAGAGTACGAGACGGTGTCGGTCGGAGGCAACTCCGACCGACATCGTAATAAGCCCCTATATGTTTACTCCCACTTTATGAGAGCAGTTGTTGGTTTGAGAAGAAATGAAGGATCCTGGCTTCAAATGCTTAAACTAGATGTTATAGTCATGTGGTTCTTGCACAAAATAGCATTAAGTTCCCCATATAAAATAAAATATTTTATACCGATGCTGCTGAAATCTCGTTAGCAAGGATAGTAGTTCTTTGGAAACCATTTTCTGAAGGAATTAATACTTTATTCCTCAATCCAAAATTAAAATCTTCATTAAAAACCTTAGTCTTGGTGATAGTGTAAGGTTTCATACTGGACTGAGGCTTCTGTCCTTACCTAGGTACTCCCTGGCTTAAGCTTCACTTCTTTAGCCACGAGCAAACAGCACATGGTAAGGAGGTACCCTCGAGAAAGGTTGAAAGGGAGGACAAATTTTGAGGTGGAAAAACCTCCTGAAGCAGATGAAGATGATCTTAGACAAGTGTCAGGACTCAGCTACCCAAACACTCAGTTGAAAGATCCAGACTCACAACACTTGCAGAAAAATCTTGAATGTTGATTCCTGTGAATTATGGATTTCTCCCAGCATCGCATTTATTGAAGTTCTTCTCTCCAGTTAGTTAGTCTTTTTTTTTTTTTTTTTTTTTTAATCAATAAGGTGCTTTCACGGAAGACACCTAAAACCACAAGCAGTAGATAGAAAAAAGCATCAATACAATGCAAATTTCAAATACACAAAACAGTTTAAATACATCAGTCTAAAAGAATTTGCTAAAGAAGTCTCATAGATATTAATGACACATTATAATACAGAAAAAGAATCAACAAATTTCATTATACAATAACAAGTGATGTTAACAAATATTACCAATTTAACAAATATTAATAACACATAATACAAGAAAGGATCCAAAGAGTTTCATCAGATGATAGCAAACATTCATCGTAGGAGGATGTAACAAAAGGTAAAGTTCTTCCTCATGCATTGTTATAGAATGTTTAGAAATAACCGGGCAAATAAATTTTTGTTGTAGATGTAAAAGACCCGGGCAAAAGAATAAAACATTATTCATGTACTGTTACTTGGCACTACAATATTGACAACCTGGATGAAATGATGTTTCCTCCTTTTTGATCCATGTATTTTCACCACTTGGTATATGACCAAGCCTAAACTTTATAAAGAATCTTCGTACAGAGGGACATAAATTGGCCTCTAGGTTAAATAGCATCTCACTACACCTTACAGACATACAGCTCAGATGCAGTCTTTTTATATGTAAACAGTGTTGAACATCATCCTTAACCCCTTGTGTGCCACGCCCTTTCCCCGCCCTGTGCCGGGCGTTGCATTAGCTGGCGGGGTTCATGACGAGCTGGACTCGTCATGGGCACAGCGCAACCGCGGCCCATGACGAGTCCAGCTCGTCATGGGCATAGAAGGGTTTAAAGCATTTTATCTTAGCAACTTATTTTAAAGATACTTTAAAACACTACTGTTCTTACATGATAGTACTTCCTCACATTTGAGATCCTTCTGTTTCAGACTATAGGAGTAAACATTACCAAATGTGTAAATCCCCTTGCTAACCCTCAAGAGTTCCCTCCATGTGATCTTTCTCAACTTATTGTCCAGGCTTCAAAACAATTGAAAGAAATAAAGAATCACCTGGGATTAGGCTCGATATTTTGTCCTAGTCAGACCCACTTCGAGATGAATCATCTTGGCCTAACTAGAGGTACTAGTACCAATATACCAAGGTATCACTGTTGAGCTAATAAGTCTGAAAAACATGACCATGAATTTTGAAACTGAAAGCATCAAAATGCTGCTCCACTTCATAAAGCAAACCTGAACATTCTAATTGAATTTTGGATGTTAGTAACCCAGCTTTCTGCAGTTATGGTCCAGAGCTGCAGGTAAGGTGCCCTAATGAGGGGCATGAACATCTTAAAGATTTTGGGGGCTTTGGACCAAACGGATTTTGGGGGCCCCTGTTCAGAATAACTTTGAATTTATGGTCTAACTTCAGCTCCTTGGCCCCTGTTCATAATAACTTTGAATTTATGGTCTAAATTCAGCTCCTTCGTACCCTCTTTGGTCTGGTGACTGACAGTGCACAGGCATACTCGTCCAAATAATAAATGTGTTTAGGTCTACTATTCCGGGATAGTGATTTGTGTTTTAAATATTTAATACAACAGCTGCTCACTAGGAGTACTGTAAACAATCTCTTTGACCCCCTCCTATTTCTGATATGTGAGGTCCTGTTTTGATCTAAAAGAAACCTTTTTCATGGCTATGCATGAAACAAACTCAGCAGTTCTCTGAAACATGTCTGTAATAAACTCTCACACATCACCCACTTCAAAAATAAATCAAAGGAAAACACTATTTGAAACAATTTGTTTAAGAGTTACTACCGCTTGAACAGAAGCCATGACGGACCACAGGTGTGAATTCAGCTCGCAGTGGCATGCTTTCAAAAACTGCTTTTCTAGAGTGCATCGGACTGTCTGTCCCACTTGTTGGTATTCGGAAAACTGCTCTGTCTTCCCAGAAACAGTATGCCAGCTCCACCCCTTAATTGGCCAGGAGGAAAGCAAGCCCATATATCTCAGAGCAATAGGAAAACTTAAACAGTTTATTGACTTTTATCTGCTCTTCTGTAAATGCTTGGGCTCGCGTTCAATCTCGGAAAAAAGGTGGAGCTGTGGCGCAGTTCCTGTAGAGAAAGAGAGAGAGAGAGAGAGAGAGAGAGAGAAATGATTTTCCAAGTGCCAGCTTGTACAGGAGGGACAGCTGGAGCGGTGCTGCGCTCCATAGAAACAGTCTTGAAAGCCTGCCATGGTGAACTTAATGCTTTCCTTCTGCCTGCAGTCAGCTGAAACATGCAGGAAGGGGGCATCACAACAAAGAGATGGGGTCAGCCCTCAATTAAATTAGGATAGGTTACCCCAGAGGGGTAGGAAGCTGGAAGCCAAAGAATAATACCTCTTGAATAGGACTGTTGCGGTAGTTATAGCTAACAGTGAAAACATTCTGATTCGCTGGGAATTATTATTCCATTTTTAGTTGTCTATTGGCGCACCCAACTTCTAAATCTCTTGCTTCAACAACAATCCACTTCTTGACATAGTAAAACACATCTTCTTCGAACTTGCACCTTCTTAGCAAGATAATTGAATAGTTATTTCTACTTACAGGTGTGTGGAATTATATAACTGTCTGCCTGTCCAAGGGATGGGATGATTCAGAAATCTACTTGTCCAATAATAAAAATCCACTTGTCCCCCTTGGTGCCGTACAGTGAGGTGATAAATTATGGCAGAATTCTCATTATGCCAGAGCTCTGACAATAGAATCTATGATTACATTAGGGTTCATATTATTTAAGAGGTTGGATTCTAAAAAGGTTGTGATTTTGACTCTTTTCTACAAATCTACATACAGGGACTGGAAGTAGGTGTGAAGAAGCAGATCCAGGTTTAGAATGCACTGTGAGTCAGCACACCCAAAAAATAACATGTTTAAGAATATCACCAGGTCCTCGCCAATCTCTTCCTACTAAGGCACTAATAAAAAACATTTCCAGGATGGGGGAAAATGGTGGTGGGGTGGGGTGCGGGGGGGGGGGGGCTAGTAGGGAAAGTAAGTTTGCAGTTGTTTAACAGATATCCACCTCAGCATATGTACATATGCATATTTGCTCCTGCAAGAATGGAATTCAACAAAAGTTTGTTGGGAACGTATTGGAACGGCGTATTTTTGGCTCAACCCTTACATATCTCAAATACATAATATGAATGTGATCTTAGCACATGTTTTCTTTGTGCCCTAACAATATATTTTTTTTCCTTTCTTTTGATTAAACATTTAAAAATCGACAATACAAAGGCATTTGAGAGGACTCAAGATAAATCCAGGTTCACAGTTCTGGACATAGCATAAGGAGACAACACATTTAGGGTATGAGAGAATCTTCGATTGAGGGAACGACAGGGGGGCTACATATACTTCCTCTGTAAACATTCCATTTATTCCAAACAGCTGACCATTTTTGGGGGCAACCCCGTGCTGTGTATACAGTGTTTTCCCTGAACATGCACCAGTCCATGTCTGTTTTCCATTTCACTTTTGTAGGCGGCGCTGCCGCCACCACCCCCCCCCCCCACAACTGTGCAATATTTTGTTTTGCTACCATGACACCCAGGGTAGACCATAGTTTATCTTTACTAGTTATATCAGTTGGTTCCCATACGTTCAGGAGGCACCTTTTAGCTTCAGGAGAGATATCCACCGCAAGCACTTCACTCATGACGTCATGTACTTTCCGCCAGTACCTCTGGACATGTTTACACTCCCATATTTTATGCATGAAGGTGCCAATTTGGTTACAGTTCCTTCTACACTTCCCCCCCTCCTCCCTTCCCATGCGAACCAAACGGGGCCCTGTAATGTATACCCTATGAAGTATTTTGAGCTGGACGAGATGCAGTCTAGCAGATATTGCCACCTCCCTCAGGGATGCCACCGCCTCCTGCCATTCTTCATCGTCCAACTCTAGCCCATCTCTCACCCAATTCTCCCTTGTCTACGTGAGGGGGTCTAAGGTGTTTTATAAGTCAGGGAGATCACTTTCTTAGGCAGGTATCCGTCTAACAGCCTGTCTTTCATGGACGAGGCTTCAGGGGGAGAGGTGCCCTTCTCCAAGTGCATCATCAGCATGTGTCGAATCTACAGGTACCTCAAGTACTCAGAGTTGGTCAGTTCGTACTCCTGCTGCAGAGCCCCAAACGTTAACATATCACCCTTCACCCAGAGGTCTCCAATCCTCGAGATCCCAAGCAGGTCCCAGTTGTCGAACCCCTTCGATGTCCTTAGAGTACCCAACTGCTCTGAGTCCCACAGTGGAGTTGCCAGTGTAAGTTTCTGCTCCCACCCCTGACTTCTAGTTGCTACGGGTCAGACTTGAACTGAGTGTTTCGTCGGCACTGTTAGGTGGAATTTCTTGGGATTAGAGTACATGGCCCTATTGTTGCTTCCCCCAGGTGATAGCCATCTATCTATGGTGTATCCCGAATCATCAGTTCTACGATAGGTGCATTGATTTATGGCAGCTATATGAGCAGCCCAATAATATTTTTAAAGGTCCGGGAGACCTATCCCTCCATCGTACCAGGTTAAAGCCAGTTTGCTCAATGCTATACGGGGTCTCCCATCCCACAGTAATTGTCGCTACAGTCCCTCAATCTCCATAAAGTATCTGGTTGGGACCATGTCTGGGGAGTTCTGCAGAGCATAGAGGAAACGTGGCAATGCCATCATCTTAAAGAGGGCTGCCCTCCCCAACATCAAGAGCGGGAGGCCTTTCCAACTGGCAAGATCAGGCCTCAATCTCTGTAATGAGGGGAGCAGATTGCAGTCGTAGCGAGGTTTGGGATCTATGGTAATGAATATCCCCAGGTATTTAAAACCTATCTTCGTTATTTGTATTGGGAAATCCTTGGGGGGGATGGGAGGATCCCCACTGAGGACATACATAAGGGATTTACCCCAGTTGATCGAGTACCCCGAGAATCTGCCTAAGACTGTAAATATATCCAGCACTCCAATGATTGACTTTTGGGGGGAGGCTAAGTATAAAAGGATGTCGTCTGCATACAACGAGAGGCGGTCCTCCCAGCCTTCTGACCAGCGCGGCCCTCGCACAACTGGAGCGTTCCGGATCCATTCTGCCAATGGCTCCAGGGAGAGGGCAAAAAAAAAGTAGGGGGGATAGTGGACAGCCCTGACGGGTCCCACGACCAAGCCTAAAGGGTTCAGATTTCTTATTGTTGACCACCGCCTGCGCGAGAGACTCCGAATAAAGGAGTTTGACCCATCCTATAAAGCCAGGTCCGAATCCCATTTTGCCAGTACCGCGAACAGGTAGGGCCATTCGATGGTATCGAACGCCATGGTATCATCCAATGAAACGATTACTGCCGCCTCCTGGATGGTGGCCACCCTTCTTAGCACTCCGTGCACTCTACGTAGATTTAGCGCAGTGTTGCGATGGGGCATAAAGCCTGATTGATCGGGGTAGCACTCCGTGCACTCTACGTAGGTTTAGCGCAGTGTTGCGATGGGGCATAAAGCCTGATTGATCGGGGTGCACCAACTCATTAATGACTTGAGTGAGTCGGTTTGCCAAAAGTTTTGTTAATATTTTGGGTTCTGCGTTAAGCAGAGAGATCGGTCTGTAGGAGGAACATTTACTCCTTGGTTTGCTGTCTTTATGGATGGTTACCAGCGTCGCTATCCTCTGATCGGGCGAGAGCAAACCCACCCTCTTACTTTCTTTAAACATAGCTCGCAGGTACGGGGCTATTTTGTCTGGTCTTAGCTTATAGAGCTCGATGGGCAGTCCGTTAGGGCCAAGGGCTTTCCCGACCTGGAGATTTCTTATTGCTTGCGCTATTTCGTCATTGGTAAATTCACTATCAAGCGCAGCCGCTTCCTCAGCCGAAAGGGCAGGGAGCCGTATGTCTCTGAGCAGTTCTTGGGAGTCACTCTCGAGCAAGGAGGTGCTTGATTGGTATAGCAAGGATGTACTTGATTGGTATACCGTATATAATGAGAGGCAAATTCATTTGCGATGTCCTGTGGGTTGGTGATTGTCGTACCCCCATCGTCTACCAGCACTGGCACCAGCCTGTTCGCCATTTCTATATTGTCAAGCCAGGCTAATAGTTTACCCGCTTTGTCCCCTAGATTGTACACTCTCCCATCTTCCTCCCTCCCCCATGTCCTCGCTCTATCTGTGGCTATGGCCTTGTACTCATCTCTTTTCAATTGTACGATATGCAATTTCTCCTGGGTGGCCTCCTCCCCAATTTCTTCCTCCAGCCGCAGGACCTCGTTCTCAACTTCAACCAATTCTCTCTGGTTCTCTTTTCATACCCCTGCTATCAGAGAAAGTGCTTGCCCCCTAATGATTGTTTTAAAGGCTTCCCATAACGTTAGAGGGGAATCCACAGACCCCTCGTTTTCTTGGAAATAATTTTCTAGGGTCTGGAGCAGAGCTTTTTAAAACTAATGGGTTACGGAGGTACCATGGGTTTATTGGGGCGATCCTTCCCATCCTTGTAGCCCCTAGGACCAGATGAGTCCACACTGGGGAGTGATCTGAGATTGCCCTAACAATATTAATGTAAAGTGTTGCACTTGACATCATTATTGAAATGTATTCACTGTAGGATTAGGGATTCAATGATACACTATGTGCCTTAACCATGTTAAATTATATACTCTCTAGCGACGTGATAAATAAACCATCCTCAACAATTGAAAGTGTGTTTACTTTAAGAAACAACAATGATTAATGTAATGTCTGCACTAATGTTTCCTATTTGCATTTAAATGTAGTTCTTAGTCATACGTAGGCACGCGTATTAAACATTTTAGTGTATGCTACATGTAATATGAATCTAATGTACTGACATATTAATTCATTTGTGTTCGAATGTACATACATATTAAATGTGCACCATTGATTTAATACTTTTAAGTTGTCCTGACTAGGCCTGTTTTTTCATTCTGCATAAAATTGTTTGCCATTTCTGCTTGCATGTTTTTTCCTTGCACGTACGTTCGCATGGTTTGGTAGTTTGAGAATAGATACAACTCTGTACTAGTGATAGAGAGCGAGCCTGAGAAGTAGACCTTGAGAAGGAAAATGGAGAGCCAGAGCGTCAACCAGAAGTGTCCATTTATTAATGTTGCAAAGGCTCATAGGTAATCAAGGACAATATCGTTCCCATGTCTGCTTATAACGTGAGAATGGTAAGGACAATAGAGCCCCAGATGATGCAGACAGAGGGGTGTTACCTGGGATATTCTGGTGCAAATTACTGGAGTTCACACTGTTTGAGCTTAGACTACTTTCCTTTGGACTTCGAGAGGTTTAAGCCTCTAAGCGTATTCCCTTTCACCTTTGGTCAGTGGGGCTTAGGCTAACACTTCTTCCCATGTCCCAAGAAGACTCTTGACCGAGCGTCTGAGGTGCTGACTCCTTCCTTTTACTGCATGCACGTTTCCACATTTTCCCTATTTTTCAGCATTTTCCTGATTTTTGAGATTCTTTAGGTTCCAAAACCATTCTTGTTAGCTTAGATCTGACTTAGATGATTTTATATTTTACTCATGTATAGATGAGAAAAGCCGATACTTTTCTCTTAAGCACCAAATCCTACTGTTGATCTTTTGTATTGCTGTGACTGAATTACATGTTTGCCTTATACTGGTGTGCCTTACGTTCTTTAGGAGGGTGGGTTTCCCAGTGGTTGTTCTGTGCCTTTACAGCAGGGTTCTTCAAAGTCTGTCCTGGAGGGCTGGATCCATGCCAGATTTGTAGCATTAGCCTATTTAGATAAATGTAGTTTTCTTAAAAATCTGTCATGAATCCGGCCCTCCAGGACCAACTTTAGAGAACCCTGCTTTACTGCATGGTGCTGAGATTTGTCTATCCTAATGTGACTTCTAACATGTAATAAACCTTCTTATCTATAGTCACTGATTTCTGGTTCTTATTGCGTAGCTAAATGGGTTACACTGTTAATTGAAATTGATTGATTTAATGCTAACTTCCTTCACTTCTCAGATGGCGAAGAAAAGGTCCATCGAAGAACAAATGTTTAGAGGTTGGCCAAGCTTGGGACCAATGGTTTCCAGGCATACTTCCTAAAACTCCTATAAAATCCTGAATGTATTAAATCTGCATAATTGCAAGAACATGCCTGTGGATGCACTATTGTGACTTTCTTTAAAAATCTGGTGCCTAATTTATTTTCATGCTGCCTCTCATGGTTTTGCATTAATTCGACATTAATATTGGCATGCCACAAAAACTTTTAATTGAATAATGCCTCAGAGAGATGGTATTTATATTTGCTCAACAGGTTAGCAAAACGTCTTTTCCAAGTTGCATTTTTTTGCGTGTGTTTTATTTTGACCGCAAATGATCACAAATATTGTTTATACGTGTAGCTGCAAATCTTGCCTTAATGTCAAACAATCATCAATTCACAAAGCCATACTACAGTAATGTAAACTGACAGCCAAATCATTTTTGCTGTAGCTGATTGGGCCTGCTTGTCCACTGGATGAAATTAATATGAACACTTGTCTTCGACCCTAAACAATATGTCCTGCAAGTTGGTTGGTACGATTTCCACAACCCTATGCTTTCTTCACGGTCTGCCAGTCTAGTCAGCAAAGTAACTTAAAGTTTTCAATTAATGCTTTACGGTTGAAGAAAAAAAACTCATTATAAGTGCAGCAAAATAAACATATAACATAGGTATCATATGTTCTGTCCAATAAAACGAGCATAGGGTTTTTGTGACATTAACAAGCCACTCTGTCTTCATATTTTATTGTACCGTCGTAATCCCCACCATGGAATTATCTCTTCATAATACACTTACATATTATGTATACTTTAAATAATGCACCTGACAAATGCGATTGCTTCTTGGCAACTGATTGGTGTTATTACTCCTGTCCTGTTGAAGAAGCAGCATTTGGGGCTGATGAGTTGTCGCTGTGTCAATATGGGCATCTGATGAACTAATGCGGATCATGTTGCAGATTCTTTATATTATTTTTGTCTCAGTTTGAAAACGGTCAGAATAATTCAGGATTGTCTAATACAGTACCTTGCTGAATGAAATGCAGTGTAGCAATGCCTGACAATTTCTGGCGCATACATTTGCATTATTTTAGCAGAAACCTTTACATGCGTGGGTTGTGCAGGTCTCTTTTCTGTTTGCTAACGCTCGCTCGCACAAAACATGTTGGGTATTTCTTGAATGTGTTTGTCTGTTTAGTATGTATTTTCCTTGCTATTTAAATGTTTTCCTAGATGATATCATGATATTGAATCCCCTCGAATTTGAGTATTGAAAGCTTTGTGCAATTAGATTAACCTTAAGTTTACCAAAGCAGTTTATATTTAGAATAATTCTGGGGGGCTGGAAATAGAAAATGAATGTGTGTTAAAACTAGGACGCTGCGGTGGAAAGTAGCACAGAACATGGCTGGATAGATTCCATCTGTATTAAGTGTTCCGTCAGCATGTTTACCCATTGCGGTGCTGAATGGAAATTGGGCAGGTGGCTGGAAGACTTCCTTGAGCTGGAGCTTTGGCAAATGCAGAAGCCAAATCAGGCTCTTCAGAATACGAGAGGCAAAGGGAAACTGAGACTGCGATTGACTATTACAGAAGCCTACTAGAAGCCCCATAACACCAATTGAAGCTATCTGACACACACACTTCTTTTTATTGATTGGCTTAACCCTTTCGTTTGTCCCACCCCAGTGCTTAGCCCTGTTTTTTAATATTTGGAGCACTTTCACCTAACCCTTCATAACTTTTTGTTTTTCATTCGTTTTCCACAAGGGATATCCAAGACACATTTGTTCCTTTTTTCCCCACACGTTGAGATTCGACAGGAACCCAGGGTTTGTGGGTTCATTTCGAATCTCAAAAATCTCACACATTGTTTTTTTTAAATAGCCAACATGTAGCAATGTGTTGGGTATTGTTTTACAAAGTGAGGGAAGAGTTACTGATCAAGAAGGCATATATTTAATTTAAAAAAATGACATTAAGAATAGGTTTGCTTGGTTAAGATCACCTTCTTTACTGCCTCCAGGAACAAGCAGAGTTGTAAAAAACAGTGGTAATCCGTTTTCCTTTTTGATGGTTTCAACAGGTACAGTTGCAGATTGGGATGGGTACTAGTAGAAAACCCATGGCTCCACTGAGAAATGTTGGCATTTCTGAAAGCTAGACAAAATTCTGAAATTCAGCAACTCTAGTGTAGATCTCTCATGTTTATCCAAAGCAACTAATTGTTGAAATAAAAAATAATGTAAAAAAAGGAAAAAATATAGATATCCAACAATGTTTTCACCTATAATTATTTCCCCAGATGGTTGATTTGCAAAAGTAATATACCGTTACATCCATCAGACCCTTCTGGTCATAGAAATATACAGTGTTTTTTAATTGTCCTAAGACATGATATCTAGAGCCAACAACTGTAAAATGAAAAATGTGTATGATGGAAGGCAATGTCCTCAAGATACTGAGTATAGGAAAAGGGGTGATTTGTACAACTGCTGAAGTTGGAAGCCAAATATGGAGGCAGATTCTTCTGATAGTAACACATGTTCTACTATTCTGTATTCCCATACTTCTCCTGATTCCAAACAGTTCCTCACTTGAGTGTGTGGTCTTAGTGCCTTTGACAGGAAAGGTCCCAAAATGCAGCATGGGAGCCATCAAATTTTCGTCCCAAAATCAACCTATTTTGGGGTAGCAGCGAAATTCAGGCCTGGGCTAAGCAGGCACTCAAGAAACCTACTAAACTCGAACATTTCTGAAAACTAGTTTAGGGTGGTGTGACTTGCATGGACCTGTCTATTTATTTATTTCTGCATTTTTTTTATACTGGGTACTTTACCTGAAGGTGTCGGAACGCTTTACATTAGAACCAGTTACATTACATAAGGACTTCAGAGTACATGAATTACATATAAGATATGAAACAGATACATGCGTTTAAACACAAAAAGAAAATGTTACAATGGTGTGTAGGAAAGATGTGCAATTTAAACTAACAACATAGATATAATCTGCCAATATTGGCGGGAAGTGACAGAGTTCCTTTATTTATTTATAGGAATATGAAACTCGGAGGTGGCTTACAGTAGCCTTACCATGCACTTTATCCCATATAATACACGGTCACACCATCACCTTTACCCCAAACCACTTAAAACCTGTTTTCATACCCATACAAACTTCAAACTTCGGCTAGAACATGCAAAGTTCTGGAATCAGCAAAATTCCTTCCACTAAGCATTCCACAATTCACTTAATAAAAACAGTATTCCACATGTGTGGCTGGTATAGCGTCCTCAACAGGAACGATTTAAACATGTAAAGATCACACTTTTCATCCATTCCTTTCGCAGGCCCCAGCCCCACAAATGGGGTGCAGTTCTTATTGGGAGAAGTGTGGGAACGCTGGGTGAAAGGGATTTTGTAGCTCCCAGCACTAGCCACATTACCCTGGAGTCGCCTAGGTCTCTAGGTTTAAAAAGGCCAAAGGTTCGTAGGGTTTCCTGATTGGCTGCTGACCTTGTTCCCAAACAGTGCAGCTATTCACCATGGCAAGTGAGAGGAAATTGGGATGTATCTCCTCTCTGCTGGCCCGTATGATAAAACTGCACCTTAAAGAACCCACAGTTCCTCTTGCTTGTCATGGTGAGACTGTTGGGGCTTTAGTGGCAGAGGTATGGCCTAGTGATGAGACAGACCGGTCCCCACCCCATTATCTTTATAAAAAATATTCCTGGCACCAGGTGGGTTTTCTGCCTTTGGGGGCAAATTGGGTTAAACTATTTTTTCTGCTTGTGTATGGTGTGCTATCAGCGATTTTGCCCCCCACCCCCCTCCAAAGATAGCCAGAAATTCTGTTGGGCCATTTGTGGTCTTGGATCAGTGCCTGATGCCGGTATAGCCAAACTACGTCCTCTACTCTCCTTTTTTTTGGCCACTTTTTCATGGCTTTGAGTGGGCTTTTGAAGCAGTGAATTGGGATGCAGCCCGAGTGAATACTTGTGGCTATGAATAATTTGAGCATTCCACCCATCACTGTTTTGTATACTTATTGTGTCACACTAAGTAGGACGGGTTATGCTGCGCTTTTCAGATAATACAGAATCTGCCACACGGTGGCTCAGCCCAACAAAGCAGGAAATATTAACACCAAACAAACAACACCTTTAAAAAAGGGTTTTATTTTACAAAATGCAAGGCCTCTCTTTTTAGACTAAGGCTTGTGGTTTATTTTACACAATGCTCTCTAACAGAAAGGCTTTCCCAGATGCCAAATGCACAAAATTCAAATACACAAAGCCCTACTCGCATGTTACAGAGTATTCATGTGGCCAGTACATCTGTTTGCAGCACTAACAATATTCCTCACTCTTACAGAACATAAAAAGGTGAGGTGGTTGTTTCTGGCCGCATATAAACTGCTGGTTCAATAGATAGTGGCGTAATGCAGACGGCGCACTACACAAATGCAGATTCTCATTAACAATATAGATCCAGAGAACATTCAGTCAAAGAAACAGTGCACACTTATTCTTTGAGTCTTTGTTTCAAAGGAACTGGGGGATTTGATATGTTGCGGTGTACTTATAATTCCTTGGACCAGACCATAGCCAGAAAATGCAGCTGCATTTTTCGAGTTCCCCACTCAGGGAGAACGTTTTCAGTTAATGCAATTTTGAAAAAAATCCTAGATCAAGCTCAGGCTGTAGCTTGGTGAATCCAAGATAGTTCTATCTCACTAGATGTTCTTCTGGACTCACAATTCATACCTATAGATTTTGTGGAGTTTAGAGAACTATATTGAGGCTCTCGTTAAAGACCAGAGTAGAGGTTTTACCATTTGATTGATTTTAATGCTTTAAGATTTTACATTGGTCGCAAGACGACATTGGCCAACGTGGACAAGACATTATAAGTATCCGTATATATTGCCTTTTCTCATTCTCTGCTTGTTGACACCATGCACCTAGTAGCTTAATTGAAAATTGCTTCTAAGTGTTAATTTTAGAGCGGGTGTGTTTGTATAATGAATAAATGTGCGCATCATAACAGCACACCCCTCTTGGCTTATGACCCGCGTCATAACAGCACACCCCTTTCTCAGTAATTTCTTATGTATCAAGGCTCATGGTTGTGAAGTTGGGGACATTTGTGGGAAAGACTCTATGATCCAAGAGTAATGCAGTCTCCATGAGGGTAATGTCACACTGCTCTTACGTTCTGGCTCTCTTCTGTTTTCTGCCTATGTGGAGAATTCAAAGTAGGTTACAATCACAATGGTATAAAATGGATTGCTAGGTAGCTGAGGCCTAGGCAGTCAAGTTGTGTAGAACTGTCTGCCTTGATTCATCATAGCTCCAGGATAAAGCCTCAGTAGCAATGTTGTCAGAATCAATGTGGGATAATCTACACAGTTGCCAGGATATGTTTCTGGAGCATGTCACCAACACCTTAGCCCTGGTTAAATCTGCCCAGGTATGATATGGAGATTGAGCTTCATGCTAAATTTCAAATTTGCTACTACCTATTGACCATCTGGTAATTGTAACTCTAGCAGCTGCTCAGCTGGTCTTATTGCCTCCAATAGTCCCAAATACTTGGTCAGTAGAACGCAGATTCATGGTTTTGTCAAAATAAAAGTACTAGGTGTAGTAACACTAACTTTGGGAAAACGGTGGACTTAGTTCCCAGGAGCAACTTGTCTCTACAGAAGATTGTTAACATTTGAAAGACATAAAGATCATGCAGCTTGCTTATGCTTCAGTGATGCCATGACCACCAACCAATGAGTTTTCTGCAAAACAAGTTTAGTCACATGAGATTAGTGGCTCCAAGGATCTGTGCATGCATTAACCAAGTCATGATCAATTTGAGGTCCCTTGGTGCCTTGGGCAGTCTGCCTGGGGTAGGGGGGACAGCTGCATTAGGCATTTTTGGATTCTTTTGTCACAGTATTGGCCCTGCAGAAGAACTCTCAAAGCTGTTTCCAATAGACTCGTGCAAGACTGTAACAGCATGTAAAGTTCTGAAATTAACAGCTATTGAGTCATTTTCTGGCTTGGTCGCTAGGGGTCTTTGCAGCTACTAGTTGATAGTTGAAAGGAAACTGGGGACTAAGTGGAACAGTGCTGGCATAAAAGGAGTCTAATTTTTTTGTTTTCAAGAGAAGGATCTAGGTTTTATTGCATGGTGTTAAGCACTCTACTAAAACTGGTTTGTGCACCATACTCATGAAAATTATTAATTTCTCCTTACTGTACAGGTCTTTACACTACCTTCTTATAGGATTTATTACTGCTTCCTGTTGATCTGTGCCAATTTGCTAGCTCCTGCGTTTTGCATTCGTTGTAATCGCCATTTCAACTATTTGACTGCATTTCTCAGTGATTCTGCTTTTGCTTTATTTGTGGCGTAAGTTAGCCCTGTTTGCATACTGATGTTTTTTACACTAATCTGGGTACCACCTAGTCAGTGTATATTATTATTATTTATATTGATCTCAGACTTGTAGAAACCAAGCACAGCGAGTACTTATGATTTATTGCCTGCAGAACAGATATAGTCTTTCTAAATGCAAGAAGATTTTTAAGGTTCCACATTTTTTAGATTATGTTTTTATATCCTCAATGCATTCATAATAGAGATGAACTTCACATTTATGTTTACTTATATATGTTTACATATTTGCGGACTGTTGGCAGAAGTGTTTGTGAAGGTGGATCTTGCATTGGGTGTTAACAGAATCAGTGTAATTGTAAAGATGTTGGATAGAACTGTTTGATAGCACATGGCTTCAGTGCAACATGCTTTGTGAATTGTTACCTTTACAGTTCATAGTAAAAGGGGGCTTGTAAATTGCTATTTATCGTTTTTGCCATAAGTGTGCTTGTGTTTCATAGCATGTCTTGTTTTGTGGAGTCCTACTGGTCTGTGAATTTTCTTTTGCTAGCTTGCAGCACTGAGCTGACTTTCTGCTACACTCATTTGAGTTTTCCATTATTTTATTTAATTTATTTAAAGAGTTTCTTTTGTTCATTGGCTTTAATTAGTAACTGTGCTATTGCAATATGTATGTCGAGCTTATGTGGTGTGTAATCACCCAGATTGATCTGCAAGGAGTTGTGGGATTGACTAATACTAAGATGGAGTTCAAATCATTATATAGGCTTGAGGATCTGCCACTAGAGTTGTGGTGCTAGGCACCAATTCTGGAGCCAGTCGTGATGAAGGCAAACATAAGTCATAACAGCTGTGTGGTCTGCTGGTGACTGGAGATTTTCAGTGAACTCAGCATCAGCTTCGATTAGAAACCATTTGCGTGACCCAGAGGAGAAGGTGAAGCCCCCTCTGTCTGCAGTTGCCACTACTGAAGGGTTTCACCCATGGAAGGCACAGGGTAAGTCAATGTGATGTACTTGGAGGTGGAGGAAACCAGTGAAAAAGCCAAGAATGTAGTCCTATCCGAGCTCCAGAGCAGATCCCCACAGGACGCTGTCAAGTTGGACAGGACTTAGGACCTGATGATGACGGGCTGAACAGATGAGTAAATGACATAGTGTGCTCCATCGCTAATTTCTCCCAATGCCTTTGCTTGAAAACATTAACCTGCTTGTGCCATTTCCAGCAATTCCACACCACATTAGATGCATTTTATATATTTACCGTTTCTAGCCATCACCACACACTTACCAGAATCTTGGTAAATTTAAATGCATCTTTATATTGTACTCCCCCTCCTTGATTTGAGTCTGTCAATGAGTCGTGTCCTGACTCCTGTGTTGGTAATTCTTCTGAGACTTCACATGCCAATTTCCATCCATTCAGTAACTTACTGTCAGCTTGAAAAGAAGGCCAGATTAACGCAACCTAATTAAAAATAATGCTGCTAGTACATATGTCTGAGCAAACTGTTCTTCCCACAACAGGCCTTGCCACCCGGAGACAGATGAAGATCCCATTGATGTTTAAGAGGGCAGCCTCTGCATTCCGTTACCTGAACCCTACCCTCCTCTCAGATATCAAAAAAGACTGCTGGGCCCTCTAAGATTGTAGCATAAACTGCATTCTCTCGGGGGATCAGGTCACCAAGGTGACCTGACAGTGTGGTCACATAAGAGAGGCATGATTTAATTCCAGCATCTGAGCATTGCCATCTACATTCCTTGCTCCCTTCAATCTGCATTGGAAGCATCAGAAGCACCACAAGGTGTACCCTGGATAGAAGCAAGAGACCAATGAGGAAAGTCCAATAAAAAGGTCAAGGCATGGAGAGCGACCCATGATGTTTGTGCCTGCCACACCAAAGAACTTACAAGGCCTACAAGGCATTCGATGCAACAAACTATCACCAATTTGAGATACATAATTGCCTTGAAGAGACCAGGGAGAGAGTTACACAAATTTTACAATTGTTTTGCTCCATTGCCTCAGCAGGAGGGTGAGTACCAGGCTGCTTAAAAAGATAGAATCCACATGAAATTGAACTTGAATCCCAATGAAAATATTTTTTTACCTGATTGGGTACAAAAATAAATTAAGGAAAGCTTCCAGCCGTAGGCTCAGATAAAGGGGTGCTGAGGTAGACAATTTTGTTTTAACTTTAATGAGATCCTAGTCTGGGAAGAGGACCTCTGCAGTGCCTCTAGACATTCCCAGAGAGACCTACAAAAATGGTGGAGCACACAGTCAAGCGCAAAAACACACACATATACAGTCATTATCCGAGACACAGCCACACAAACACACACAATCAAAATATCACGATTCAGGAAGGCGCTGCATTTAACAAGTAAAACATGAAACTCTAACTTACCTTATCCTGCAGCACATCCTCAATCTCCTCTTGTCCCTGTCTCCAGACTCCTCTGAGATCGAAGTGACGTCCCAAAGCAAACTACCTTATCCAATCCAGATGCTGCTCTCATGCTGTTAACAATGTTAAGTAGCGGAAGCGAAGCATCTGGATTGGCTGGAGCAGGTTGGCTCAGCGCTCCGAAAGGCACTGGACAGCTGAGGTGGAGAGCTTTGAATTGCACATGTCAGGCTGGCCGTAGCAAGATGGCTGGTCAAACAAACGTGCACTTCAAACTGAAGTGGCCACTCTTCATTGCTGCCAATCAGCAGCAGTGAAGCTCTGGCCCCGCTCCACCCTCACTTGGCGTTCATCAGAGAGTGAAAAATAGAATCATTTTACTACCATTTTATTTTTCCAGCTTTCTGCGTGGCAGTGTGGGAGGGGGCGGGGGTGACGCTCCTCTGCTCGTATAGAGGAACCGCAACTGGACATTCCTGCAAATGCACTGCTGTATCCCCTAAAATAACCCTTAAAATTGATTCTTCTAAATGATCTGAGACATAAGTCTCTTCAGACTTAGGGAGGGGAGTAGAATGTCAGATATGAAGGACAGGAGTTCAAGGAAAAAGCTCATTGCCAGTGTCAGAACGTTCATGTCATTCTGGCCAATTAATGAATCATTAAAAAAATCCCACATGCTCAAGGTTAAAGCTTGTTGTTTTAACCAGAGAATACAGTATAAAGGGTTCTTCATACAGGTAAATGATGAGACCCTTGAGATGCCTGGAAGAACAAGGTCATGGCCTGGCCTCAACCCAGCATTGGCTATAGTGTAATTAGGCCCCCCAAGACATCGAAAATATAGAAAGGATGAAAATAGAAAGTTGGTGTACCCACACCTTTCTGGATTGCATCTTCATTGATTGCGGTGATAACACACTCCTAAGGTTCCTTGAATGCAACAAAGAATTGACTAACCAGCATTCAATAGTCAGAAAAGTTTTAGACTCTGAAGTTACTTCAGTTAATTCATTTTTTCAGATGGTAGGCAGAGAAATGCCTCTTAAATCTTGGGACTAGGATGCACCTTGAAGGCCTTCATGCGTCTTCACTGCTCCAGTTTAGCCTTTTCAATTTAAGGTGGATAAAGGAGCAGAGGAAAGCCACAGGTCATTAGAGCGCAAAATAAAATGTCTTAAAAAAAAAGTCAATAGAGAACATAGTGGGATTCTAAATGGTTCAGAGAAAGCTTCAAATAGCCTGGACAAGAAAGCTTCAAGACCCCTTAAGTCCAATTACCAATCTACCAACAGTGTCTGTGAATTATGATTCCATCTACAACCTATGTTCTAATCGTAAATAAAGACTCGTTTGCGGTCTCCCAATCAAGACAAAAAAGCAAAGCCTATGCTTATGGAAGCCTCTACTGGTCCTTGTGCAAGGACCTCTAGGCCATTAGAGACCCTTGGTCTTTGTGGGGATTTATTGTGCTCATTTGTGTGTAAAAAACAACTGTAATTAACATGTAAGTTTAGAGTCTCAGACCATTGACCAATATTAATTGGATTTTAAGCTGAATTGAACATGGCAAAACTTTTATTGACTGGCTCGTGAATCGGGTTGAAAACCTGATTTTATAACTTGCTCCCTACCAAGTTTCTTTCCTTCTTTACAAAGTTACGCAAAGGTCGGGACCTGGCTGAATGCAATAAACAGGCACTTGACTAGTGTAGATGCTTTTGTATTTTTTGTTTAATTTTTACATATCTTGAAGCACCACCTGCCTGAGAATCAACCTGTAGGGAAACACATAGTGCATCCATGATTTTTGTTCATTGTAGAATTGGGTAAGGTGGGTAGAGTTGTAAGTTTTGGTAGATATTCAGATAGAAGTCTGGTTCATTGATCATCTGAAACTCCTGTCTGTTTTAGGCTGTGTTGTAGCTGAAAGCTATGCATTAATGTAATGGCCACAGTAGTAATTATTCAGTCGACCGTTGGCTTGATAAACGTAGGCAGAGTGAATTCCACTTGTTGTAGCAGTAGATCAGCTATATCTTTAGAAACCTTTCTCACCATTAGAAAGCCTACAACGTTGGAGTACTGAAAAATAAGTACTGAGCCTCATTCATTGATTAAGGAGCTCAAAACTCATCCTCCGTCCTCAGTTATATGTTGTGCACTTTCTAGTGACCCTCAATTACAATTTGCAAACCTACTGTAAACGTTTGTGCTCACAGATAATCTGCATTACCTATATACCCTCTGCACACGTACTGCATACTTTCTGGCTCACACTGCATGTCCTCTGTCGTGTTGTATATGGCCATACTCTGCATGCCCAAACTACACTCAGCCTGCTGTCGAAGACAGTTTTCACACAGAGGACCATGTCTGCGCCATTGAACTCAAGTAATTCAAGAAGTTAGGAAAGCCTTCTTTCCATGTCTGTCACTTGAACTAAGACAGTCACATTTAGATGGATCCTTTCAGTGGTTAAGAATAGCTGTGCTAGACAGCTAGTACAGCTGCTTACATTCAGGCTAGTACTGCCCCATGCGGAAACTCAGTGGTAGAAACTCTCTTCATTGTTAGGCACAGTAGACCTATTGCCACTCTGGAATGAGAAACTGATGGATCACTGACAGAATATATGAAACAGAAATATTGTGTCAGAAGTATCAAGGAACTAAATATCGAGAACGTAAGTGCAAAGAGGTAAGCATAGATTTACTGTTCTTAACTCCACATCTACGTACCTTGAAGATACATATATATCATCAAGGTAAAAATATCTGGAGTTATATATTGTAAAACTTTACGTACCTTTAGAAACTTACCATCACAATATTTTTGTCCTCCATATTCTTAAAAACTATATTTTGTCAATGTGATGTTCTTTCACCGCTATGTTATCTAAATACCAAACTTACACTATTTTAGACCTTTATTAACTGCATAAGTTCCTCTCCTTACATAAGTTTAATATGCTGAATTAGGGTTATATTCTGGCAGCTGTCCAAAATGTCTACTGGCGTTGATCAGTGAATCTACAGATTTTTTTAACTCAGTGTACCAGCTCTTCAGGGAGTACCTCCTTTTAGGTCTGGCTTGACAGCAAACCTGTCACCAGACATAATGCGATCAACCTAAAAAAAAAGAGATTTTTGGTGGTTCGCCGCTTAGATAGGGACTGGGAGGCTGTACATTTCTACAACCAGGCTGTGCATTACATCTGGTGGACAACATGCAAAGTGCGCATGGCTGTTTGGCCGTCCCAAGACGGCCGGCACACCGCCATGCGCATTTTATAGAGCGTGCTCACCACTCCTCTCCGTGGCCCCTGCTCTGGCCAGCCCAGCCCCGCCCGCACCTAAGCAGGAATGGAAAACTAAAATGAGAATGATATTGGTGATTATCATTTTAGTTTTCCTTTTTAAACTGCTCCTCCGCCTTAGTGGAGGAGCTGCGCTGATTGTAGTGCTGCTAAAGTGTCTTTAGATAACTAGATAATTTACAGTGATTGTTCTTCTCTGGCAGCAGCGCAGATGGGAGGAGGGCAGGCATCAATAATGTATTGCAGTCCGAGTACCCTCATCTCCCATCATTAACTTTAGACTTCAGAGTTCATATATGCCCTTGCCATGCACTGCTAATTACCTCATATACTAAGTCACTCATGATATGATCTATAACATAATTGATTCAAGACTTTTCATGGTGGGGTGCGAGTTCTAGTTACTTGAGATAACTATAACTGGTGAATTTCAGTGGTTTTGTTAGTTTAAAATGGTATGTTTTAACTGACATTTTCCCCTAACTATACATTAGATACGGTATGTAGGGATCTGTGAGTTACATTGTGCCCCCAGGATCTACAAATTGATGTCGCATAGCGAGAACTTAAGATATTAGGGAAAGAAATTTCTCGAGATCAGGATCGCCAGTACCTAGAGGGGAAAGAAATCTGGGAATTTTATGATTAAGTTATGGCAATCCGACCGACGGTTCCCATATATAGATATTTTACTCAATTGCTGCCTTAGAATTGAAGTATTAAGATTACAAATAGGAATTCATCCTTGTTATGCGAATGACACAATAAAGGGGCTATGATGTACTCTGGAGGAGAGTGTACCTGCAACCTGGGCACAAAATGCAATATTTTGCACATATTATTAGATTTCATTAAGGTCCTTGCTGCACGGAAATTGTTTTTACAACCTTTGTTTCTAAAATATGGTATTAAAAATCGTGTACAGGCAGCAGACCTGTTAACTGAGATGCACTTTTTGAACATAGCATGTGCAATTGGGAGGTTGATGCTTGAAGTTAAAAAGTTTTTAAGTGTATGGAGTTGTGATTTTTATGTACCGTAATTTATGATGAAATGTACTATGTAGGAAAATGGAATTCCTAACTATAATGTCACTTTAACCCTTGTTTTTTTCAGTGAATATACATAGACACAGATACATAGAGGGCCTTTGGGTCAGCCTTGTTCTGCCAGTGGTCTGTGTGAGCGTCATTTATGCTCTGTTTTCATCCATTACAGCAAACTGCATGGGGTATTGGTTCAGTCCACAATAGTCATTAGCTCTCTTCCCCTGTGAATAACATCCTTTTTTGATCACGTGTACGCCCTCATGAAAATCATTGTGCTTCATTGTCAGAGCTGTTTGACCAGTACTTTAGTTTCACCTTTTTCCTTTTATAGTCCTCCTTTCGTTTCTTTCCTTCTCTTTTTTTATTTTAATATTTTTAAGAGGATACTACAGCTCTTCAGGCAGTGCTAACTGCTCTTTTGCTTGCCACTAATTTTATCTGCACTGCGCCACATCCTACATGGTCACTTCCTCTAAACGTGGAGATCCTTATGAAATGCTGTTGTTCATAATATATTATTGTTTTACCATTCCAAGATGGACAAAACATTGGTGCTAAATGTGGCAGCCATTTTAGAACTTTGAAACAAAAATAGACTATTTATGAAACAGCTGTAATATGGACATTCATTACTATGTTTTGTTATCGCAGGCTTATTCTTTGACCTACTAGTATTCTTTTAATTCTCATGCCTGTGTTGTTGCTGTTGTGTGTGTTTTATTGCTCTTTTGTCAGACGGTGAATGCAAGAAAGAGTCAGTGGATGGATGACTGGATGCATGCGTGAAAAGATGAGTGACAACGTGCATACATGATGACTTTTTGAGTGCCTAAATTCAGTAGTGACACAAAAGGCACTTTCAGTCAAAAGAGAGACCTATTGGCATTGCCATTTCTTGTTATTGTTGAAACCAACACTAGCTTTACAGTACACTGAAGTTTCTTAGTGGTTTGCATTTAAGTGCCTTTTTTGTTTTTATAAGATTGTTGTCCTGGTGCTAGCATTACTGTGGCATGCATTACATACCCAAAAATCCTGTCTCACCCCAGAACCTTCATGGGGAAAGTCAGAGCCAAGCCTAGTTCCAATCATAGGTTCCCATTGAATTACCCCAAATCCTTCTTAGTAGCATCCAAGAGCATTCAGTGCATAGGAGCAAACATGGTCTCCAGCTTGGCAAATGCCTTTCCTCCACCAGAGAGAATAATTACCATTGGCCAAGGGGTGGATCATTTTATGAGAAAAGAGGCATTATCATCCTTGTGGGTCAAGGGGATTTTGAAACAATAGCAGTCCTAAATAGCGGTCACCTATACGAAGTTGCACATGTGTTCACTGCAACCACATCTGGCTAAACACTGGGCATAACAGATGGACCACCAGTTCAGACTCATACCAGTGTGACCATCTTTGGATCCATCTTTGTAATGATGGGCAAATACTCAGAATACCCCATATGCTGCTCTGTCCGCAGCTTGCAGTCAAAACTAACTCCTCACAGTATGGGTGGCAGGCACCTTGTGGAGTGCTCTCTTTTAGTGGTTTGAGGCACAAGTAGAGATTTGCCTCTTGACACGTACAATATCAAAGACTTTTTCTATGTAAAGAAGCATGGGGACATCCACTCATTACTGTGCATGCTTGTCTATGGTAATGGGGCTTAAAGTAATACATGTTCCTACTGGTCCTCCACATTACTGATATCACACACCAACACAGGACAGAATGCCTAGGCATCCTCATTGAGTGAAAAATTCTCAAAAAAGGTGCTGGACCCGTTCTTCGAAACATGGGTCTGGTCACCTATAGATGCCTTTGTCACTCATATGAACACTAAGTGCAGCAAGCAGGTGGGCCTACTAACCTAGGGAATGAGCAGGTGTTGCATTGGATATGACCTTTCTTCATTGTCTTCCCTTAAACTCATCTGATGCCCAGGATTCCTTCAGAAGATGAGAGCCAGGATGGTCAGTCATCTTGGTGCTCTTGCCTTGGCCTCACCAAGTTTGGTTTTTGGACCAGCCCTCATGGTATATAGAAGAACCACAACGCCACCTCGAGAGGAAAGACAGTCTGACCATGAAGACAAAAGAATGTGGCAGCATTTCCTACCACTATTGAGCATGTTAGCATTTGCATGCCTGAGTCTCTCTTCAGAGACCTTGGAGGTCGTATTGGCTGCAGGAAGTACATCACCAGAAATGTCACTATTCTAAGCGATTGCTTTTGCACACTCTCATTGTCCACTAGAAGGACATCAGTCTGCTCACTGATTTTGTGGATTGTGTTCTCTTTCTTATTTCACCGGGCTAAGCGGCGTGGGTGTTGGAGCCAGATGTCGGAGGACCACCTGCAAGATTTGTGTTTTGACCAGGCAAGACATCCTGCAGGCAGTTGGCGCCCATTACTTTCAGTAAAGCAGGTTACACTTTAGGTCGTGGAATAACATTCAGGCTTAGGTGTCTTCAAGCACTTTGGCTGCGAATTCAAAATGTTCAAGGTGGGTGATTTTCAGCTAGAGCTATATGTCACCTGCAGGAAAGTCAGGAGAAATTACTAGTAGCTTGAGGTAATGGAAACTGCAACTGTGGAAGAAAGTTAAAGGTACTCCTGTAATTCAGGCTCCCAAAACATGAAAAAGAGTGCAGAGAGCAAGAGGGTGCTTGATTTAAGAGGAAAGAGGACGATTCGTGCAATACAATTCTAATGTTATTTCTCCTGTATCTCGTAATGCAATAGATTGTTTTTTTTTAAGAAGGGCAAACGGTCGCAGAAAAGGATGTGACATCTTTTCTAATCTACTCTCACAGCGCATCGCAGACGGATAATAATAGGGTGCCCAGGAAAAGACGTACGAAGGTGTATTTAGAGGACAAATCAACAGGCCATCGAAAACAAAATCAAATTCTCTGTTTATATAAGCAGGGGGGGTGGGGGTGCTAAGAAATGGGAAAGAATCTGGGCCCCCTGCCAGAAATATAGAGGGTGAGCTTGAGAAACTGACCCACGCAGAAGGTGTTGTATACCGCCTATCTTTCAGTGAATGTATCATTCTTGAAAAATGGTGTCTGCTTGATAGTGTAACCTTGTTGACTATGCATACTGTGTCTACAGTTCCCCTGAGCTTTGATAATAAAAATTAAAAAAATAATCAAATTCTCTTTTCTGTCAAATTATAGTTAATCATCCGTCAAATTAATACCAGGAAGCAGGATCCGTTTTTTGAACATAAAAAAAATATTAGAGCTTTAAACTTTAAAACTACATTGTGTATCTATCAAGTAAAACAGCAAAATATTCAATTTACAGAACTGCAGAACACATATCTAATTTACGTGATTTGTAGAAAAAGTTCACGAGCATTCAACTCTGATTTTTATAATGTTTTGTATTACTTTGATTGATTTTGTTATCTAAGCTGTTAAATACATTAACTTAAAAATGAAAGGCATTGTTGTGCCGTAAACGTGGATGATCAATGAAACTAGAAAGTGAATCTGTGGATTCATTTGGCATTTATTTCATGTATTTTAAAGCGTACACGTATTCTAGCATAAGTCTGACATCGAGGCAGAGTACAATGTCTCTATGTTCTTTTTAATGACAAGTAAATACATCGTCATAGGTCACTCTCCTGGCAGTCTTCTTTGCAAGATCCTGGAGGGAAAGTATTGGCTTAATACGCAAGCAATGTACATCAAGGCTGACCTCAGCCCAAAATTAAACAAATATCCTCATTCAACAGTAGGGAAAGGCCCACAAATGATGTTAAGACAAAAATATCGTTAAAAAAAGGGTCTTGCAAACTGTTTTTTCATGCTGCATTTTCGCACAGATACTAAATATCAAGTTACAATGAAACCTAACATTTATGAGAACAGATGGATCCTCTTCATTTAATAGCTAAGTGCAAAAGTCTCCTATAATATTATTATACGAATCAGTTTTCAACCTCTAACCCGCCCTCCATGATTATGACTTTTTAGGTCTAGCATTAGTGTAGACCAGGGGCACAGTATTATGTGCAGGGGACGGCCAAATTATGCAACATGGTTGAGTATATTATGCGGCATAAAAGGGCAAATTATGCGGCGTACTGCGGCGCTTTTTATAACAGTATTACTTCATTATTTTGTCATTTTTACACTAATCTGGGCATTGGTTGCACCTCATTGGTACCAGTTTAACACCCAAATATATCAATAAGCAAAAGAAAGGTGACCAGTCAACCTTTGCACAGGGCCTTCCACTGAGTGGTAACACGTTGCTGTGCTTTTAATAACTTTTGAATTGTTGGAGCTAGAATCAAATTATTATTTTGTCAAAATCAGCAGATTATGTTGCAGATGTGGCAAATTATAATTATGCAAAAATTGCAGAATTCCAGTGTCCCCGGTCTAGACCATTTTATTTTACCAAAATTATATTTAATGTACTTATAGGGGCTTTCAGGCAGTCCTTTTCATCAGTTGGTCTGCTGTGTCATTCACATTTTTTTGCCGCCCACTACAGCAATACAGCATGGAGCACAGGGCCAGCCCACTTCAGCCATTGTCAAATTTCACTGCAAGTGATGACATTCTACTCTTTCACATTCTGTTCATAAACACAAAGTAGTTTGCTAAGCTGCCAGTGACCACTAAGGCAAAGTGTGCTGTGTGAGGCCAAAAAATATGTCTGCTCTGGGCGAGTATTTATTTTTTATATGGAAGAGGGCCTTGCAGATCCTCAAAAATAAAGTTTTACAAAACTCAGGACCAAAAAATCCCCATCACCTGCGGAGCCCCCCCCAAGATTCCATAAAGCCTCCTGTCATCTTCAACCTGCACATGGAACTGCTTGGGCCTTTACTCATACATAACAACATCAAGTTTCACCAGTATGCTGATACACAACTTTGAAAGTCTCCACTGCTTTAGACATCCAATACCTCAAACACTGTCTGCACATCATCTAAACCTGGATATCCAGCACTCTCCCTGAAGCTCAATACAACCAAAATAAAATTCCTGTTACTTACCAAGGAGGAACAAACAGTACAAACCTGGCTAAGTGACATCAACTTTGATGGCTTTGAACCTCAACTTCCACCGAATGTCAGATCACTTGGATTCCCCTGGCACAGCATCCTCTCCCCAAAGGAACACATTGCTTAAAAAAACAAAGATGGCCTTGTACCAGTCTGTCTTCTAAAGAAAGTGAAACCATTATTTCCAGAAAGGCACATGAGAACAGCTGTTCAAGCCCTCGTACTCTCTGATCTGGATGGTGGTAAGGCCCTGCTCCATGGTCTCCCAGGCTCCTCACTGGCACCTCCTTAAGAGCATCCTACATGCCGCAGCACGTTTCATCGAGGGTCTGAACAGCCCCCTGCTTATTTTCCAGAGAAGCTCACCATCTCTGGTGATACTCTGCACACACACAGCCAGTAGACCATCAGACTGCAAACTAAGTGTGAAAAAAAATGAAAAGGCAACGCTGCAGGCCTTTTCCATCTATGCACCCAGGATCTGCAACAACATCCCCGTATCCATTAGGATCGCTGCTGTAATTTAGGAAAGGGTTGAAGATCCACCTCTTTCAAGAACACAACATCACAAAGGAATAACCCTCTACAAACCAGATACCTCTCCTATTATTCATAGACGTTATGCTTCTCTCTAACCCTGTGCAGTTCTCCACTACCTTTTGGCTAGGTTTGCGCTATAGAAATACCATGTACATATATACATACATACGCATGACAATACAAAACAAGCATTGATGAAGCCAAAAAGACTGGTGCCAACGCTTCACCTGTTGGGTGTGCCAGTGGTTCTTTCCTCTATTGAGTAATTGGCCTCACATCCAGAGTTCTCCAATCTCAGTGCTGTCCGCACAGACAAGATTGATTAGGTTTTCTCTATATTTAGTGTTGTATACGTTGCATCGGACAGACACTTCATTATAAAACAGAAGAGCAATATCGCCAGTTGCCTCAGAGGCCAAAGTTGAAAGTTAAGTAAACTTAAGTAGGATTCTGCATACTGCAGCTATCAAGTCCGGGGTGGAAGGTCCAAATATCGGCATGTCCTTTTTTAGAATGTGTAGCAAGGTTCTAGCTGCTATCCGCTTTGCAAAATGTTCTTTGTGTCTGTGTCAGAAAAGCGCAATTTTGCTTCTGAAAATGACAAACCAGTGAGCAGAATGCCTTTGAAACTTAACGACTTACAGAATTCTCAATAGGCCAGAGATTGCTGGTAACTATAATTATTGTCTTTTGGTAACGACGCTCTCTGTTATTCTGGGCAAAGAAAACATTTCTCAGGCTGCAGGACAGGTTTTATCAATGATAAATGACCCTCCTTCCAGCCTTTCTTTGTTAGCCCCTCTAAGGATCGGAATCCTTGAGGTGGTAACTATGGACCAACTTCCCCCTCTGCCATTGAAGTGTTTGGGCCCAATGTAAGTCTGAAAGGATTGGAGTGGAAGAGGCAGTAGTTTTCATATCATGCCTTCACTGGGGTACTGTTGATCTTAACCCATCACAGAGCACTAGCATGCTTGCAAGTACTTCTTCGAGGATGTAAAGAACTAATTGTTAATCAAATCTTGCTGCAGATTATGCTGCCTTGGGTATTATTTTGCGTATGAGTGTACCTCTTTACTTACAGTGGGGGATCAGCCAAATTGATTGGGTCAATGTAGCGTAATGATTACTTGTAGAGCAGCTCTTTGTATTTAAACCATAACTGTAAGGGCCAGTGCAGCCATACCAAAGCCCAGTGGTCGTCTGTTATTTTTCCCTACACAGCACACTAGCGTTGACAATAGATGCTTGCAAAATACCACAAGACATTTATCTTTAAGGTATCTATCGATTTTTATTTGTACCGTTATCTCTCTTTATGTAGTGCCTGCGTGGTTAAGACCCGATTCCTCATAGGTTTAAAATGAACTACAATATATTTTCAAAACTGTTAATATTATTGTGTTTGCATGAATTAGCATTACCTTATTTTATTCATTCAAAATATGATGCTAAAGAGTGCTTTAGAAAAGGGCAGTGTGAACTAGCTTTCTCAACTCTAGTCAGTCAAGAAGGTGGGAATCATTCCTTTACTCTAAGAGTAAGACTGGTTACTCTCACTGCATTTTCCAGTTCCTATTGCTGTGGAATTGTTCGTTTAGTTATCAAAATAAAATGTCATGGATGCTAAGTGTTTTTGAATTATTATACGACTGTTCCAAAAACCCCAGTGTTGTCCCTGGAAAATCTGAACAAAGAGGTAAGTCTGACACATTTTGAGATACTAGTCCATGTTTTGAAGGCAGTTCATTTATATCATGATTTTGAAAGGGCACTTTGATACCCCATACTCAGCTTCAGGTGTTTTTCTTGTACCTAATAGCAATTTGAGGGTAGAGCACTTCAAACTATAGTTTTTCTAGTTGGGTAGGTAAAAGATATTATAATGACAAAGACCATTTCTCTTTGTGTAGCTTTTCATGGTTCAATACATTAGCTGTTCCTGTGGCTTATTATTTCAGTTGTAGTAGAGGCGTCCTGTGGTCAACAAGGGGCTTTTATGGTGTTTCCATTTGTCTATGATGAGCAATTTGTAAATAGTTTAGGAGTGTAGTTCTGGTCACTGACGTTTTTATTCAGCAGGAAAGTAGATTTCTTCAGGTTAATGCGTAGTACAGACAACCCCCAGTGTAAGGAAGCTGAAATCAAATTTCTCTGGAGACATGTTCCACTTATTATGTATTCAAGGGTGAGCTCGATGTTACTGAGTTGTCCATTTCTTTAGTAGTCAAGCTAGATTTTTTAATTAGCAGACCATATATTCAATATAATCACGGTTATAATGTGCGGTTATGAAGTGCAGGTAATCTTCGTTGCCAGATTACCTGCACTTCAAAACCACACAGACTTGGTATATTGATCAGTCCTCGGTGTGGGATCACGCATCTCGGGCCCCCGTCAGGTTGTATGTTGATTGCTGCCTCTGATCAGCAGTGATGTTTTGGGATTTTCCTCATCACTGTCTCGGGCAGACTTTGATTCAAGTCCTGATGATGATCCTTTTATGTATGTGGATCAAAATGCTGTCAACTAACGGAGCACACCTGTTTAATAATTATATTGAATATACAGGCTGATTATTGATTGTGTAAATTGTGATACACTCATTGTGTATTTGTATCACTTTGGCTTGAGCACCAAGTACGTTTTTTGTACCTCACTGTCACTTCTGCTCTTGAAAATTGTTTTTTTTATTTAATAATTTTTTTATCCATGAGCCATTGTTTAACTATTATGTAGTAGAGAACACTGTTTGCTTGAAAATATTACCATTTGTAGCTGCAGTCTAGGTAAGATGTAGATATCTTAGAAAGAGAGCTAGCATATCTACAGTGACTTGATTTTGTATGCAAGTTAACTGACTTGAAAACATTTTGGAAAAACTGCACCAGGCTGAGTGTCTTAATATTTTTTTACATGCTACACATTTTTTTTTAAATGTTTGCCTCATTTGCTGGGTTATTGAAATTCTCTTTATCTTTCAGACTTGAGTTGTTCAAACACACCTGCACTAAGTAATCTCATTTTCTTTTTCTGTCGGAGGGTTGGCATAAATGTTACTCGCTCCTAATTGTGCCTTTTGTTCAGTTAGATTTCTTTCTTACGTGTTTGAATCTTTAAAGGTTACACTTTACACATGGAACTATTTGTTTACTCCTAGTTAGTACTTGAAACATTCCCTTTGATTAATAAACCTCTAACCTACTAGACTTTTTTTTTAAAATTGATAGAACACTTCAAATATGAGCAATCATCAGTAAAGTGGGGGACCTTTGGACGAGGGGGGGATTTAAAACATTTGAGACGCTGCAGACGGAGTTTCAGCTGCAGGGCTGTGAATACTTTCGGTACTTGCAGGTCCGTCACGCACTGGGCTCCGTCTTCCCAGACGTCGCCTCCATCCCGGAGTCTTCCCCCCTGGAGGATAGAGTGCTGGATGGCCACGTTCCGGACAGCACGATCTCCCTTATTTACAAAAAATTGATTAATGACCGCTCGGGCTTGCTGACTGGCCTCTGCGAGGCTTGGGTTGCCGATGGGCTGGAGTTGGACGACGAGGACTGGATTTCCGCGGTGGCCTCTCCGAAGGAGGTGGCCATACCGGCTCGCCTTCGCTTCGTCCAGCTTAAGATACTCCACCGGGTTTACATGACGGGGCCAAGGCTTCTGCGTATGGGCTATGCTGAGGATGGGTTGTGTAAGCGTGGGTGTGGTGCTTTGGCGACTTTTTTGCATATTTTGTGGGAATGCCCGAAGGTGGAGCGATTCTGGCGTGGTGTGCATGAGGTCCTGCGAGTGGTTATGCATGTCGCGCTGCTGCCTGAAGCGAGGAGATGCCTGCTGAATGTGTGGGAACCAACTGACTACTCGGTTCCGCAGACGCGATGGGTGACTCTGGGATATATGATAGCTAAGCGTGACATTGCTCAACTGTGGGGATCCCAGAGGCCCCCGGCGGTGTCGGCCTGGAAAGAACACATGGATTGGTGCATGTTCCGAGAAAAGGTGGTGTATGTGGCGAGGGGTAAGCCTGGGGCATGGGTGAAAGTATGGGGCCCCTGGAACGCCTACCGCGGGGGTATCTGCGCGCCACCATTGCTGCCTGCGGCCTCACCAGCCCCGTCCCCTTAGTTGACTCCCTTCCATAGCCCCGAGCACGGAGTTCCCCCAGTCCTCGATCTGTTCCCTTTCCCCTCTTTAGACTCCTGTTGATGGCTGGGGTCCCCCATTCGGGGAGCACGTGCTGTTACTTTCGATTGCGGGTTGCCTTGCGGGTGTGGTTTTTGTGTTGTGTGTATAAAATGAAACCGTATTGTGGGGTCAGAGTGATGTGGCCCACGACGTCGATACCTCCTGATTTTGCTTCTCTGCACCGCCCAGGGTTCTTGTATAAATGTCATATGCTCCTGTCATTTTAGCGGCCGGCCGGAAGGTTGTAGGCCCATACTTGTATATTCTTGAGATTGCAATAAACGGTTTAAAAAAAAAAAAAAAATATGAGCAATCATAAGAGTTTTGACTTCATTATTGAGCTTCTTTAATTGGTGGGATTTGGACACAGAAAGAAAAGATGGTTGTCTCAAAAAATATTGGTCCTTTGTTACTTTGTCCCTAAAAGTGTTGGGGTAGGGATCTCTCTTGATTGAGCTCATCCCTCGTTGCCCAATTAGTACTCCGTCCGGCCCGTGAGCTCACAACCGATGTTTTCTAGATGGGCTGCACCACATGAAAGGCAATGGATTGAATAGTTATTCTTCAGAGTTGTAGCAAAGCTGGTCCATTTAGTGTTATGTAAATCTTTCATAACATTCACTTGGGTGAAATAGTTTTTTCCACCTCATTCTCTACTTGAGACTTCAAACTGTTGTAAGTTATTTGAAGCTAGGAAAGGGATTGGGGGTATGGATGGGGCATCGCTTACTCTAGGATCTGAAAGTGCCTGAACTGGCCTCGCTGTTTCCTCATAAATTCTGTTATTTGCTGCATGGTAATATTCTCTCCTAGCTACACCAGGGAGAGAAAGATGTGCTTATACCCCAAGGTAACGGAAAGTAAACTTATCCCACACATTGTTTGAGTAAAGTTCATAGACTGAGCAGTGATATGTAACTAATTTACCCCCATATATAGGGCAGGATAACATATCGTGCTGCCTCCAATGCCTAGCCTGTATAACCAACTTTTTTCCGAGGCAGGCACTATTTGGTTGGTGACCCTCGGCGATTGTGCTTTGCTTAAGTGCCCGTCGTTCTTTAGAAATCTCTTGGACGTTTCTGTTGTGGCCTGCTTTGTTTACCCAAATAGCTACCAGACCAGGTAAACTGTCCAGTATTGTGTTCTGTTCTCATTTGACAGAATTCTCGACTTCCAGTCATGCTATTTACATGCTAAGGAAGTAAGTAGTTGTAAATGACGCTGCAACGCTCTGTGTAAGATTATTCCTGATCGCTTGGTTTTCAGTCGCTGCACCCACCAGCAGCCAAAGAGGAGATTGTAATCTCTTTCATCACGAATTTGAAAAAAATTCTTTCGATCCCATCGCAATGCAGTACAACCACTCTTCGTCATTTGTGTACTTGAGAATGTTTGTGTTTCTTAGGGAATTGTGGGATATATTTGCAGTTTTGGAAGAATACCAAATGAGCTACTCGGATATATTTCGGTAGATCATTTCAGAGTTGGGAACACATTTACGCAACACTATTTGGCCAGCTGCTTTGTTAAATGCTGTTTACAGTGTGAGCCTGTCAAAATTCTGGTATGACTATTGTGAACTATGCTCAGTATTTATTAATATGAAGTCTTCAGCTGCTGCCGGTCGGTGGTCTCCTGTAGTTCATAGCAGCTTAAAATGTGTGTTTGCACTTGTGTCTCGAGGGAAGTGACTTAATTGGTTTAAATGACGCAACAGATCCATCTTCCAAGGGCTGAACCCTAAGATTTAGAAAGTATCTGTTCTTTAGCTTATGATGTGGGTTTGTTCGTAATTGGTATTTTCGGTTTACTAAACGTTAGTATTTTGGTATGAAAGACACATATAATCTGAATGTGTCTATCGATGTTAAAAAGTGCAGAGGCTGATGTCGGGTCACGGCATAACTTTCAAAGTGATGCAAGTTACATAAGGATTTCTCTAACTCTAGTCAACATGTCCCTTTGCTCTTGTGCATACAGAAGAGAGCTGATAGGTGCTTCAGGCCATGCTAGGAAACTTTTATCAAGCCTAAAGCTTTCTAGTGTACGTTCTCATTGACAGCCACCAAGCAGTTCCATTTTGATGAAACAGCTTTATTTACGTCACGTCAGCTATCATGAATAATAATCTGCAACACACACCAGTGGGTTGTGTGGCTATCTTTAAAACTCGTTGCTATGATGCGGTAGACCCTACAAACATTGAGTTCTAGGTTTACATCTCTTTCAAGAGTGCAGAGTCCTGCAAGGAATATGTCTCACAAAAACGATTGATCCGCAGTTCTCTTGAGATGGACAGTGGCCATCTTGAGTCGCCACAACATAAAATTCAAACCGTCTAGTCACTGCATCTGTTCACTCTAAAATTCTAGAGAAGCAGCTCTACTGTAAGGTTCTGCGCCTCACATCTGATCTCACAGTACCTGTCTGATCTTCGAATCACATTTCCATTCCTGTGGCACTTTGTGTCGGTCTGGCATGCCTGCAAGGAACTTAACCACAGTATGCAGCATCTGAAGCCAAAACAAGACAAATTAAACAAACAAAGACAACAAGGCAAAGTAAATTATACAGCAAATAGGCCACCAGCATTATTGTTGCATTTTAGCTAATAGGTTTGATTCTTTTTTTTTTTTTTTTAAAAACCTTTATTGACAGTTCAATCAATAACAAGTATGGGCCTACAACCCCCCGGGGCCGGCCGCTAAGCAGTCAGAGCAACAGAGATCAAATGTTAACACAGGTAGCACCTCGGGGAGCAGAATCTTCATGCTAATATAGTCTGGCCAGTGAACAGCGCAGGTAGGACACCAGGGTAAAAAGGGTTTTCATTTTATAATGGAAAAAGACAGAAGGATCAGGTGCCGAACAATTTCCCAACAGCGATAAGAGGCAGGCAGAATGATAAACGTAAGCAATAAACAGCAATCTATTGGATCAATGGCGCAGACACAGGAAATTCAGGATGGGGAAGAATATCATGCCCAGCTGCGCCTGCAGTCCCCTGCCTTAAAGCCCAGAGAACACCCCGGAAATTGTGGCACACATGAAAAGGCAACGATTCACAACAAAGGAGGTGTACCACGCTGATCCCAGAAAAGAGAAAACAAGAAGAATCAGAGAAGAAAAAGGAGGCCATGGAAAAAAGAGACTAAAGACTAAAGAATCCCCTCCCCCAACCCCCCACCCTGCACCTCTGCAGATGAGTACGGCCCCCCCCCCCAGCAGTGTGCCTGTCGCCCTGGAACCAGACCCGAAATATAGAAGAAACAGGGAAAAAGGAGTAAGAAAAGAACCCCACCAGAAGGGGGGGTAGAGAGAGTATTAATAAACTGGAGGAGGGCCTTCAAAACATGCCCCCGGCGTCTCCCTCCCGCACATTATGTTTCCCCCAAAGCAAACAGTAAGCAACACAAAATCGACCATGTCAAAGAAAGATGGGGAGCATTTTGCACCTACTATACCGACAGTTATACCATGAGGCAACGCAACCCCGAGCCCGCCCGCCTATTAGCCGACCACCTCTGAAAGATCATTCTTATCCTTGGCCACTCTTGGCAAATCCGCCCATGCATACCCCTCGACCCGGCGCCATGTCCAATGCTACACGGTAAAGGAGCGTCCAAAAACGACCAGGAAGCGACGCACCCCGGTGGGGTGGAAGTCTCTGAGTACCAACCCAGTCAGCATTATGGAGGAACGTCTTTCCCAGTGCTGCCCCAGGATCTGCACTGCACACAAGGTCCAGGAAGGCGGAATCAGCCAGAGTAGACAACCGTTGCTTGAGTTTTCCCCGGGTCGCCGGAGGCCGCGCACCGGACAAGGCCACCCCCCCCCCACTCAGGTCCAATACCTCCGGGACAGATCAGACCCACAGCCAGCCGATCACACAATAGTAGACTGTCCGGAGTTTCCAGCTGGTCACTAGTCACAGGGGTGGCCCCGACATTGTCGTCCTGAGTGCAGTGCAGGAAGTCCCTGTGTATCTGAGGACAGGCAGGCCGCAACTGTCCCAACGCTGATGCCACACCATCAAGCCTACTCCCCAATACCCAAACGCCATGAAGCAAGGTGGAATGAAGGGCACCGAGAGCCTCGAGAAGGTCACAGTACCCCAGCACAGCTCTCTGCGATCGCTCCGCTACGCTCCCCAGAGTCGCACACTCCCGCTCCTGCTGTGACCTGGTGGACAGGATGGTAGACTTCATCGTGACAAGATGGCCGCCGGGTAGGTCCAACCCGTATTGGGACCGGGACCCAGGGGCAAGCGCATCAAGGTCCATGTCGCTGGCAAACAGGGTTCCGGAGGCAGACCAAAAATGTATCCGTTATGTAGTCACAGGCAACTGTCGTCCCCACCACGGACCAGCGCCCGCGAAAATCCGGGAGCAGCCCGCAGGAATCAGGGCGAGTTACGGGCGGCGTTCGGGCAGCTCACCGTCGAAGGCAGAGGCAATCACCGGAGAGTCGTGGAACTGCCACCCCGGGCATGCACTTGTTCCGCTCCGCTTAGTGGTAGGAAGCGACCACGGCGAAATGTAGGCCGATAGTCGCACCGATCCGGCAGTCCGACTCCACCCAGTCACCAAAGGCCGCTGTTGTTAAACTGCCACCCGGCCAAGGTGTCCACTCGAGGTCCCGGCTCCAGGGCCGCACAGGCCGCAAATTGCAAATACCCGTTTCTCCGGCGGTACAGCCGCCAGAAACTTCGGAGTCACTCGATCGGTTGCCGCTCTCATTCACAAACACGGGCGCATAGCGCAGGCTGAGGATCTAATGCAGGATATCCGTGCGGGATACGGAGGTTCACGGAGCCGGGAGTCTACGCTGCCGTCCCGGTCGCCATCTTGGCTCCTCTCCCAGGTTTGATTCTTGAACATGTTTTCGTTGACCCCATCCTTGAATTAAGGGGGTAAATTCACTTGAGGCAATGAGAAAGAGCTGTGTATTAAGGGCCTCATATTGGGGGGGTGCCATGCTAGTTTTGGGACCATGATTAACACTGCCTTCTAATGCCTAATGTGAACTTATATGCAACTTTAAACAACCTTAGAAATCCTTTGTTTTCTTTCACAATGTACTGCTCTCTCAGCCGATACTCCTGGTTAAACCAGATCTGGAGGGACTGGCACCTAAGTAGAACTTCATATTACTCCAACACAAGCTTGCTTGGTGAAATTAGAAATCCTTAAAAAAAAATCCCAGATTACTGGTAAAGTTAGTGTTATGGTTTTTTTTTTAGGAAAGCATTATGTGATGTTAGTTTGTTAGTTTGGAGTATCACACGAAAAGGAATGACCAAGTGGGGCTGTGAATATACAGAAACAAGGGGTGCAAGATCCCCTTATTGGTGTTCATTATTAATAAAAAGAGGCAATGTTGGCCGGACATATTCTTATTAAATGGCAGAAAATGGAGTTTGAGATGTGGAGGAAACAAGGCAGTTATTTCTGTGAGTTATGCACTAATCTAGGCATCCTTCTGTCCAAGGGTGGTTGGTATATGTGTTCTAGTGTGTGTGATACAAAGACATGTAAACGTCACTTGAGCAGAGATAGGAAGCTGGGGGTAAAACATACAGTTATTGAGTGACTGTGTCACACTTGATGGCTCCTTTTAAAAGGAGTGACACAATATTTTATTGAGTTTAAGACTGAGGCATTTCGGTCAGGGTTTGACATATCCATGTCTGGAGCCAGTATTTATGGTGGTTGTACCAGAGAGTTTCGATTGAAAAAAGCAGGAGGCCTGTGCTGCAGAAGTCAGTCTGAGGTTTGGTCTCTGATGAAGACAAACTTGTTTATGGTCTGAACTGAGAACCGTACATTCAGTAACGTTTATGGGCAAAGAGTGGTTCCACAGTTTTGTACTGTCTCTAAAAATGATTCATGGCCTAAGTTTTAATGAGATAATTTCTTCACAAATATTTTCGCACGATTAGTCAGGTCTGAAATGTTTTGTCCTAAACTAGATGATGAGAGAATAAATATTCCATGGCTTTTCACCAGTCTTCCGAACTCATTTCTTTGACCGCGGCTGCTAATTAAAACAAATATTGCTATGACTCATGTGCAGAGGAAGGGATATAACGTTTTTACTACCAACATGTATGTACGGGAATTTCTGGAACAAATTTCAGAAATCTGGAGGGGAAGAGAGGAGAGGAGATATAGGACACGACCTCCTTTCAATAAAAATCTCACCTAAAGTGTTCTACACATATAGACCCTTCCCAGCGGAGGGTTTTATATTTCTGTAAGGTGGAGCTTTGTCCTCAGTCAGGAGCTCCACTTTACAGAAATATAAAATCATCCGCTGGGAAGGGTCTATATGTGTAGAATACTTTAGGTGAGATATATAGTTTTTAGCCTTTTCACTGAAGTTTTAGTTTTCTTTAGTAGAACAACCAAATTGCTAACATTGTATAATGGAGCCTTTCCCGCTGGAATGTGGGCTTAAAAAGCATTTTGAAGTGCAGTGTTAGAAACGAGACTGCTGTGCAGTGCAACTGCTGGGGCTGAGACAAAAAAAACCTTAGCTTTGTAGGCTTGACAGAGAAGATATGACACTTGTGGAAAATTCCGTAGTCGTTATCTGTTTAACCAACATTTCCTTCACTTGTTAAACAGCTCAGAACGTCAGAAACAAATATATTTAACTTTTACACTACTGTGATGCCCTGGTCGAGTAAAGCCTGGTTTATTTTGAAATTGTAAACGAAATCTAGTACTACAGAAACATACATTATTTATGTTCAATTTAAAAAAGAATGCAAGCACAGTTGACTGAATCTCATATCAGTCTCGCTAGTCGTTAAACAAATAGTATTCTACAATACTAAGTTTTCTGTGGTGCAAAAGAGGCAACATAATATAAAGTCTTCAAGCCATTTAGTGACTTATGATTTACGTTTTGAAATTCGTGCTGCATGCAACTATGGATGGTGAATGAGTGTGCTGGATCCAGGCTTGAGTTGAACAGGTACAAAAAACAGTCTTGAGACCTTAGTTGAGGGCTCAGGAAGGGAAAAAAGGGTGCCAAAAATAAAGCTGATAGAAAGAGTGTTGGTACAGGAGATTCTGTGGTTCTTCCTGCAAAAGGAGATGGTAGTCAACACCTTTGATCTAGATTAACAAGCGATTCCAGAACATTGTTCCAAAGACAACCATTCTTCATCCTTGATTTTCTCAGAAGTGGTGATTAATTTTGCCTGTCTGTATTTAGGGGTCCTGATTAGTTGGTGTCTTGGAAGTGTGTGATGAGACAGACCAGGCCCTTATCTCAAATTACTTTGTGAATACTGGAAATCAACCCGAAACATGTATATTGTTTACTGCAAATTTCATTACCAAGTTGCTTCTAGTTGCTTGAGAGAGAGCCACCTCCCGGTGCTAGGGGTGATGTGATTGGTTAGAGTGACGGACTCAGTATTAGGAGTTGTAAGAAAAGCAGCAGTTACAGTAACAATGGTTTTTGTCCTATGTGAATTGCCTAACATAGTGTTTACCAACCTGTGGGTCATGACCCACTGGTGGTTTGTGATCCAGTTTTAGGTGAGTCGTGAAAGCCCAAACAATAAATAAAGATGCTTTAACATTCTGCATTTATCTTGTCACTTCAGCTGCGCTTCAAAGATAGAGACCAAATGTTGGACTATCTCTTCTTGAAAATTGCTGCTTTTTTAACTTGGGGATTGGTGTTTTCAAAATTCTTAACTAGCAGTCAGAGAAAGATAGGTAAAGTGAATGATATGACAATCTTGCTGGGGTACAAGTAGTGTGAAAGTAAAGACTGTAGGATGTCATTTTTTTATTACACACAACAAAATGTAAATACCAGTAAATGAACTGTACACATTCAACAGTTAGGAAAAGCAAAAAATAAGCACATTTTTTGGGGTAATTCTGAAGTGTGACAGAAACAGATTTTAATAGGAGCAAAACAAATCAAAACACTTTACTTGGTGATGCACAAATTATAAATATTCACTGAAACACAATTTCCGCACATTATCATTTGTCTGCAATATTGTTTTTATTAGTAAAACAGTATATTTCCAAATTTAGTGGCCATTTTAATAGAAAATGTGTGGGCTGTAAATGACAGTGCACTACCATATGATGCTTTACTTACATTAAAAAAAACATCGGCCTCATGTCCATTGAAAATAGGTGGGTCGCGAAAGCTTTTTGTTCTAAAAATTGATGTATGGTTCTGAAAGGTTTGGGAAGCACTGGCCTAAGGTGTTTGTAGTTCTGAAAATACAGCAGTTACAGACATAGCTGTGGAGGCCGACAACATCAAAATGCAATTGTGAATGGCGTAGTAAGAGCTTAGCTGCACCCTTTACAGAAGTGCAAGGGGACATCTGTAATAGAGATGGGGGAAGCTTGGCTTCAGGAGCAAGTCTTTGCAATGATTGACTGTGAGAGGTGGTGAAGACTGAGCTAGAATTGGAATTTGTTGGTTTTATATCAATATTTTGTTGGCATTTTGTAAATAAGAACGGTTGCTTTTATGATATGATGCAATAGTCGCATGCATAATATTTAAAACATTTGATTCTATAACACAGTATAGTTATTGTATACGTAGCATCTAACGAGGTCCTATATCATACCTGGGAGCCATCCGCTGTGAGGACAGCTGTCTGCCGTATTTGGGAGTGCATATTTACCACACCCAGCACGACCTGTTGGAGGGGAACGTGGGGAGGGCAATCAGGGGCCTGGCGGGCAGTATTGGTTTCTGGAGCACTCTCCCTCTCTCGGTGGCTGGGCGGGTGGCGTTACTGAAGATGGTGGCGCTCCCACGCCTGTTCTATTTTTTTCGTACGCTCCCTATTTGGGTGCCGGTGTCGCTATTCCGCAAACTCATGGCCATGATCACGGGCTTCCTCTGGGGAGCTGGCAGACGGCGGGTGGCGCTGGCCACTCTGCGACGGCCTAGAGCCGAGGGGGGGCTTGCGGTACCCGACTTCGAGTGGTATTATTTGGCTGCCCAGCTCCAATGGCTCACGCAGGCAGTGGCTAGGGAGTTTAGAGGCCCTGAAGGCCCGCAGGGCAGACTGATCCCGCGACATGTGCTTTCTTTTATTGTCTTCCAGCAGCGACTTGAGCTGTCACAACTAACGCTTGAAGAGCGAACGCTCCGGCTGTGCTGGAACCGAAGCCTGCGAAAGGCTGGCATTGCTCACCCCTACACCCCGGAGATCCCATTGGGTATGTGCACGGCCCTCCCCCATGGTGGGGATTGGTCGGGGCTGGCTCACTGGGAAGACCTAGTGGTGGGGGACCTGTACCTAAATGGAGTGCTTCAGCCATTCCAGGGGCTGCAGGACTCCTTTGGGATCCCGAGGGGTGACTATCTACTCCACGCAGCCCTGGTGGCAGGTCTCCAAAAGCACTGGAATGCGGGACTTTCCGAACCCCAGACGGCTGCCGGCTGTCAGTATGTGGTCATGGCGGCGGGCACAACTAAGGCTATCACATGCCTATACCAGAGAATGGCGACGGAACATCTAGCCCCTCTGACCGCATTGAAGGACAAATGGGAAATGGACATCGGGAAACCCATCCCAGCTCTGACGTGGCCCACGCTGCAGAGACGGGCCTGGAAGAGCACACGTAATGCCCGGTTTCAACTGGTGCAGTACTTCATCTTGCATAGGGCATACTTGACGCCAGTTAAATTATTTCAGTACTTTGGGGGCCCCACACCGCAATGCCCCCGTTGTGGGGAGGAGGGGGCTGACTTCAAACACATGTTCTGGTCCTGTGGAGCAGTAAGACGCTACTGGGAGGAGGTCATCGATTGCTTGTCCCAAGTGACAGGGCGCGAACTGGGGGTGGAAATAGGAGTTTGTCTGTTGTTATGGTTTCCCCACACGCCGCGCACGAAAATCACGAGCAAGTTTTGCGACCTAGGGTTGGTTGTGGCTAAAAGAGAAATCACCCTGCACTGGAAATCAGGAGCTGGTCCCAGCTTTACGAGATGGAGAGCGGCCTTCACCAAATGGGCGGATAGTGAGGGCACACTTCGGCTGCAGCTAGCGCTGCTGGGAAACGATGAAAAGGCGCTGGCCATGGCACATGCATGGGAAGCACTAGTGGTTGAACTCCGAGGGTGGGGAGCAGATGTGGAGGAGGGCACTGAAGCGCAGGAGCAGGCTGTAGAAGCGTAATCGTAGAGAGGTACTCGATAGACCACGCGGGAGGGCGGGAGGGCTTTCCTTCTCCTTACTGCTCTGAGCCTGACTATGGGGGTGGGGAGTGGCCTGCAGCCACTAACACGGCTACTTCAAAAGAGAGACTTCTCCTGGTACGTGGTGTTATGGCACACTGACATGTGGGTGGGGGGAGGGTGTAATTGCATATGGGAGTGCTGGGGGACAGTGACTTAATAGCTGGAAGTGGTTTAGACTGTATTATGCACTGGTTCCTACATGCTGGATATGACCAGGGGTGTGATGATGTTTGATGATGGCAATTGTAATCGGGTAAAGCAATAAAAATTGTTTTTGCAACAAAAAAAAAATGGCAGTGTACCTGCACACGGACTTAGTGACGTCATGGACATAACCCAATAAAGCGAGTAAGGGCCAAACGCAAACTGGGTCATTAAAGCAAGTCTAGAGAATACCTCCCTTCTGAATATTGCTACCTTAGGACACGTCCACGCCATACGGGCGAAATGTGCACTCTCAACCCGGCATTTTGGGCATTCAGACGTGTGAGTGGAATCAATGCGGGCCAGCACTGCAGATCTGGCATATGCTCTGCGCAAGAACTTATAATGAAGCAACTTGTGACGGTGGTTAAGAGAGACTAGGCGTGTGTGCATGCAACAAGTAACCCATACCTTATCTTTTAGAGAGTGCCCGAGTCTGCCTCCCATGCTAGTCTGAGTCTGGAGTCATGGATTGGTAGGCGGTGCAGGCAGGAGTGGTATAGTTTAGAATTGAGCCGGTTCTCTTCCAAAGCATTGATCACCAACGACAATGGGGTGAATTCAATGGGAGCTAATGGATAGGAAGGGATCTGAGCCCTCAGCGCACTCTGGAGTCATTAAAATGCAAAATGGCCCATAAGGGAAGCGTCGACAAAGCTTGAATCAGCCATACTAGAGAAAACATGCCCATCCAGGAATACGTCCCCGAAAGTCTGCAAAGCGTGAGCCGTTAAGTGTGCTATATCACACTTAACATGTCTGCCAGTGGGATTGCAGGTGAATAAAGAACTCGACCAACAAGCATTAGAGCTAGCCGTCTCCAAGCGCAACAGGTTTTGGACAAAGTCTGTATATCTAATGGATGTAGTGGGAGGCTCGCCAGTAAGAGTGCTTTCAGTGGCGTTGTGCGCTATATTAACCGCTCCCTAGTTATGGAAATCCATGGGTTGTCTGCCAGCGGGATCGCATGGGGAATAAAGAACTTGACCAACAAGCATTGGAGCTAGCGCATGAGCCGCTGCACCTCTCCATAGTCGTCCGATGGCTCCAGAGAATAGACAGGTCGCAGCAAAGGCAGGGGGCCACACCACGTAATCCGCCTGCAGCGCATCTCAGGCTTACCTGCAGACCCTGTCACTGCGGGGCCTCTGAGGCATGCAGCGGTTGCCGCACGCAGGCCCGCCTCTCTTAGCGAGGCAGCCCACAATTAGTCAGCCTCATTGCGACTCGCTTAACAGCGATTATCGGGCCAATCTGAACCAGGATCAAAGCCAGGTCCGTGGGCCATCTTAGTCGCCGGCGTTGCCACGCCCCTTGGAAAAGATTCTTAACTTTACTAATCAGTGTTGTGTAGTTAATAATAAATAATGCATTGGGAATTTCTGAATAATTCAGCTTCAAGTATCTTATGGACTGTAAATTGTAGTTAGTACATAACCACATTGGTTGTCTAAATAGTAATATTTCTGTTTTATATTCTATATCCTTCCTAGTTTTGAGTAGATCTTCACCCCTACAAGTGCTGATATATTTTTTGGTTCAACATTGAGATATTGAGTTACATCATCCATATATAACGTTGTTACCTGTGTATCTGGTAATGGGGGGTGCATCATTTCTGAAGATAGAATATAACCAGACAGTGGTTATTTGAATAGAACAACAAGCATTGCCAATGACAGTAGGTCAAGCTTATAAATGAAAGTGCCTCTTTAGCCATTGATGGGGTTAGGCATTCAATATGTCATCATACATGCACTCTGTTCTTCATTGTTGCGCTGATATAGCCATTCTGCCACCCATTGACTTATTCTTGCATTCACATTGTCTTACACAACAACCACAATAAACACAAAAACTCAACATATAAAAAGAAAATTCAAGGAGTAAAAGTAGAAAAAAGAAACTTGCTGCTGCTTCAGCGTGAGGTACATATACTTGTAATAAAGAAATTAAACATAGCAGAGGGTGGCCATGTAGCAGTGGTATTGTACATAGGGTATCATTTTTTTTTAAAGTTCTGGAATGGCAGCCACAAACTGACCAATATGTTGGCCTCCTTGAAATGGTAAAACAATGATGCACTGTGGTTAGTACTATTGCAGTCGCCTGGTTTATAGGCACTGGCTGTGTGGGGCGCAGCATACTGGAGATAAAATGTGGGTCAAACAAGTCCTCAGGTAGTACAGTCTGGGAAGCTGTAGTATGTGCTACAAATGAAAATAAACAGTTGAGAAGGAAAGAAAAATACATATCTTCAAGTAGACTACGATTCTTCAGTGCCTTGACTTTTTACAGTGGTGCACACTCAAAGGGTTGGCATCACTCTTTCATATCCTCACATAGTTTTGACTCCTTAGTCAAAAGACATGAGTGGCACTCCATGCCAAGTGGTATTCGAATTTTTTGTTGCAGCAAAATTAGAAGTAGCAAAACTACTAAAACCAAACACATTTTATCCTTTGAAAGTGTTTCATCTTGGAAGCTATGTCTCTTTACCCTTTCCAATATATACAAGGTTATCAATCCCGTATTACAATTACTCAAATGGATTATGGGATGTGTAGTCTTTATTTAATCCTTACATGCCATGCCAATTTCACCCTTAGGGCCATTAATCTCAGCTTTTATCACTTATTAATGCCCCCTAGAGGGTGTAGCGTCTACACCATCCTGGATACCCGCAAATGACTAGGTCACACATGGGGCTTAGTATTTCAAGTCTTTATTCTTCTACATGCAATTCAAACTCAACATTCTAAATCAGCCTTCATTGCATTCCGCTGTAACTCCTACGTCACAGCTCTATGGAGTCCATCAGGAGGCAAAAGGGTTCCATCATTGCTAACTTGCAAGACGTGACATCTTCCCCTCTGTTAAGTGAAAATTATTGTTTTTTTACAAAATATATAGATATACACAATTAGATCTCTTCAATTAATCTTTTAGGCACTTTAATTGTTAGACCTGATCTTGTAACTGGAAACTGGGAACTGTCACCATCAATTTCCATGTAGAATATGTTGATCTCAGTGGATTTAAATGCAGACATTGAGAAGAGTCTCTGGTAATAGACTTCCCAGGGTGCTGGGTGGTCACCATGTGTCCCTTAGTAGACACCACTTGAAAAAGTTCTGCATCAAATGGAGCATCAGATTTTCATGTCCGCATCTGGCATGCGAGCACTCGATCTCATCTCCTAAAGACGATGTTCTCCGCATGTTGTCTTTTGTCAGCATACGCTTTCATCTTTTGTTTCTGAAACAAGTCCTCCATTGGGTGATTTCCCAAAAAGTCAATGGCTACTCTCACTGAGGCATGCCTCAGGAGTTCTGACATGTTTAAGATGTGTTGAGTAACTTTAGTAAAAAGGCAGCTTCACAGATTACTTCTCAAACCGCTCATCGAGGTACAGAAAGCAGACTCGGTCTCGGAGAGCACGTTTTGTGGCAATGATTCCATGATTTCCTTTGTGGGCCACTTCAATCATCTTCTGCCTCAGACTCTCCGGAATCAGGATTCTTGACCCTCTCAATATAACTCCTTCCTGAGTTATGAACAGTTCATCTTTGATTTCTTTTTATTTTTGCTATTCTCCATCACTGGTGAGAGGTCGAGGCTGTTGGTTCCATGACTGATGTATTATTATTTCAACTTTAGCATGTCACTATCATGGCTCGTGGCAGTGATAATCTGGGCTAGCTAAATAGCAGCTGGTTTGTTGAAGTTGGTATAGGCTTCACTGATATTGGATAGGGTACTGTGACCATATATAGACACTCTGGAAAAGTAGTCCGCAGGGTTCTGGTCCTTTCTTGGATTGTGCACAATGTTATAATTGTACTCTTGTAAACAAAGGTTTGCCCTTCTCCCATCTGTTATTAGCTTTGTATCAAGAACCATGTCACTTGAGGATACTTTGCAGCTATCTGATTCGCCCTCAAATCTTAGTGAAAATAAATACTGAATATACAGTATCACTGATTATAAATTATTGTGGTTCCATTGACAGATTGTTTTTTAATACACACTATGTCTTCTTGTATAATGATCACCGTGTGAGCATATGTGATCACCCAGTACCTTCTTTGAAGCAGTAAATGTTGCACAAATGCAAAGTGTGTCGTTCTTCTTTTCTTTCACTGATATAGAAATATTTCCAATGTAAACATTTATCATATTTTCTAACAATATGGAACCTTTTGTTCTTTAAGCATTCAGTGTCCCTGATTCCAGGTAGTTTCTGAGAAGGGTTACCCATGTCTCTTTGTTAAATGTTGACTGGATAGTCACACGTTCTTCAGCGTCCACATACCAATTCAGTTCGCTGACCATAAACTAATTGGGGTCTGGCTGCCACTTTTATTTGTCACAAATGTGTTGACTATCAAACAGTCGTAACGTATTGTGCTCAATTATTGTTAAAAACAGTTACCGAATATTTTGACACACGTCAATTGGAATAAATCAGTCATCCTTTTTTGTTTTCTTACAGATTCTTGTTAACTTACAGATTCAATGTTACATTTTGTATATCACTTTCCTTTTGGGTGATTCCTGCTCCAGTCCCTCTAATACAGTTGTATTGGGCTCAGGATGCAGCACCCACTATTTGTACATTATATGAACTATTTATGTCCTTGATTCCTAATGACTTACTTAAGTGAGCTAATTAGTGGAGTGATCTCATCGTTTTGGATGTCAGTGTTATCACAGAGATAACGTCATGTCATCACTGGGAGGATACTGATGACCTGCACAGGTTTTATTGGTGCACTTAGTTGGTGAAGTGCTGGCATCAAATGTTTAGTTTCTGTAGCATGACTTGTAACTTGGACATGTTAATCGACAGATGCTCTTTGGAAAAAGAGGGTAGGTACAAAGTATCGTACATTTCTGTGCAGCATTATTTCCACGTGGCTGCCTTTAAGATAGCATATAAGCAAGGACATCTTGGGAGGTCATGCTGAAGTTGGCCATGAACTTCCAGCTCACAATTATAGAAGGTGCTGTGCATTGTTATTAATATCCAATATGATTTCTCCTAATAGCAATAGATGAAATAAACTACTTGCTGTTATTTTTTAAATCCACTGTTGCACTGCATTTCTTTCTGCCCTTTTAGTAGATCAGTAACAGGGCAAATAACCAAAAAGGCCTTTATTTCCACAGAAGAAAATCAACAAATTTAACATTCTTTAGATTTTTTGTGTGAACCTGTGATTATTAATGAATATTTGAAAACAATCACACTCTTGATTTTGAAATAAACTAGCAGAAATCTTTGATGGTATTTTGGCCGTAATGTGAATTTGTAAAGTGCAGTGTTCACCCTAAGGAGGTGTCTTTGTTCTATAGACATGTTACAGAGGTTAATTGTTACACAACTCAGTGGTACCCATTTTATCATGCTTGAAAGGATATAAGGCTGAGCGGAAGCATCGTGATCCAACCTAGAACCATGGATACATTTGTTCATATAGCCACCAGATTCAATTCAATTCAAATTTCAATTCAAATAGTCTTTATTCGGATTTTAAAAAAAAACCTCCATAAAAGCACGAAACCTGAGTTTAAAATACACGTTTAAACATCTACAATTTTAGGCCGCAGTTAATAATGTTAACTACTAGCTTTATAAGGGCAAAGCAGATACAATGCATTGGATTTGTGCAGATAAGGCTTAAAAGTGCATAATGTGTATATAAACAGAATTACTCAATTTTCAAAGACCTGCGTGAACGTACAATTGCATTGAGAAAACCACTGACTCTAAAAATTTATTCATCCGATCCAAGTATTAAAAAGTGTTTAAAAGCATGGTTGTGGTCAGTCAAATCATATTTCCTGCAATAAGGGATTAGGTAATACTTTGTATATTTCCAATAAAAACCACAGCCAAAAAAAAAATGGAGCATACTCTGGGTTCCACCATGATCGCAGGGGCAATGTAGTTTTTCCAAATTTTTAATATAGCCCAGTGGAAAGCAGATAAGGTTTACAATGCTCCTGTCCCTAAATCTAAATAATAAGCTCCTGTTCCACCTGCCCAATTTTTTGCGTAGATAGGGCTGGGGTAACGTCGATGATTCAATATATAACTCCTGGATCGTTAAGTAGTTTATTGTGGATGGTTTCAGTAAGTCCACTCTTTCCCTCTCATTGTAAAAGTGTTGATAAAGTGCCCTTCTCACCAGATTTTTATGAGAGCAGTCAATCTGGTGGGGATCTGTGAAAAGGTGACCATAGTTGACACTCACAAGGCTCCTTTCCACTGCATTTATCCAGGGGATTAAACTCGATTTGTCACTTTTCAAACAGTCCATAATGATCTCACGGGAAAGGGAAGCTGCTGGGTTTTGCCAAATCCTTAACCAAAACAATGCAGGTCTAGCTCTTATAAAATCCTCAATATAGTGTAAATTTAATTCTTTATGACATACGTAAGTCGGTGCGCTAATAACCCCCCCCAAGATCTTCCGACAGAATCTATTCTCTTCTCTTTGTAACTCTGAACAGTTCGAGAACCCCCAGACTTCTGCTCCATACGTTCCAGTTGGGAGACATTGAGTCCGATAAATTTGTAATAAACTGGAAACCACATCAGCCCGATGGGGTTGGCGAAGAGAGATGAAAGAGTTAATAGATTTAGAGAGTTTGTTCCTCCCCATTGCAACATGGGGTTGCCACGAACCACTATTAGAGAATAGCAGACCCAGATAAGGGAAAGTGCAAGTGCTTTTCAAAATGTTTTGACCTATCGCAATCTTGGAGATTTTGTAATTTTTAGGGCCACAGGTCATTATAAAAGATTTACTAAAATTGGTACACAGACCTAGATCGGACATGTAATTAACAAATCCCGAGATTAAAATGCGCAGAGCGTTCGGGGTGCGGCCCATAAGTACCGCATCATCTGCGTAAAGTAACGCCGGGATGGGTTTCTGATTTATAATAGGGACGTCCTTTGTCAGATTACATAGGGAGTTAGTTAGTTCATTAATGTATAATATAAAAAGCAAGGGGGCAAAGACGCAGCCTTGTCTCACCCCCTTGCCAATTAAAATATCATTTGAAACCTCGCCTTCGTTATTTATTCGAACGCGGGCTTTCAAATTGCAGTGGAGGTTGGCCAAAAAGTGGACTAAATGTTCATCTAAACCATAATTTAGAAGAATAGACCATAAGCGGGAGCGATTTACAAAATCGAATGCTGAACTTAAATCCATAAAGCCAAAATATAAAGGGGATTGTTTAGCTCTTGTATATTTGGCCATCAGAAGATTAAGATTCAAGCATTGTTCCACCGTACCAAGTTTACTCCTAAAACCCAACTGGCAGCGATGGATAATAGAGTTCTCGTCGGCCCAAGTACTGATTTTATTAAAAAGAACCCTTCCAAGGACCTTCAGGGTGTTATCAACCAAAGATATTGGTCGATAACACCCCGGGTCCATCCGATCACCTTTTTTAAAGATGGGTACGATGGTACTATTGGACCATGTCGAGGGGATGGATTTCTTACTCAGGTTATCAAAAAGGTTACAGAGTAAGGGGGCCCAAAAACAGGTATTAGATTTTATCTGGTCAATGGACAAGCCATCTGGGCCAGGAGCCTTGTTGCTAGCACTATTGGCAATAGCTTCCTCCACCTCCTCTAATGTTATAACTATGGTGCTATCGGGGAAAATATCCTCAGTTAGGTCTCCGACCACAGCATAGAGCTTAGAAAAATGATTAACCCATGAATCACCTGTGATATTGCAGTTTATCGGAGTAATATTACTACCCAGGGCTCTCGAGTTCTTTACTTCTCTCCAGAACCCTGTCGGGTCTTTTAGAGCAGCAGTTTTAGTCAGATTATCCCAGTGGCTTATTAACAACTCCTCAGATCTAGCTTTTAATGTATGTTTATATTTAAGACGTAATGATCTGACAAGGGACACGTCTCGGGGTTTAGCTTCCAGGGCCCTTCTGAGCTCTCTGTTGGCCCTCGAGCAATTGGTGTTAAACCATCTGGGATTATTTATGTTGTTCTCTCTTAGGGGTTTGGAGATTGCCCTTTTTATAACTGCACATAAATCACAGAAAGACTTAATTATATCAGGGCCACCGAATGTTAAGCAATTAGAGATCAGTAAAGGGTGATTCCTAATCACATTAGCTAGAATCTCTTGATTATCAATCCCCCTCCATACAACCCTAAACCTATCTGTAGATACGGTAATATTTGAGGCCCCAACCTCATGTGGGCCTACAGGTTTTTTAATGGATTTGAAATGAATTACTATTGGCAAGTGGTCACTATATGAATTACTAACAACCTCAGATTTAAATAACACATCACTGAGGAGGGAAGAGGTGAACACATAGTCAATAGTTGTTGAGCTACCGCGGCCAATGTATGTAGGGCCCAGTGCCTTTTCCTCAGCAATTCCACGGTAGCCCATTACATCATCTAAATCCCTGCTATATAATAGATCCAATAATTCAATTCCTCTTCTACAGGGCGGGGATATAGAATGAATGTGAGCATTAAAATCTCCGCCTACACAAATGCCATCAAATTGGCCAAACTTTTCTCCATTCGCAATATCATCAATAAAATTAAACAATTCTATAAAAGTAGGGTTAGGGTGGTTAACGAAATCATTGTTATAAAAATTTATAAAACAAATCTTTAACCTTGCAACATATTTCACAGCTATCAAATGTTTACTAACCACATACAGCGGTTCAATTTTCACGTCCTTGGAGATTTTAGCCCAGATAGATAGACCACCACTGGGTCGCCCCATGGCAGGGGATGGTACAGTGAGGTTATGACAAAAAAAGCCCTCCAATAATTGAATACATGTACACCATGTTTCTTGCAACATTACCACATCAAAATTACTTATCCAAGTAACCCATTCCTTAATTTTCATCTTGCCTAGAAGTCCAGCGATGTTCCAACTAATGATACTCAAAGTATCAGTCGGTGAAATGGTAGAGGAAAAAGGAAGGGCGATGGGAAGATCGGGGCATATTACATGTGGAGGTACTAATCTGCCTGGGCATGGCTTGTGGATACGTGCAAAATTTGCCTTTTCCAGAGGGACAGTACTAGTAACCTCATCAGATATATTAAAAAATGTTGGTGGTAGTCAATCTAGACTTCCTAAATCAGATAGGGCGGAAAATCTATTAGATAGGGGAAAGATAGTAGGGGCCGTTTGGAATGGTCTATGAGGGGGCCTATAGAAATAACCCAGTGGAAGAAGGGATATTACAGTAGACAGACTGACATGAGTGTTATGATTGTCCATAAAAAATCTAACTGAGTTTGGGTGTCTAAAATTAATGACTATACAGTCCCCACTAATATTTTTGTGTTGTGGACCCACCCAACTCACCCGACGGGCTGATATAATCTCATTTGAGATGTCCCATCTTGCCCCTTTGTGTTTGGTCAACCAATCGATGCATTTGTTGTGTAATTGTACCCATGATTCCCTCTGACCTTCTTTAAGGGCAGGGGCGCCTGTTAAAACTAAAACGTATGGGCAGGCTTCTGGGGGTAAGTGAAGTGGCGGCCCCTGATTATTAGTGGATCTATTTCTTACAGGTACACCTCCACTATTACTTACGCCATCCAATGTGATGCCTGTCCTGGCTAGTGGGGTAGCTAGTGGGGTAGCAATAGCCTTAGCATTTAGACTTACAGTTTTGCCCGTTGCTGTTCCTGCTACTTTAGAAGGTTCATAAGTTGGACCAATGTTCCGTACGAGTGGGGTATTGGCTGGGCTGCTGGCTGAGCTGCTGTTAGAGGGAACAATTTTAGAGATAGTTGGGCCTTTGATGTTACTAGACCCAGAGTCAGAGTCAGCAGTAACAGCCAGACCACCCTCCCTCAGGCCGTTACATAGTAAATCCAACTCCTTCATAAGTTTCTCCCCCCGAAGAGCATCTAAACTAATAATGCCTTTCCTTTTAGTTTCCTCTTTTTTTACAAGGTTTTCGATTTTATCTAATCTCTTAAAAATAGTATTAAATTGTTTTGCTATTTGGATTTCAACTTGTTTAAAAATGGTATCTACGATGGTCTCGATCAGGTTGCCATTGGGTTTAGGTTGGGTATTTCGATTGGGGAACTCAGTCTGTGTACAGACAGAATTTTCAATTCCCTCGGGGGGCACCAAAGAATCCCCACGGGTGCCTTTCTCCAAAGCTGAAGGCTGTGGTCTACAGGCAGGGGCAGGGAGTCTCTCGGTGCCTTTGTCCAATGGTGATAGTGGGGGCGATAGATCCTCGGTGTCAATTGGTGTTACTATTTCACAATCTTTGTCTTTATTCCACATGCTCTGTGGGGTGGGTTGATTTCTACAGCGGCTTAATTGTTTCCTTTTATTTGCAGTACTTTTGGCAGGGCCTCTTTTGCGCTTTTCCCCTGCTGGTTTATTAGTAGATGACGTTATGTCTGTTTCAAGTTCCACTAAAGAGTCAATGACGGGAACAATCGGCAAACTGGTGGCTCCAATAGTATGGGCTGATGTGTCGACTTGAACAGTTGGTTTTATAACAGTTACAGTAGGGGAAAGTGGGGGGCCGTGATTAAAGGTAGCCCTTGGGGATTGAAGGCATAGAGGAATAGTAGTAGATAACCCGGTGGACATCCTTCTTTCAGTGTCTGCTATCTCATTGGTGACCATGGTGAGAGCATTGGCCAACAGTTTATCAATTGATATGGGCAACTCAATAGAGACGGCGGGGGCTACAGGTGCAATCGTGTTCATACGTTTCCCCATAGTATGCTTAAATACCTTCGCAGCCTGATGTGGAATAAGGAGTGGCCCGCCCAACCGCTGATGACCACTGAGGGCCACAGAGGGCCCGCCCTTTGCCCGGGCTTTCCCCGGGCGCTCCCGCGCGCGACTCGCGGGGCGAGTGGGCGGTCTCTCCTTTATTCTCGCCTCCGGGCGCTCACTGCGCGCCAGAGGCTGCTGGGGGCTGTGGTCTGCAGGCAGGGGCAGGGAGTCTCTCGGCACTCCCGCTCTGCCTGTTGCTGCTGCTGCCGCCGTTTCCCTCACGGCTCTCTGCCCAATGGCACCACCACCGACCTGTGGTCAGTCTGTTTGCGTGCTCCCCAGGGGCTCCTGGCCGGGCTCTCCTTTATTCTCGCCTCCGGGCGCTCACTGCGCGTCACGGGCGCGCCGCCCCAGAGGCTGCTGGGGGCTGTGGTCTGCAGGCAGGGGCAGGGAGTCTCTCGGCACTCCCGCTCTGCCTGTTGCTGCTGCCGTTTCCCTCAGGGCTCTCTGCCCCAATGGCACCACCACCGACCTGTGGTCAGTCTGTTTGCGTGCTCCCCAGGGGCTCCTGGCCGGGCTCTCCTTTATTCTCGCCTCCGGGCGCTCACTGCGCGTCACGGGCGCGCCGCCCCAGAGGCTGCTGGGGGCTGTGGTCTGCAGGCAGGGAGTCTCTCGGCGCTCCCGCTCTGCCTGTTGCTGCTGCTGCCGCCGTTTCCCTCACGGCTCTCTGCCCAATGGCACCACCACCGACCTGTGGTTAGTCTGTTTGCGTGCTCCACCAGATCAAGAACACAACTTGTTTCTATTTGATAATGTGTGGGTTGTCAATAAAACATCTTAAAGGATGTGCTTCCAACGGGATTCATGACAAAGCAGTCTATGTGTTAATAAAATGCCCAATCACAGTTGTTATTTTTTCTAACTTTTCGATGTGTTCAGGGTCCTCTTTTGGATGATGGGATACAATTGTAGGATGTGTACTCATGCTCTAGGTACTATCATTCTTTCCTGGTGTCTCAACAAGTAGCATTTCGGAAAGGATTAGCTATTCCTTATGATGTGGATTGCTCTTCTGTGCATTAGTGTAAGATACTCTGACTTTATTCTTGTGCATTGTGTGTGCCGCCAAATAAAATAATTTAAGACAAGCATTGTTATTGCCGGTAGGTCTGGTCTATAAATGAAAGTGCATCTTCATCCACTGGTGAGTTTGTGCACTCTGTCACTTATCCTTGCCCTCAAGCATCCATTTATTCACCAAGACTCATTTTTGCATTCACTCACTTACTCACCTACAAGCAAACTTGCATATAAACTCAACAAGCGTGTTCAGGATGAATTAAAAGAATAATTGGGCATTCACTTGCAATACAAACTAAAAATTTACATAGCAGAAGATATCACTCTTGGAGTCTTTGTGTACATAGTGTGTAACAGTTTTAAAGTCCCAGAAGACAGCCACAATTAGAAACAGTGTTTTAACCATCATGGATCACTAAAACAATGATACATATGCACAATACCTTTCCAAGATTGACTCTCAATAGATGTTGCGCAGGGCACCCAACTTAGAGTGTTAATTTGCAAAGTATATTGTTGTACCAATTCCAATTGACTGAAATAGTACATCTCAGTGTGGCAGACATTTTGGAACGGTAAAACAATGATTCTCCTCTGACAATGCCTTCCAAAGTTGGCATACCTGTTTTGAGTCAGTGGCTGCACATGGTGTGGCGTGCTACAGAAGAAATGGGTGGCAAGTTTGGGGAGCTGCAAGACACTCTTAAAAATACACATAAAAAAGGCGGAAAACAGAAATTAAAACAGAAGAAAATGGAAAAATAAATAAAGGACTGGCCCACCAACGCTTGATGTTCACTCATTTTCAAATGGATGTGAACATGTGATTAACCAGAATGCCATCCCTCACAGGGCAATAGAGCTAATGACTGAAGTGGGATGACATATTGCCCCATGCCTTTTGCTGTCAGAGGCAGAAGCAGAATGTGAATGCCACTTAACAGACCACGGGTATAATAGGGCTGATCTAAATTGCTTTTGTGTTTGAGTGTATTTTACTTGGAGAGTGACAGAAAAGTAAACCTGTTAGTCACTCCTAACAGGGTTTATCAAGGATTATGACTATTAAGGGGATTGGGAACCAACACCAAAACCCTAGACTGCTAAACTAACCTGTGGGATTCCAAGTAATAACATTCTGGTCTACATGCTTCAATATGTCACGTTAAGAGTCTACTCTTAAAGGCTTATTCACTTTAATTTATGCTTTCAATAATTAATAAGTTTGGCCTGCATCCCTTGTTGTAGCTTTTGATAATCAAAATATCTGACCTATGGCATCTAACATAACCTTTTCCAAAGAGCCTATAAAATTGGTTTCATGATATAGCCAACTCAAGCTGACTATATTGAACATGAGCTTTCCCCAAGGAACTCATAATACATACAATCATAAATGTATAAATATGGAGAAAATTACAGTTGGTGAAACAGTGTACAACCCCTCTTGCAGGGTGTTGAATAAGTATTCTAATGGAGATTTTCCGCCTGCTGGATTTATCAGAGAAGGTAACGAACAGCAAAGCTCTTTCCTACTAGTATAAATGGTAATATTGATTGTAACAAAATGCCCTCGTACAGTCTTTATGCATGTTGGTTTTCACATATATTTTTTACATTTCAGGATAAACAGATCAGACATATGGCCTCTGACGTAACATTTCCAACCAAACCAATCGGACCTAGAGCAGTTACCATTGGCTGTCAACTTAACCTACTCAGCCCTACTGTATCAAGCTAGAGATTATAGGGCCTCCAACATTTTAATAATGAATTATAATAGTAAGTTAATTCGGAGGTATATATTGTTGGCATCTATGTGCACTACCAAAACCATGGGTGGAGCCACCCCATCCCAGAAAAAAGTAACGCAGTTTCAAAATGAATGCAGATAAAAATTATCAATATTGATAATCACTCTGCTGGATTCAGTTCTACATCAGAAAAATACCATCAATTCACATTTTTTTCATTGGTAACTTTATTATTTATTCTTCAACAGCTTTGGTTTGTATCCTCAATCAGAATGTGTTCCTCTCAACAAACTACAGCAGCTGCTAATGTGTGTGTCACCCCCAATGGGTCACCATTCCAGGGCTTTTTCAATGCTGAAATGTACCATTACCTAACATTGTGAAAGCTATTTAAAAAGCATGATTTCTAGAGTGAACAATACACTGATAAGGCACAAGCAGTATGATAGAAGCAGCAAATCACATTTGAACGTATGTACTTGTAATTGCTATTTACACAAGTAGACAGGTGTTTGCCCTTATATAAATATGAGAGTGTTCAAATAAGAATGCACACTCAATTTGTCGATAAGTAATTATTTGTATCAGAAATTATACCAGTATCAAAGATAAAAAAGAAACTGCTGAGCGAAAGTGGATTGTAATTGTGTCCAATAAGCCTTTATGTTAATTTATCTGCCTCTGCCATTGTTTTTCTTTTTACACTGTCAATTGTGTATTTTATAATGTTTGTTGCGTAACTGTGTGAGCACCATTGTTTTATGATTGCATTGCCCTTCTACATTATTGTCTCAGTAAAAGTTGCATATATTGCTTAATTTTGTACAGGTATCATTTTATAATTTTCATGATTCGTTAGTATAATTCTCCTATTTTTATTGTTATCAACATTAGTTAAATTTATGTTTTGTGTAATTTTGTGCTTGAACCTTTGTTATTATTATAGTCTTTAATTTACCCCAGGTTCTGGGAATAGGTCCTCCCCTGTTTGATGTAACTAAATAGGAGAAATTGCATATTAGTCCACCACATTGGTCATGAGAGTGTTGTCTGGTAGACAATTGAACATTGAGATCCTTACTCATTGCTGGAGTTAGGAGAATTAAGGCATATATATAAAAGTATATTCATGTTGGTAAATAAGTGTGGGAAGAAAGAACTCTGCCCCTTATGCCTGTTGCAAAGATTGATTACGTTTTTTGGGGATGGTCCACATGTACTTGGAAAACAAATTCAAAATGGTGTAACTACTGTTAGGAAATAGACTAGAGAAGTAACTGATGAAGTAATGTAGGGAAATAGCTTACGGTAAATCAAAGAACTAGAATGGAGCTGAGGAGCCTCCCAGCAACATAGCATCATGCAGCCTTGGAATAAGTCAGTAGCGATCAGTGATGCTATAAAATGCATTTTAACAGAAATTCTTCAACCAGGGATGATGTAATTGGAACCCTTGCTGCCATTTTATGATGCCATCATTCATGTGCTGATGGCTACGAGGTCAAAGCATGGCACTTGCCCGCCTGTCAGTTGACCAGTAGGCTGACGACATGGTCCTGCTTCAGATGATCCGATCTTCCTAACTAAGCACCTTACTTCAGAGAGACTTGTGGTGCAGGCCTCTACTAGTGAGGTTGATTCCAATTTTTTCCTGACAACTTAAACAGATTGGAAAGCAAAAGGTTTTCATCCATCAGACTAGCTCATAGATCCATAAATGTGTTTTGTCTGCATAGGCAGATACAGCCATTTTCTTTGTGACATAGCCAGCAATATCATGCCTACCGTCCCGGCAGACCTTAGATCTTAAACCTTCTGTGCCTCAGACGATACCTAATAGACAGGATGCAGTGACGTACATTATCTGTGCAGTCTGAGATTCTACGGATTACATCGGCAGGGCTATAGACACCAAAGTCATGCTTCGAAGACACACTTGGATGATGTTCAGGTGTCCCTGATGGATATGCCCTTCGATGGGTCAAGACTGTTTAGGGGAAAAAAGGAGACTCCGTGCTAGATAGGTTTAAAGACAAATGTGCTCCTGCATGCTATGCTCTTTGCAGTTACTGATGCCAGCAAAACAGGTTTCCCATCAATTCAGGAAATTCATAGTTTATTCCAGGAGTCTAGCATATAGGCAGTGTTCAACATTATCCAATCTTTTTGGGGTTATGGGTGTAGCATTGGCAGACACCACAGCAGAGTCAACAGTATTTCCCCTCAGCTGCAGCAGCAACTAACAAGTCGATTTAGTTTAACCTTAGTGGTTCATTGTAGACTGAAGGGAGGCAGGATTCAATATTTCCTCCTTGGCTATAGTGCCATTAAATCCTACAAATACGTCTTACAGATCATTCATAGGGGCTGCGTCCTACCTTTTATTTCCTCCTAGCTTCACCTTAAACTCTTTCCAGAATGATTTTGAGCGGAATATTTGACAATTCTGATACAGTAGGTACATCTTTTACTCACCATGGGTGCTGTTGAATGGGTATCAGACTTGGAGACAGGTGAGGGATGCTATCCGCTTTACTTCCTCATCCTAAACGGGATGCAGGCCTCAGCCCTACTTTAGACCTTTGCTCTTTGTATTGTTTTCTGCAGAAGGAAATATTCAGAATGCTCAACCTGGCTCAGATCCTATCCACCCAAGACCCAGGAGATTGGCTAATGTCCCTGGACACTCGGGTCACATCTTTCCAATATACCCTTCTTCCAGTCCCATAGGCATTAACCTGCAATACAGTGTGAGACAGAAACATTTCCAACTTGCCTTGCTCCTGTTTGTCTTTACCTCAACCCCATGGGTGTTCACTAAAGCAAAGGCAGAGGTTGCAGCCCATCTATGAACATCAGGAGTACAGGTTTTCCTGTTCCTTAATGACTGGCTGCTAAAAGAGAGATCCCAAGCAGTCATGAATTTCTTCTGGCCGCCGAACTCATTACATATTTTAGCTTCTCTATGAATGAGCTGAAGCCTCACATGTGCGCTACATAGAGACTTCCATTCATTGAGGCGATTCAGGACACTGTGACATTCAAGGTATTTCCTTCACCACAATGAGCCTGGAACATTCAGGGTATGGGCTTGATGTTTTGGGATCAGTACGGGATCTCTGTGACGATGGCCTTATGCATTCTCCATGCCCACAACACCAGTTCTCACTTACAAGGCCTTCAATGGAATCTCAAGTGCTAGTGGGATCAGCCTCAGGGATCCCTTTCTGACCCCATTTGCGTATCATGGGAGACAGCTCGGGATCTGCAGTGGCGGTTGTCGGATATCCATCTGATCTGTGACAGGCCTCTCTCCTTTCCCCACCCAGAACTTCCTAATAGAGACACAGCCCCATATCAGTCTTCTGGACCTAAGGACATTTATTGCTTTCCATCAAGGGAAGTCTAGTGCACATTCTCTCAGACAACACTACCGCTATGTTAAACAGCAACAAACAGGGCCAGTGGGACACTCTGCCAGGAGGCTCTGTGCCTTTAGGTGTGCTTTGAACAACTTCCTGGTCACCAGTTGTCTGATAGTCCCTGAATGCCAGATCCAATGAACCGAGCACACATCATTGTGCCTATAACCCGTAGTTGCTCCATTCCATGGTGGTGCAATTTGTCTTTGCTCGCTGGGGGAGCCCTGGCGAGAATGCCCAGTGTCAGCAATTTGCGCACTGGAGTTCCCTCCAAGGCACTCTTTAGGAGACGCCTTCCAGGGGGAATGGAGTGAGGGACCCTTGTATGCTTTCCTAACTATATCTCTTGTGCTTCAGGTTCTGAACATGATCAGGAAAGATGGCCCAAGTAATCTTAATTGTCTTGGACTGAGCCAGGAGAATGTGGTACTTATAACTTCTGAGCCTGCGCATTTGCACTCCAATTACTCTTCCACTTTGAGAGGACGTACTGTCTTAGCAGCATGGAAGGACCCTGCATCTGAATCTCCACAACTTATCCAAGCATGGAAATTGAACAACGGCAGCTAAATGCGTTTGAATTGCTGACCGAGGTGGTGGATGTTGTTCTTGCAGCCAGACATCCTTCTAAGAAGTCCATCTACTCTTGGCACTGGGACAAATCACTTGCTTGGTGTGGATTCCACCTGACCTCCTACCCCCACCAAACCAAACTTTCTTAAGTTCTTTTATTTAATCTCTACCTAGTTCAGTAAGGCCTTACAATGGACACAGTGATATGTTTCTTATCTGCCCTTTCAGCCGTCCTTCTTAAAGTAACTGTGATTTAAAAGGTATGTCACTTGTTTCCTCCCAAACCATTTGTAATGCCCCAGTGGGACCTTGGCGTGGTTTTGACATTCTTTATTTGCACACCCTTTGAGCCTTTGCACTGCTGCTCTTTAATGCTCTTGACAGTGAAAAAGGTGTTCCTGTTTGCCATCACATAAGCATGCCATGGGAGTGGTTTGCAAGCACTTTCAGGACAACCAGCCTACACTACCTCCTTTCGGACAAGTTGATGTGGAGGATCCAGGCAGCTTTCCTGAATAAGGTCATGATGCCCCTTCTCTTTGGCCGGTTGATTACTTTGTTTTCATTCTGTTCTCCACCTCACCCCTTGAAAGAGGAGGAGAGGCTTCATTGCCTTGATCAAAAGAGGGTATTGAGCTTCTACATTGGTCAGACAAAGATCACTGGAGAGATGATCAGCTCTTCTCCTGTTTCTCAGGTGTGAAGAATGGCATGGTGATCTGAAAGAGGGCAATGTTTAGGTGGGTAGTCCTCTGAATTAAGATCTGCTATGCACTGGCCAAATAACAGCCCAAATAGGCCTGATACCCTATCCATCAGGGCCAATGCCACTACAATGGCATTGGCACAAGTGGTGCTTGTTCTTTACATATGCCAGGGTGAAACACGGGCTTCGGTGCATATGTCCATGAAACACTAATGCTTTTAACAGCCATGTCCAGCTAGAAGGACACTTCACTCACTTTGCCATGCAGGGCTTTAGTCTGAGCCTCTGGCAAAAGACTTTATCTTTGAGAGGAACTGCTTTGTTATCTATTCCAAAATTGAGAAATCTGGGTTAGAAGTCTCTAGCAGACGAATTAGGTTCCTTATCGTTAGTAACCTTCTTTCTGGCAAACTTTATCTAACCGGTTATTCCTAACTGCCTTTCCAGCTCCCCATTGTGTGAAGTAAATTCTTTAACGTATAGAAGGGTTCCAAGTTAAAGATTTGTAAACTGTTGCCAACAATTGTTGTATGCCTCATATTTGAGGGAATGGAAAGAGAAAGAGACAAGAAACTGACGTCACCATCTTGGGGGCGGGAGTCCTTATATGCGGCTCTGCCTTATCACTTTCGGGCGGAACAGAGCCATAGGCCCCCCCAATAGGTGCACTGGAGAATTGCTGTCGAAATGCCCCAGAGCCAGTCTGGCACCTGGTGGATATTCTATAGTTGAGGAATCTGCGGTTAGGTAGAGAATTCTCCAGGAAGAACCTTACAGTAGGCAAAAAACGTGTTTATTTGCACCAGTTCCTACAAATTATGAAATAATGCTTTAGACAAATTTGATGGTAACTTTCATTGACAATAGTCAATATTGGTGCAAGAGGATATTCCAATAGATATACATGTTGGACAGAAAAATGTTGAGGTGGTAGTACAATACTATGCTTATTGAGTATAGTTATTTCACATTATTTGAAGAAAGCTGACATATTTACACATGTAAGTGATCTGTAGTAGTACATTTTTTAATTGAGCATGGGTCTGCTACTCTGCAGAAAAGATATCTATGTCCATGGTACCATGTAGATAAAAAACAGAAGCAAGGGAGACCCCAGGAATAGGTGTGTGGTTGACCTATGGCTTATTGGAGACCTCAGCATCTCACTTGTAATGTATGCCCATGTTATGCTTGGTTCCTCGAATGATAAATTCACTCTCCTTTTGTCCTGGTTTCAGTTCTCGATTCCCTCCCCTTGAGAGTTCTTGTATCTGCTGGATTCCAAAGAAGGAGGAAGTGTTAATGTGTTGATGGTTTTTTATAGAGATTTCTAACCATATATACCTTATTTTTTTTAATACTTCCTCATGCATCAGAACAGATCAGAAAACGTTTGAGCAGTACCTCTTCACGCCGATAGGTGGCGCTGTGCAGCCCTACACTGATGTTCTATAGCAATGAGATTCTTATCAGTCTCACCGGTGCAGGGACACCCTTCTTTCTACGGGTTCAATAAATGAGGATAGACACTGGAATGGGAATAAACAGAAATTTATTATATCTCATGAGATGGCTCCGTCATACAGACACTACAAGTGCCTGAGAGGGAACAAACTAGAACAGCTTGTGGTCTGCCTTTTATACAGTCTGGGTACCATAGGAGTTCATTAGAAAACCCCTTAGTCATGGTTACATCACACTTTACATAACCCTCTTGTGGCACTTTTACATAACGCTTACACAACCCCCTTACACAACAACTACATGCTGTACTGTACAATCCTGATAAACCCCTACCCACATCACTTTCATAGGTAAGGAAGGGAGGTTACAGGCATTGGTGGGCTAACAGTTTAGACATCTGTGTACGTAGGCCCTTCGGCAGGGCAGGGCAGCTTACTCCGACACGCGACCATTATCAGTATGACCAGCTCTCAGTGAACACACAATTTCTAACTTAGAAAGTCCCCGTAAAAACACAAAATGGAGCTGGCAGGCAAAATGGCTGAGAGCAGAGTCTAAGTTAACAGAATACAATTTTTACCATTTAACAGTTCCACTCGGGAAATGATGGGCGGAGCCAATATAGGTGGCAATACTGCTTGCTGATGTCTGTTCCTTTCTTTCCTGCCACCAGATTCGGATCTGGAGCTACTTCTCATCTCTTCAAGACCATTTTACCTCAACAAACTCTGTAAGGGAAAATCTTACCTCCCAGGATGACAGGGTTTAAGCCTTGTTGGGCCTGTTGCAAGCAGAATTCTGTGACAGATCCTCATCAGGTTTGGCTGTGGTGCCCGAGGCCGACTCTTGCTGCAGTGTCTGCTCATCAATAAATCCAAAGGCTATTTGGACAGGGAGGCAAAAGTCGGTCGCCAGGCATCGGAGACATCCGTGTGTGGGCCGGTCCAAGTCCATAGGTTGGTTTTGATTTCGTTCCCAGTTCAGAAGTCGGTCTAGAGGTCGATCATTGTGTCACCCCATATCCTCAGGTAGTTTGAAGAAAAAGCATAAGAAACCCAACCATGAAACTACCCCTTCCTGACATTGTCATACAGCTGAGAAGGCACAAGGGAATCATCATGCCTTTCAATCTCACTTCCGAGGTTGGACAACATCAGAGCCGATCCTGCAACTTGTCCCTGGCACAGCCTGAGTTTCCGGGGCTGACTGTAAGGCTAAGGCAGATCCAAGAGTTCCGACTACCTATGGCATGCCTATGGGCACAATGAAGCAAAGGTTCTCGATTTGTGATACCACTGATGGGTTTGCCCTTCGGCACCAGTTGGACCCACCTCTGGGCACCTGTTGGCACCCTTTGCCGACTCCGCCTCCGGCTCCTCATTTCACGGCAGTCCCCGGAACATCAATGCCTATGCTGACTTTCGATGCTGGAGGACGAGGCACTACCCATTGTGCTTTATGAGTCGGTGCTGTCCCAACCGAGGCCGCCCTTGTCCACTCCACCTGAGCCTCTCAGTTTCCCAGTTCTGCGGGTAGATCTCTTAGGCTGCATTCCCTATTTGGGCAATACTCTGACAATGATGGAAGACAAGTTTGGGCAACCTTACAATGAAGACAACTGTTATGAGGACCCCCTGGTTGCCAGTGTCCAAGACTCCTCTCCTGATACTGGCCTAGCCTCACCTTCAGACGCTGCCACTGAGAAAAGTGGATTCTTTGCAATGATTCTGTAGAGTGCAGCTGATGTTCTCGACTTACCCCATCTTGAAAGTCAAAACTAACATGCTAACTGAATTTCTCCAACCCGGGCAGACCAATACTGAGTGCTTGCTTCCCTTAATGGAGCCCTAACCGTCACTCTTTTAAGGGCATTGCCCAAGCTTTGCTCTGGTCCTCAGTGCATTGCCAGACATCACCCTGCAACTCCTCTTTTCTGACTCAGCACCCTCCTACCAAGAATTGGGTGGTGCAAGCTTCCACCAGCAGTACAAGCCCAAATTTCTTCCCCACTACTCCAGATTGGGAGTCTAAGAGGGTCGGCTCTCTAATTGGTCATTGCCAGTTACCTTTTAGGCTGGTATTCCCACATTCTCTGGGACTGCCCAAATGATCCCATCTCATACTGACCTAAGACATACAAGATGCTGTGATGCGGCAGAATTTACCATCTACTATGTCCTGGATACCACAGATTCCATTGGTGGAGCCATTGGCACTAGCGTCATTATTCGTTGCCACACCTAGTTAAGATCTATGTGTTTCTCCGGCAATGTACAGTCATCCCTTATGGACATTCCTTTTGACGGAACACTCCTTTTTGAGGACAAAGTGGACTCTGCCCCAGAGCATTTCAACAAAAGCAGGGCCACCTCACACTCCTTGGGCTTATCGGCACTGCCATGCCAACTGCAACAGTCTTTTTGACCATTCCATGGGTGTGGTAGGGGCATTCCATACAGACAACAACTTAATCTGCAGCAGGGTTCGCAACCCATTACTGGCCATGGCACCCACAGATCCCACGGTCAGTGCCAGACGGCCAGTCAGTCTACCACCCCCCACTGCGTTCCCACCTGCCAAATTTCTTTAGGGTGCCCTTGGTGGGGCACAGCCACCTGGTTGTAGGCAGAATCCAGCAATTTTTTACCAGGCTGGCAGACTATAAGATTGGCTAGCTGGGTCCTACAAATTTTACAGAAGAGTTATGTCCTACTCTTCCTGGCCGCACCACGCACCTTTCACCATCTCCAAAAAGACTAACAGAGGACCGTCTGTCCTTCATATGGCAGGAAGTGCAAGCACTTTTGGCCACAGGGGCTATTGCGAGAGTGCCACATCGGAAGTGGTTTGTGGTTTTTACTCCTTCTACTTCCTGGTGCCAAAGAAGGACAGAGGTTTTTGTGCCATTTTAGACCTGCGCCCTCTCAACACCTTCCTCCGAAAGGGATAATTCATAATTTACTATAGCAAAAACACAAGGAACAGAGAGGCAACACAACCAGCATTAATGGCACAGGAAAAATAAATCTTTCTGGAGTCTTCGGTGTGAGTTGCTTCAAGAGCAAAGGTGTGAGATGCATACAGATGCATCTGTATGCATCTCACACCTTTGCTCTCGAAAATATTAAATGAAGGATAACTCACCCCGAAGACTCCAGAAAGATTTATTTTTCCTATGTCATTAATGCTGTTTGTGTTGCCTCTCTGTGCCTTGTTTTCTTGTATTCTTATTGTTAGGTTCATTAGCAGCGGACCTCGGAGGTGGGCAGTAATACCAAAAGTGATTTATTGAGCTTGTACGTAGTGACTAGCTAGGAAGTGCTGCTTTAATTATCCCTTGCTGCTATTTTCTCTTCTTTCCCAAATTTACTATAGCCCAGATCCTGTCTGCCCTTGACCTTGGAGACTGGATGGTAGCATTGGATCTGCAGGACACTCATTTTCACAACCCTATCCTGCAGGCCCACAGGACCTATCTGCAGTTCTTGGTGTGACAGGGGCATTTTCAGTTCAGTTTGCTCCCCTTTTTTCTCACCTGCACCTCTCGGGTGTTCATGAAAGTGATGGCGGTGGTGACAGAACATCTTCAGAGGTCAGGGTTCCCAGTCATCCCCTACCTCGACAACCGGCTGCTGAAGTTAGTCCCCCCCCAGGCAGTTGTCACCAACCTTTATACTTCGGCAAAACTCCTGAAATACTTGGGGTTCACTATCAACGTGCCAAAGTCACGTATTAGACTGGTATAATGAGATGGTCCAATGGGGTTTAGCCGAAAGTGCAGACCTCAAACGTGAGGAACAGAGGGGCTTATGGAAAACATCTATTTAGTTTAGTTGGACTGGAATGTAATGTTAGAAGAATTTATAGCAACCGAGTCACAGATAATCTAGGAAAGACATTATTGTACAATTACTGAGCACGGGTTATCAGCATGGGAGATGTGATCGGGTTGATACCTCATTATGTTATATTGTAGGAGCTTGCTCACGTATATGTATCTCATACCTGTGAATGTGCTGTACTGCAATGCTGACTGAACTAACCAAATGCAAACAGAGCTGTGCATGGGAATGGGGCGGGGGGAGGGACTTAGTTAGTTGGTTTGTTAATGGTAACCGGGTGTGGGAAATGCTCATTTTTATGTAATCACTATGTTATATTGTGTAGACTGAACCATTGGAAATCTCACAGACTTTGTATGACAGTGTGGGAAAGATAGACCATGCAAATCGTTGGATATTATCACCATCGAAACTTGCTCTTTCTTTATATGTCTATGATTGCTTATTTGCTTTCTAATTACTGTGCGGATATAATATATATTGTAAAGAAACTGCAAATGATAACTTTAGGAAAATCAATAAAATGTGTTTAAATTAAAAAAGTGCCAAAGTCACACCTGACTCCTTCTCAGACGATCGCTTTCATGAGAGACATTCTGGATATGATCCAGTTTTGTGCCTTTGCCCCAGAAAGGAGAGTCCAGGACATTCAGGCTATGATCCCCATCTTTCAGCCTCTGTTCTTGATATCAGTGAGGTCGGCTCTGAGCCTGCTGGGATTTCTGGTGAAGTACAACTTGTGGCATATGCGGGCTCTGGAGTGGGATCTGAAATCTCAATGGTCCAACATCACAGGGATCTGTCCTACCACTTCCAGATGTCAGAGGAGATTGGAACAGATCCATAGTGGTGTTGCTCGACCGCAATTTTGTCAGTGACAGACTCTTCTCCCATCCCAGCCAGAGATGACAGAGGTGGCCAATGCATTGATTCTGGGTTAGGACAGCCAAATGAGAGAGGTGGAGATCAGAGTTCTCCCGTCTCCAGCAGAGGCCCAACTCCACATCCACCTTCTGAAGCTGAAAGCCCTTCATCAAGGGAAGGCCTAGTGGAGGTGTTCTCAGACAACACGACCACCATGTGGCATTGCAACAAACATGAAGGCATGGGGTTGTGGACCCTGTGCCTGGAGGCTCTGCGCCTCTGGAAATGACTGGACCATCAAGCAATCTTCATGGTGGTGGATCACCTAGTGAGATCTTTGAATGCCTGGGCAAACAACCTCAACGTCGACGCCTAGCAGATCCCAAGTTAGTTACACCTAGAGGTGGTGCAAGGTCTCTTCCACGCATGGGAAGAACTTTGGCTCAGTCTCTTCCCCACTGCTGAAAAAAGGAAGTGTCAGCAGTTCTGTGTGTTGGAGTTTCCAAGGCATCTCACTCAGAAATGTGCTCTGCCTCGGGTGGGACTTGGGACTCCAGTAACTCTTCGCACCGATACCTCTCCAACCCAGTGTTGAAGAAGATTAGGAAGAACCAGGCCCAAGACATCCCAGTGCCCACAGATTGTGCACAGAGAGAATGGCATACAGAGCTCCTAGATTTGAGCATCTGTCGTCTGATCACTCTTCCCCTTCAAGAGGATCTGCTGTTGTAACAGCAGAGCAGGGTCTTCCAACCGGATCTAAACAATCTCCACTTTCATACTTGGATATTGAGCTGCAACAGCTGAACACCTTCAACCTTCCTCTGGAGGTGTTTGATGTCATCATATCAGCCAGGCGTCTCTTGACAACAACTGTATACGCCTGTCATTGGTACAAATTGTGGTCTGGCGCAGCACAGAACAAATTAAACCCCTCCAGGCCAAGTTGTCTGATGTTTCGTGGGTACTCTTTTTATCAGAAGTGGGCAGAATGCTGGGTGGTAGGCATTTGGTGGTTTCTTGCAGATTCCAGAACTTTCCCTTACACAAATGCATGATAAATGTGTGATTGATTTTAAAGAAGGTTTGACACTCGCAGTGCATTGCGGGTAAGGAAACATAGGTAGAGCCACACAAGTCACGAAAACTTGGACTCTCCTGGGTATCTAATTTTCAGATATGTCTGGGTTTGGTAGGTTTCCCTGATTGGTTGCTGAGCTGTGTCAAAATCCTGCATTCAAGCACATCCTACAAATGGGTCAATTTTCAAGGCGAAAACTTGATGTCTTCACATTGCGTTTTGGGCATATTGTGTTGCGGGTGCGACGCTTAGCCACGCAAGTGGACTAACGTTTTATTGGGAGACGTGCGAGAACACAGTATAGTAGAACATTTTTTATCAATTGAATTTCTCTCTATTTTCTGCTTCCAAATGTAATCCAGTATGCAAATTAGAACACATTTTGCAAAATGCCCTTTGAATCACAAAATAGTATGGATAACCCCCAAATTCAGAGTTGCACAAGTAGGCAATCTTCCCAAACTCACTATCTGGGGTATGTTTAAAACAATGCCTAGGTTCCCTGTAAAACAATTTTTCATTCATTACATTTTAGCTTAGGTATTGATGCATGGCCTGTACACAAATGAAATATCATTATAAACTGCAGCTAAGTTGGGGATTGCTTGCTTTGTGTCAACCAACAAACACTGTATATATATATATATATATATATATATGTTATTTCAAAAGACCTCGGTTCGAAAGTGCACTCTGTTTTGGAATCTCGTACGGGCGCCGGCTTCTCTCTCCTCCAGATTGTTGCAGCCTTACGCGTTTCAGAGCGGTAAGCTCCTTGTTCACAGGCACATGCGTGGCGGTGTAGAAAATGAGAGTTAGACCTTTGAACTCAGCATGTAATTTTATTCGTTACTATATTAGGTTAAAGGTCAGTCCACAAATGAGGCATGCTGGGATGTGTAGTACCTATAGTAGGCTTCGACCCAATAGTTGGTCTCTGCTCATACACCTAAAATTTCTAAGCCCTCCAGTGGGCTTCCGAATTCGAGATCGGCCGTGCTGTGTCTTCCAATCCACCACATGGGGACTGTGCTCAGTTCGTTGTCCCCGTGGCCCTTACTTGGCAGGTGGTGCATCCTTCGCGGCTTGGTCAGCCGCCAAATATTTGTTATTTCAAAAGACCTCGGTTCGAAGGTGCACTCTGTTTTGGAATCTCATACGGGCGCCGGCTTCTCTCTCCTCCAGATTGTTGCAGCCTTACGCGTTTCAGAGCGGTAAGCTCCTTGTTCACAGGCACATGCGTGGCGGTGTAGAAAATAAGAGTTAGACCTTTGAACTCAGCATGTAATTTTATTCGTTACTATAGTAGGTTAAAGGTCAGTCCACAAATGAGGCATGCTGGGATGTGTAGTACCTATAGTAGGCTTCGACCCAATAGTTGGTCTCTGCTCATACACCTAAAATTTCTAAGCCCTCCAGTGGGCTTCCGAATTCGAGATCGGCCGTGCTGTGTCTTCCAGTCCACCACATGGGGACTGTGCTCAGTTCGTTGGCCCTTACTTGGCAGGTGGTGCATCCTTCGCGGCTTGGTCAGCCGCCAAATATTTGTTATTTCAAAAGACCTCGGTTCGAAGGTGCACTCTGTTTTGGAATCTCGTACGGGCGCCGGCTTCTCTCTCCTCAAGATTGTTGCAGCCTTACGCGTTTCAGAGCGGTAAGCTCCTTGTTCACAGGCACATTCGTGGCGGTGTAGAAAATGAGAGTTAGACCTTTGAACTCAGCATGTAATTTTATTCGTTACTATAGTAGGTTAAAGGTCAGTCCACAAATGAGGCATGCTGGGATGTGTAGTACCTATAGTAGGCTTCGACCCAATACCTAAAATTTCTAAGCCCTCCAGTGGGCTTCCGAATTCGAGATCGGCCGTGCTATGTCTTCCAATCCACCACATGGGGACTGTGCTCAGTTCGTTGTCCCCGTGGCCCTTACTTGGCAGGTGGTGCATCCTTCGCGGCTTGGTCAGCCGCCAAATATTTGTCATTTCAAAGGACCTCGGTTCTAAGGTGCACTCTGTTTTGGAATCTCGTACGGGCGCCGGCTTCTCTCTCCTCCAGATTGTTGCAGCCTTACGCGTTTCAGAGCGGTAAGCTCCTTGTTCACAGGCACATGCGTGGCTGTGTAGAAAATGAGAGTTAGACCTTTGAACTCAGCATGTAATTTTATCCGTTACTATAGTAGGTTAAAGGTCAGTCCACAAATGAGGCATGCTGGGATATGTAGTACCTATAGTAGGCTTCGACCCAATAGTTGGTCTCTGCTCATACACCTAAAATTTCTAAGCCCTCCACTGGGCTTCCGAATTCGAGATCGGCCATGCTGTGTCTTCCAATCCACCACATGGGGACTGTGCTCAGTTCGTTGTCCCCGTGGCCCTTACTTGGCAGGTGGTGCATCCTTCGCGGCTTGGTCAGCCGCCAAATATTTGTTATTTCAAAAGACCTCGGTTCGAAGGTGCACTCTGTTTTGGAATCTCGTACGGGCGCCGGCTTCTCTCTCCTCCAGATTGTTGCAGCCTTACTCGTTTCAGAGCGGTAAGCTCCTTGTTCACAGGCACATGCTGAGTTCAAAGGTCTAACTCTCATTTTCTACACCGCCACGCTTGTGCCTGTGAACAAGGAGCTTACCGCTCTGAAACGCGTAAGGCTGCAACAATCTGGAGGAGAGAGAAGCCGGCGCCCGTACGAGATTCCAAAACAGAGTGCACCTTCGAACCGAGGTCCTTTGAAATAACATATATATATATCATGTGATCAAGACTGCCTGTGTGCAGTCGAAACGCGTCATGCTGGGCACTTGCTCGTATTGATTTTTTGCACTCGCATTTGCACTTTTTTTGAATCTGCAAAAATAAAATGAAGAATGAAACATCCACGCTGTGGTCCGTACCTGGTTGATGTGATCGAGACTACGATTACTTCAGGATGGTGGTTTGCTTATATATATTACCTACTGGCGGTCGCCAGTAGGTAGTTATAGTTAGGACCCTCTTACCATAGGAAATCCGCTACATTCTATTTTGAATAACTTTGGTGCCGGTCGATGAATCCTCGCCAAATTTTCAAAATAGGTGGGGCGCTGCGCTCCGCTCCTACCCTGAAAGTCTCGGGGGGATTCGTCAAGCGGGGGCTAAGATAAAAGGGGGGTCCCAAAACGCGTTTTTCCCATGCATTTTTCCATAGGACCTTTAGACACAGCTACAGCCCGAACGGCTGAACAGAGTTCCTTGAAATTTGGCAGAGAGGTAGTCCTCAGGTCAAGGAAGTGCCTTTTGTAGGTTTGGTGTAAATCTGTTCAGTAGATTCTGAGAAAATAGCCTTTAAATCAATATATATATCTGAGCCAGCTTACGGTGCGCTTACCGTACGCGTACGGTGACGTGCGCGAGCGCGATTCTGATTGGCTGATAGATCTTAGTAAACATTCGAATCGGTCGAAACCAGGAAGCGGCGGCCGCCATTTTCTCCCTCGCACTCTGAGTGGGGATTAAAAAACAAAGGACAAAAACATGTAAAGGGGCTGTTTAGACAGCTCCTAAGCACCTAGCCATGTTGGGGGAGTCCCCAAAGATCCCCCAAGGCCAAAAACGGAATTTTAATTTTTTCGATAATTTCGCCGATTACGCTTACCGTACGCGTACGGTAAAAAGTTTAAAAAAAAAAAATTATCCATAATCTCCCCACCCCATGTGCAAAGCGCACCGTGCGCGCACGGAACGAACTGCGTTAAGTGGGCGCGCACGCCACGAATGGCGTAAAGTAACTTAGCATTTAAAAAACCGTACAAATTCACTGAAAAAACCATAGGTTTCACACACGTTATAGTTAGGAATTAGCATTTAAAAAACCTTGCAAATTCACTGAAAAAACCATAGGTTTCACACATGTTATAGTTAGCGGAAATTTTACTGATAAAAAACCAATGAAATTCCCCCGTTATAGTTAGTGCAGGCAACTATAACTCACGCGACCGCAATCTTCTGCTGATGACATATGTGTCTTTATGAAAAAAAAATATTTGTAATATATGTATAGCTAAAAATTTATGGAAGAAGACATGGGCAAATAAGTGTCTAAATACAGTATTAGCATCAGCAGAGGATTGCAGTCGCGTGAGTTATAGTTGCCTGCACTAACTATAACGGGGGAATTTCATTGGTTTTTTATCAGTAAAATTTCCGCTAACTATAACATGTGTGAAACCTATGGTTTTTTCAGTGAATATATATATATATATATATATTCACTGAAAAAACCATAGGTTTCACACACGTTATAGTTAGGAATTAGCATTTAAAAAACCTTGCAAATTCACTTAAAAAACCATAGGTTTCACATATGTTATAGTTAGGTGGATATTTCACTCGTAAAAAACCAATGAAATTTCCCCGTTATAGTTAGTTCAGATAACTATAACTCGCGCGCCCGCAATCCACTGCTCATGACGTCACATATTACATCACTCATGACATGGTCAGTGGCATCACTCATGACATCACTGATGGCATCATCCTTGTGATAGAGTGGCGGTCGCGCGAGTTATAGTTATCTGAACTAACTATAACGGGGGAATTTCATTGGTTTTTTACGAGTGAAATATCCACCTAACTATAACATATGTGAAACCTATGGTTTTTTAAGTGAATTTGCAAGGTTTTTTAAATGCTAATTCCTAACTATAACGTGTGTGAAACCTATGGTTTTTTCAGTGAATTTGTACGTTTTTTTAAATGCTAATTTATTTATGTATTATTATTTTTTTTCATATATTTATTTTATAATAAACTACGTATTAAAATGTTTTGGTTTTTTTTGGTTTTTCACCGTGCCCGCGATAAAAAAAAAAAAAATTAAAACATTTTTTTCTGCCTTCCGGGTCCTTCAGGGACCCCCTGACAAAGGCTAGGGGGTCAGGTACTCTCTACCCTGCTTCCTTTTCACGTTCGACACCTTCCTTTTTCACTCTCGCACTGAAAACAAACAAAATGGCGGCCGTCACTTCCTGATTTCGACCGATTCGAATGTTGACTAACATGTAACCACCAATCAGATTTACGCTCGCGCACGTTAGGGTGCTCGCACGGTGCGCGCTTATAGATATTTATATGTTTTTAAATGCTATTTTCTCAGGAACTACTGAACAGATTGACACCAGACCTGCAAAAGGCACTTCCCTGACCTGAGGACTACCTCTCTGCCAAATTTCAAGTAATTCTGTTCAGCCGTTCGGGCTGTACCTTCGACTAAAGGTCCTATGGAAAAATGCATGGGGAAAACGTGTTTTGGGCCCCCCCTTTTTTCTCGGCCCCCGCTTGACGAATCACCCCGAGACTTTCAGGGTAGGAGCTGAACGGAGCGCCCCATTAGTTTTGAAAATTTCGCGAGGATTCGTCAACCGGCGCCAAAGTTATTCAAAATAGAATTTTCAGATTTCCTATGGAAACTCGGTCCTAACTATAACTATCTACTAGCGACTGCCAGTATCCACCAAAGTGCCCTTTAGCATTGGGAGGTCACTCACAGAGCTTCGCCATACAGCTTCATGATGCAGCCTGCTTGAATGTTCCTTTACGTAATTGTGCTTGCCAACGCGTTTCAAGGTTGAAAACCCCTTCTTCCTGGGCTGCCACAAAAGACATCTGAGCCTCGCATTAATTTTAAATTGCAGCTTTATTAGCATCACTGTTGCTCAGTGGCCGTGTGCTCAGTGCACATACCTGGTGCATGCTGGAACAGAAAGTTCATGATGCGAGTGTCCTTTTTCACTTGTAGTAAGTTCAAATGTTCTTTTGCTGAATTAAGGCTTATTTGTATCCTATAGTAGGTTGCAGAGCATTAGGCAGGCTTAATTAGCATTTGAAGCGCTTTGCTGGAAAACGTCTTGAAAGTGCAAAACAACAGCTTCACCTTGCTGGAATCTGTATTTCTTTTCCAGCCGGTAATGGTGCCCCTCCCCACAGCTGGGCTGCCGTGTCAAAGTATTTCCACCAAAGTGCCCTTTAGCATTGGGAGGTCACTTACAGAGCTTCGCCATACAGCTTCATGATGCAGCCTGCTTTAATGTTCCTTTACGTAATTGTGCTTGCCAACGCGTTTCAAGGTCGACAACCAATTCTTCCTGGGCTGCCACAAAAGACATCTGAGCCTCACATTCATTTTAAATTGCAGCTTTATTAGCATCACTGTTGCTCAGTGGCGTGTGCTCAGTGCACATACCTAGTGCATGCTGGAACAGAAAGTTCATGATGCAAGTGTCCTTTTTCACTTGTATTAAGTTCAAATGTTCTTTTGCTGAATTAAGGCTTATTTTTATCCTGTAGTAGGTTGACGGGGGATAACCACCCCTCCTGTTATCTCCAGTAAATCCCACACAGTGGGATTGCTAAAAGGTGTTTGGAGGCCACGCTCACCTTTCTCCACCACTCTGAGAATAAGACTGCTATGTTATAGTTAGAAATTAGCATTTAAAAAACCTTTGAAATTCACTGAAAAAAACATAGGTTTCAGGGACGTTATAGTTAGAAATTTGCATTTAAAAAATCATTGAAATTCACTGAAAAAAACATAGGTTTCAGGGACGTTATAGTTAGTTGGACATTTCACTCGTACAAATCCAGAGAAATTCCACTGTTATAGTTAGTTCAGCTAACTATAACTCGCACCACTGCAATCCAGTGCTGATGTCGTCACATATTACATCATTCATAACATGGTCAGTGACATCACTGATAACATCACAAATGACATCACTGATGACATCACTGATGACATCATCCACGTGAAAATCTGACGCACCTCCTCACACCCTAATTGACCTTTGATACACCCACTATAAAATACAGACTACCATTTTCGAAACCATCGACACACCAATACAGTTACTACATACACACTCACTGATTCCTAGGTCTACACACTCATCCACTCATTCACCCATACAATCACTCATACATGCAGTCACTCATCAATACAACACTATCATATGCACTCATACACCTATACAGACACTCACACACCACCACTCATCCAGAGTTACTCACACACCTAGTCAGTCATGCAAAGAATCAGTCACACTTCCATTTACTCACGTATACAGTTATACACACACCACATCACTTATTCATACAGAAACAAACACATACTTACTCTCATACAATCACTGATAAAAGTACACACTGATCCATACAGCCACTCTCACAATCACTGACTCTCACGTATAGTCATCTATATACTCCAACTCTCACATACACTGCCTTTTACACATGTAGTTACTTGGACATGTACTACTGAGACATCCATTCACTCACCAACACACTCATACACACACTCACCCACCCATACAGCTGTTTCCACATGCACTCTTGAACCCATACACCCAGTGAATCAACCACTCAAACATCTATGCACAGAGTCACACACCTCCCACCCACCCACATACACTCAGGTACCCATACAAATACTCAGGCAACCAATTGATAACCCATATAGACACTCATGTAGCTACTGACCAATCCATGCAGCAGCTTATACAACAACAGACAGACTGATACAGACATTCACACAGCTTAGTCACTAACCCATGCATTCAGTAAGACATTTAATCACTCTCTTAAATAGTCAGTCACGCACCTACTAAATCCTCCATCCGGACACGTATACACACACTCATTCTTCAATACACCTTTGCATATATATAAAACATATTTAAACTTTAAACAAACACACAGTCACTGGATTATGTCATCAGTGATGTCATTTGAGATGTCATCAGTGATGTCACTGACCATTTCATGAATGATGGAATATGTGACGTCATCAGCAGTGCATTGAGTGGCATGAGTTATAGTTAGCTGAGCTAACTATAGCGGCAGAATTTCTCTGGTTTTGTATGAGTGAAAGGTCCAACTAACTATAACGTCCCTGAAACCTATGTTTTTTTCAGTGAATAGATAAATATATATCCACCACCTCGCCGCTTTCTAAGGTCCAGTAAGCACTAGCCACACCGATCCAAGGTAGCACAATTCAATTTATTTTCCGGGCAAAAAATATATATGACACCAAACCTCCTCCATTCAGGAAAAGATCAGAAGACACAGCGGGGTTTCCTTTGGTCGTTTATTAGAAACTGGACGGCATGACCAGTTTTGGCTGTGCGCCTTTTTCAAATGCCACAGTTCAGTGCTGAGAGTCCTGATAGGTGTGTTTACATAGACTCCTCCTTACCACAATAGTAAAGGGCACACCTGCATCTCGTTTGCCTGCACGGCGTTGTTACAGTCAAATGTCAGAACTGCAGGTCCAAGAATGAAGCATACTGGTAGGTATTACGATGGAGGGGGATAGGCTCAGCAAGCTTGCGGGGAATAAATAACCTTGGGTCTCGTACTTCCAGCCTACCCATCCAGCCGAACCAAGGCTGGAGACATGAGGACAGTGCCTGTGCCTCTCCAAGAAGTCTTGGACCGCCTTCTGACAGCAGCAACTCGATTCTGCATCCGGGTGGCGGGTCGCGAACATCCGATCCCTCGGAAAATAAACAAAGTCAATTGCTCATGTAGTCACGACCCAAAACGTATGGGTCCTCTGTTGCACACCACGAGCAGCGCGCCACATATGACACCAAACCTCCTCCATTCAGGTATTACGATGCAGGGCGATAGGCTCAGCAAACTTGCGGGGAATAAACGACCTTGGATCCCCTACTTCCAGCCTACCCATCCAGCCGAACCAAGGCTGGAGACATGATATATAGCGAGAGATATATCTTTAGGCGTCCCGTTATACCAACAACTCGCACAGCGGCACCATTCAAGAAGGACAATGTCCAGTGCAAGTTTTCTCTTCAATTGTATTTTCCTATAAATTCATGTGCAAGTCTAATGCACAATATTCTGCGTCATAGTTTTACTTAGACTAATGCGTTTTGGCTGACGCCTTCTACTGGTTCTCATCAGGTTCTGCTCTGTGAACAGTTTTATTCTATATCCTTTCTCTATGTCTTTGACACTCAAGCTACTACTGCAACACTTTCCATAAACCTTGACGGAAGTATCCTTCCACCATGTTGGTATTCACCAAGTCGCATGTTTCTATTGCATTATTATAGTGTCTATTGTTTCAAAAATGGTAGTCTGTATTTTAGAGTTGGTGTATCATAGGTTATATTCAGGTGTGAGTAGGTGCATCAGATTTTCACGTGGATGATTTCACCAGTGATGTCATCAGCGATGTTATTTGAGATGTCATCAGTGATGTCATCAGTGATGTCACTGACCATGTCATGAATGATGTAATATGTGACGTCATCAGCAATACATTGCGGTGGCGCGAGTTATAGTTAGCTGAACTAACTATAACGCCGGAATTTCTATGGTTTTGTACGAGTGAAATGTCCAACTAACTATAACGTTCCTGAAACCTATGTTTTTTTCAGTGAATTTCTGTTTTTTTAAAGTGCTAATTTCTAACTATAACATGCCTTAAACCTATGTTTTTTCCAGTGAATATATATATATATATTTATATATATATATATTTTTTTTTCACAATTTCTTCCCACACGGGAAAGAGGTTGAACCGCACTCGAAACTTTTGATTTGCATATTTGTTCAATAGTAAAACAACATGAGACGCAGTCCTGACACGTTTCGTTCCTGCCTGGAACTTTTTCAAAGGTAAGCCAGCACCTCAACACGCCAATTTTCTCCTCAGGTTGATGTCCTCATTTCAAATGCACATCCTCTGGTGGAAAGCTTTTCTAGTTGCATTGTGGGGTCTGTGGTCCAATTGGCAGTGTATAATTTCTTCCCTCTGGTGGGCGGTGCTTGTTCATGCTGTTACGAGTAACATACTGCATTTTAAATTATTTATTTGTTTCAGCAATCAGTTTCCCCGTGTCAAGTCCACTTTTCAAGAATGACTCAGGTCCAATTCCAAAGACGGTCTTCGGCGGCACCACATTTCCCTTTACGTTTTCACGGGCTACTGAGTTGGTTCAGGGTCGGGAAATGATGGCGCTCTTGTGGGGGTGCGTCGCTCTTCGGCGGAACCAAGCCGATGATATATTCACAATTTCTTCCCACACGGGAAAGAGGTTGAGCCGCACTCGAAACTTTTGATTTGCATATTTATTCAATGATATATATATATATATATATTCACTGAAAAAACCATAGGTTTCACACATGTTATAGTTAGCTGGACATTTTACTGATAAAAAACCAATGAAATTCCCCCGTTATAGTTACTGTAGGCAACTATAACTCACGCGACCGCAATCCTCTGCTGATGCTAATACTGTATTTAGACACTTATTTGCCCATATCTTCTTCCATTAAATTTTAGCTATACATATAATACAAATATTTTTTTTTCATAAAGACACATATGTCATCAGCAGAGGATTACGGTCGCGTGAGTTATAGTTGCCTACAGTAACTATAACGGGGGAATTTCATTGGTTTTTTATCAGTAAAATGTCCAGCTAACTATAACATGTGTGAAACCTATGGTTTTTTCAGTGAATTAGCAAGGTTTTTTAAATGCTATTTCCTAACTATAACGTGTGTGAAACCTATGGTTTTTTCAGTGAATTTGTACAGTTTTTTAAATGCTAAGTTACTTTACGCCATTTGTGGCGTGCGCGCCCACTTAACGCAGTTCGTTCCGTGCACGGTTTTTATCAACTTTAATAAGCCCTGTACATTTGGTGGCCTTCGGCCACCAAAAGCACAGGGGGTGAGGTCAATGTGGATAGTGTTTTTTTTATTTCGATTTTATAATTTCATGTTGCCAAAATTACGTTTTTTTTCTCTATTAATAAGCCCTGCACATTTGGTGGCCTGCGGCCACCAAAAGCACAGGGGGTGGGGTAAGTGTGGATAGTGTTTTTTTTATTTTTATTTTTTTACCGTAAGCGTACGGTAAGCTTACGGTAAGCGTACGGTAAGCGTACGGTAAGCGTACGGTAAGCGTACCCCGCGAAATTGCCGAAAAAAAAATAAAACCGTTTTTGCTCTTGGGGGATGTTTGGGGACTCCCTCAACATGACTATGTGGGAGGGAGTTGTCAAAACAGCCCCGTAACATGTTTTTGGCCATCATGTTTGATAAACAACACTCAGTGCGAGAGACAAAATGGCGGACGCCGCTTCCTGGTTTCGGCCGATTCGAATGTTTACTAAGATCTAAGAGCCAATCAGAATCGCGCTCGCGCACGCCACCGTAAGCTTACGGTAAGCGTACGGTAAGCGTACGGTAAGCGTACCGTAAGCGGGCTCAGATATATATATTGATTTAAAGGCTATTTTCTCAGAATCTACTGAACAGATTTACACCAAACCTACAAAAGGCACTTCCTTGACCTAGGGACTACCTCTCTGCCAAATTTCTAGTAATTCTGTTCAGCCGTTCGGGCTGTAGCTCGTTCTAAAGGTCCTATGGAAAAATGCATGGGAAAAACGCGTTTTGGGACCCCCCTTTTATCTCAGCCCCCGCTTGACGAATCCCCCCGAGACTTTCAGGGTAGGAATGGAGCGTAGCGCCCCACCTATTTTGAGAAATTCGCGAGGATTCGTCGACCGGCGCCAAAGTTATTCAAAATAGAATGTTGAGGTTTTCCTATGGAAACGTGGTCCTAACTATAACTACCTACTGGCGACCGCCAGTAGGTAATATATATATATATATATATTTTCCTATTATTCCCTTAGGGAGCAGTTGGGTGGGCGACTTGTGATTTTACCATTACATACTAAACAATGATTTTATTACATTCTGATATTGAGGATTGTTTTTATGGTTATATTTATGGAAATTGTGTATTATTACTAAACTTTGATATAGAATTTTATACTTATGTGTTTTTTTTATGTATTTATATATTTATACATGATTTTATCTTGGGTATTTTGATGCCAGAAATGTTTTTATAAATTTATGGGTTAATCTATTTATTTATATATTTATCTTTGATTGGTGAAATACAATCTGCTCATTTGAACGTGGCTCAATATGCATAATTACAATCATTTATGAGACATTATATCTGAATGATTGTATTGCCTTAGTTTGAGGTTCTGTATAGATATTTATATCTGTCTAAATGAGGCATAAGGATGTCTAAATTGTTAGGATAAATCAGACAGTAAAAGGACAATCTGTAAAGAAGGAAAAAACATGTTGAAATTAAAGTTTTATTTTATAAAAAAAGCTGTTGAACAAACAGTGCCCAACCCCTTTAAAAGTGCAACACTACTGGTGGTTCAGCGTCATGTGATCAAGTCCCCATGCAGGGATGAAACGCGTAATGGCTGCTGTGTTGTTGATTTAACCTACAGGACAATAAAACCTATCGGTATTTGAAGGATTGTGGTCCGTGCTCTTTTTGCCGTGGCTGGTGGAAGAATCGCGGAGTGGAAGAGTGCTTGACGATATATATATATATCTGCAACCAGTTGGTCTGCTGGACCTAATGGTTTATTGCTTTTAGCTGCTGCCTAGAAAAATGCAAAAACTGTGTTACTGTGATAAAAACTTTTCTTTTACAATTCTGCTTGTTGCCAGACACTTTAAGGAACACCGCAACTCAAGGAGTCAGGAATTAAAATACTTCCTTATAGACTCTGTTCCTTCAAGCAGAAGAGGGGGCAACAGGGAAGCAAAGCTACGCAAGTTAGAAACCAGATATATCCTGGAAATGGATTCAAAACATCCAGGGGGGCTCAACATTACTGATGATTTATAGACCTGCCTCTAGGAAGTTATATGTACCAACTAGCACCAGCAATCACGAATGCAACAGGGTTTTAAGTTTTATATTGGATGTTTTATGATATATATATTTATATGTTTATGTATCTATATATTTATAATTTAATATTTATACATATGTGACGTTTCTATTGCATATTCAGAGCAGCTGCTAACAATATACTTCACTCCATTTGAGCAAAAAAATATTATTTAGAGATACGAGGTTTCATCAAGACAAATAATGATATCTAAGTAACGAGAAATATTGAAACAGGGATCCTATGGTATTCAAACCAAGACTTATGGCAGCAAGAATGGTTAGTTAACCCAAAATCCATCGAGACATAAGTCAATAACATATTATGACTTTGATAATATGAGCAGACACAATTAATAGGCGGATTGTAGTACAAGAGAGACAATATCTCTTCTTTTGTTTTTAACTATCAGCACAGCAGTTAGCCTTATACTCACTTGCACTAATAACACTTTAATTTTGGTATTACAATAGGGAAGGTAGATCTATAGATCTAATCAACTATTAATACCATGGCACACAAACATTTTGCACATTGCCTAGTTTTGCACATCAGTATTTTAAATAAGATACCCAACTGATTATCATGTTGAGGCCAATAACCAGAAAACGTAATGTATACATATGTTATATGGCAACATGATTTTAAGTCAACAGATTTTAGGGACATTACGAAAAATAGTTTATTTATACATTTATGTATTTATTTATTTATCTGTACTCACTTATTGCAATCATTGACGTAAATTGATATTAGGCAACAAGTACAATTGTGATTGATTTTAGCCAAGTGTATATGAATTTACCATGTAAACTACAAATTAAGTATTTCTTCCCTTGCTATACCGGATTTCGCTTCTGCTCTGCACACGTAAGCACCATGTCATTTTGAAAAAATTTAAAAACTCACCGCTACAATGTCATGTGATCAAGACTCTTTGAGAGTTGGAACGTGTTATGGCAGCATCCTAATAAATCTTTAATAACTTACTTTGTGGTCCTTGTTTTGGAGGAGAATCAGAGCGCCGATGGAGAGCGTGACATAAATGTGTGTGTGTGTATATCTATATATATATCTATATATATATATATATATATAAAATATTTTTTTTACTTTGTTCTTACGGGGTTTTACTGGGTTGTTCCTAGTTTTACTCGGTTTTTTGGAGGGTTTTAACCCCATATATCATATGTACTGTATAAATAGGAAGGCTGCTATTCATTTAAAATCTGATGATGTATTGCCATTTGGTTACTGCGCATTTGCACTTTAGTCAAAACAGGTAGACGTTCCTGTAATATCAGCTGCTAATCAGTGTTTATTTAATGTATATTTGGTTTACTATTGAGCACCCTACTCCCAAGCAGCAGGTTATCGTGCACTCACACTTTATTCTACTTATGTAAGGGCATTCAGCAGGCGGCTGTTTTATACATTTTATTACAACTTAAATGAATCAATGTTTACATTTGCACATCTATTACACTTTTTTCTTGCACTTGCACTTTATCTTTACAGTGCTTCATTGATTTTAACGATAGCATGTTTTTACTTTGAGGTGGAATGTGCATATATTTGACTATTGCATCATGTATAGAAGAACATTATGATATGGTCACTATGGCAATATGTTCTTAATTCTATAATCATGTCAATTAGATCATATTATTGCACTATAAAGAGTATTTTCTCTTAATATTATTAATTAAGAGAAGTCTTAAGCTCCTATTGTTGTATCACGAGCAAGAAGAGCCCTCTAAGTATGTTGCCCATGTCTATTGTTAAAGGGTGTCTTTGAACAGGGATGTAATTGGTTGAATCACTATTTAATGTTGTGCATTGGTCCAGCGTGTCATGTGATCAAGACCGCGGTAACACGGTCGAAACGCGTCAGGCTGGGCACTTGCTTCTACTTTTTGATGCATAGATTTGTGCAATAAAATCACTTTATCAAAACTCCACGTTGTGGTTGGCACCTTTGTTAGAGCTGAGGATTCGACGAAAAACGACTGTGGTTTTAATATATATATATATATATATATATCTATATTACCTACTGGCAGTCGCCAGTAGGTAGTTATAGTTAGGACCTATTTTCCATAGGAAATCAGCAACATTCTATTTGGAATAACGTTGGCGCCGATTGACGAATTTTCGCGAAATTTCCCATACTTTTGGCCAGCTCCGGTCCGCTCTTATCCTGAAAATTTCACGGTGATTTGTCAAGCGAGGGCCGAGAAAAATGGGGGGTCCCAAAACGCGTTTTCTCCATGCATTTTCCCATAGGACCTGTTGACGCAGCTACAGCCCGAACTGCTGAACGGAATTACACCAAATTTGGCAAAGAGGTAGTCCTCAGTTCAGACTCATGCCTTTTGCTTAAATGGTGTAAATCCGTTCAGTAGTTCCTGAGAAAATTAGAGCTAAAAAGATAGATATATCTGGGCGGAGCCTAACCACACATCTCATCGTGAGATCTGATTGGTTGTCAGTACTTCATCCAAGAAGTGTTGGCAGCCATCTTGGGACCAATATACATGATAGCACCTCATTAAAAAGCATTGCAGTTAATAGAAGGTTTTAAGACTTTAGTTACATTATAAATCATTTGTTGATGGTACTCATTTTAGGAATTGTGGTGTGTTCTAGGTGATTTTACCATGTGAAAAAGCCTTCTGATGTGATATCATGAATCATCTTTGAGAGAAAACTATTTTCTCATGCTTTTCCCACAGAGGTTTGGAAGGTGATCTATAAGCTAAACTGAGAGCATATTTTCTGTAAATTCACATTATCTTTCTCAGTCATGTGAGAATGAAGTCTGACATTCTCAGTAAAACATGTACATCCAACAAGGGCAGAGACTGTCAGTTGATTCCTTTGTGTTCTACTGCAGCTTCCCAGAGTGTTCTAAAGAACAACTAGAGCGCTACAAGTCCTACTTATGACAAACGTATTGCACACCTGAAGCCATCTTGATTGGAATAAAGTGGTAACACTTAAAACAATTTACAAAGGAACAAAATGAGGGGGTTCATTTTGCCATAGAAGTTATGATTAGTGCTGCAGAAAGAAAAATTAGGGCAAATTTTGACTTCTCAAATCCTCTTCTATTTCGTAAAAAAATTCTGACATGCAGACTGAAACATGCACTTTGAATACCAGCAGCAGACTTCCCTGGTGAGCAGTAGCTTTACTACAGTGATCTAATGAGCAACTAGAGTGCTAACATTCAGAATTTATGGAAAATGTGTGACACATCTGAATGCCTTCTTGATGGAACCAAAGTAAAAAACTGAAAGTATTTCCTACTGAGAAGACTGCAATAAATGAGGAAATTAGGAAACTTCATAACAAATAAATCTCCCAAGATGGCCACCAGAGACAAAAGAGCCCAAATGTAGCCCAAATATCACCCATATGTAGCCGAAGTATAGCCCAATGACAGAATGTCGCAGAGTGTTCTTAAGAACAACTAAAGCGCTTACTGTCTTACTTATGACAAAAGTATGGCACACCTGAAGCCATCTTGATTGGAATAAACTGGTAACACTTAAAACATTTAATTTAAAAAGGAACACAATGAGGGGGTTCATTTTGCCATAGAAATTATGATTAGTGCTGAAGAAAGAAAAATTAGGGCACATTTTGAGTGACTTCTCAAATCCTCTTCTATTTCATTAAAAAATTCTGACATGCAGACTGAAACATGCACTTTTAATACCAGCAGCAGACTTCTGTGGTGAGCAGTAGCTTCACTACAGTGATCTAATGAGCAACTAGAGTGCTAACATTCAGAATTTATGGCAAATGTGTGACATATCTAAATACCTTCTTGATGGAATCAAAGTAAAAAACTGAAAGCATTTCCTACTGAGGAGACTGTAGTAAATGAGGAAATTAGGAAACTTCATAACAAATAAATCTCCCAAGATGGCCACCAGAGACAAAAGATCCCAAATGTAGCCCAAATATCACCCAGATGTAGCCCAATGACAGAAGTGTGCAAAACACTTATCTTTTGTGTTTTTGCAGTTTTATATAGTGCAGACTTGTCAGGTATTGGAGTGCTTTACATGAGCATTGGTTACATCACACAAGAACAAATTCATTTTGGTTGTAGACATGGGGAGATTAAGTGATTTGACCAGAATCACAGAATGTCGAGCTGAAGCAGAAACTCTAACCTGGTTCCCCAGTTGCAAAGTCTGCAGCTCTGGAAGTAACACCACATCCTCTCCCCTAAGTGCAACATTTAATCAAGTGGTCAACTGCATAAAAAAACATAAAGATAACAAATAATTTAAAAGTGCTTTGTTGCTATTTGAAAACTCAGAAAATATGTCCTCATTTTAGTTTTTTACAGCACTAACCATAATTTTGATGCAAAAAAGACCCTCTCATATATGTAATTTCTAAAGGAAATGCTCTAGGTATTACAGTTTTGATTACATCAAGATGACGTCAGGCGTTCCACACTTTTGTAATAAATATAGAATGTTAGCAATCTAGTTGTTCATTAGGATACTGTTGAGAGGCAGAGGCCAGGGCACGGACTCTGAAAATTGAAGGCAGGTAGGAGGGTGCAGAGGCAACAATTTGATCACACTGGGCAGGCAGGAAGGGCCGTGGCAGCACAACAAACTATGGAGGGCAGTAGAAAGGGGGGCAAGGGCAACAAACCAACAATACAGGACTGGCAAGAGAGGCTGTGGCAATATATTAGACCATTGTGGGCAGAAGGAAGAGGCAGTGGTAGTACAACCATACATGTCAACAGACCTGATTCAGCCAGGAAACGTCCAATGTTTTTAAGCTCAAATGGGCTTTATTTGATCTGTCTCCTGTTTACAATCTCCTCTTTTTTCAATGTAACTCAAAGGGGAAAATCAATACCCCAGTTTTTTTTCAAAATCTCCCTCTTACCAAGTTCAAAATGTTCACAAGTATGGTACATTGGATCATGGAAGGCAAAAGGAATTGGGGTAGGGACATAGACTTGAATAAGAGAAGACAGGAGGGACATGGAGAGGTGCACCAAACTGACCCTGCAGGGCAGGCATCAGGGTTTGCAGCAGCACAATAAACCACACAGAGCATGCGGGACGGGAGCGCAGCACAACAATCCATAGAAAGCAATAGGGAGGGGACAGGACCATGCACATGGACAACAGAGAACAGAGGGGAAAGAGGCAATGGTAGCTAGCTGACCATAATGGACAGACAGGAGAGAAAGCTGCAGCATAACAGACCATAAAGGGCAGGAGGGACGGATCAGGGGCATTACAATGGAACAGACAATCCAGGAAGGAGGGAATAGGGGTCTGCACATGGAAAGAGAGGGCTGGGGGCAAGGGGGCAGGGCAGGAGCAGCAAGATGACCATGGAGGTCAGGCAGGATGGGCACTAGAAGCAAGACACACCATGGAGAGCAACAGTAAGACTATGATGGCATACACACAGACCATGGAGGGAAGGTGGGAGGGGGTTACTGACCATGTCATGAGTGATGTAATATGTGACGTCATCAGCAGTGCATTGCGGGCGTGCGAGTTATAGTTAGCTGAACTAACTATAACGGGGGAATTTCAATGGTTTTGTATGAGTGAAAAGTCCAGCTAACTATAACGCCCCTGAAACCTATGGTTTCTTCAGTGAATTTCTAAGGTTTTTTAAATGCTAATTCCTAACTATAACAATCCTGAAACCTTTGGTTTTTTCAGTGAATATATATATATATATATATATATATATATATATATATATATATATATATATATATATATATATATATATATATATATATATATATATATATATATATATATATATATATATATATATATATATATATATATATATATATATATATATATACACACACACAAAAATCCAGCTCCCACAGAAACTCCATGGAAGAAGGCACGGACTCGAGGAGTTAGAAGAATCAGCATTAATTTATTCTGCCAGGTCACCCTCAATCCAAGAGGTAAGGAGAGACGCGTTTCGGATTTCAAAAATCCTTTGTCAATCTAGTTTGGTGCCAAAATACATGCACAATAAATAGCCCTTCCCATTAGACCATAAATAGACATAGAAAACATACTCTCGTGTATGCGATCTGCGTGTGACCCAGAATGTACATTACATCATTTACAGCTGGTTGCAGGCTGGTATTGGCTGGTTCTGGTATATATATATATATATATATATATATCTGCTGGACCTAATGATTTATTGCTTTTAGCTGCTACCTAGCAAAAAATTCAAAAACTGTGTTATAAATGTTTCTTTTACAATTCTGTTTGTTTCAAAAAGGAAAGGCGGGGAGGTAGTGATCTTAGAACGGCAAAACTTTTGTTGGTGTCATTTTTACAAAGTAAATATGCTTTTTTGCATAGCACTTTATTAAAAAACAAAAAATGTTTGCTACATTTTGTCTATTTTCTCACCCCCCATCCTCCCAGGGTAAACCACACACCGTGGGTACCACAGAATCCCCAGCATGGGGGAAAAAGGTTGCAATTTTGACCGGGAGGCCTTTAGTGGAGAAATAAAATATGGGGAAGGTAGAAGGGCCCTGGACAAAGACCAAATGTGGGCCTGCTAAAAACGTCCTGTTGAGTGTCCCTCATTGTGTTAACAGGTGTAATTTCTCTAGTGACTTGTTTTATCTGACTTGATGTCTGTGCAAAACTGAATTTTCAGTTTTTTTCAAAATGACTTAACGTATGAACTTAAGCAACATGTTACAAAATTACTGCTGAAAGCATTTCCTGACTATAATTAACGTGTGTACTGGAACAGGAGGAAGGATTCAGCAGCTGTACCGGATCTGTACTAGCCAGAACGACAGTTTAAGATAATTCAAAAATGTTTTTGTGTCTCATTTCCTGGTGTGCGGCTGCCTCTGTAAGTAGCAAGCGAGAAATGGTGTTAACACCAAGCACATTTTAGTCTTCTCTGTGTATTGAAAATGGATCTTCACTGTAAATGGACCCGAAACAATGGAGAAAACGGTCCCTTGGTGCAACAAGAATTTACAAAAATTGTTGCTTATTGGAAGGGCAGTAGCTTTAGAGCGAGAGCAGCTCGAACTTCACTTCTTTCTGGGTTCTTCAGAGTCTTCTAGTTTCGAAGAAGGTGTTGGGAGCTTGATAAATGATAGGGCCAAATATACAAAGCAGTTTTTCGATCCCAATTGTGCTGAATCGGAGTTTGCTAGAGAAAAACTGCTTTTAGCAATGTACTAAACTCGTTTTAGGAGTTAATAACTTTTTGCCGAATCATAAAATGAGTTTAGAAATAAAAACTCAGATTGGAAGGGGTATGTTGTAAGTGTCCATTATAGATAGTGATTCCATTACAAGATGGAGGAAACCATTATGCATTATTCCTTTAATGCAAACTCCACACAGCCACTTTGAAGTATTACATCACAAACTAAATTGTTCTATAACAGAATACAGCTAGACCATGAGTTGCCATCCTGCCCCCGTATATGCAGTGAAGGGGGAATGGTTATCCATGAACCAACTTGCTAGTCTGTAAGCAGGGTCATTTATAAGGCCATAAATCTAATCCTTAACAACCAGTAAATGGGGTGCTCTGTAGTGTGATAGCAAATCAACCAACTCTAGTCCTTCGTCATATGTTGAGTTTCAGCATTTGCTAAATACCACCTGTTGGAGCCCTCTCCCCATATAAAAGCAGTAAAGGCAGATGTAAATAATGGTAAGGTTGCTTTGTATATGTAGTATAGGAGATTTTGTACTGTTTGGAGTAGCCTGGGAGAGTCAACATTTTCAGTAGTGCAAAAAGAATAAATGATGGACAGAATGATGAACAATGTCAAACAATCACCTCCAGTACAGAGATCTGGGCCCAAATTCAAGGTTTTTTTGCTCACCACGCCATTCCAGTTTGAACACAGCCATATGCAATTCAGTCTTGACCCTGCACCCTATTGGAACAGTCCAGCCCGCACTGCCAGGCCAGGTCCTCCCGGACCGAAAACAACCATCCTAGAACCCGTTTTGGGGTATCCCCCCTCATCAGCCAGGCTAGGTTGACTCTGGTGGCCTGGTGCGCCTGGGAACCACGTCTGGGCAAAACCGTCCCACTTATGGCGACAAATGCAAAAAGAACAAATGATAGACGGAATGCTGAACAACATCAAACATTCACCCCCAGTACAGAGATCTGGGCCTAAATCCATCATTGTTTTGCTCACCACACCATTCCAGTTTGGATCCAGCCATATGCAAATCAGTCTTGACCCTGCTCCCCATGGGAACAGTCCAGCCCTAACGGCCAGGCCAGGTCCTCCCTGGCACGGAAACAAGAATCCTAGGACCAGTTTCTCCTTGTTCGCTGTGCCACTGGTTTCAAGCTAGCCTGGCTGATGAGGGGTGAGGCCATTATGAGCCTTGTCCAGGGCCAATGCACTAATACTACTTGTTACTTAACCTACAAGATCATACAAATGGAATGGTACCAAAAAGATGAAATATCAGTGCTATTATAGTGACTTGTTTCTGTAACTTTTCAGATCCATCTGACAAAGCCTACTTCTTTTACCTGATTGTTTCTTAATGTAATTGAATAAAGAATTCTCTCTTCCACTTCATGACTGCTGGACTGTTTTATGAGTGTTGCTTGCCTCCTTATGTGCACATTGCCACAAAACCCAGAGCATTGAACCTAGAGCACTGACGCGAATGCACAGCATTGTGTAGGAGAACACATAGTGCCGCTTGTTAAATGATAATTAGGCCTGGATCTCTGTACTGGAGGGAATGTTTGACATTGGTCAACGTTCCGTCCATTAATTGTTCTTTTTGCATTTTTTGCCCTAAGTGGGACGTGTATGCCTAAACGTGGGTCCCGTGCTCTCCATGTCACTGGTCTCTAGCTAGCTTGGCTGATGAGGGGTTGTACTCTCAAACCGGTCCCAAAATGCTTTTTTGCCGTTCCAGCGTGGACCTGGCCTGGCAATTCAGGCTGGACTGTTCCCATGAGGAGCAGGGTCAACACTGATTTGCATATGGCTGGGCCCAAACTGGGGTGGCATGTTGAGCAAAAGAACGATAGATTTAACTCATATCTCTTGACTGGGGTGAGCATTTGAAAAGTTTCTGCACTCCGTCTGTCATCTTGTGTTTGCTATGTTCGCCCTAAGTGGCCATGGGTATGCCCAGACATGGGTCCTGTGCTCTCCATGTCACTGGATTCTAGCTAGCCTGGCTGATGAGGGGTTGTACTCTGAAACCGGTCTCAGAATGCTTGTTTCTGGTCCAGTAAGGACCTGGCCTGGCAGTTCGGGCTCAACTGTTCCCATGAGGAGCAGGGCCAAGAGTAATTTGCATATGGCTGGAACCAAACTGGGGTGGCATGTTGAGCAAAATAACGATGGATTTAACACAGATCTCTTGATTGGGCAAGAGTGTTCGGCAAGTTACAGCACTACGTCCATCATCTTGTTGTTTTTTGTTTTTCAATATTACGACACTCCCCAGTAGGGAAAATGACTTTGAAGACCACTGTTCAAGGTCGTTTCCCGATGCCGCAAACCAAGAGGTAAGATTATCAGTTTCGGTCTGTGCTGCCTTAGCCTGGATGTGAATACCTAAATAGCCGAAGCCCACGGTCGCCACAATCGTGCCTGAACGATGCGCCCACTCCACAGTTCACCGCAGTGGCCCTATGGTAAATAGTTTCCTTTTACATCAATTATCCCGAGCCTCAAGTGGTGCCCGAAAGTATCAAGGATATCCATTGTGATCGGTCCGGGGTGCATGGGTCTCTGCCAAGGTATATTAATAAGTTGTCCGCTTACAGGGATACCCTGTCTTCATAAGTATTAGTCTGTTTGAAGGCCCATATACGGCTTGTGCAGAGAATGTGCGGTAGGGGCTTTATAAAGGTGCTGATATAGATCCTCCAATTCTTACCGAATAGTGTGGTTTATCATATAGCAAGTAGTGCGGGCCACATCCCAGATGTTCGAGCAGTGAGAACAAAAAGGTCTATGACATTTTCAATAAGACCTTATCGAAATCTGTGTAGCATCACAGCCAGTAGATGCCAAATATTATATTATGTTTGGTAGATCTGTGTGGCATACAGCTGCTAGGGTCTTTATGAAGAAGGTCAGTAACGACTGTGGAGAGCCACGTCACAAGTACTTTGGCCAAAATGTTTGTTTTGCAGTTGATAAATGATATGAGCCTATCTGATGAACAGAGATGTTTGCTTGGCGATCTACGTTAAGGATAGTGACAATATTGGAGCTCTAGTAGGGATTTTGTATTGATATTGGATTGGAAGAGAAACAACTCTAGGCCTGTGATTTTTCTTATGGATAGTTGAGAGATAGCAGAAGCGATCTCATCAACAGTGATAGGCTAGTCAAGTGTGCATTGCTATATGTGTCAATTTCTGCCATTAGACAAGCCTGTGTTTTCGCATAAGGCAAGACATAATAGGCCGCAAATGCATGTGCCATCCCCTCAGGGATTGTAGGTGTGATGTCTCCAGCTACTTCCTCAATCCGTCTCGTTTTCCTCAGCCAGTTAAATAGTTTGACTGTTTCGTTGTCTAGTTCATAGAGTCGGCGCTGGGACAACTGCCAGAGTTTCCTGGCCTCATTAGATTGAAGTAGCTTGTGTAATTGCATGGCATGTTTCTTGTATACCTGATTGTTTGGCCTGTCTGAGGATGGCTTCCCTCTTAATTTTGTTGAGCAGTCGTATAACGTTCCATGTAAGGCAGCGGAGCAAGGTCTTAGTGTTTTGGAAGGTCATAATTGGAGGTTCGATCAAAAATCACAGGCGGGCACTGAGTCTTGGTATGGTCAGGTTGAGGAAATAAGATGCTTAAGAGAACACAAAATATGCAACTTTTTCTACGCCACTCCTGATACTTTTAACAGTGAAGTTCCTGTCCTTTATAAACAGGGCTGATGCCACCTTCCCAGATGAGATAAGATCTCCCACTCTGTCTAGAATATCCCAACCAAGCAATGAAAAAACATATTAACTTCTGGAGGATTTAGGGGGACCAAGAATGGAGCGTGCGTTTGTAGGGATTGCTGCATTGGTTGGCTAGAGGGAAGTCACCTGAGGGTGGAACTCCAAGAACTCAGCTTCACTGGCTGCTTGGTGGGCAGGGCTGGACTGGTGTGCTGAATAAGAACAGCCTTTATCCACTGCAAGGGGTTACCCATAGAAACATGGGATAATTTGGGGCAAATGGTGGGGATATCACAGTTTGGGTCTGCTTTATTCTGAAGGCAGTAGAGGAAGTGGTCAGATGTGAGGGGGATGTGAGCGCCGTACAACCAGCATCGGGACTGCCCACTCTGAAGTCCCCAGGGAGTGTCAAAGAAATCCCAGTAGGCTCCTGCTTGATCCCTGCGTGTGCTGCTGCTCTGGGCCTATAAGACTCGACTAAGTTTTCAGCCCACCCCCATCATTCCAAGTCAGCTGCCACCATCTTGTCCACCTCGCTGTATGCCTCTGTCTCTGCCACCTCATTCTGCATCTTCGCCCATCAACAATCAGAGAGACAGGGAATAGTCGGCTACCGCGTCACAAAGGCCGGGCTGGCAGAGATGCCATAAACCGTCGTACTGTGTCAAATGATTTCAAGTGCAGCGCCCGGTGCCTTGTTGGCTGCCTAGTCAAACCCCCGATTGCATGATTTTTGATGTTCTATATGACTGCTTAAGGGAAATCAATGGCAGGGATTTCTGTGGATTTATGGTTGAGTTGCTGCCCCATATAACTTTCAGTGTTGAATGATTTTGCTTTGTAATCATAATGCCCGTTTTCTGAGGGTTTTATTTGATTTTAGTATATTTTTATAAAGGCATTTCCTCTTTTTAGCAGAGAATCTTAACTTGCCTTTAAAATGTTCTTTTGTTAGGCCTAAGTCCTCGATCACCTTATGGAATAAACTACGGCTCTCGCAGTCACAAGCAGGGTTGCAATAGCATGTTTCTCCAGTCTTCAAAACACATAATGGTCAATAACTAGAAGAACATTTCAAACAACTCGACTGTTTGTTAATTTCACTTGCTTGGGCCTGGAAGAGGAGCTGAGTCACATTAAACGTTCTGAAATCAGACACACTGAAGGTAGGGCTGGGTCTCCCCGATCTGGAGGAGTATGATCTGTTAGTCCAACTGAAGGATACTGCTGGATGGTACGGACAATGCTAACTGGGAAAAGCGGCTTCCTGCGGACTCCTTTTGTTCATATGACCTGCCGACATATTTAATGGTAGGTAGGCAACAAGATAAACACTGTATTTGGTGCGACAAGTGGCAAATGTGTGGGAGCTAGCAATAAAGAGTGTTTTGCGCAGACCCCCATTCTCTAGATAGATTCCAGTATGGTGGCTACAGCAGTTCATACAAAACAGCCATGCGGTGTCTGTGGAAGCTTGAAAGGAGGGTGGGTGCAATACACTTGGTGATCTATACCCAGGTGAAAAGTGCATTGCACTTTGAGAGGCACAGGACAACTTCAGGGTAGGCCAGGGTCAATTTTTACAATTTCCCAACACTTGACTAGATTGGTCAGAGATATGTGGACAGATTTCCAAAAACCCGAGGTGTGGCACTTACGCTGGGGGCATTGTTTGAAGGGGGCTCTGTGTGACCATGAAATAGGATAACTCGGAAGTGGAAATGCCTGCTAAGGCAAGATGGGAGGGGGTTCTCGCTGATTTACAGACAGATAGACAATGGCAGAAAGCTTGTGAGATGGTCCATGGTGTGAATAGTAATATTTGATTCAAATTGGCTCACTTCTATGTGCTTCACTGCGCATATTTATCACAGTTGCGCTTATGCTAACTTTACCCTGGAAAATGTGATCGATGTCTCAGATGTGGGGAGGCAAGTGCTGATTGCTTGCATATAATCTGAAACGGTGCCATTATGGCATCGTACTGAACAGACGTGGCCTATCAGGCAATGAGCAGTGACGAGCACTCCCTTGCGGACATCCCTCCGACATTGCCTACCAAGCATTTTCCCTAGCCTAAAAACAACCAACAAGATGCAACATAGATTCACACTCCTGGGATTAGTTTTACCAAAAATGTGGCTAACTATTAAATGCCTGTTGAACAAGGGATCCACCCTTAAGTCTTGGATCCGAAATGTGGAGGAATGCGCCTTAGCTGAGGAGATACACATGAGCGGTTCGAACTGACAACATGATGGGGGATGATTGCTCAACTTGGGATGAACTGTTACAAGAACTAGTAGACCCAGATAACAATACAGCACTAGCAAATCACATAGATGCATGCAATAGGGGAGGCAACATGAAGTTGGGTGGGCTAGACCCATGAACATAACTACTGGTATTGTACCTACACACAACGCTAACAACGGCAGACCACCTGTGTTGCCCCGTGTAGGAGAGTAGGATCTGCTTCTTATAGTTACCCCCACTTTTTGCTGATGTTTCTCTGTTTTTCGACTTTAGTATGGCTGGGGCCCTGCTAACCAGGACCCCAGCCTAGCTGCGTCCTCTCTAAATTGATTACCAGTACTTTAGGTACACTCCAGATTGGATTCTGGGGTACCCTTATAAATCCCTAGCGTATGGTATACTATGTACCCAGGGCATAGGTACCCCAGAGGCCTACCAGGGACTGCAGCATGTATTATGCCACCCCTGGGAAGCCTTCCAAAATGACACAACAGGACTGCTACAGCAGCCTGTGTTAGGTGGTGCATGCACCCCTTACTTAGGTGCACTATATCTCTCTATATCACTGCACATATAAACCTATCAGTCACCCCTATGGTAGGCCTTACCAAGCCTGGAGGCAGGGTGCTGGGTTTTATGTGAGAGGGTGCCAATGCATGAGCAGAGCCCCTCTACAGCCTTCGGAACCTTTATTTGTTTGTGATGCAACCAAAACATATACTCTTAAGTGCATCATAACCAAATGGTAAATGCTAACTTTGGAATGGCTGCATGGAAACATGTCGTGTTTGGTATCAAACACCTTGGAATCATACCCCCACACCAGTAACTGGTGTGGGAGTATGATCCCACCCTTATAGAGTGAGAACCATGACAGCACCTGTATACCCGGTACCAACTAACAGAGCCCTGGCATCACAAAATGGATGCTGCCAGCCACAGACACGAGTCTGCCCTCCTGCTGCTGGACGAAACTCTGGCAGGGGAGACCTGGACAATAGGTTTCCTGTCACAGGGAGGTGTGACCACCTCCCAGACAGGCTTTAGTGTATTGGGGCTGGGTGGGTGCACTCCAAGAGTGCTTTGAAGTCAGCACTGGATGCACATTTGGTGTCCCTGTGCATAGTCGAAGGCGCACCAAAGGCAAGCCCGTCCGCGCCTGACCGCTGCCAAGCGCCAGGACCCCTGCGTCTTTTACTTCATATTTTTGGTAAGCTCCCTCTAGTATCATGTTGTATTATTCCAGCGCGAAGTTGAGATCTCTGAACCCTCTCACTCTGCAAAATCATGAAAGCTCCCCTTTCAAGGTAGAATCCTCTGCTAATTATCGGTCTGCTACTTATAACGGTAAAAAGACGCCTGCACCTATCCCTGATATAATAGACATGTGTCACCGATATAAAGGTAGCTCCCAAATCGCTCACGGCCTTATATCTCAATGCTAGGTCTATATCCAAACACACACTAGAACTTTGGAGCCTCCTCAAGGCCGAAGACCCTGCTATTTGTTTTATAACGGAAACGTGGCTTCACAGCTATGCTTCTTCTGATGTCTCTATAGCATTCCCCCTTCAGTACCATCTGACCAGACTGAACAGGTAAGCTGGTAGAGGTGGAGGTATCGCAGTTGCTACTAAGGCCCCCCTTGAGATCATTGGACTAGAGTCCTGTACCACCACGATGCTCGAGATATTAATTTTTAATATCAGAACTCCCGACTCCGAAACTTGGAGAGGAGCCTTTGTTTACAGACCCCCTGGTCCAAAAGCGAAATTTGTTAATTACTTATTGGAATTGGTAGTGCCACATGTACTAGCCACTGATAATTTTATTTTAATTGGAGATTTTAACTATCATGGCGAGCAACTGTCTGACCCTAACACTAGCCACTTAGTTGGAACAATGGAAACATCAGGATTGGCCCAGATGGTATTAGGCCCTACACATTCAGCAGGTCACACTTTAGACTTAATATTCATGAATTTCTCCAAACTGGCTATTGACTCATCCTCTCCATTATTATGGACTGGTCATCATCTTTTAAAATTCTGTATGCCCATTAATTCCTGTAGGAAACCTGGACTGAATAAAAACCACTTTGATTCGGCCCTGACGTAAATTAACACCAGATGCCTTCTCAGCCCATTTCAAACCACAGCAGATATGCCATTCCGACACTGTGGATGGAACACACCGCAACTATTTTAGAAGACTCCATCATATCCGCATTGGACATGGTTGCCCCTTTAGCCAGGGTTAAAATAAAAAGGAAAGCCTCACCCTGGTTTACGACATCACTAAAAACTGATAAACAAATTTGTAGAACAGCAGAACGTCAGTGGAGGAAAACCAAAACTGACGAAGATCGTAGAAACTACAGACTGTCTCACCTTAATTACATAAAAAACATTAAACTGGCAAAAAGTCGTATTTAACTCAGTGGATAAACAATGCAGCGCACTCAAGCAAGGAACTCTATAAAATATTGAAAGAGTTCACATCTCCTCAGGTTGAGCAGTCTTCTATCCTCCCCACCCAATAATGGTAGATTCAGTATCTTCCTTCTTTGACAATAAAATCAGAACCATTTATTCATCCTTCCCCCAATACGACACAGATTATCATCAGCAAATTAGTAGCATGTCCATGGCACCCCCACTGTCGGAAATAAATGATGTGCCTCTGCTGTTGGAATTTGAACCCCTAACCAACACCGAAGTGTTGGGAGGCCTAACTAAGATTAAATCAGGTTCCCCAGTTGATCCCCTTCCGCCCCGCTCCTGTTCAAAAATTATGCCCCAACTTGCAAATATACTAACTGCAATCTTTAATATGTCATTAGAGCAATCTAAAGTCCCCACCAGATGGAAATATGCCCAAGTCAAGGGAGAAGGACTTGGGAATCTGTTCCTGTGACGGATTTTCCCTCAAAGATACAGTGCACTTTATCTTCTTTTGTAAACACCTGTCTCCCATTCGTAAAAAACATATTATCCCCCTTATCAAGGAGAAAGGTTTTAGGCAAGTTAAACCTGCCCTTTTATATTTACAATTGCTGGGATCTACGTGGGAGATCTTTAATATTGCCAAATTTCTAGCAATCTCAATGAGATTAAGGAAGAAAATTTCTTGGACATAATCATTATTTGGGTAATTCATGAAGTATAACCAGTACCGTGTATGCCTTTTTAACTCATTTGTAGTGTTTAATGCTAAATGTTATTTATATTGTATATATTTATATGCTTTTATGGTTTTTGTTATGAAACCGAATAAAGTAATTTTGACTGACTGACTGCCCAAGTCAAGCCTATCCTTAAAAAACCTTCGGATGACCCTAATCTACCAGCTAACTATTGTCCCATCTCATTGTTACCTTACTGTGGGAAGGTGTTAGAACATCTAGTTAACAAACGCCTCACTGCCCATCTTGAGAACCATGGTCTCCTCGACCCCTCACAATCGGGATTCCGCGCCGCTCATTGCACGGAAACTGCGGTTGTTGAGATCACTGATAACATCAGGCTCGCATTGGATAAAAGAGAATCAGCAATGTTGGTTCTCTTAGACATGTCTGCAGCCTTTGATACCATCTCCCACAGTATCCTGAAACATCGACTGTGGAAGGTGGGAATCAGAGGGAAAGCCCTCGACTGGTTTGAGAACTATTTAGCTGACTGTTCTACCACTGTTCTCGTAGACTCTATAGCCTTGTACAGTCGACCAGTCAGTGTAGGTGTCCCACAGGGCTCCATTCTTAGCCCCATGTTGTTTAATCTTTATTTAACACCTTTTGCTGGTATTATCAGATCATATGGTTTCGAAACAGTGTCGTATGCCGACGACACTCAACTGCTTGTCACCTTCGGTCCTGATTACGCTGACACACAATCTTGTTTCAAAAACGGTATGGTCCAGGTAAACGATTGGAGGGGTAGAAATAAATTACAACTAAATGGTAGCAAGACCAAGATCATCCTGTTTGGCAGAGCAGAGGAATTCTGGGCACAAGACTGGTGGCCCCTGGAATTGGGCCCATGTCCTTCCCCCATAGCAGTACGCAACTTGGAAGTTACCATCGACAGTTCAATGTCCATGAAAACCCATGTCAACCAGGTACTTGATGTCTTCCTACGTGGGTTGCTTTTGCCAAGGCTTGTTGAGTTCAATCCAAGCACCGACACCGCAGCACTCGATATGCTTCGTGGGACAGCTCGAATCCAGCTCCTGGTCACCGTCGACGCCTTCTGGTCCTCGTGGCTGCAGAGTCAAGCTTCACCTCTTCACCTCTTCGCACCTGAAACACCCGACATGGGTGGGCATTCGTCTATCTTGCCCCAGTCACTGGCAAGTGACCCAGACTCTGTCCCCTCTGCTTTCAGGTTCTTCTGATCTTCGATCCAGGCTTGGATTACACTGGACACTTTTCTTCTTCCCGGCAGCAGTACTTTGCAGCAGGTCGCCATTGAAATCAACGACAATTCCCGACACCATTTGACACCTATGCACCCGGCTTCCCTGGGTGAGGTAACTCGAGTACTCCGGTGCTCCCGTGGGTGTTGGCCCTAGTACCCCTTAAGTCTAAAGGGGTTTGATCAAAGTCCTCTCCTAAGTGTCCTAAACCTTTAAAATTCCAACCGCGACTTTCCCATAGAATAGCACGAGGCTCGCGGCTGTGTTCTCACACTGCACACGTCCCCTGTGGGTCTCCTGTGTCACTACCTTAGGTGGTTCCTTGGGATCCCAGCGATTCTACTTGCTCTAGGCACTGTGTCTAGTCAAGTGGTGGTTCTTATACCACTTTCTTAATATATGGTTTGGTCTCCCCCTGGGGCCCATTGTATATTGTGCTATTTACTGTCGTTTAATAGCGGTATGATTGTGTGCCTAGCTCTCTAACTTCATAAAGAGGTTAGTAGAGAGTGTTTAGAAATAAATACATATATTTTATATATACCGTGTGTGGTTCTCCTTTCATTTAATAATTCAAGAGGTTATAATCTGGTAAACCAAGCTGCTTTACACTCCTTCCAGACTTAGCCTGAAGGCTGCTCTTCATAGCTACCACTAGGATAGCTTTCAATAAAGGTTGTCTTTAAACCTATGCATCAGTAAGGGTTGTTTGGACTGGTACAAGGTGCCCACTATAACTAATGGACAGCATATGCCAGGCCAACTTCTCACACCTCTCAATCCAGTCTAATTGAATTTAGTGTCCTGTGCATACGCTTCTCGCGCTTGCTGCCGTTCAGTGCCACTGGAGACCAGAAAACAGGAAATTCTTCGAAAGGAAGGTGCACCAAGAAAAAAGTTCAGTTTCGCAAGATTAAGTCCATCATCTTTATTTATTATTCCATAGTATTGCACACGTTTTTAAAAATCAGCCAATGCTTTTCGTTCCTGGATGCCTAGGAACTTCATCCGGGCTTAAAGTATACTGCAGACCTCAGGATATACTTGACAGATTTCAGGACTCGTGTCTGGAGCTGGGGCAAGATATGGTCCCTGTATACCATCTATAGACGGGATGAATGTAACCCAGTGATATGATGATTGCCCTAGTATGGTACAACAACTAATATTCTAAAGTATTGTGAGTACGATACACTATACTTTAAGCCCTGATGAAGTTCCTAGGCATCCAGGAACGAAATGCGTTGGCAGATTTGAAAAATGTGTGCAATGCTGTGGAATAATAAATGATGATAATGGACTTAATCTTGTGAAATTGAACAACCTTTTTCTTGGTGCACATTCCTTTTGAAGAATTTACTGGTGGTATTGTACGTGTTTAAGCATGATATTAGGGCCTAAAAGGCTCGGTGCGAAAAGTCAGCTTGAGTGCAACTAACAGATAAACGGGACAAAGACAATTCAGAACACAGCCAGTACCCTACCTGTAAGAAATGTATGATTATGAATGTAATGGGTTCTCATGTTGTAAGCGGAGAGCGGGTGCATTTCCACTGTGAAACTTGAGAATGTAATGACAAGCCTATGCCTGTCCTGATTGTACAGTTGTGTACTATATGACATAAAATGTATATTTTTTTTCAAAGTTATTTTATGAGAAATGATCTACTTCCACTCCTGCCAAAGTGAGATATTACAGTGCCCTCAGAATCAGCTGAACACTGAATTTGGATGTGTGCAGCAGGAGCCTGGTATGACCAAATATCCTGTGTAGCGGGACCTGGCAGCAGTATGTAGTGACCCTTATCCCTAGTTCATGTGCTGCTAACTCCTGTTGCACTGATTTTGTCTGTGCACAGCAGGTTATGGGTGGAGGCCTGAACCTTTGTCCATGCTTTGCACCCAGGGCCTGTATTCTGTAACCCATGACATTGCACAATAGGATCTGGGAGGAAAGTGTGGCTTTCAGCCTCCTCCAGCACCTGCCTGTTCCATGTACATTGCTTTTGGCCCTCATTTTTCACAGTAGGGTATGATGTCCATACCCCGTGCCCATTCACCCACACTGGGGTATACGGCTCCAGTCTGTTGACAAGCTATATCTCGCTTGCCAACTAGGAGACCCATCAACACAAATCATTGAGCTCCAATAGTATCTGCTCCCTTTCGTTCAATCCCTAATAATGTGTGGGTCTGGTCCAGGTTCTAGTGATACCCCACCACGTCTCCCAGCTTGAGGTAAATCGCAAAACCAGTAGCGAGCAATTTTGGGGCACTTTCAAATCAGGTAACGCTCGTCCATGAACACAGAGTAGGCAAGATAAGTCCCTTTGTCTACCCATATGTGAAAAGTTAGTAGGATCTTTGTAGGTGTGGTGGAAGTATTTGAATTGAATCAATCTTAATTCTTGGGTTACCTGTGGACATCCTCAGCACTGCAGAGGTAGTACAGAGAACATAAACTGGTAGTCCAAAGCATTGTAGGGGTTAAGAAAGCCCTCATGATTTATTTGTTTAGACTTTTGATGACTCTTGACAGTTGGTCCTGGTAAAGATTAATTTGTTCAGTTAAAGACAGATAAGGTGACATGTAAGGCTTACGGAAAAGTCCAAAATCTCAGGGTTCCTCATTTGTTTTGGTTGTTTATCTGTTATTGCGATAGTCATTGGTATTTAATCAAAATTAAACCTCTAAATACTTTAGATTTTTTATTTTTCAAGCTAGAGGTTACCTCAGGTATGACTTTGTTGTGGCGTTCAAATGTTCATAACAGCGCCACATTTTGAGCCTTCATTTTCAGCACTTCTATCACTTTGAAGCTGTATTCAAGTGTGTTGGACCTGGCCATTTTTGCAAGGGTATTTCTAAACCTTTTACCTTCCTCCACCAATTTTTCTGACTTTTTTGTTGGCTTTAGGACTCTGGTCCTTTTTCACTCCTAACCAGTGCTAAAGTGCATGGGCTCGGTGTCTAAAATGGAATGGCATTTGGTTTCTCCATGATTGTCATATTTGATTTACTTACAAGTCACTAGTACAGTGCACTATATGTGCCCAGGACCTGTAAATTAAATGCTACTAGTGGGTCTGCAGTACTGATTGTGCCACGTTCATGAGTAGACCTTCAAACATGTCTCAGGCCTGGCACTGCAGAGCTTGTGTGTGCACATTAAACTGCCATGTCGGCCTGGCAAGTTCCCCTTCTTGCCAAGCCCAAACCGTTCCTTTTATTACATATAAGGCACCCCTTAGATAGGCCCTAGGTAGCCCCATGGGCAGGGTGCAGTGTATTTAAAAGTTTTACCTGTCCGGGTATTGAAAAACTGCTAAATTCCCTTTTCACTACAGCAAGGCCTATCTTTCCCATAGGTTAGCATTGGCGCTGCCTTGTAACACTTTACAAGTGTAACTTCCAATTAGGAGCAGATGGAAAATTGGAGTTTGGTATCTCTGCAATCACAATGGTGAAACACATCTTTTAGTAAAGTTGGGTTTTAAATTGCAGGTCTGAAAATGCCACTTTTCGAGAGTTGGCATTTTCTTGCTTAACCATTCTCTAGAATATATGCCTGGGTTGGATTACAGCTGCACTTTGCGAATTCACTCTAGACAGTCACACACAAAGGGAGCTGAGGTGTGCCCTGCATATCCTGATGGCCCATCAGCAGGATGATGGGTCTTCCTGAGCTAGAGTGGTTGGAGGAGTTGGCACTTGCACCTGAATAGGGCTGTGCTTGTCCCCTTACAAAGAGCTGCAATACTTCTCTGTAGTGTGTCTAGAGCAATGCCAAGAAGGGCATGGTGTTGTGCACTACAATCACCTTTCTTTGAAGCCTCCCTACTTCAAAGGCTATAATGGGCATAAGTACACAATATACTTTGAACACTTCTGCACTGAGGACATCCTGCAGGAAGAAGAGCTGTTGTGCTGCATGGAGCGACTGCCACTTCGCTGCTTGCTTTGCTGTGTTGGCCAGCTGCTTCTTGTCTGGGAGAGATAGAGGCCTGGACTTTACTCTCTGCTTCCTGCTTCCTAAAGGTTATCCAAGGGCTTGACAGAGCTTGCCTCCTATTGCTGAAGTCTCAGGGACATCAGAGACTTCACCTGCATCTTGCAACCACCACCTGGGATCCTCTGCTGTGAGTCCTGGCCTCCCAAGTGGTGCCAAACTCAGTTCTCGGCACTTGGAGATGAATTCAGGTGCTGTAACCAATAAACATGATGCCGAGTGTTGTTCAGATTTGGTGCCTTTCTGAATAATCGACGCACAACCTCTGCCTACATCAAAGCTGTGGACACCGCTTACCGGGTGTGCAACGCCATGAATCTCTACACTGCGCCACCAACGTCAGTGGTGCCCTGTCCCGACTCCGCCGCATCCTGATTGAGGCCTCGCCTTGGGCCCAGCGGTTCGACGCCGAGGAATCAATGCCCCGCACTTTAGACATCGTCACTGCCTCAACGCCTTCTGTAACTGAGGACTCGCCCTGCAACCGAAACATCACCACCTCTGTGCAACTCATCGTCCTGGAGCTGCAAAATCTTTAACGACCCTGCACCACTTTAAGGAATCGCCGCCTCACCTACTACCATGACTCCTCACCTCCACAGCGTGACGCCTCATTTTGGTTTCCATTATCATGTCCTTCGTTTCTGATGCCACGTCTTTGGTTTTTGACCTCACCAAGGCACTGAGGCGTGGCCAGATTCCCCAGAGGGAGCTATAGACTCTCAAGCACTGCATTTTTAATTTCATCTTTAAAAATTCATATCATGACTTTTGTATGTTGGATTTTGGTTGTTTTGGTCTTGATTTCCTCCGATAAATATTTGCTGTTTTTCTGAACTGTGCCGAGTACTTTTGTGGTGTTTTTACTGTGTGTGTGTGTGTGTGTGTGTACACATTTTTCACACATTTTGTCTTTAGTTTAGCCTGACTGCTCCGTGCCAAGCTACCAGGAGGTGAGCACAAGTAAACTTTTACTGTGTACTACACTTACCGTGACTAGAGTGTGGATCCCTACTTGGTCAAGGTGCATACCTCTACCAACTAGAGACCCCATTTCTAACAAAACGTTAAATTATTTACCGATTAATAAAGAAAATGAGATGGGTTTAGACCATCATGAGCAGGTTGGTTTCACACTTTAAGATTCTTGATCTCTGTCTCATTCAAACCAGGTGGAGTAGATAAAAATTCTTTTTTAGACTTTGGTGTTTGTGATGCACAGTCTGGCTCCTTGAATTCGCTAAGAACCTAATTAGAAAAAGCGATAAGCAAAAACGGATTTCTAGCTATTCGATAATGCTGCAGTATGCCATTAATGGAACCAAGGGTACTGTCTCATGAACTAAATGTATTACTTGGTTTTCTACTCAAAGTTAATTAGATTTAACTTTTTACTATAAGATATACAAATGAGTTCTGAAGCATGTGTATGTAGTCCAGAAGACTACTACTTCAATGCATCAGTTTGGAAGCTGTGTTTCTACCCCCCAATTGTGTCATGTTTTTTTTTTTTTTTTTGATTGACGGTTATTTCAAATTAGTATCAGGGCCCTACTGAACTGGTATGGTGTTATGGTGTCAAATATTCTAGATTTCACTGGACTTGGAAGTCATGCTTGTAGAATTCATAATATATCTTGTAAGTTAACGTGTCCAGAAAAAAGATCTTATTTTAAGATCATGTACGAAAATGGAGAACTACCTGAAAAGGCTCTTAAAGGTTTTTTCGAGTGAGCACACGTCGGGCCTGAGAAGTTAACTCAAAGCGTTTTCGAAAATGTAGCTGTATTATTCAAATATGGTTTGCAGCTTTATAGGATGTGAAATACTACATGCAGAACTGTAAATGCCTGAATATGCGGTTGGTCTAGATAACTTGGCAATTAGCCCTGAGCGTACGTGCTAGAAATGGGTGTTGTCAGGACACGAGTCGGGGGTACACGCGGGTACACGGCGTCCACCCACTATTTTCACAGGGTGGATGCTGTGCCCCCTGCCAAGAAGTTGGGACCCACAGTGTTGAACTTGTCCCAGTGCCATTTTCAGACACATTCAGCAGCTCCTGCACGTTGTCTACTTTTTTTATTCTCAGCAGCAACGTGCAGGCAGTTAGGGGGCTTTTTTTTCACCTCCAGCTGTGCGAAAGATAAAGGCAGAAGTTGAGGGGCCATCAGCCCTCCTTTTGATCGAGTATCGGATGGGAGGCGGCCTTACAGGAGAGGAAACAAAAGCACACAGCTTGTTATCTCTTCACAGATACTTAAGAGATGCATGCTTTTTTATTTTTCAGTCCCTGTATCTAGGTGTACGCTCTGTAAGAATGTCAGATGGAGAGGGCGTGGCTTGAGGCGTCAAGATGGCGGTCGCACTCTAAAAGTGCTCCGGAGCCCTCCGTCATCCGCCTTGAATCCGGCACCCATCGGCATTCATCCGAACCACCTCCCTGCTCGCAGTGGCGTCTCCGTCCGGTGGTGCTCCTTATCTGGTGTTCTGGTGCTGGTTCGCGGTGCCTGTGGCCTCCTGCAGCTCGCGGCCTGTCGCGGCCTGTACACCCGGTGGTGCGGCCTTTGAGCGGCGAGGTCGAGAGGGGCCGGGCGGCGGCTCGCACGGGGGCAGCTCAGCATTGGCTGCTTCTGTGTAGTGGGGAAGCACCCGTCAGAAGTTCCCGCCCAGCTGTGTCTCGCTGCCCCGGACTGAGATCGTCCGGTGCATCGGCCGGTGCTGGGGCGGCGGAGGCAACGTGAACGGCCCCTGGGCAGTGTGGCATCATCACGGGGGCCCGGCTGTCAGCACTGAAGGTAGTGGAGGTGTGGGTTGCGGGCCCCCCCCCACCCCCATGTTCTCCTGTTAGGCCTCCCGCGTGGTCCAGCCGGTCAGGGCCTTGCTGCCCCCGTCTGTGCGACCAGGTGATTGCGGGCGCTGCGGGGTAGTGGCTGACCGCAGCACCTGAAAGGAGTGGCGCCGACTGCCCTGCGGTCCTTGGGAACGGTGGATCCTGCGGCTGGCGGGGCCTTTGGCGGGAACTCGGCCAGCACGTCGGCCGGCGCCTCAACAGAGGAGGATTCGTGTGAGCGGCGGCCCACTGCGGAGTGCAGCTGGGGAGTCGTCTGGCAGACTTGTACGGTGAGTGGGGGGACCAGCTGTCGGTCCAGGCAGCGGCACGGGTGTTGGTGCGTGCCTCCCCCCACCCCGTATCCAATCCCTGTGCCTGGCAAGGCCTGTTGTTTTCCCTGCTATAAAGGGGGCTGGTCCAGGGGCCGGACTGTGGTGGCGGGGCCCGAGGTTGACCCTGGAGAGTAGGCGGCCAGCGCGGGAGGGGCAGAGGTGGCGGCGGTGACGGAGACCTGTGCAACACGGGGGCGGGCGGGCCTCCAGCAGCGGGTCCTGCGGCTGAACTTGCAGTGAGTGGGGGGGCCCGGCTGTCGATTCGGGCAGCAGTGCTGGAGGTTCCCCCGCCCCCCCCGCCTCTTGCTTCGCTCCCCTTGCTCTGTGTCTTTGACTCGAGGGCTGGTTCCAGATCGGAGGGCCTGGGGCGGCGGAGCTGGTAATATAGTCCCACACAGAGGAAGGGGTACTGGGTCAGGCCTCCTACTGCCTGATCGTGTCCCTTGTTGCATCCCCCCATCTCACGGCAGAGGCGGGGGATCGGCTACCTTATCGGGTAGGGACGGGTGGGGCCTCCCCTCGCATTTATTTGCCCGCAGAACTGAGCTCCCTCCTGTACTGGCACTGTTGATTCCGCACCGGCGTGGGCCTGCACAAGGAGCTGTGGTGGTGGTTGGGTCCGTCCAGCGCTGGGCATAATTGGCCATCTTACCGGGTGGCGACAGAGGCTCCCTTGCAGGCAGGCCTTGACGGGTGTCCCCTCCTACCCACTTGATCTTTGGGCATCGCTGGGCCCCTGCTTGCCAGTGCTCCCAGGCGGTGGTTGGCGGACCCCGGCTGTTGTGGGGGTCAGTCCGGGCTTCCCTGTCCAGCGGTGGGTCAGGCCCTAGGAGGGGGGACTTTTCGGCCACTATATCGGGTGGCGCTGGGGAGCTCGGAATCCTCCGGCTGTCTGTGGAACGGGTACCGTCCGGATCGACTGGTCACTCGAGGGACCCCAGGGAAGGCAGCGGAGGTACCCGGGTCCGGACGTGGGTTTGGGGTTACGCCCGCGGGATCCGCCGAGCCGCAGGGCCCCCTAGGGATCCGGGACCCACGTTGTTGGTGCTGTGTCCTTACAGTTGACGGTGTCCACGGATTAATCTCTTCTAACGAGGTCCTCGTGTGGCTCGTGGACATTCCACGCATCTGCATGTCCCTGGACCCCCTCCACCACACCGATCTTTCATCCTCTCCGGGTCTCTTGCGGCCACAGTGACATTGGGACTGGCCCCCAGCCAAGGGGAGGGATAGGGGCCCCAAGCCTACACCGGCCTCCACACAGACCAAAATGGACCGGTTTACTACTTCCGAGTCGGAGCCTCCTGGGGGGAGGCGGGGGGATCTCCCCCCACTCAAGACAAGGATCTGGCCACCATCCTCCAGGCTATCAGTGCCTCTCAGGCGTCTATAGCGGAAAAGATTGGGGAAATCAAGGTGGACGTGTCCCTCCTCAGACAGGACCTTCGCAACACCACCGCCTGACTGACAGAGGCCGATTCCCGTATCTCCACGGCCGAGGACGACATCTCCCAACTTAAGGTTCAGGTGGCCCAACTTCGTGCTCGTACCGTGTAGCTTCACAGGCATGCCGAAGATGCTGAGAACCGCGCACGTCGTAACAACCTTCTCCTGGTGGGGTTTCCCGAGGGAGTGGAAGCGGGACAAGCGGCCACTTTCGTTGAACAGTGATTTAGGTCCCGGATGCCGTTAGATGCTCTGTCGACTTGGTTTGTTGTAGAGAGTGCCCATAGGTCCTTGGCGCCCAGGCCTCCTCCTTGTGCCCCGCCCCACCCCATCATCCTTAAAATCCTCAACTTCAAAGACCGTGATGCCATTCTACGGGCGGCCAGAGCGAGAGGTCCCCTCAGGTTCCAAAATCATGTCATTATGGTATTCCCGGACTACACCAGGGAAGTTCAGGACGTCCGGCGCTCCTACACGGAAGTTAAGAAGAAGCTGCGCACCCTGGGCCTGCAATATCAGTTCCAATTTCTGGCACGCCTTCGAGTCATTTTTCAGGGCAAAACACAATTTTTCGAATCTCCCCAAGCGGCATGGGCATAGCTGACAGAGGAACGTCCCCTCCACCCCCGACACGAAGACTCATCAGAACACAGGGGGTCACAGCCTGTGGGGCCGGGATCGCTGGGACGCCAACAACGGCGTCGCACAAGGTCTCGTAAGGGGTGCAGTTACGTGCTTCGACAACCAGATCCCTCAGTGTGGTGGCCCCTGACCGCCGCGACTCCTCCAGTCAATCAGGCTCTCCACCGTGAAGCAGGTACCGCTCCGCAGAGGACTTAATGGGCTCGTCCCTACCGCGGGCTCAGGTGGATTCGGACCTTTCTCGCACTCCCACTCTTTAGTAGCCAAGTGCTCAGGTCTGGACGCAGGACCGCCATCGGGGTGCAGCGCTTCATGGGGGGGTCACCAGATTCTGATGGACTTGTATGTTCATTTACATTGCTTTATGCCGATGCTCTGGATATCCGTTCTTCTGGAGGGGTCCTCCACACTACCGATCCGAGCGTTTTAGTTTGGTTTAGTTCAATGGGGGGTCGACAGATGCTTCCGTTCTCAAAGTGTAGGGTGGGGGAGGGGGATGGGGGTTGGTTTGGGATTGGATTTTTCCTCTGTCGTTGTTTTTCTATTTGTTTTGTTGTTTCAGCTTCCACGACAGGTATATGCCTTCTCTGCAAAGATTGCACTATCTCTTAGTGCGCGTGACCAACCACACATGCCTCGGCCCCAGCTTGTACTCATACCGCTCAATGGGGTGGCGCGGCCTAGCCCCAGACACCACCCGCCATGACTGATGACACCTTGACCAGGGCTTCCCTCCATGTCCTGTCCTGGAACGTTAATGGTCTCTTGGACAGGCTGAAACGCACCGCTGTCCTGAGCTATGCACAACGCCTCCACATCGACATCCTTCTCCTCCAGGAGACACACCTATTGGGTAACAGCTGCTCCCTTTTTTGCCCGTTACGGGTACAACAGAGTGTGGCACTCCGGCTTTTCCAGGGTTTCCCGGGGGGTGGCTATCCTCATGCGATGCAGCTTACCCTTCGTTCTGTTCCGGGTGATCCACGACCCTCAAGGCACATATGTGATGGCGTGCGGCTCTTTGGCCGGCTCCCCTCTCCATCTTATGTCCCTATATTCGCCTCCCTCGTTGCTTACCTCTAAACTGGCACAGACCTCCACCCTCCTAACCTCTCTCCCCCTGGGCGTCACGGTTGTGGGCGGCGATTTCAACGTGGTCTCCAACCCGGCCGTAGACACAATGGGCCCTTCCTCCGCTGTCGCATTGCACAAGCCAAACTACTGAGGTCTTGGTCCGAGTCACTGGGCCGTTTTACCCATACCTCCGCAGCCCACCGCACGCAGGCACGCATAGACATTATCTTTCTCCCTGCCACTGACTGCTCGACAGTTGTAGATACTCGTATCCTACCCAGGGGACTTTCAGACCACTCACCGGTACTCCTCAGTACCGGGACTCCCCCTCCCTCGGTCCGTCAAACGTGGAGGATGAATGCATGGTTCTTCCAAGATAAAGAATTTCGGAAGACGGTAGGGAAGGAGCTGGAGCATTACTTCCTCACCAACAAGGGCTCTGTATCCTCCCCCGGGACCCTATGGGAGGCAGGGAAGGCAACCATTCGGGGCTTTGCGAAAGGGCAACTTAAGAAGCAGAGCCAGGAGCAACACCGGGAAATCACCGCAGAAGAGCCGCAGGCGCTTAGTTTGGAGCAGTCCCTTTCCCTGCTTGATGACGCTGCCCAAAGCCGACAACTAGCCCTTCTCCGGTCCGAGATTAGACAACTGTCTATAGACGTGGCCAAGCTCCTATGGAGGTCCTCGGTGGCAAGAATCTATGGCTGGGGAGACAAAAATGGCACGATTTTACACAGGCTGGCTACTTTCCCCAGGGCGAACCGTATAATTCCGGAAGTGGTGGATGACCAGGGATTGGTATGCAGCGCACCCTCAGTGATGGCACGCACGTGCGCCAGCTACTATATGCGCTTGTATGCCGCACAAACCCCTGAATCATCGCTCCGTGTTCTCCTCAGAAGGAGCCACGTCAGTCTCCCCCAGTTAGAGACGGCAGCCCGGGAAGACCTAGACTGCCACCTCTCTAGAAAAGAAATTGAGGAAGCCATTTCTCTCACGTCCCCCAGGCAAGACTCCAGGACCAGACGGTCTCCCCCAAGAATACTACGTGGCTTATCGCGACACACTGGTGCCCCACTTGGCTGGCCTTTTTCAAGAAGCCCTCGATCTGGGCTCCTATCCGCCGGAGACAGACATTGCCACTATTGTGGTTCTTCCGAAATCCCAGCCTCCCTTCCGTCACTGTGCGGTCTACCGTCCCATATCCCTCCTTGATACCGAAATCAAACTCTATGCCACCATCTTGGCCCAACGGCTAAAGCCATATCTGCCCAAGCTGGTTCATCCGGACCAATGTGGCTTTATGCCCGCACGTGTGACCCGGCATTGCGTTCGGAGGGGACAGCTGGCTTTGGCCCACCGACACTTACTTACTCCTTATTTGGCCCTCCTCCTTATAGATTTCGAAAAAGCTTTTGATTTGGTGGATTGGGTATATCTCCAAGACGTGTTGGCCGGGATGGGATTCGGGCCTTGGTTCCGGTCACTGGTCTGAGTACTGTACGCGCAGTCGCGGGCACAGGTGTTGGTGAATGGCGTCCTGTCCGAGGCCTTTCCCATTGCTAGGGGCACGCGGCAGGGTTGCCCCCTTTCGCCCCTGTTGTTTGCTCTGGCAATGGAACCCTTGGAGGTCCTGGTGCGGGCTGATATCCATGTTAAGGGATGGGAGTGGCCAGGCACCGAAACGGACAAGATAGCGCTCTACGTGGACAACGTCCTGCTCTTTCTGGCTGAGCCCGCCTCCTCGGGCCACATTGTCTCCGGTTGTTGCAAGCGTTTGGGCGAGCGTCAGGTCTTCGGCTGAACCCCGGGAAATCTGTACTGGCCCCACTTCACCTGTCAAGGGACTGTTACGACTGGCAGTCTAATATTCCAATCCGGCATAACTCCTTTAAATACCTAGGAATATGGATTACCATGCTCCCGGAGCTGGACTGGTCCCTCATCGTAACCCCTCTGGTCAAAAAGGCCAAAGAAGACCTTCAGAAATGGAAGGCGCTGCCCCTGAACCCTCTGGGCCGGGTCACCTTGTTTAAAATGTTGATCCTCCCCAGGTTCCTTTATGTCCTCCAGAACACCCCGTTCTGTTTTCCCAGATCCTGGTTTAAGGAGTTGGACGGATTACTTACTAAATTTTTATGGGGCGGTGGGAGGTCGCGTGTGGGATCCCTTCTTTCGACGGGGGCATGGCCATGACGCATCTGTACCTCTACTTTTTTGCCACACGTCTGCTGGTGGTCCACGATTGGTTCAACGGGGGATGGTCCGACCCGGCCTAACGGCTGGAGTTGTGCGAACTGGGATTTTCTAAAGTACAGGCCATGTTGTATGGGGGACACGTCCCGCTTCAGCTGCCAGACGTGACGCGTTCGGTATTCCTGGCTTGGCGGGTTTCGCTGCGCCATACCGGCTGGACCAGCAAATTGACCCAATGCACCCCCCTCTGGCAAGGGGCTTGGCTCCGGGAAGTGAGTGGTCTACGGGGGTTCATAGCCTGGGACCTCATAGGCATATCACAGCTTGGGGACGTCTGGGTTGGGGATCACATGCTTTCCTTCCAAGATATGTGCACCCGTTATTCCCTGCACACCTCCCAGTTTTATAAGTATTTGCAATTAAGACACGCCCTTCACGTGCACATCACAGATAACACTCGGCTCCCGGAATACAGCCCCACGGAGGCCCAGATGCTACTGGGGGACTTGGGCAGGGGGGGCATCTCCCGGATATACTGCACTTTAATCAAAAACACTCCCACCTCGTTGGACAGACTGAAGGAACAATGGGCAGACTGGGTGGGGCCACTGGATGAGGTGGATTGGTACGATGTGCTCATGGCGCCCAAAACAATTACTGCCTCCGCCAAACTTAGACTCATCCAATTATACTACTTGCACATCACTTACCTCACTCCGGTACGCCTTCACCGAGCGGGCCTACGCTCAGATTCGTCTTGCGCTAGGTGCGGCCAGGCCCCAGCACATTTTTTTCACGTGGTCTGGACCTGTCCCCTGCTGGCAACTTTCTGGAGAGCCTTTGAAGGGGAACTTACAGAGGTTTTGGGGTGGACAGTGCCTCACAACCCACAACATATTGGGGATAACAGATGGGCTAGATGGGTTCCGGAACGTTAAGACCTTTTTTAACACAGCCATGATAGCTGCCAAGCGCGACATAGCAGCAGCATGGATTTGTCCTGATCCACCAGCTCTGGGAAAGTGGCGCAAGGGGGTGGACTAGTGCGCGACACAAGAGAAGGCTCTCTACGCGGCGCGTGGATGCCCCAAGAAAAGGGTGTGGGGTAAATGGCTGGACGCTGTCGAAGGAAACGAATGGCACTTTCAGTTTTCCTGTGGTTGTATTCCCCGAGGGGTGCTGAATTGGGGTCACATAGTTTTTGATGATGCAAATGAATATCCGCTATCCGTGATTTTGCTGAATTGTTTGTATGTGTTTAAAACCAATAAAAATTTGAATATCAAAAAAAGAATGTCAGATGGGATGGTCTGCCCCAGTATTTACACAAATAACAATACAAATATCACTATTTTATTTCTTTTATAGCGCTACTCGTCCTAATGCAGAGTCTTTCAGTGAGGTCAATACTTCCTGTGATGCCATGTGGGATGCCACGTGTCATGACGTCATGTGCTGTGTTGGCACGCGTCATGATGTGACTTGCATACTGCCAAACTTGGTCTGTCCCCCCACTTCTTTTTATAGGACTTGTGCCCTGGTGTTAGTGCATGACGTTGCTATTTTTGTTTTTATATTGTCAATATACACAAAAAGCATTGAACGCATTGTTTTAAAATTCATTTTTATCGAAATGCATGGTACAACCTTTAGAATTCTTTGAGTGAAAGAATGGTTTATGTTCCTCCCCTCCCGTATTTCGTCCGATTCCAGTGCTCAATTTTAAAAACCTTGTTCATGTGTTTCTCACTGCAATGTTTGGTCATTGCAGCGAGAGGGCAGCCTTATCACACATTTAATGCCTGCGTCTCTAAAATATAGAACTGTTCGACATTTTGTGTATGGGAAATGCCTGTTAATTTCTGGACAGACCTTATTGTTGTCAACAGAAAAAGACCTTCAAGAGGAACTAACAGACAGAAGGACTTTGGCTTCGTTAATATGTTTATTTCCCTTCATGCTAGATATTTTCGGGCAGAAGTTGTGTGCTTCGGTTGAAAAAAATGTATGTATTACAGATTATGCTCAGTCCATAGGACTGACTTTGTTATAGTGACATGCCAATAATCAAGTCTGTAGGCATGATTGGTTCATTAGGAACAGAAAATGATATCAAATGCCACAGTGCTGGCCTGTTTATTAGAAAAAGGTATGATAAAGGCAGTAGTAGACTTCTTTATTACCATGTTCAGTGCCCTGCTGCCTGTTGGCTAAGTTTGCTCTATAGAAACCCCATGCACGTACATAGATACATACATACATTTATTATAAAATGTATATGGGAAAGCCAGTAGGCCTTTATGGGTGGATTACTTTTGCACTGTGTTAAGGGTTGCAGACCAAGTATTATCTAACATGGATTACCACAGCTGACTAGTGGACAAGTACATTATTATTCCGGCCAACAAAATCTATTTTTTTAAATTACATTTTATTTTGTTGGCATGATGTTATGTGATCACAAGAAAAAGAGCTATACATAGTAGTACTAAGAGAGGGGCTGTGGTTCCTTCCACGTTCTCCTTCTCTACACGCATTCATTGAATAATAGTTGCGATAGTGTGCCTAAGAAGTTATTGCTCCTGATTGTTAAGTACATGTTAATGAAGGCCTCCGATCACATACATCAGGAAGAGGCTTTGCGTGGTGTATGCCTTTGAGTAGTAGAGTAGTTAGGAATTCTGCCGGATATTATATGAACGGTTTGTATGTGAAATTGCTTGCCAGAAATCATGAAAAGTTGTTTTACATTTTGAAGTCTGTGAGAAATGCAATAGGTGGGGATTTTTACAGTGTGAACTCTTTGCCAAACTCCATGGGCATAATCTTTAAATTGTAAACCCTCCAACAAATGCATAAGGATGGGGCTTTACATTGTGAACTCTGATAAAGGCAATAAGAGGGTTTTTTCACTGTGAATCCTAACACAAACACCATATTAAGAGCCTTTAGATTTTGAAGAATTTGACTAATACAGTAGGAAAGGTTTCTACTCGGTCAACTCTGACAAATGCAGTGAGAAGTGGTTTAGTAGGTTTATCCCTTTTTGGTTACAGCCACAATAAATGCTCAGTGTTTTTGAAGCAAAGGTCAAAGTATAGTTTGGGTCTACTGTAATAGTTTGTGGGTGTCTCTAGGCTTAGGTAACATGGTCATGTTTATGTTTATGTTCAAGTTCAAGCCAATAGGCTTGCTTGCTTTATTGATTTTTAAATATCACAAATGCAATTGTCGCTCATTTTACAATGTAAACAGATTAAAAAACTGTGTAGGCTTAATCTTTTTGATTGTGAAATGCCTAATCTTTTTTCACATAGACCCATAACAGCAGACCTGTGAGCAGATTCGTGGACCTGAAATTGGATCTGCAAATCCTGCAAGAAAAAAGAGGCGTATTTGCTATTTGGTACTCTTTCTGTCGCCCTTGGACAGCCCCCAGAAACCTTCCCCGTGTGGTAAGTTCTTGCACATCCAGTGCTTATGTGTCATCTCTGTCAATTTTGTTGGTACTTAGGCTTTGGTGCCTAGCGTCCTGTAATGCCACAGCAACAGGTGTTTGTTGCTGCCAGCCAATCAGATTGTCTGAGCAGGAATCGAAGAGTAAACATTTGGTTGTTTAAACTTTCAAGCTTGAAACTCTTTTGAAGCCACATTTGAATTTTTCAAGAATTAAATGGTCTGATTAGTGGTTTCAATTATAATTTTTTTTATTTTTTGGGGTTTTCAAAAACCTTTATTGAGGATGAGACATAACAAAATTACAGTGTTGCACCATAAAAAAATAATATGCACTGCGATACAACATAAAGGATCAAAGGCTACCACATGCATATACAACAAAAAAACAATATCAATTAAATAAATCGGGGAAACACCAAAACCAATGAGGAGAAAATGTCTTGCACGGCACCATGTATGAAAAGGGGGGGGCACTAAGAGTCGGAGGAAGAAAGGGAGCGAAGATTGCAGTCTGGATTTCATCACAGAATACTGAATCGCAGAGAGCGTTAGGGGGAGCCGCCAAGAGAAAGTGCGGCAGGGAGAGTGGGGAAGGCACAGGCATAAGCGAACAGGAGCATGTTCAGAGAGGGTGCGCGCCATGAGATCGACAGAGGTGAGCCAAGCCAGAACATCCGGGGTAGTAATCCAGAGGTCCAATCAGGACCAGCAGCCACGGGAACCAGTGACACAGGTACCCTCACACGTGTCGCGGCGAGTGTGTCGCCATGCGTCGTACAAGGAGTTGTCAGCGAGAATGGAATTGAGGAGGGCGGTGGCGCGCGGGTGAAGGGTATGGGGGCCGGACCGATCAAGGGAAGAGGAAAGCGTTATATTAAAGTCCCCACCCCAGAGGAGCGCAGTAGGACCGAGAGCAGAAATGTGGTGACAAACTTGTGCGAAAAAATCAGGGTCATCACAGTTGGGACCATACAGAGCGGCAAGTGTCAGAGGCTGGGCATGTAGAGTGCCATGGGGAATCACAAAGCGACCCCCAAGGGTCAACAACCACCTGTGAGGTATGCCAAGGGAGCCCCTTACGTAACAGGATGGACACCCCCGGGAATAATTAGAATAATAAGAGGAGTGAATCTCACCCCAGTGTCGGGAGAGGAGCCTAGAGGACGTGGTGGGCATGAGATGAGTTTCCTGCAGGAAACATATGTCCACCCTATGATGAATAAGGTGGGCGTGGACCTGCCACGGCTTCCGGTGGTCGTTAGGCCCCCCGGGCGTTCCAGGTCCAAAGGACAGTGTCCGTCATAGTGCAGTGTCAGGGAGGAGGATAATAAACAAGTCAGTGAGGGGGAAAAATGGTGCGTAGCAGTGCATATGGTGCTATCGCAAATGGTGCAAGAGTACGGTCAGTACAAGAAGCATGGAGGCGCAAAAAGGTGTCATAACCCATAATGCAAAAAGGGCCCCGCATGAGAGCGCAAGTGAGTTCTTCACAGAGCACTCGGCTTAGGGACTAACAGTAAAAGTATCTTCCCATCCCTCAAGCACGTGGCCTCGGCAAAGTCCATTGACACCCACCCTCATTCTTCCAGCAATCAGGGCAGCACCAGTCCCCCCCCCCCCACCTCTCAGCCTAGACCCTCGCTCCCTCTGATTTACTCCTCGCTGCCAGTTGATCACAGTGCGGCTCAGCCCCTGCTGGAGGTGCCCCAACCTTCTAGTCCTGTGACCCAACAGGTGATAAACATCTTAGGGCAGCTAGGTGCACAACCAACTAGTCTGGTTCTCTCTGATCCTCGCATGGAGAGCTCACCCAGTTCCCTATTTTCATTGCCCCAGCAACTGAGGGACATCTCGAGTCTTCTCGGCATACAGTCAGGTAGTCCGACCCCTTCTGCCCCGCGCGCGAAGAGAAGTATGCCACATACCAAGCAGGTAAACGGATAAATGCCCCACTCCGGACATGATTTGCCACACCCTCGATCTCCGGTAGGACCTGCTCAGGACCCTCAGAGATATGGTCTGACAGCTGACGCTAACGCTACATCACTGATTCCCAAGGTTCACTTTACCCCGCTAGTTCCACAAGTTCAACTCCCTCTCCAGGAACAACGATCCACCATCTTAGCGCACGCAGGCTTACACGGAGACTCCTCCTCTCTGTTAACACACCATATACCCCTTTCAGACCTAGGTGCACACCTTGATGATATATATCTCCAACTGCACCTTCTCACTACCGAACTACATGACCTAAAAGTCCTTTCTAAGGATTTTTTCCCAATGATTAGTTCCATCCTCACCTCTATGAATCTACCTAGAACCTCCCCGAGTGATAGTGATTGCTTGGGCCAGATGTTAGCCTCCGCTGTCTCGCAAACCATTCCCTTAGCTAATGCGCCCACACTGCCCAGAAGAGCTGAGACCTTGGCGTCCAATGATCTTAATGACCTTCACAACTCCTACTCGACTAGGTCCAACGCCAACTTGACCCAGCCGAAGCACATACAAACCATCTTTCCTAACCTGCACAGAGAACCTCCTCATAATCTTAGAGTCATCAATAAAGACAACCTCACGCGTGTGAATGTCACCCAGACTCCTTCAGCCACTAATCCTCCGCGTTTTAAATGTGTACTACTCAATTGCAGGTCTGCCAGCAAACATGCCTCCGAAATATTCGACTTAATTCAACACAATGATCTTGACATCATCATCCTTACTGAATCCTGGCTAAATCCAGCTTCCACTCCTATTTTAGACCTCCTTGTACCTCCTACTCACAACATAATCAGGCTAGACAGAGTTAGGAAGCATGGAGGGGGCCTATCCTGCATTCATAGAAACACACTTTCGATTTCCCACATAGAGTCCTCTCCGCCCTCTGCCTGTGAATATCTTTGTCTCATCATCGCAAGTAACAACCGGCCGGTCTGCAAACTTCACACCTTTTATCACCCACCGGGAGACAACCTCCTTTTCATTGAACAAATAATGGAGATCATCTCGAGTAATGAGTAATCTTTCTTGGCGATTTCAATCTCCATTGGTCTAATCATAATGACCAAGCGGTTACTTGCCTTAAAGACTTTCTGAAGGATCATGAACTTAAGCAGCACTGTGACCAGACAACACACAACAAAGGTGAAACTTTAGACCTCATTACCTCGAAAGGGCAGTCTATCACACTGGAATCCATCACTCCTTGCGATTGGTCAGACCACCACTGCATTCTCTTCTATATCAATATGGAGGTGAAGTTGAGGAAGGCTCATCCAACGAAATCCAAGATCTGGAAAAGGGATTTCAGATCTATAAACCCAGTTGAATTGGCTGCCCACTGTAAAACTGCCCTCTCCTCCCAAGCCGACTTGAGTGAGGTTCAGTTACTCACCGACAGTTACAACTCGACCATCTCTAACATTTTGGATGACATTGCACCTCTAAACACAGAACGACGCAACATCAGTGCAGCTGAACGAGCCTGGAAGTCAAATCCCTCCTTGGAACACGTAAAATTCCTTAGAGAGTATATATAACAATCAAATCAAGTGCGCTAAGGCAGATTACTTCAGACAACAACTGGATCAAGCCGCTAATCGCCCCAAGAAACTCTTCGAACTGGACAAACAACAATCAATTTTGGGTACAAATCACTCTGTCTCCAATGTCAGCCCACCGTCTGGTGATGAATTTTCTGCTTTCTTCATTGAGAAATCAAGACTCATCTCCAGTGAACTTGCCTCCAAGAAGGCTCTCCTGCCAGCATCTGGGTCCGCACCTCCTCTGGTCATTGATAATCCCAATCTCACAAACCTGATCATCAAGAACAAGGCCTCATGGAGCACTTTTACCCCATTCAGTGAAAAAGACATCCACAGGATTCTTCAGAACATCAATCCATCCAACCACTTCAGTGATCCATTGCCCCCGACCATCTTCAAAGAGATCAAGAATGCTCTCATCGAGGAGGAGCCTAGCGCGCAACCAAGATGGCCGCATAGGTGCGAGGCTCCCGAGGACCTCCGCAACCTCCTACGTTTATCCTGTCTTCATCCTGCATCGGTTGAGGGGACTGTGTCGGTGAGCCTGAGCCGAGGTGGTACCCGTTTCCCGTTTTCGAATCGGACCTCGGGTGCCGGAGTGAGCACCGATTGAAGTTTGCGGCCTACTTCTCTCCTGACCCCGGATTCGCGTTTGGGGGCGACCCGGTGGCAAAGTGAACAACAACGGCGGGCTGGGCCTGGCGAGTCGCGTACCCCGCACTTTCACTTTCGCGCCCCCTTGCTGTCTTTGCAAGTGGGATCGCGGCGCTCCTTGTGTTGGGGTGGCCTCGCTGGGAGACCCTGCCTGCCTGCCTGCCTGCCTGCTGTGGCCCGCTCCGCCATCCTGGGGTGGCCCCCCGGAGCTCGTGGCCTTGATTGCTTGCTTTTTACTGCGTGGCTGGTGAGGGTGTGAGACCCGCGACGATGGCCACGAAACAAGATGGAGATCGGTTGAAGGCCAAGTCGACCCGGCGTGGTGCCGCACATCAGGCCAACATCATGGACCGCTACACCCTCCCGAAGGGATCTCCCGGTGGACCGCACAAGTCCTCTGAGTGCCCCCCGGATGCCCCGGATTTGCCCACAGATCTGACTCTGCAAGACGTCATGGGCGCCATTGCTGAGATGAAGGCCTCGGTGGGCCAGCGGTTTGACACTTTAGCGCATAAAATCGACGCGGTCCTCGTTGATGTCAACCTGGTGAGAGCTGATCTCTCGAAGACTAACGACCGGGTCGATTCTTTGGCCCACACCGCGTCGGGCCTCACGACTGAGGTGGCGGCCCTTCAAACGGAGGTACACCGGCTTCGTCAGGCGAGTGCGCTCATGGATCGGCGCCTGGAGGATTCCGAGAGCCGGGCCCGGAGGAATAATATCCGCATCATCGGAGTACCTGAGGGACGGGAGGAGTCGGCGGCGGATCTTTTTGTGGAGGACCTGATCACTACCCATCTCCAGCCTCGGGGACTGAGTAAGTTTTTTGCCGTGGAGAGGGCTCATAGAGTTCCCGGGGGAAGGCCGAAGGTCGGAGCCCCTCCGCGGCCTCTTATTGCCCGTATTTTGAATTTTCGGGACAGGGATGCGATTCTGCAAGCCTCCAGACTGCAAGGGCCGATCAAGCTGGAGAACATGGAGGTGAACTTTTATCCTGACTTCACCCAAGCGGTCCAGAAGCAGAGACTGAGCTTCTTGGGCGTCAAGCGGCGGCTTCGGGACATGAACTTAAAATACGCCATGCTCTTCCCGGCCAGGCTGCGGATGGAGGTGGATGGTCGCACTCACTTTTTTGACCGTCCTGAAACGGCCGGGGACTGGCTGGACACTTTGTCTGGGGGTCGGGATCGGGATGGTGGGGGGGGGCTGCGGGAGGAGAAGGCCCACTGGACCGGGACTGAGGTGCTGATACTGGGACTCACTCTGGACGAAGATGCTGCCGCTTTCGGCCAAGCTTAGGGTCTCTCGTTTTTTGTACTCGTTCCCCCTCCTTTGTAGGTGGTGCGGGGTCTCGAAGGGGTACTCTTTCCTCCTCTAGGGGGTTTACCTAGTTTCAACTATATAGGGGCGACAGGCACAATGCAAGTTGGGGGGGCTGTTTGGGCTCATGCAGGGGTGCAGGGAGGGGGGAGTTTTGTTGGGGCGGTTGGGTTGGGGTGGGGTGTTGTTCATTTGTACCACAAGGCAAAAGTATCGTTGTGTTATTCCCAAAGTGCTCTCGGGGGGACGAGTGATTGCTTTCGTTTATGATGGGGGGTAGGGGACTGAGTCTTTTGTCCTGGAACGTTAATGGACTGGGGGACAGGATAAAACGAGGTGTGGTCCTGCAGTTCCTGAAACGAATTTCACCTGACATAGTTTTTCTGCAGGAGACGCACCTCATTGGCAACTCCTTTCGTGCTATGAACCGACGGGGCTACCGCCTCCTGGCCCATTCGGGCTTCACGTCTGGTTCAAGGGGTGTGGGCATCATGGTCAAGACCTCGCTCCCGTTGGAAGTTGATGAGGTGCTCCATGATGACAGGGGACGTTACACGGTTCTGGTGGGTAGAATGGAGGGCAGAGTGATTATTTTTGTTTCTGTCTATGTCCCGCCAGGGTTGCAGACGACCACCTTTGCGGATCTGGGGCGCCTCCTCCTTGGCCTTCCGGAGGGGATTCTGGTGGTTGGGGGGGATTTTAACGCTGTGGTTTCCGGAACTGAGGACCGTCACCCCCCTAGGGATCTCCCCCGTGCCCAAGCGTGGTTGTCTGGCCTCTTGGATACCTTGGGGCTGGTGGATTGTTGGCGTTTGAAACATCCTACGCAGAAACAGTACACCTTTCATTCCGGGGCCCATGGCAGTCTCTCAAGGCTAGACTATGTCCTGGTGCCGGCGGCGCATGCGGGGAGGATCGGGGAGGTGCGCCATTTGGCGCGGGGTATTTCAGACCACTCCCCGCTCTTATTGCACTTCGATATTCTCCCGAGGGGAGAGGGTAGGGTGGTCCCGATTAATCCCTGGTACCTGCGTGACCCCACCATTCGCGCAGAGTTGGTTAAGTCCCTTAAGCGATATTTTGATGATAATGTGGGGTCGGTGTCATCGGCGGTCTCGCTATGGGAGGCATTTAAGACGGTGATTCGGGGGGATGCCCTGTCCCTTATTTCCCATTCCCGGAGGGGCGAGCGGGAGGAGGTGACCCGTGTTGAAACTGAAATAACTGAGTTGGAGGGCGACCTCGAATGTGGGGTGACGGATGACAAATTACATGTTCTCCGACTCAAGCAGGCGGCCTATAAGGCCCTCGTCACGGAGGCGTCCAGGGGCCTCAGTAGAGAGCAACAGGGGAGACTGTATGATGTGGGTGATAAGGCTGGGAAATTGATTGCGTGGCTGGATAAAAAGGAGAGAGCGAGTCGAGTTGTTCAGTCGATTGAGAAACTGGATGGTGTGTGTGTCACTGAACCGGAAGAAATTGTCGATTGCTTTGCAGAATATTTCCGTGGGGTGTATTCCCCGGTGTCCTCCCGCTCGGAAGAGGATTCCCATGCCCTGCTTAGGGATATCGCGCTGCCTTCCCTTTCGGAGGAGGACAGAGTGTTGTTGGACGCCGCCCCAACCTCTGAGGAGATTGCCCTCGCCATACGCTCGGTCGCTTCCGGCAAGGCCATGGGTCCTAATGGTCTTCCCATCGAATTGTACAAGCTGCGACCGGATACGCTGGCGCCGCATCTCCGTGCGATGTTCCTCGCGGCCCGTTCGGCGGGTTCCCTCCCGCTAGACCAGCGTCTGGCTACTATCGTGGTTATTCACGAGGAGGGGAGGCCGCGGGACCGGGTCACGTCCTACCGGCCTATTTCGCTGCTGAATGCGGAGCCCAAAATTCTCGCCAAGGTGTTGGCTAATCGGCTGGTTGGCGTGGTGTGCGATTTGATTCACCAGGATCAGTCCGGCTTTATCCCTCATCGCAACACTGCGCTTAACCTGCGGCGCTTACATGGGGTGCTCGCGCGTGTCCCGTTTATACGGGAACCGGCCATTTTGGCATCCCTGGACGCCACTATGGCGTTTGACACACTTGAGTGGCCATATATTTGGGCGACACTGGCGAAGTTTGGGTTTGGCCCGGGATTCATCGGTCTGGTGAAATTGTTGTACTCTGGACCTCTGGCGCAGGTGGTTGTGAACGGTAGAGTGTCGGCTCCGTTTGAGCTGGGCAGGGGCACGCGCCAGGGCTGCCCATTATCGCCGCTCCTCTTCGCGCTTGCCTTGGAGCCCCTGGCGGAGTGGCTGCGGTGGCATCCTTCTATTCGTGGTCTCAGATGGACCCCCGAGTATGAGGACCGCGTATCTCTTTACGCTGATGATATTCTTCTGTACCTGGCTTCCCCACGTAAATCACTGATAGTTCTGGTTGATGTATTGCACTCATTTGGCCTCAACTCCGGCCTGGTCATCAACTGGGCTAACTCGTGTGTGTATGTCCTCTCTGGGGAGGATCCTATCCTTCCGCGGGGTTGTCCTATCCAGATCGCCCCGCGGGGATTTAGGTACCTGGGTGTCTTCATTACCCTGGACGCGGAGGCCCGATATAAACAGAACTTGCTTCCCCCCCTCCAGCGCCTGAAGGAGGACGTCGCGCGTTGGAGGCGCTTGCCGCTCTCGCCGCTCGGCCGGGCGGCATTGTTTAAGATGATGTCGCTGCCACGTTTCCTGTACGCTTTGCAGAATACAATGGACGTTGTCCCGGCGCGCTACTTTCGCGAGGTGGAGAGTTTGCAGCGCCGACTGTTCTGGGAGGGTAGGCCGCGTATCGCCCTGGCGAAGCTGACGCTCCCGTGGTACGACGGGGGGGTTGCCCTCCCAGATATCAAGCGATATTACTGGGCCTCCCAGCTGGCTGCGATCAATCACGGCCTTTACGGGCCCGCCCTAAACCCGGCCTTTGAGATGGATAAAATGTTACTGCCGGGTGGTGACTATAATCGGGCGCTTTATTCTAGCTCGCATGACGCGCGGCTGACGGGCCCCACGAGGGTCATGGTACGGGTGTGGCACACGGCTAACGTGGCGATGGGGTGGAAGGATCGCTTGACCCGGGTGACGCCACTATACGCATCTGAGCGGCTGGGCTCCCTGTGGACCTCGAAGGGCTTTGAGAGGTGGGACATGATAGGCATCAGCAGGGTGGGCGATCTCTGGACGAGGGGGGGATTCAAAACGTTCGTTGTGCTGCAGACAGAATTCCAGCTGCAGGACAGGGAGTACTATCGATATATGCAGATCCGTCATGCGTTGTGCTCCGTATTTCCGGACGTTGCCTCCATCCCGGAGTACTCCCCTCTGGAGGATAGAGTGCTAGATGGGCATGTCCCGGACGGTGCGATTTCATTAATTTACAAAAAGCTCATCAATGACCGTTCGGGACTGCTGACCGGCCTTCGTGAGGCGTGGGGGGCTGATGGATTGGAGCTGGATGACGAGGACTGGGTGTCTGCGGTGGCCTCCCCGAAAGAGGTGGCCATACCGGCCCGCCTTCGCTTCGTCCAGCTCAAGATACTCCATAGGGTCTATGTTACGGGGCCGAGGCTGATGCGTATGGGCTATGCTGTGGACGGGTTGTGTAAGCGTGGGTGTGGTTCTTTGGGGACCTTTCTCCATATTTTGTGGGAATGCCCGGAGGTGGTGCGATTCTGGCGTGGTGTGCATGAGGTTTTGCAGGTAGTTACGCATGTGCCGCTGTTGCCTGAGGCGAGGAGATGTCTTTTGAATGTATGGGAGCCAACCGACTACTCAGTGCCGCAGACGTGGTGGGCGACTCTGGGATATATGGTGGCCAAACGTGACATTGCGCAACTGTGGGGTTCCCAGAGGTCGCCGACTGTCTCGGCGTGGAAGGACAACATGGATTGGTGTATGTTTCGGGAAAAGGTGGTGTATGTTGCGAGAGGTAAGCCTGGGACATGGGTGAAAGTATGGGGCCCCTGGAACGCCTACCGTGGGGGAATCTGTACCCCGCCGCTACTGCCTGATCCGTCACCGGCCCCGTCTCCTTAGCCTGTTTGTCTTCCCGGTTCTGGGCAATGAGTCTACTTAGTCCCCGTCCTGACCTATTCCCCCCCTCGATATTCCTATGGATCGGTGGGGTCCCCCCCCCCAGGGGAGCACATGCTGTTGTTTCCGACTGTGGGTTGCCTTGTGGACTTGTTTCTTGTTGTTATTTATATAAAAATGAAACCGTCGTGTGGGGTCCGGATGGTGTGGCTGCCAACGCCTCTTTCAACTCCTGTGAACTCCCTTCTGCCGCAGCGTGCGTTCTACTGTCTGTATTATATGCTCCTTCTGTTTGCTAGCGGCCGGCCTGAAGGTTGTAGGCCCATCTTTGTATATTTTTTGGATTCTGTAATAAAACGGTTTAAAAAAAAAAAAAAAAGAAAAAAAAAAAAAGAATGCTCTCATCCCCACATGGACTAGGATAGTAAATGCTTCTCTATCCCAAGGCACGATCCCAGACTGTCTAAAAGCAGCGCAGGTATCACCCATACTAAAATTTCCACCCCATATCTAACATCCCCACGCTAGCTAAACTACTCGAAAATGTGTACAATCCCAACTTTGGGGTCACATGGAGAATTTCCAACTCCTCAACCAATATCAATCAGGTTTTCAGAAGGGGCATAGCACAGAATCGGCACTCACACACGTTATTGACGACATATTAAATATACTCGATCAAAATGGCTCCTCCTTGATCTTTCCTCTCCATTCGACACGCTTAATCACGACAACCTCATTTCCACTCTGAAGAACAGGATGGGATTCTCGGGTCTAGTGCTACAATCGTTCTCCTTCTTCCTCCTCCACAGAACACAAAGAGTCAAGGCAAACCCCTCTCTCTCCCAACCCTCTCCAGTACTCATGGGTGTACCCCAAGGGTCCGCCCTCTCTCCTATCCTTTTCAACCTCTTTTTGGAACCTCTAGCTAATTCTCTAAATGTACGCGTACGACACACAACTTTACCTGAAAATCTCATCCCTGAATAACATAATTTCACTCAACTCTACCTTAATGTCTACTCAAAATTGGTTAACTGAGAACCACCTCCTGCTCAACACTTCCAAAACTGAATTCCTTCTCATCTCTCCTCTGAACCACTCCCTCAAGCTAGACCTTTGGTTGTCTCACCTAACTGCTTTCAATTGCACCCCTCTCATAATAGACTCTGCCAAATCTCTCGGAATCACCTTGGACAAGCACCTGAATATGAAAAATTATATTAGCAACGTATGTAAGGGAACTAATCACCTGACGAGGACACTCAGAAATATCAAGCCCTTCCTTCCACAACATGACTTCAAACTAGCGGTCCAAGCACTGGTCATGCTGAGGCTAGATTATGGCAGCGCTACGCTCTGTGGCCTTCCCAAGTACACTCTGGCTCCACTGAGGTCAGCACTGAACGCTGCGGCCAGATTAGTTACTGGTACCAAACGAAATGAGCACATCTCCCCAGTCCTTAAGTCTTTTAAATGGTTGCCCTACAAAGCTTGAATCCAGTTAAAGATTATCGTTCTAGCGCACAAAGCCTTGCATGACAACACACCCAGGTTTGTAGCACAAAAGCTTGAATTATCATGTGGTGAGAGAGCTTCAAGAAGCTAACAACTTCCTCCTGAAACCACGTATCATGAATAAAAAGTGTACTTGTCGTCAAGCTTTTTCAGATCTGGAACTCTCTTCTGCCGGATTTGCGCAGAATATCATCAATAACTACTTTCAAACTTGAAGCCAAAAGATTCCTAATGAACAAATTCTTACCTTAATTTGGGCGATGTGCATTTGCGCGCAACCTCTGATCCTACAACAGATGTTGTTTGACTCTACATCCTTTTTACCATCCTGTGTTTCTGCTCTCTGCCCCTTCGGATGTAAGGCTTGCCCCCCGTAGCAGCCTGTTATTGCCCTGTTTATTTCACTACTCGCTGTGTACCACCTGTTTGTGATTATTGTGACTTTAATTGTTTGGTATTCTTATCTGATATCATTACTGGAGCTGTATTCTCCCTCCCTTCTGTTGTGTATCACTAGTATGTGATTTTTTCTTTTTTGTGACTAATACTGGTTGGTATTTTTACTTGATATCGTTACTGAATAGTACTCTCCCTTCCTTCCTTTTGTAAAGCGCTCTGATATCCCTTGGGATCTGGTTCGCGCTATATAAAACTTTATAAATAAATAAAATAAATAAATTAAATTAAAGTGCATGAAAATGGCGTGGCAATGAGTACATTAGGTGCATAAAGCAGAAATGCAAAATGATAAAAGTGTGTCATGAAGGAGCGAATATCATAGAGCAGTGCGAGAACAAACAACAAAGCCCCAATGAAAGGCAACAGTCCCCAGATAACCCTAGCCCAACCACCCATCCCACCCAACCCAAGACACAACCCCAGGAGACCCGCCACCCCCACTCCCACTCCAACCCCCCAATCAGGCTGAGATACCACCCATTCCCACCACAGGGACCCAAAACTAGGAAGGGGAGGGTCAATGTCAAGCGAGGGAATTATCCGGTGGGGGCATGGTGTCACTCAGCATACACCCTTGCAGATAAGGCAAGGTGGCCAAGCCCTAACCATGTCAGACAACCATCAAAAATACACCAAATGGCAGAAGAACGGAAGCCCCAATGTACGGGCCGGAAAAGGCATGACCCGGAAGGCTGGAGCAAAAAAGAGAACCAACGTAGAGCAAGCCTAGGAGCCACAGAAATTGCAAACAGTAGTCAAGAGTTGATACACAGCCAGTCAATCATTATCACTAAGGTGGTCAGCTGCAGTGGCTTGAGAGTCAGCAGGTGAAAAGCGATGCGACCTGTCCAGTTTTTTGGCAAAGGCGAGGGTGTCTTTAGGGTCTGGGAAGACAAGCGTTTTTTAACCCTGCCGGACCCGCAGCTTCGTGGGGTATGCCAGTGAATAGGAAACTTCGTGTTTTTGGAGGATCCGCTTTGCCGGGAGAAATTCACGGCGAGCCGCCTGGACAGTGATGGTATCATCAGGATAGAACGAAAGAGAGTTGCCTTGGTGGGGGATTTTGCCCTTCTCTCTGGACGCCCGGAGGATGGCATCGTGGTCTCTGAAATTCAGGATTTTGGCAATGATGGGACGAGCCGGCAGTCCAGGGCCAGGATGGGGGCCGAGGGAGCGGTGTGCACACTCAACAATGAAGACGGGGGAGGGGATATCACCAAAGAGTTCCCTGACAAGCTGTTGCACAAAGTCCTCCATTCGGGAGATATTGGTGGATTCGGGTACTCCCGTGATGCAGAGGTTGCTCCTCCAGGTGCGCGCCTCCAAATCTTCATTTTTATTCCGGATAAGGTCGAATGTTTTGTCCATCTGTAGTAATTTTTGACGATCTTGAGTGGCGGCGTCTTCGGCATCAGAGACCCTGGATTCGACATGCAGAAGACGAGCATCGTGAGAATCAACTCGGGCCTTCACTGAGTCCAGACGGGGGAACAGCTGATCAAGCTGGGCCGCAATACCTGTGACCGTGGATTTGACGTTGAGCATAATTGCCTTCAAATCATCTTCACGTGCGGGGGGTGCCTCCATGATGTCAGCTGAGTCGCCACTATCCGAGCTTGCGCCATCAAAGGCTATCCTGGTCTGCTTAGGGTCAGTTCTCCCCATGTCCGGTGGAAGCAGGTAAGAGACGCAGCCAAAAAGCAAGGGGGAGTCAACATCCAGAGAAGAGGACGACAGAGACCGCAGCAGGTGAGCCACGGACCAACATCAGCTGAGACAACTGCAAGGTGATTCCAGGGTTTCAAGAGCCGTCCCCAGTGTAGGCGACCTGGAGCAAACAGTCACCGAGGACCGCAGAGGCAGCAGGGTGATGGCAGGACTTGCCACAAGGTGCGCACACCGGGATGGCAGGTCGGCGAAAAGGTAAAAACAGACGCCGCAAACCCAATGAAGTCCAGAGGAGGTCGCGCCACTCCGGGCTATGGGGTGTGGCAAATGCCCAGTGAGTTCAAGGGGCCCAGCAGAAGGCAACACTAGGGGTGGCGCAATGCCAACGTGAATTCTGCTAGGGCACGTTAGGAGTACAAGATTGAGGCGGCACCAGGAGTAGTGGGGCTGTAGGTATGGTCCACCAGGTGCGGTCCGTGAGATCCAATGGCACAGCTTTGGTGGCGATGTCATAGGGTGCCAAGGGGGACAGGCGGCCCCCAGCGTGGTGTCTGTGTCGCAGGCCAGCAGGAAGGGAAACGGCAAAGGATGTCACGTCAGGAGTATGAGGCAGAGGGCACCCCTGTGTAGCGTGCACACCCCCGGCTCCGTTGCGGAGGCCCCTGCAGAGATGATAGGCGCCGTGGAGAGATGGGCCAAAAGATTGAGGACGTCAGGGAGCGCCACAGCTGGGTGGTTTGCAGGAATGCTGAGGCCAGCAGTCCTGGGGCCGAAGAACCTGTGTAGCAGGCAGCCCCAGCCAGTGCAGGGCGAGCAGTGAGGCCAAATCATCTGGGAGACACACCCCAGAGCGAGGGAACCTCAGACTGGCAGTGGAGGCGAGCTGGGCCCAGGGCCGGAATCACCAATGGAGCAGGGGCCGATACGGCCGTGAGGAGGCCGAGGCGGTGTAGCAATACGGCGGAGAGCAGCAGGAGGGGCCACAAGGAGGATCGAGGGTGCCAGACGTATTAAGCAGCCCTGCGGGGGGAGCCGAGAGGACGCGCCAGCTGGGACACAAGCACGGCAGAGAGTCTTGGGGAGCACGCCGCCCCCATCACCCGACCCGGGCACCCCGGGCCGCCGCAGCGGGCGCCAGAGGCAGGGGGAAATGGCACCCGCGATGCGGGAAGGCCCGAGCTGGGCGGTGCAACGCATGGGCTCCCTATCCCGCCGCGAGGGACCTGGCGGCAGCGGCACTCACCAGGCACAGCAGCGCAGGACCCTCCGCAGTCCTTCGGTCGACCCCCGGGCCCAGGAGGCCAGATCAGCAGCAGGTAGGAGGGTCAGGCCTCACCGGAAGTAGGGCACAGGCTCAGCATCTCAGTCGGGTGGCTGATCTCGGCTCCCTCGAGTCGTCGAGGGCTACAAGTCGCACAGAGTGACGCCCCAGGAGGAGAGGCGACAGGAAAGCAGGAAATCGGGTAGGTTTAGGGCGGTTGTCTGTAGGATGATAACGGATGTTAGGCTTGGCCGGCAGTGCCCACTTAAAGTGCGGCCATCTTGCAGCCGGCTAAGCCACGCCCCCCGGTTTCAATTATAATTTTTAAAAAGCAATTTGAAATTTGCGAATTTAGCAAAATATATGATTTCTGTACTGTAAAGAAAAAATCAGAGAGATGTGGGGAAATAAGCTGTCTGGTTTTTAAGCATTATAGGAGAGTAGTTATGCTTAAAAGCTTGGAAACATTGTTAGAAAATAGTCAAAAATGCACGCAACCTATGGTGAATTTGGTGAATTTGATGGAACCTGGCAGCCATTTTTATTCAGAAGCAGGCAGTGTTTTCCCGAATTCTCTAAATTTACAAATTTGAGAATTTTAAGAGTTTGATGAAATACAGTACAGTGTTTTAAAAAAAACGCAGATTCCTCACTTTACAATATACACAAAGGTAGACTGTATTCGAGATCTAAACAGTATTGCTTCCGCGTGCCGGTAGGTGGCGCCATGCGGCTCCACATTGACTTTGTTCCACCCAGGAAGCAACCATGAGCAACACCCCTTGGTGTCAACGTTGATTCTTTTCTGACCGCTCCAACGTATGCGGTTCCGGTGCTTGCTTCAAACCTTTTCCTCGTCGAATGATGAGTTTTTTGCTCAATATTCTCTTTGTTCATTTTTGGCACTCTTCCATGCCCTTAACATCCGTGGAGGCCTCCAGTTGGGCTTCCACTCGCAGGTTTGCTCTTGACCCCATCTGTGCCACCTCAACCCATCTCCAGTTCTAATCCAACAACATAATCCATTGACATTGACACTGGCTGCAACACCACCATAGGTCACCCCGGCCCCAGTAGTCCTGTTCAAGCTTCAAGTCAGATTTTTCTCCGCCTACATCGAAGTCGTGTCCCGAAATTGCACTGATGTTCCTGGTCCTAGTTCAGTCAGATTCTCACAGAATCATAGCTTTGCATCGGAGCTGCACTCCAGTGCAACAATTTTTCAGTTTGTACTCTGATCAGATTTAACCAGCCTCTGGGGATGACAATGGAGATGAGGGTATTATTTTCTTCCGAACTATGAAGATGACTCTTTATATAAAGACTTGCAGGAGGCCAGTGGGTTGGACACTGCATACTGGGTTGTGTTCTTCCCCTGTGCCATCAATGGAAGAGAGTGTCTCCTTTCCTGTGGTAACAAGATCAGCAGTGGTGGTATTGGATTTATGACTAACAACTACAGGTGTCACAACTAACTTACTGACATAGGTTTTGCAACTTGGACAAACTTCATCTGACCCCTTAATTCAATTTAATGAGCACTGACTGACACTCTTACGGGCTGCTGGTCTAAGCCTTGTTCCAGTCCACTAATGAACAGGCAGAATGCCAGGCATCACAGGTGGGCACCAGGCAACCCTGACGTCTTGATGCAGCACCCTAGTCCCAATGTTTAGTGGTTCAGGCTTCCACTAGTAGGGTGAACCCTGTTCATTCCCTAAAATTCCTATTCAGGAAGCAGATGGTTTCCTAGGCCAACTTGGCATTCCGGTAAGCTGTTTGTGAGGAGATATTGCAATGCTTAATGGGACGTGGTTAGCAAGATCTTGTTGGTAGTGGGGGAGCGCTAGAGAGCCCAACGCAAGATGGCCGCAGATTAGTGCTGCTCCGCGGACAGGGGAATAACATTTGCACACAATCAATCAATCAAACACTTGTAAAGCGCGCTACTCACCCGTGAGGGTCTCAAGGCGCTGAAGGGGGGGGGGGGGGGGGAGCAGCTATTGATCGAATAGCCAGGTCTTGAGGAGTCTCCTGAAGGTCAGCAGGTCGTGGGTCTGTCGTAGGTGGGTGGTGAGGGTGTTCCATGTCTTGGCGGCGAGGTGGGAGAAAGATCTGCTGCCGGCGGTCGCTCTGCGGATGCGTGGGACGGTGGCTAGGGCGAGGTCGGTGGAGCGGAGCTGGCGGTTCGGGGTGTAGAAGTTGAGTCGGTTGTTGAGGTATGCTGGTCCGGTGTTGTGGAGTGCCTTGTGAGCGTGGGTGAGGAGCTTGAAGGTGATCCTCTTGTTGACGGGGAGCCAGTGCAGGTCTCTCAGGTGATGTGGCTGTGGCGGGGTATGTCGAGGATGAGCCATGCGGAGGCATGCTGTATGCGTTGGAGTCTCTTCTGGAGTTTGGTCGTGGTTCCCGCATAGGAGGGCGTTGCCGTAGTCCAGCTTGCTGGTGACGAGGGCCTGGGTGACCGTTCTTCTTGTTCCGGTGGGGATCCATCTGTAGATCTTGCGAAGCATGCGGTGGGTGTTAAAGCAGGAGGAAGAGATGGTGTTGACTTGTTGGGTCTTTGACAGAGAGGAGTCCAGGATGAACCCCAGGTTGCGTGCGTGGTTGGTGGGTGTCGGCGCCGTTCCCAGCGAGGCTGGCCACCAGGAGTGTCCCAGGCGGAGGGGGTGGAGCTGAGGATGAGGACCTCTGTCTTGTCCGAGTTCAGTTTCAGGCGGCTGCTCTTCATCCACTCGGCGATTGCCTTCATCCCTTCATGGAAGTTGGTTTCGGCGGTGGTGGGGTCTTTGGTGAGGGAGAGGATCCACTGGGTGTCGTCTGCGTATGAGACTATGTTGAGGTCGTGCGATCGGACGATGTTGGCAAGTGGTGTCATGTAGATGTTGAAGAGGGTCGGCCTGAGGGATGATCCCTGGGGTACGCCGCAGGTTATCTTGGTGGCTTCGGATCGGAATGGAGGGAGGCGGACTCTCTGGGTTCTGTCGGTGAGAAAGGAGGGGATCCAGTCCAGGGCTTTGTCGCGGATCCCTGCATTTTAGAGTCGTGTGCGGAGGATGTGGTGGCAGACGGTGTCGAAGGCGGCCGAGAGGTCCAGGAGGATGAGGGCCGCGGATTCGCCGTTGTCCAGCGGGTGCCCTGATGTCGTCGGTGGCGGCGATGAGGGCAGTTTTGGTGCTGTGGTTGCTGCGGAATCCGGATTGGGATGAGTCCAAGGTATTGTTCTGTTCGAGGAATTGGGTCAGTTGTCTGTTGACTATTTTCTTGATGACTTTCGCCGGGAACGGGAGCAGGGAGATGGGCCGGAAGTTCTTGTGGTCCTTTGGGTCTGCCTTGGGTTTCTTGAGCGGGGCTTTGATCTCTGCGTGTTTCCAGCTTTCTGGGAAGGCGGCGGTCTCGAATGAGCTGTTGAAGATCTTACGGAGTTGGGGTGCGATGATGGAGCTCGCTTTGTTGAAGATGTGGTGGGGGCAGGGGTCTGATGGTGAGCCGGAGTGGATGGTGTTCATGGTCTTGATGGTGTCTTCATCGTTTATGTGGTTCCAGAAGGTCAGGCAGCCGGTGAGACTGGTGGACGGTGGGGCTGGGGTGTCGGCGGCTGTTGGAGAGGTCTGGGAGTTGAAGCTGTCGTGGATGTCTGTGATCTTGCGGTGGAAGAAGGTTGCTAGAGAGTCGCAGAGGTCTTGTGACGGCGGGATGTCGTTGGAGCTGGAGCTGGGGTTGGCGAGTTCCTTCATGATGTTGAAGAGCTCTTTGCAGTTGTGTGCGCTGTTGTCAATGCGTTCGTTGAAGGAGGTCCTTTTGGCCGTTCAGATGAGTTGGTGGTGTCTGCGGCTGGCGTTCTTGAGGGCTGTCTGGTTGTCCAGTGTTTGCTCGTGGCGCCATTTCTTCTCTAGTCTTCTGCAGGTCTGCTTGGATATCTGGAGATCGGCAGTGAACCAGATGGCTCTTCTGCTGGTGCATCTGTTTGAGGGTTTCTTGATCGGGGCGAGTGTGATGGCGCAATCGTTGATCCATTGCCTAAGGTTGCGGGTGGCTGTGTCAGTGTGGTCGGCTGGTGGGTTTCGGGCGAGGGTGGTGGTTAGCTGGTCTCCGGTGACTTTGTTCCAGCTGCGGTGGGGGATTCTTTGCTGGTGCTTGTGTGCAGTGGTTTTCACGAAGGAGAAGTGGATGCAGTGGTGGTCGGTCCAGTGGAGTTCGGTGGTGTGGCTGACGGAGACGTGGCTGCTGGTGGAGAAAATGGGGTTGAGCGTGTGTCTGGCGGAATGGGTGGGTTTTGCGACGAGCTGTTTGAGGCCGAGGTTGGCGAGGTTGTCCAGTAGTGTGGTGGAGTTGTTGTCGTTGGTGTTCTCGAGGTGGAAGTTCAGGTCTCCGAGGAGGATGTAATCTGTGGAGGCCAGGGCGTGCGAGCTGACGGTGTCTGTGATGGAATCGATGAACTGTGCCCAGGGTCCAGGGGGTCTGTACATGAGGGTTCCTCTGAGGGTGGTGTTGGAATCGATGTGGATCTGGAAGTGCGGGTGTTCGGCGGTGTCCTCGGTGTTGGTTGAGATTCTGAGGGTATTTCTGTGGACAATGGCGATTCCTCCTCCCGGTCTGTTGGTGCGGTCCCTGCGGGTGATCTTGTAGCCATCCGGGATGGCTATGGCAACGTTGGGCGCCGATGAGGTGTTCATCCAAGGCTCCATCAGGACCCCTGACGCTCTGGGGAGGATGAGTTGAGCAGGTCCCAGAGTTCGATGGCGTGCCTGTGGACGAAGCGGGTGTTGAGCAGTATGCATCTGAGGTGGCTGTTGCCTGCCTTGGTGAGGGGGGTGGCAGGATGTGCTGGTGTATGCTGGCTGGTGAAGCTGCAGTTTCGGCAGGTGAATGGTCCGTGGGTGTGCTTCGGGATGGCCTGGAAGCAGGCGGTCGATCTGCCGACGTTGAGTGCGTGGAGGTGGTTGGCGTCGTACTGGCGTGTGGTTTCGTACTGCTCGCGGGGGCCAGGGGGTCTGGTGCTGGGTGCGGTCCAAGCGCGGACGGGCGCAGATGGGCTTGCCTTTGGCGTGCCAGCGGCGTGACCGCGCATCGGTCGCCATATAAGTAGGGGAGGGGGGAGGGGCTTGCGGCTGCGTGGCGGGAGCGGGGCTGGGAGCGGCAGGAAAAATTAACGCAGGATGAGCGTTAAGGGCAGCGAGGGAGCAGGCGAGAAAAAAAGAGAGAGACCAAGATTCAAGCCAAGCCAAGATCGGAACCCAGCAGGGAGAAGGCTCAAACCCTGCCTTGTCTGGACCAAAGCCGAGCGCTGTCAGGCAGAGCTGCGGGGGGAGAGCTGATCTCTCACCGAGGGTCAGGGGTCTAGCTCGCGCTCCCCGCAGCGATCACCAAATAAGTAGGGGAGGGGCTTGCGGCTGGGAGGCGGGAGCGGGCTGGAAGCGGCAGGAAAAATGAACGCAGGATGAGCGTTAAGGGCAGCGGGGGAGCAGGCGAGAAAAAAAGAGATAAGATCAAGATCCTTATCAGGGTGACTATCCTACATGTAAAACACGCACCCCATGGTGGGGAAGTGGGGGGGGCATTGATTTAGCCCAGCAGCGAGACTAGAGCGGAGTGAAGAACCACAAAATTGAGGCCCCCTGTGGTGATGCAGAGACATTATCATAATCAAGTAACCAGACCAGAGCGGTGGTGCTGCAGAACCTGGGCAACCGCGCAGAGAATTGGCTGTGGGCTGGACCAGACTGCCAAAAATGCTGCGGAGGTGCGGGGTGATAGCTGAGTCAACTCGGATAGCCCAAGGTGTGGTGGAGGCAGCCATCGAGAACCGAGCCGGATGTGGTGAGCCGCAGCGGGGTGCGCCTGGAGCGCTGTGTGAACTGGGTGGCAGCGGAGCGGTGTGGAAGAGGCTGGTGACCACCCGCAACGCTTCTCGACTGCCTGGAACGCAAAAGTCTGGCTGCGTGAGCCACACTGTGTCTCAGTGGCAGCCTCGGCTGTGGTGCCTGACCAGGCTAGGATCAGGAGCTTGGGCTGTCAGAGAAGTGCCCGCCTATGGAGTTACACGGCCCTGCAGCTTGGGAGGTTGGTTTGTGCCGTAGAGGTTAGACTTCACCGGTTGGTGCCGGGGAGAAGGGATGGGGGGGCGTGCCGGGCCGGGCCGTGAGGCGGAGAGTTCTGGCCCCTGACGAGGCTGCCCTACAATAGGGCTCTGCTGCGAGTCACTATAGCGTGGAGTATCAACTCTGCTTGTAATACCTGAGGGGCACCTAGGGAGCAACTGTGGACACAAGAAGTGGGTACTCAAACAAGCATTGGAAATAGCATTTTAGGAAGAAAATAGTACTAAAGTGAGATATAGCGCCGGACCCCCTGGCCCTACAAGCCCCAGAAGGCCCACAGGTGACACCAGGGACATCAGGCTGTACATTTGACCCCTATTGGCAGTATATGGGCAAAGCGGACACGCATCAGTCTCGCCTCACCTTTGAGGCCAAGTGGGCCGCAAAGCCAAATAGAGAATCAATGTCAGACTCGGAGCAAGGCACTCAGCCCCATGGGTCCTCAGCGCTAGAATCTACGCTGTTGGCGATGCAGCAGAGCCTGCAATCTATTGATGAAAAAATAGATACGCTAAATCTACGCATTGACCATATCGCAGCCAAGCTGGACAAGCAGACAACAAGGATAACGGAGGTGGGACAATGCATCTCCATGGCAGAAGATAAGATCCAGGGCACCCAAGAGAAATGCCTAAATATGGAGAAAGTTCTGGAGATTATCCAGGCCAAAACTGAGGACCTAGAAGCGAGGTCACAATGGAACAATCTGCAGCTCACTGGGGTTCCAGAAACACCAACACTGGTAAGCTGGAGTTGTATGTGGAAGATCTGCTGCATGACGTTTTGGAGCTGAGCTATTCTCCGGTGTGCTGGTGGACGAGTGGGCACACAGGCTGCTGGTGGCGAGACCGCCCCTGAGGCTCCCCCACGCCCCAGTACATTATGCCTTCTGAATTACTGCAATCGTGACACAGTGTTGAGCCTATCCAGGGAACGCCAAGGTATCCAACATCAGGGAAACAATCTTTCCTTCTTTCCGGACTTTACGGCGACCGTGCAGCCTGTTCGCAGGGAGATTCTCCCAGTGAAAAAGAAGCTGCAACAGGAAAGAATTAAGTACGCCATGATATACATCTAAACTGTAAATTTACTATCAAGGCAGCCAAAAAATGTGCAACACCAGGCAGCAATGGATTATGTGAAACAAATCACTGTGGCCCGGAGAACTCCGCAGGACCCGGAGACCTTAGACGTCCGGCGCCATGAGGTACTATGTGCGCAGATTTGTCGTGCCCGCTCCGCCTGTCGGCTGTTGGGGGCACAGGACGCTCGAACTCCAGACAGACATGAGTTGGGGTGATGGTCACACTGGATGGGATCAAAGGATACGCGAGTATTGCATGGACGGAGCGGCATGCTGATGCTGGGGGATGTGAACATCATGCCAAGAAGACGGCGCACGGCAAGGGTCTGAACTCGGCCGCGCAGAAGGAACACTCACATCATTACCCCCCAACTAACAGTCCCATGAAACATTATTAGCTTAGTAGTTCACTGGTCGCCTCCATCCACCAGGAGGTTACTCAGATCTCTAGCCGCTCTCACGTGGGTGATCGCATTTTCCTTTTGTTAGCTTTGAGTTCTGCATTAAGCTTGAGGTGAAACCCTCAGATGTTCCTAATTGTACCTGTTTTGATTAATGGGGAAGATGGCTTTAGCAAATTTGGGCTGCTGAAGTGTGAGGGGGTTCTGTTTTGCATTAATTACCTACAAACGCATACATGATGATATTGCCAGGTACAATGTTTCGTTCATAATAGGTACAGCCACGTGGTATCATGGGGGCTAGGACGGCGGCCAGGGCTCCAAGTGCTGATCAATTAGTTTTACTAACATGGAATGTAAGGGGACTTAACAACCCCAAAAAAACAGACGGGTATTGGCCTATCTTGATAGACATAAGGTGCAAATAGCGCTGTTGCAGGAGACTCACCTCAAGGGTCGAGCTGCCGAGGTGGTGTGTGCACGATGGGCTGGGTACTGTGTGGCCTCTTCCTATTCTACCTATTCGAGAAGCATCATCAAATTGATTAAGAAAGGAGTCCCCATTGAGGCCACACACTCGGAGATAGACATGCAAGGCCGCTATATGATAATAAAGGGTGCCCTATACGGTACTCTAATGACCATCAACAACACTTATGGGCCCAATGTACACAAGCCTGATTTTTTTTCACATATATGGCGCTGGCTGCATTCTCTGCTACAGCGGATTGGCAGGGTAAACAATCTGCACAGGTGATGCGAGATGAAATGGAGGACTACGGTCTCATTGACAATTGGAGATTTAGAAATCCTGAGGTAAAGGAAGGTACAACTTCATCAGTCCATGGATCCTGATTCTGCTTAGATTACTGGTTGGGGACAAGGGAGGTGCACACGTGGGTGCGGGACATTCAGCACATGCACAGAACAGTATCGAACCACGCTCCGGTAAAGCTGGTGTTGAATATCCCAACTCATGTACCCACGCAATTCCAGTGGACATGCACAGAACAGTATCGAATCACGCTCCGGTAAAGCTGGTGTTGAATATCCCAACTCATGTACCCACGCAGTTCCAGTGGCGTCTGCACCCCACAGCGCTACTGGACCCGGTATTCCGGGAAGCAGTATGAAAAGCCATAATTGAATACTTGACCATAAACACGGATACAGGGGATAGTGCAGGGGTTCTCTGGGAAGCATTTAAAGCCACCATACATGGGTATGTATGTGCGCACAAAAAGACATACTAGAGATATCCGCACGCAGCTTTAGAAAATAGAAGGTACACTGCAGCAGTTAGAGCGGGAATATGAGACCGCTCCAGAGGCCAGCACCCCAGTGGCCATAAGAGTCGAGGTCACAGCACGTGAAGCCGCAGCGGCACAGGGGATCCACCCTCTCTCCCATAGACATGTGACTGAAGCGTATGGGGAGGGCGGGAGGCCGGGATGCCACTCTGGCACGAAAATGAAAGAACCGTGGGCGCACATGCATCTAATTAGCGTTAACAAATCTGATGGCACACCCTGTTTTGACATGCCAGAGATTGGGCCGTAATTCTCAGCATTTTACGCATAGGTATAAAGTTACCGGGAGAGCACATCAGTTGCCAAGATCTCGGATTATCTGGACGATATTGCTTTAGCATATCTCTCATAGGGCCAAAGAGAGTACCTCATCCAACCTTGACAGCGGATGAAATTAAGGGGGCAGATTCACAGAACTAATCTGAGGTAAAATCTTAAACTTACTACTTTTGGTATTCACAGAAGGCATTTAGTAGTAGTAAAGTTAGGATTCCTAACTTTACTACTACTAAATGCCTTTTGTGATTACTGAAAGTCGTAAAGTTAGGATTTTGTCTCCGTTTAGTAGTAGTAAAGTTAGGAATCCTAACTTTACTACTACTAAATGCATTCTGTGAATACTAAAAGTAGTAAGTTTAGGACTTTGTCTCAGATTACTTTTGTGAATCGGGCCCTAAGATATTATAAAATCACTGCCTAATAATAAAGACCTACTGGGCGAATTCTATAAATAATTTGTCGAACATTTCTTTCCCTGCCCCTACACAAAATGTTTGAGGCAGCATACACTAAGCAAACACTGCCCCCATCGCTTAAAGAGGCTTTCCTGATAACACTCCTGAAACCGTATAAACCTCCAAACCAATGCTCAGGGGTGTGGAATGTAATCAAATATCTACTTGTCCAAATCTACTTGTCCTTTAACAAAATCCACTTGTCCCTTTGGTGCCATGCAGTGCGGTGGCGAATTATGGCAGCAATCTCATTATGTAATCACTCTGATAATAGTCTCTCAGACTACGCCAGAGATCATATCATACTAGGGTTTAAAATCTAGCAATTTGCTAAATTTGCCACCTTACCGCAGATCTACATACTGGGACTGGAGGTAGCAGTAAGCAATAGTTCCCCATGGTTGGAATGCCTTTTTGAGTCTGTGCAGTCCTACTAGCATGCTTTATGGGTTATCATCATCTTGTTTTCAATATTTTACCATACAGAGAAAGGCTGAACGTTTACTCCTGACAAGGCAGAAGTAAAACTTCTTCCAGGGTTGGGGAAAAAAGTGGTTGGTGGCAAAGTGAACTTATTACTGCTCAACAGATTTTTGCGTGAGCAAATCTACATATGCCTATTTGCTCGTGCTAAAATGCAGTTCACAAATATTTTCTAGGAGTACGATTCCCTGACCTACTCCTGTAAATTCACGAAAGCCATAAATCTGCATTAATGCAAGGACATATACCTACTTAAATCGACATTCATTGAACTAACATAGCCACCTTCCAATAGTAATCTACGTTCAAATGTCCAGCTCCAAGGCTCCAACACCTGAGTAAGCTCCCTAAATTGAAGCAACAGCGACAGAGAATTGTGGTCAGACAAGACCCTCGGATTAAGTACAATTTTGGACAAAGAGGCCAAAGTATTACTAACCAGGAACATATCTAACCTTGACATACTTTATGAGAAGCAGAATAAAACATAAAAACCAGTTGATTAGGACGCTTAGAGTGCCAAAGATCTACAAGAGCTTATGAAGAGATTAGCTGATACAGAGCATCCTGAAGCCAGTGCTTGCCCTGGCATGCAGAATCATTGGAAGGTGCAAACTGGGATGCCAAGTCTCTATTAGGACACATCGTCACATTGAAATCGCCACAAATAATATAGGGTGGAGCCCAAAGATGCAACTCGAATTTTAAAAAATCCAGATCCTTTTGGTCATCCATGTTTGGCCCATACACAACACAGATGGTAAAGCGCGCCCTATTCTTCTGAATGGTCGCCACAAGCCAACGACCCCCCATGTCAGTCTTCTGCCGCAGAACTCCCCACCTATTATCACCTCTGGGCAGAAGTAAAAGCAGAAATGGAGAGAACCTGATAGCCCAATTCATTTAACAATAAGCCCTCGGTCTCAGATAGATGCGAATCCTGAAGACAGAGAATTTGTGGCTTAAGCACCTTCAGTTCCTCCCGTACCAGTTTACGCTTAAGTGGCGATGTTGTTCTCTTTAGTTATTTGTGGTTAGGTCTGGGTAAAGAGGTCTGCTACTCTTTAGTGTGTAATTTTTTCATTCTGGGTTGGTTTTTAGTTGGGGGAAGATGGCTCTGCCTGATTTTATGATGGTTTTGGCCTCTATGATGTGCAGGGAGGCCTGGTGGGTTGTCGGGTAGCTTGCATTTCTGTCCCTTACTTGTTCTTGCTCTTTTCTTATTATCTCTGTTACTCAGCAAACTCGTTTTTCTGTTTCTTTTGGAAGTGTATTACTTTGGGTTGGCAGTATCTTTCATAGAATCTGGAGTATGTAGGGCTCCGGGCCGCTTGCTGATCTCAGCAATGGGCTCTATTGATTTGCAAACCCCATGGATGGTGTTTGGGCCCATTGATTCATAGGGCATAGCTTCGGGGTGGTGGGGGCCTGTTCGCTTGTCTAGGTACCAGGGGAGGGGTATGGGGTGGGTCTGGGGTCAGAGGGTTGGGGGATTGAGACTGTTGGGTTTTACTAAAGGGCTTTTAGGGTGCCTTTTTTTGGCAACGTGATGTTGAGCTATTTTGTTTGTGGTAAAATTAGTATGTATATTTTTGTTACGCAGTGCATGTACGGATGTGATGCCTATCATTGTGTATGGTGGAGTAGGGGCTTGTGCATATTTTGGTTTAATACTAATAGTAACGGCGACAGTCCTGGCCAGCAGCTGCCCAATCTATTGTGGAATATTAATATTGTCTGTAGATGTATTTTAAATGATTTGAAGATCCAGGGCACATCTGCAATCTGCCACAGGTGTCCCTACTAAAAATCAAAAAAGTCAACTAATTAGTCTGTAAAACAGCTCCTATATGAGAACTAGTCTTTTGTTTTTATGCATCTCCTGAAAATATGTTCTCCGGTATGGTACCCAAGAAAACTTGTATCGAACAAATACAATATCAGAAGCTAACATTACCCTTAGAAGGCCCCCAGAGACTTGAAACACCATTCACTGTACACATGCCATAATGTGTCTGACAAAAAAATGAGTATCATACTGCCTTGGACTGGTGCAAGGAATAGAGAGCCCTCTGAAATGCTGACAGGTTAACATGCTGCATCACCCTTAAACTGCTCCTGAGAAGCATCAACGCAGCCCTGAATTATCAACAGACTTTTCTGCATTACAGGCACGCTGTTCTAGACACTTGAAGAGTAAGTCCATGCAAAAAATACGCATAAATCACTGAGCTTCACCTACACTATTTGGTAGAAGATGATTCATAGGTCTGCTCTCTCTATAGGTAGTCGCCAACACTGTCCAAGTGAACATCAATGTCGCCTGACTCCTCTCTCCAAACATGCAAACTTCATAACCCCCACCAGTCTAAGTTGGCTCCAAGCAGACCATGTATTCTGCCAGTCAAAACTTATTTCAACTTGGGACACTAGTACATTATTTGAGTGCCGCTGCGCAGGCATGACACGCCCGTTGAGCGCGACGCCCAAACAGCAACTTGGGATTTTCTATTATTAACTTAGCGCCGCCGCACAGGCACAACGCGCCCTCTGAGCGCGTCGACCTGCCCCAGATCAGGCACATGCCTGACACTCGACTACAACTACTCTCTGGAACACCGGATACGAGCGCATTTCCACAAGCGCCGACATACAGGGTGGACGCATCCACGATTCGCGAGGCACGCCCTAATCCAGGCGCACACCAGACAGTCTGTACAGACGATGTGTGTGACACCGGATACCAACGTATGTTACTGCAACGTTTAGAAACACAGGTCAGGCTGGATTTGACTATTCAACCACCGGCGCACACAGGGACACCGGATATCATACAGATTTTGCCAATCAGCGCTAATTCATCCCCCTTCCCGCCATATGCACTAATTAAGCTCACTATTTATACCGCTCTCCCCACCGTGCTCATTTATCGCCGGGGAGGAGAGCTGAATACAACTAGGTGATGCAGCAGAGAGCGCACCTTGATGCAGTAAGGCAATTCTGGGAGAATGTGTGACGTATGCATGTGCATGTAATTAACACCCCCCTCTTTGACCTTTTTATGTACATTTTCACTTAATATGGCTACTTGTGCTTGTCTATCTACAGGGGCTTTCCCTTTATTCCTCCTCCCATGGAGTACGTAGGGTGAAGTCCGTGGGTAAGACGTAGGAGACAACTCTCCTACTTTTAATTCTTCTTGTGTGGGCACGTATGACAGGCACGTGTTACAAACTTAGCCACTCACGCTAATTTGTGTGGTGTAGTTAATTTTCTGTTTGAATGACCTAAATGTTCTGATGGTTATCTTACACGTATTTTCTTTCTCTTTTACAGGGTTACAAAGAACCCCCAGGAAGTGGAGAGTGACATAGGTCACCCCACCCAGTCGTTTTCTCACCACAGAGTTGGTAAGAATGGAGCCCTTGATAACATAGGTCCTGATGAATGCCATGTACCACTGTATGACACTAGGCAGAAACATGTTAACCAAATTATATACGGAGAGGGGTTAATAAATTTCCCCATATCACAGTCCACTTGTTTTTAATACCATACAGTTACCTGTTCCATTTAAATTTAGTAAGGCAACTATAATGGTTTTTAAATCCCACTCACTCACTTCGGGCCCCCACTTAGTTTATAAGTGCATCCCTGTCGTCGGGTGAATGCCCGCCCTCTATCAAACCAAGTTTTTAGAGGGCGAGGACGGCCGATGATGCAACATGACACCAGGTGGTGTGTGAGGCCAGTCCTAAACTTATTGTGAGATGCCTACACTCACACTCACAAACCAACCTTGAGCACCCTTTAGGTCATAATACCGGGAGCGGCCTCATTTGTGTATAACATGTATTATATCTCCCAGAGGGCACTTGCTGACTACTGCCAAATTCCAACATGCGTCTATAATACCTAGTTGGTCCCTTCCAGCTCTATTGCAATTGGAAACTGACTTTTTGTTCCTAGACTAGATAGTATTTATTCTATTAGGCAGGAGTTGACTACCAGGAGGCTCCACTGCACTCGACCTGTCCAGCCTTAGAATTCAGAAGGGTTCTCCTAATCCACCATCAGGTTTTTTCTCAATGTCAGCACTCTGAATGTATAATAAAACTACTGAATTGGCAAATCCATGCATTTATGACACTGTTGAGAGAGACAGGCGTGGGATTTCTAACTGTGGTTTGTGAATAAATACTCAGCTCTGGTGTAATAATCTGAAGATGATCTTTTGGTTAAAAATGAGACTGAACTCACTGTAGAAAAGTAAACTCTCTAATGAGTTTCATGATCAGGTTATATGTATAAAGAGTTCCCAGCAGAAACATTCAACCTACCTGCTTAATGCCTCTTCCCACTGCCTATCACTGCAAGACTCCGACTTTGTTTCACTCTCCATATTTCAAAAAGCATCTCGGTATTCTAGGCCTGAGGCTGGGAAACGCAGTTAGAGGAGAGAGAATATAACAATTTATCTGGACGTGGAATCTCGAGGAATATTTAGCCGGACTGTCTGGTGCTATAACAACCTGGTAATGTGGCTAGCCATTCACATGCAGCCCAACGTTTAGTTCTGCCCCTTGTTCAGCTTACATGACAACTGCTCATCTCCAGTGGCTTGCGTCCAGCCAAATCTGCAGAAAGAGAATGTAAATATTCCTTCTGTGATAATCAACCAACTCTTGTTCCATTGCTTTGGGTAGCTAGAAGAACCTTTGTGAGTTGTAATGATTTTTTAATATATGTATCCTAATATCACGAATACTGAACTAGGTATCTATTTTGCCGGACTTGGACTTAAAGTGGAATACAGAAAAACGTTGACTTGGAAACATAGTTTCACTTCCTTCAGTTCCCTACTGTTATTTTATTTTGTTTTGTGATTTGCTTAAGCGCTAAATGTGAAGCCATCAGACACACCACAGTGGATATTGGCTGTTTTGGAAACAAATGGGGCCCATCTTAACTTGCTGGGTGTAGTTGTGTAGGAATGCCTTGAAACATGCTACTGCTGCGTTGTTATTTTTTAAAATTTAAATTCAATATATTTATTACATGTACATAAAACCTCCCTTTTCATCCGCATCTTGGCAAAAAATCGACACACTCCCTTTTAATTTTCCATCCTATTGAGTCTGCCTCCTGTCAAATCATAATGATCAACAGTACTAAGTCACATCGACCCATACATATCACTGAATATATTTTATTCGGACGAGTTATGGCATTCTAGTGTCCGTATCTGTAGCACCATGTGTTTCATAACTTGTATAATACCATGCATAACAACCGCTATCAAACACTACCTAGCATAGCCACCCGTCCCTCTTGTGAAGGCCCATATATCTTTTGGCCGGGTTGGACTGGCCTAAAGGGCAATCAGGCATTGATTTTCCAAGTTATATACAAGGTTAGTAATAATCGGTACGAATGCAGGTATGCTCAGGTTGATGACTTTGGCACTGGTTAAGTCCCACGATGAGGATGACTTCTTGAAAGAAGGCAATATTTTTTTTTAACTTCTGACTCAAACGCTGATACAAACTCCCATGGTGTATTGTCATTTGGTTGACTGAACCACAGAACCTTTGTTGCTAGCTTCATCACACACCCTTGTCTTAAAGTGTTATTTTTTCACAAGTTTATGTAATCGTTCCGCTTGTTGGTGCTACCGAACATCATTTGTACTGCTTATTTATGTTCTTGATAGAACAGTTTTTTCTCAAATACGTGTTTTGTTTTAGAAATTGTCTCGAGGCCATGGCTGGTGGTTATGTATAACGGGCGACTGTAGCAAAAAATTATTTAAAAATAATTTAAATTACTAATTGACAGACTGTAAGTTTACAGTTCTGGTTGTGAAGCTAATTTGCAACCGCATTCCGAGAACCCAGTGTACAAAGAATGTCTCATCTGATGATAAAAATCAGAAATGAATAGTGTTCTTTGTTGTGTGACATCTTTGCTTGCACGTATTCTTAAAAGAATGAAAGAAATATGCAAAGTAATGAAAAACAAATTCTCAAGCTTCGATTGGCCTGTATATTTCCTTGGTAGAATATCCTTATGTCAATGGGAAGATTGTTCAGCATATTAAAGTCCACGTGTTTTTAAGCCTAACCCTGCCATTGGAAGTAGAGAGCCACTGTGCCCATTACGTCAGAGATTCTTCCAACCCTCTATGGTGCCGTTTTAGTATTTTTTTCACCGCACAGGAGACTATCTGGACACTTCTTCATTGATGCATTCTTTCTTTCTGACGTCTCACCCTTTATTCGCTTGTAACAGTTTCTTTTTGCGTTTTTGCTCTGTGCCAAGATGCAGATTTTCTTGCTATTTCTTTATTTGTTCAGATTATTTGCCTCCTTTAAACTCATTTAAATTCAGTTTCACTTTTTAAGGACTACGTCCTACAAGTCTTGTGCACTTCTTTTTCTGGCTTGGTGGTTTATTAGCCAAAAAATCCTTTTAAAGACACAGTGGTGAATGCATTCATTGTCCTCTGCCTAACCACGCAGTCTATGATCCTCTTAGAGCAGATCAAAACAATTCTGAAAACCGTAGCTCCCAAGACTTTGCTGCCTGTGTCAGAGGGATTTTAGGCCAGCATGCCGACGTCAGAATGAGCAATTGCTTCTTCAGCTCCTAGTAACATTATGCAGTGTCATCAAACATTCCATTCTTAAAGATTTGATGCTTGCAGACATTTGACATCCAAAGAATTCAGCACCAGGGGCAGTCATAAGTGACCATTGAAGACCATATTCTTCATGAAGCAGTTCTCCACTCTATCGAGTTTGTAAGGTCAGTTTGGAGAAGGACTTTCCTGTAGTTTAAGGAACCAAAAAGACTACATGGTTCCTTCCCACCAGCTCTTGAGTCCTACATCGCATTAAGCGAGGAGTTTGAGCCGAAGAGTTTTCGTTTTTCAAACTTTGTAAGCCACAACGTTGTCCTTGTTGCAAATGTAAGAATATCTTCTAAATATTCCCCTGATATTCAGATTTCAGTTTAGACTTCAATTCGCAAAGACACATAAAATTGGATATGCTGCAGCAAATAATTTTCAAGAAACTGTTGGCTGAAGTACAGTGCATTAATCATATCCTTTCCGTTTTTTGGGTCAAATATTTAATGTGTCTAGCATATTTGTTAATTCAAGTGGTTGCAATTGCTAGGAAAAGGAGTATGAATGTGCAGAAAAATATTGCATGCAATTGATTCAAATCTGTAATGGTGTGTTCAAATGAGTTATTAGGTAAGCATCTGGTATGCACATGAGAGATATCTGTGGCGAGGTTATTGACAACTGCCCTTCTGTGTGTGATTGTGTGATATGTGTTGCATGTCAAATTAGTTATTAGGTAAGCATGTGGTGTGATCATGAGAGATATCTGTGACTAGGTTATTGAGAACTGCCCTTCTGTGTGTGTCATTGTGTGATATGTGGTTGCATGAATTCTGTGGATAAGGAGGATGTCGCTGGATTAATCGGAACACTGAAATAATTGAATAAGATGTCAGGTAGTTGTCACATGAGAGCAGAAAGTAAAGCAGCTGAAGTGTATGAGAATGTAAAATAGATGATTAGGCCATGGACGAAGGCCTAGTTGATGAGCAGTTTTAGTCTGAACTGGTACTTACTTTTGTAAGATCTATAAAAAAACACTTAGAAATTAGAGACCCACCCCATAGTGTTGCCATGAACACCTTCTACGATTTAATTGTCAGTGATCATATTTACGTATACCTAACTGTAGCCTGAAAGTATGAGTGGGTGCTAATGGGCACTGGCATGCAATAGAATACGTAAAATAAATATTAATTTCCTCTTAAGTAATTTGATATTTTCAGTGAGTAATGTTTTGTGGTGCACGTATGAAGCTTACCTGACTGTAATCCGAGGGTTGCATAAGGATATTGGGTCTCAAACATTTATATTACACAGCTGCAGACATATACAATCATTACATATTTTAAAAGTAGGCAAGGATTAGATTTCCAAACCAAAATAGAAAAGTGGATATTCTCAGCTCGTTGTTTTATGAGAAAGTGGTATAAGTGTACACTCCATTTAGTGGGGAAGATGTGTATGTCAGTATTACATGAGGAATTCTTAGTGGGGTTGGTTTTTGTAGAGGCTATTGTATTTAAACATTCTGAACATATGTTCCCACATAACCGCATCGCACAGTTCTGTAATATTTGCAAGGAGAATTGCCGGAAAATGTATTTTGTGTTTACTTCTGCAACCCTTGGTTGTGTTCTGTAACTGCACTATATGACAAATCTTGCACTTTCAATGTCTATTAAGTAACTTAGAAACCTCTATTCCATGTGTGATTGTGTGGTGTTAGCCACTACAAATAGTATAAAATGTTCAACACGTGTTAAGGAGGGTTGGATTTACTCTGTCAAACAAGAACACTAAATTGCGACACTGAGTTGCATTCTGTAACTAGCACTGAACTATACTTTTCTTTAAGGAATGGTCCTATTTGCTCATTCTAGAAGTCTAGCTTTTAGGGATGCCAAAGTATTCAGACTATCTAGACCCTTAGTACAAGAGACTAGCATATGCCCCTCTCATATTTATAGAGTGAGCACCATTTCTCCAAAACAGATTCCTAAGAGGTTTGATATATCTGTAAGTAAGGCCGTCTGAGAAATAATAGCAAGTACTTATAAAGCACAAGTCATTGTAGGTTTTCATTTGTGTTTTACTTAGCTGTACCCAAGACTGTAGTGGCTCCTTTTCAGTGGCTACCAATTGCTTCCCATCTGTGTTGTGGCACCCTCATCCATAAAGCACCTCTCAATCCCAAATAAGACTATGAGGAATGGGAAATGTCAAGAAAATAACGTACTAGAAATGGTGCCCATAGGTTTGTAGTAGTTGCAAAAGCAATCTAATTCAGTTTCTTATGTTACTACTGAGAGCACCCTGTTTGCATGGGAGGTGGGCCTAGCTGTGAACAATGTGTTCTGACAAATAAGTTCCACATCTTACAAGTTATTCATGTGCCTACGAGAACTAGTTCCAGATGTGGAATAACTATCTATCTCTGTCAAAGGATCCCTTGATCTATTTAGCCAAAATTTCAAGATGGTTATTTTTGGAATATATGGTTATTGTATTGAATAAATTGATTGAATGTAGTGCCTTTGTCCAGTGTGCTTCATATATAGGTAATATTAACAGTACAATACAGAAACGATAAATGTTACAAAAGGTACAACATGATACCCTTCTCCGCTTCGTTTAGTAGTGATTCCTTTTAAGAGTTTCATTAGATCAGACAGGGTAGAAGTAGAGCAAATAGAACTAAGATGTTACTCCAGAAATAAGGTGCAAGGAGAATGAAGGAACAAAAGCGTAAAGAGGTTAAATAGAGACAAGGAATTGCCAATCAGAACAAAGAGAGTGAGAGAATGTGTATGCAGATATCACTGAGCAAAGATAAAGTGGGGGCAGGGAATGTAAGCATTTGAATATAATGGAATCTTCTCAGACCAGTGAACAGAAGCTACCATAGCTAAGCCAAGTATGAAGTAATGTCCTTCAGTTAGACTCGTGAGAAAAGAATGCAAATGCATGTGTTTTCAATAGGGTGAATTCAGAATTAGTAGGTACTTTTAAAGAAAATATTAGGAAGAGGAGCGATCGACCTCAGGAAGTCCAAGCGCCACTGCAAACAACTTGAGAGGAAATTTAGACTCAACAAAAACACTACTGCAAGATCCACCTACAAAGCCGCCAGGGCCGCTTCTACCATTAGGCAAGACTAGGTGGCCGTCTAGGGCGGCAAAGGGGGGAGGGCGGCAAAAAACATGAGTTTGGGAATCCCCTTGAGTGAACGGCCGCCTAGTCTTGCCTAATGGTAGAAACGGCCCTGCCCCTTGAGTGAACTGTCTTCGACCTCGAAAGCACATTAGCACTTCTAATATTCGACATGACGTGACGTCATGTTCGCCGCCACAGGCGGGGGCCGTGTGCGCCCGCTCTCGTCGGACCTCTGTGCTCGCCTCGTGGTCACCTTCACTGCTCTCCTCCCAAGGCAGTGACGCACCGGACACCCAGAGTACAGGTGAGGAGATCCCCTAATGCGCCAACAGGTCTTCTCGTGTTGGCTGGTGCGCAGCGTACATCTCTGTGGACTGCATGCACCTTTTCCTCTCCTTGTTTCCTTGGCAGCGGACAACACTGGAGAGTAGACGGGAACCCAGTGGCGTAGCTATCAATGTATGGTGCAGCATGTGCATTCATTGGCACCGAGGCCTAGAGCCCGGGAGAGGGATCTGAACCCTAATTATTGCTGTTTTTTACAACCTAAAGAGGAATTATTTAAGGGGCCTGTTTTACTAGCTTTCACTGGGGCCCATGAGAGCCTTGCTACGCCACTGCAGGTGTCACCCAGTTCAGCGTACCTGCAGGCAGCACAATCGTCCCCTCTCCCCGTGCCACCCACACCTGAGTGTCTGCGCAGCTTAGTGATCGTCAGTAGGGGTAGCTGCCAGCTCCACTGCGCGTGTCCTGACCTGAGGAGGCATCATTGGCCACAGCTGTCACCCCCATCCTTTGTGTCCCCCACCTCGGGGTGTTGTACAGCAGGCTTCACTTTGTATAGCGACCGCCGCCTCTACCCCATATGTCCCCAGCCTCGGGGTACCTGCTCTACCGGCAATAGAGTAGACGTCAACAGCTTCCGTCTTCCCGAACACCCGTGCATAGTTACTTAGTGTGCAAATCAGAATCAGAGGCCGGAGATTAAATGATGTGTAACAAATTGTTCTGTATTAAAAGGCCCTATTAATATAATTATCCGAGTCTGTACCTCCGCCAGTGCTTCATTTGTAAAAAAAAAAAAAAAAAGTAAGTGCTGGACTCTTTTGGGAGGCCATGGCAGCCTGCACCACCCATTGCCCCTGCCAGCGCTGCCAGTGACAGTAGCAACACACCACCACACTCCTCCAACCGACACAATTCAGACTATTGTTATGCAGTGCTTGAAAGGGAAAAATTGAAGTACAGGTACTCTGTAGCAGAGTACCTGCTTGTTTCTGAGAAATGTCGGCAATCTCCAATTAGACGTATTACGTCGCTCTTGAGAAGTGCCGGTACTCTTCCTCTCAAAATAAAAAAGTGCCGGTACTCTGTACCGGCCCACTTAAAGCCCTTTTTTTAATGTATTTTTACATATTAAAAACACTTGTGCTCATCATAAACTTAAAAAGTGGACTGTCACTAAAGCCGGCTGAAAATTAAGTGCCGGTGCCGAGCACAGGAAACCACCGGCTCTAAATAGGCACTCTCCCACTTAAAATGGTAAATAGGGGAGGTTTGCAGCAGATCACACACGTATCCAGGCGCCTTGGTGCTTGTTTGACTACTTGGCACACTCTCTGTACTTTCTCTGCCACCAAACTATAGTAGATCTTACGTTTTCCAGTCCCCCGAGGTTCAATGCGTTGCACTTCAGCCAGGATCTTTATTAACCCTCTCGCCAGGTCCCATTATTCTTGAAAGATTGTATTTTTATGCTCAAATCTTCTGAATTTTCGACCGATTTACATTTCAGTGGTGAGGAGAACTGGCACCTCACTTGTGTTCTCTTTAATTCTCGGTGACAGGGATTCTAAGATACTGCAAGTTTGTGCACAATTGCTGGCGTCGGTAAGTGGCCGTGGGCTAGGGGGCAGGGTAGGTAGCAAGTGAGCTCTGGGAGAGTCGGGGAAGTGTCATGCATTCTTTCCCCCATTGCCTCCACCTGCATTAATCACATCAGCAAACACAGCCTGGCCAATAGCAGACGACATTTCTATAAATAGTTTTATTTTTTTTCATACTAAAGCTACTGCATTCAGTTTTAAAACTCCCACAATTGCCCTGCCTCCACACGCGTGGCTCCTATAAATGTAGCTGGGAGAAAGTCTGTGTAGACCGCCTCCACCAACTAGCTGTCGATGACCCTTTGTAATGACAAATGGGAATGGCTGTAAAGCACTCTGAAAGAGCCCCTTAAAGCGGCGATGTCCAGCACGGCCGCCATAAACGTCGTAGCGCTCCTACATGGTGGGGGCGGGGACGTTAGTCTCCTGGTAGCCCCGTAAAAAGCGATCCTTCTTCAGGACTGCCAGAACTTTCTAGTACAGTTGCTTTCTCATAACTGGACACTTTTATTTCAATTTTCTTTTTGGGGTGTGTTTTAAGTTTGTCCTTCTGTCTTCACCAGTCAGTTTTACGAGGGTATTTGGTGATGAATTATTATTGAATCACGTCCAAGTGTTAGATGTTTTGCAGACTAGGCTGCTAGTTAGAAAATGTCAACTCGTTGAATTCACTCCCTAGTACTTGATAACCAAGAGAGGTGGGCTGAAGAATAAATTAACTTTAATTAAATTAACTAGCCGGGATGACAGGGGGAGAGAGTGGTGGTAGTAAAAAGGAGGGGGCGGCATTTTTCAATTCCCGTCTAGGGTGGCAAAACACCTAGAAAAGGCCCTGAAATCCGCCCTCAACTTTTACCACCAACAACTACAAGATGCAAGGAAAAAGGCCCTAACTCTCAAAGCCAGCTCCAACAACGGCAAATAACTCTAAACCATTGGCAAGGAGTTCTCCAATCCTGCAGCTTTCAACCACAACATCATCCCATACCAAGCACTCTGCAACGACCTCAAACTTCTTCAAACAGAAGATTGCCATAATCTACAACACATGAGACCCACAGCATACTGATACGAACTCCCCCAACAAACTGAACACCTCCTTCATTGCCAAACAGCTGCTAAGCAACTGGAAGCCCCTCTCAAACTAAAAACTCACCGCCCTGATGAAGACATCTACTCAGGAGCCCCCTCAGACCCATTCCCTTACTTAATATACAACCTTTGGAAGAACCATCATCTCCCCGTGCTCACCACTATCATAGACACTTCCATAACCACTGCCACCTTCCCGTCTTCCTGGAAAACTGCAGAAGTCAATGCCCTATTGAAGAAACTAACAGTGGACTCCAACACCCTCAGCAGCTACAGACCCATCTTGTTACTGCCTTTTCCAGCTAAAGTCATTGAGAAAGCCATATATTCCCAACTTGCAGACCACCTAGAACTCCATCAACTCCTAGACAGCTCTCAATCAGGCTTTCACACCAACCACAGCATAGAAACCGCCCTCATTGCAGCCCCCGATTAAATCACATGCATCCTCGACTGAGGAGAAACGGCCCCACTTATCCTCCTCGAACTCTCTGCAGCTTTCGTTACGGTCTCCCACAAGTCACTCATCAGAAAGTTTCAGCAGTTGGGTATCTGCGGACCGGCCCTCAAGTGAATATCCTCCTTCCTTAGAGACAGAACTCAACAAGTCAGACACCCCCCTACACCTCAGAACCCAAGAAACTCAGCTGCAGAGTCCCTCAAGGATTGTCGTTATGCCCAACACTCTTCAGCATCTACATGACGCCACTCATGGACATAGAGCCCACAGCATTAACATAGTATCCTACACTGATGACACACAGCTTATCCTCTCCCTTACTGACACAACCAGCACAGCCAACACAAACTTCACCAAGTGCATGAGCAATGTCGCTGCATGCATGAAAAACAACTGCCTCCAGCTCAACTCAGACAAAACTGAAGTATTTATTTTCTGCAACAACCAATCATCATAGAATACCTCTTGGTAGCCCTCAGAACTTGGCCCCCCACCCACCACTGTGGACCTTGCCAAGAACCTCTGGATCATCCTGGACACCAGTCTCGCTCCATGAGCAGACAGGTCAACGCTGCACCCTTATCATGCTTCCACATCCTGCAAATGCTGCACAAGATGTGCAAGTGGATCCCACTGAACACCAGATGAACGGTCAGCCAGGCGGTTATCACATGTAGACTTAATTATGGAAAAGCCCTCTACACTGGAATCCCAGCCCATGTCCTTTGCTGACTCCAAACAACCCAGAATGCCGCCACCGGACTCATCCTGAACATCCTGCAAAAAAGCCACATCTCCCCACACCTCAACAATCTCCTCTGGCTCCCATTCCAGGAAAGATGTAAGTTCAAGCTACTTTACCAAGCATACAAAGCTCTCCAGAACACCGGTCCAGCTTACCTCAACCACTGCTGCAACTTCTACCAACCCACCAGACACCTTCGGTCTGCATCCTAGGCAAGAGCACACCTCCCTCGCATCTAGAAGACCAGAAGCGAAGGACACTCCTTCTCATACCTCAGATTCAAGAACTGGATCAACCTCCTGAAAGACTTCTGAACCTCCCCCTTGCTTATGCACTTCCGAAGGAACCTCAAGACATGGCTCTTCCAGATGAAACAGACATGAACTCCTCCTCCCCCCTCAGGCCTGCCCTACTCAGTGCCTGGATACCCTCGTAGTTGATTAGCTGCACTCTACAAGTCCACATAACATAGCTTAACATAGTTGAAATAGGATACATGCAAGTAATGGAGAAGGTATTTGAGGGGAAAAAAAGAAAGGTAGGATATAATTTTCTGGACATTTGATAGGCGAGAGCAACAGTTCTAGACCACAGACAGAAGTTGTTTAGAAAATCACAAGGAAGTTGAAGATGATGTTAAGATGTTTGCCAAGATTCCTTGCATTCTTCTGCATCATTTTCTTTACATCCATGCATCTAAAATATCCTCTATTAAGATGAGATGCCAATGATAAATCTAATATCTTCTTAGTAATGCACTGCCATTACAATTTGAATGTGGTCCTTGGTTGTTTACCAAATGACATGTCATAGTAGCAGCGCACCCCAGAATTGTAGCATTTTCTATATATTTATACATTCACATTTACAGATTATAAACTGTTTTGCAAAAGAAGTCTACCCATTCAATAAAGTTGTCCCTTCAAATTATGTACATCTTGCTTCATGGTACATAAAGAAACTTCAATTCTTGGGTGTGGTTTTTGATGTTTGAAAATCTATTTTTAGCCCTCAGATGAGTCCTTCACATTTTCCAGAATGCTAAACCAGATAGAAGAACTCTAAAGTCCCTGCTGCACCAGTGTGCTCTCACATCGATTTGGATTGCAATTACCGCCTCAATTGAGACTTGTGCACAAGTGTATGAACCACGTGATTTGGTGGAGTTGGGTGTAATCTGTCACTCTTTCCCAGGACAGGACCCTGTTTGTAATATTCAATCTCTAGTAGGAATCTGTTAAATAGGTTTCTGGTGAGGTTGACAACTACACAACTTAGGCCCTCAATACGAGTAGGCCTGTGCCAAAGTTTAATTGCGCTGGAGTAAATGGCATACGTTTTAATAAATTAACATAAAGAAATGTACGTGAAATATCTGAGATAACCCTATAACACCACCTTGTATAATTTTGGGTCGAAATTTTAATGCAAGATGTACCGTTCGGGTAATTTTTTAACGCAAGCAGCATTTCAGGTAGATTTCTTTTCAAACACAATACTACAAATTCAAACACAAATGGCAGTGTTTTGAACACCAACTGTAGTTCTTTTAAAATGGATGGTCAACAAATATTTCAGGTACATTTTTTACTTGAGCGGACTGTTGGGGTAACTTTTGAGCATAAAAGTACACATCCAAACACATGTAGTGTTTTGATTTTCAGCAACCAGAAATCAAATTGGTGTTGATATTAAGGTATATTATTCTGCTGTTATTGAAAACAGAAAATAATGAAAGCAAGCCCTTTTCAAGGTCAATTTATAGTTGTTGATTTTCTTTTAAAATAAGCAAGTTATTTTCATTTTTTGTTAATTAAAAATAACTAAGCCATATTTTATTTTGCATTGTAACAGTACACTTTTCAAAACAAAAGCATGTTTCTCTTGAACCCACGCATAACTAATGGTAGTAGTAATACAGTGTGCTCTTTTAATAAAATACCTGCAAGTCCATAAGTCTAAGCTTCTGTATGATTCTAAGTTCCTGTTTTTTTTCTCCTCTGCCTAGCCTCCTCGAGTCCACTAAAGAAGTGACTCAAGGTTTTTGTATTGCTCTCAACCTCTGTAGAGCAGGGCACCACCTCTTCTACAAGCTTTGGGAAACTGAAAACCAGAAAATTCATTGAAAGTATGGGTCTTTTTACTTTTACCCCTGAGAAACACAATAGTCGGCCACTATTAAAAAACTAAAAAACATGTGCCACTTCTCTAACAATAACTTGGGGTCCTTAAACTTTCCCTGGTTCAGAATTGTAGGTTGAAACGTGCATCATGTCACCTGCATGGAATTTATGGTACGAAAGGTACTCTTTGTTACAACATGGTGGATGGAACCCAAAATGATGCCCCTCCAAACCCTCCATCATTCCCCTCCATCAACACCCCCTCCAACCCACCCATCCATGACCGGTTCAGTTCCTATTAACGCAACTCAGAGACCAAATTGTATCCTTTAATTAGGTGAAGTTGGACTAGCAGCTTTCTCTTTCCTTCTCTTCTGCCCAACAACACTGTGAGCTTTATCAAGAAGCTCCATATTTGATGTGCAGATTCCTGGGTTGGTATGGCCAATATGTGCCCTATTGGATGACTGTTAGCCTCCTTTGTCCCTCTTCTCATCCCCGAGTAAGAAAACTTGTCAAGAAGCCTTAAGGAGCACCCAGTGGGCTTGTTGGCTAGGGATACAATAAATAAATACGGCATTAAGAATGTTTAGATGTTTGCTTCCTGTCAGCACACTTACTTTGGGACCATTATTTGATAGTATTCTGAACTTCTGTCAGAACCTCTCAGGAAAACTGGTGCACAGTGTTCATTGGGTCTGGGATATCGTTGTTGCTATTTCCTGCAAAGGGGGTTCTGGCGACCAACTTAGAACAGTTCTTACCTCAGGAAGAAGAGCTGCTGTTGAGCTGTGACTGGAGCTGTCTCTGACTCAGTCATAAGCTAAGGCCAGGTGAATGCTCATCCTTCATTTGCAAAAGGGCTCCCAATGGGTGGAATAGCTTATTGAAAGATAGCAGCTATCAAATATGCTACTCTTCAAAATAGCGCATTGAATAGGTTTCGCAGTTCACAGGGAGATTAAGGATTTTACCCAAATATTTTAGCTCTCCAGAAATACTGCAAACTGAAATCACTTGTCCCTCAATAAAGTGTTTTTCAGTGTTGCTGATGTGAAGGCATTTTTTAATGGCACTATTTTTCAACAAACTATTTTGAGTAATCTTTTAATGTTAACCCTATACCGCCTGGCATGCAAGTTTTTGCAGTTCATACTCTGTTAGTGGGCATTTTGCTATTTTCTTGGAAGAGTAGATTGTTTTAGAAACAATACGAGTTTTGGATTTTCATGCTAGTCATTCTATTTATATTCCACTTTCCTTTCTAAATCTTTTTGTACCAAGTGAGCTGACCTTTAATAGGTTTGTGAAGTGCTTTGCAAGTAGAAGATTAGACATACAAGACAACTCTTTATTGGATGTGTTTTTTCTACTGAAGGTAAGACATCTGTTAAGAAGTCATTTCTAGTTGGATTGAGGATCGAATTCGGTTTTGTGTGTAGCAAGAGGGCAACTACCTCCTCTCAAGGTTTCATACAGGTGATCCATCATTACATCATCATGTATTTCATTTAGTTTCAATAATCTTTATATGGTATTGAAAATGACCATAAAAGCACAGAATAAAATACATACAGTCAACGGGCTTAGGAACATTTTCCAGTTTCATAAAGCGTATTTCCTTCTCAATTTTATAGCAGCAGAATTGTAACTAGGAACAGCAAAACAAATTTCCTGAGAAGATAAACATTTATAAAAAATCCATCCCTTTGTGGTAGAATGAGGAATGCTCGGACTTTAAAACTGGGCATAAAACGCAGACTCTAAAAGTGCGGTATAAAATGCAGAATAGCATAAAGTGAGCAGTAGTTTGAGTGGAAGAAGCATTACATGGACAGCATGGTAAAGATGCAAATCAAGGTCAAGGAAAAGCAGATAAAAAGGGATTGTGTTTAATCTTAACCTTGTTAAGTAAAATCTGTGTTCTGGATTTATTATCCATTTTAAATAAGACTCCATTCCAGAAGCAGTAGAGATTGATATGTAATTCAATACTGAAGCCATATCTGAAGCTCTCGTCATTCGAGCCTCCTCCCTATACAAGAGGACTTTTTGCTTTACTAAGGCTTTTGTTTGTGGTCAAATACTATCTGGAGAATCAAAAAGTGTTCTGTATTCTAAGTTAGAAAGAGTATTCCTAACATAAGTGGATGGAGCTATTGTTACTTAAATTTAAACAGTCCTTCAATACACACCTAGAAAGTCGGCTGCAGGGCTGGTCCATATTTTAACCCACAATAAAAGTGGAGACATTTTAACAACATCTTCCAGAAACCCTAGTTCATGATGTGAAATAAAGCTAGAGGTAGATTTGGGGCTAGATAAGTGCTTGCAGAAACATTTTTTCTCAGTTGCCTACATTTCTTCTCAGTTGCCTACAGTCTCATCACACTCTTCGGGTAGCGCTTGGATGCCTCAGGGCAGCAATTCGCGCTTTATAAATCCACGTTTCATTTCATTTCATTTCTCTCTGGGATATGTAACCAGCACATTATCTACCAGTGGGCCTTTTGAAAGATGGTAAAGCAGTGGCTGAAAACGAGCCAGAAAGTCCAGATCTGCACAACCTTTATTGTATTTCTCAGGTTGTTGTCCAGTGCATTCACTGCTCAAAAGATAGTTTATACGGAGAAGTTCCCTCTAGTCCTGCTGTCTATGCCGCATAAGTGGAAGCTCCTGGGTTATTACTTCATTATTAAGGGCAAGCAATTTAGCACTTGAGAATTTAGACTGCACATTTGACCCACAACCTCAGAGGGAGGATGCTCGGTCTGCTGCAACAAAACAGAGTGCCATCTCAATCTTTCGACAAACTAGGAAAAATTTGCTAGACTGTGGATCCAGTTTTTTTTTTTAATGCAGATTTATATAGAGCGAACTCGACCCGAAGGTATTGGAGAGCTTTACATGAGCACCGGTTACGTTACACAAGGACACATTCAGGCACGGGGAGATTAAGTGATTTGCCCGGAATCACAGGATGTGGACCCAACCCCGAGGCTCGAACCTTGGTTTCCAGCACCAAAGCCGGCAAACTAGCCGGCGGACCACATCCTCTCTCCAAATTATCCTCTCCCCAGTTATCTGAGACTGTGAATTTTCTCCTCTGTGTTGAGTTGACTACTATGTTGGACGTTTGGAATTTGGATTCCTCTGCAGATGCTGACTGTATAAATCTGAGCCTAGGCTGAGATGACTAGTCCAGCTAGGGCATCTTGGTAGTGTTCTGCAAGCATGACAAAAATAAATAAATTAGGGGTTGTCTTTCCTGCACTGAGAGTAGAACTAAAAATAAATAAAGAATTGCCCTTCATAGAATCCTGAGGATACAAACCAGGTGCAAACTTTCACCATGTAGGCAGAGCAATATTTACTAACAGTTCTTTACACTGCAGGTGGTGCTCCAAGCCTTCTGTGTGTTTTTGACAGAATTACTGGAACTGCCCTTTTCCTTGGTGTCTTTTGCTGAAGTGTTTTGGAAAGGGGTTTAGGAAATTTGGCTTCAGTGTTCTTTCAAAAGGTTTCTCAGATGTTTCCTCGGTCTGACTAATATTCTGTCTCCAATCCAGAATGCAGCTGCTGTTTTGAATACACAAATCTTGTCATATAACTGAGGACAGGGGTTCTGAAAACACACTCAATAGCGAAGGTCCTGAGACAAGAGACAGGAGTGCTGCATCAGCTGAGATAAAGTACATCCACCTATGTATGCTAAGGTACGGGGTCCGCCACTTAACCCTAGCTATAATTTATAACCGCTTAGCTTCAGTAGTACGAGAGGGTTTAGGCAGATCTGTCAGATAACTTGAAAGGGCTCTTTATTGTATATCCTTTATTAGCCATGCTGATGACATTATTGACATGTATTTGTTTTCTAATTGTACGCAGTTACTGCATTTTAGAGCATGATAGTTTAAATAAACATTGTAAACTTCCTTCTTGTCTCTTTTCTATTTCATTGTGGACAGGTACGAGTGAGAGAACGAAAGGGTCTGTCTTGTTACCGCGATCCTTGAGAGGGTCGGGAGTGTTGTGTTCTGGGGTTCCAAATCACTGGTCTCTCTGTAAAGGTTTGGAGGGCAAGTGAGACACTATAGCTAGCCGGACTCAGGCTCATAGATACAGATGAGGTATGATGACTTTGTCCCCTACATACTGAAGTTCCACGGTCCCAAGCATAGTTCTATTCCTGAGCAGATTCCCTGCAAAAGCCCCATGAGATGGTGTCTGCTTTTATGCTGTCCGGATGTAGCAAAAAGCTCTGTTCTGTAGTTAAAAGATGTTTAGAGGTACGTGTCCTTTATTATTTTCAAATGCACCTGTTGTTGGTATGGTCTCAGCCCACACATTTAACACCCATAGCATATCTCCAATTATGAAGCTCCGGGTGATTTCACAGAGGGAGACTGTACGCCCTGCATTTTGTTCACTTTATTCTCTAGTTATTTTACATTTCTTGTGAAAGAACGCACTATGCACTTTAAGCTGCTGACATTTTTATCAGTGCAATCCCAAATCTTGGGCTTTTGAGTTCAGATCTGACACACATAAAAAAGATGAGGAGGTAAGATTCAAAGATTATCACACTCTCAGGGAACCCCAGTGTGGGATAAAAGTGCCCTCACCCGCTAATAGTGACATGCTTCATCATAAGGTGTGCTACTTCACCCCCTCTCTAACTTACACCAGGGGTGGAGAAATTATTTTTTTCAATTTCAAAACACTCAAAGGGATCCACCGTGGAATGTCTCATTAAAACTACCATATAATTATCCCTACTAATTTATTGTGGGTCTCCTAAGTAGGATTAAAAACATACTATGAGATGGTCTTGGGGTAATATCGCCCTACCAAATGCTCCACACTGTCAACATGTTTCAGCCAATCATCTGTCACCACTTAGGGTCGCTGCATTTCAGAACCGCTGCATGACTTTGGCTGCGTAACGCATCTTCGACGCGTATTGACGCAACGCTCTGGAGACAAGGAGTAAAGGTATTTTGTTTAGTGGGCCTAACAGGGTCCCTGTAGCCGGCCCGTGCTGCAACATGGTTGGCCTAAACTTGTGACTTTGTCAGGGTCCGGCACAACCAGATATCCAAAGTTGATGCTTTACACCTCTTGGCGCTGTTTTCTCTAAAAACGGTGAAATTCAATATCTCTGGTTCTACTAATTGTATTTTTGTTGTTTTGGTCTTCTTTATTTATTAAAAATGCTGTATTTTTCTAACCTGGTCTGGGAACCTTTTTGTGTGGTGTTTTCACTGCGTTACTGTTTGAAGTGTTGCACAAATACTTTACACGTTGCCTCTGAGTTAAGACTGACTGCTCCGTGCCAAGCTACCCTAGGGTTTAGCACAGGTTAATGTAGGGTTTGTTTGTGACTTCACCCTAAGAAGAATTGTGGTTGCTGCTTGACAAGGGTTTCACCCCTGTCAACCAGTTACGCAATTTCTTAAAAACTCTGATCCTATGCCAGAAAGGGGTACACCTAGGATACAGACGATAATGATTATGCCTGGGACTTTTGGGGGAAAACATGGCGGCGGCTAACTAGGCTGCTGCGGCGCCCTGAGGCGAGCTCCCGTCGGAGTTGAACCCACCTCGTCATGCGATGAAGTTATAACCGAAACCGAGTTGTAGGGTCTGTGATGGAGATTGTCGGGGCTTTCAACATTCCATTTTTAATCAAGAAACACGCATTTCGGATCAGGTTTGTTTTCAACAGGCGGTTGTCCCTTTAACGAACGCCGAAGATGCAATACTGTGTTTCTCCATTAGACGCCCCGCGTTACGTTGCCTGCCTGTGTTCCGCCTTCAGCTTTCGCCTGCGTGGCTCCTCTCTGGATGGTGCTTGCCGAGTTTTTTCTCCCCATACTGGCTCCGTGTGTGTCATTTTTTCGGCTGTGGCGAGAGTGCTTCAGTGTTCCTTGAAGAACGCCCCCCAGGAGCTAATTACCGGCCAAAATTCGTTTTCTTCATCACTGCAAGAGCCCCCGGGGAAGCCGAGGCTGCGTCTGTGGTTAGCCGCGCTGGAGCTAAGGCGGGGGAGAAAGGTGCGGAGCCTGGTCCAGTCACGTCGAGGTACTGCCAATGGGGCGAGATCCAAAGCGGTAGCCACTAAGGACGCGTCAGGTGGGTTGCAGAAGTCTGTGATATCGCCTCCTCAGGGAGAAGCCGAGGGAGGAAGGTTGGCGAAAAGTTTTTTTCTCTGTGGTGAGAGTTCAAAGAGTGTTAATACGCTGGCTGAACTGCCGCCTGGGCCTGAGGTTTCTCGTGGGGAGTTTGTTGACTGTTTATTTACCGCTGATGGGGAGCAGGTTATTCAAGAGTCAAGTGAGGTAGTTTCACAAGCTCTAGGTACTGTTCAGCATTCTCAGTTTCTGGTCAGAGGGAAATCTTCTTCCTATCTAAATACAGAAGTCAAGGCTAGAGGGAGCAAATATAAATCTAAATCCAAAGTAAAGGGTCCTAAGGTAGTACTATCTTTAGGATCCAAGATCACTCCATCACTTAGATCTTATTTTAAAGCGGTCCCCCAGATTCTCAATCTTGTGGAAGATCATAATATGGCAGGGGTTTTGATTGTCCCAGACACTCTACCCTCTCCATCTGAAAATGGGTCATCATTATCCTCCCGCATACCAGCTAGGGACGAAGCCACAGAAGAGGGATCAGCTACACCGCTACAATGTACCCCACAAGTGAAAGGCCTAGAAGAAGCCGGGATAGGTCAAGAGGTGGTGTTGGGAGCTCAGGCATCAGGGGGTTTGTCTATCATCGAACAGTGTCCTCCCTTGAGTCCCTCTCTAAACCTGACAAGGTCGGCAAGATCCAATTCCGATGTACAGGTGGTAGCGACCTCTGTGGTGGAAGGGGCAGCTGGTGGAGAGTGTCCGGATGAAGTCAACATCAAGGCTCTGCATCAGAATGCTTCTGCTGGTGTTATTACTGCCAACCTCGAGGCGGAATCTTCCATCTCTGTCGCCTCGTTGTTGGGGATGTTCTCTGCGCTCACGATGGAGATTAGGAAGGGGTTTTCTGAGTCTTCTGCAAATCAGTTAGAGATAAGGAAACACTGTGAAGCTCTGGACAATAAGATTGAGGGGTTGAATGTCAGAACAGGAGCTTTGGAAGAGACCTCTGCAGCACTCTCTACTAATATGAAGCAAGTTAAGGATGATATAAAAAAGCTTACTAGAGAGGAGCAAAGTCTAAACGAGAGATTGGAGTCATTAGAAAATAATGCCAGGCGGGGGAATATACGGATTCTCAATATTCCGGAAGGTTCTGAGGGCTCTGATATAAAGCATTTTATTTCTGTTTTGTTAAAGGAGTCCCTGGGCTTAGAGCACTCAGTAGAGGAGTTAGCCATGGACATACAACGAGTCCACAGAGATCCCTTTCGGCGGAATCCCCAGAGATCGAAGCCCCGTAAGATTCTGGTCAACTTCCATACGTATGTGCTGAAGGAGCAGATCCTAAATTTGGCATTAAAGCAAAAATCTCTTGTGGGGAGTGGGTTTACTTTCTTAGTTAGGTCTGACCTCTCTAGAATTACATTGGAGAAGCAATGGGAGTTTGGGAGGAGACTGGACGCTTTTAGGAAAGTAGGAGCAACAGCTCAGCTCATGTTTCCGGCAGCTATCAAAGTTATGCATAATAATCGGATGTATAACATCAGGTCGGTTCAGGAAGCCGATGAGCTTTTGTTGATTCTAGGCAAGGAGCATAAATAGTCTAAATATGCATCGTTATAACCTTGGTGTCTCTCTCCTGATAAGCCTTATAGACCGCGTTCATCTTTAACATATAGGTCTGTATAGGTCTAGCCTCTTTACTTTATGCCATATTTATTTATTTTTTTTTTTTATTTATTTATTTATTTATTTATTTATTTATTTATTTATTTTTTTAACACAAAAAATTTCTTTTTCTCTTCCGTTCTCCATGCAGCTAAATTGGCCAAAGTTATGTTTTGGTTACTTTTTTTTTTTTTTTTTGCCTCATGGGTGGGGGCTTACATCATCGACGTATATTTTTCATATCTTATTTTCCATCGCTGGTAGGGAGGGGGTTCTCTTTGACGGGAGCCTTGTCAAGGGGTGCTTCTACCGGTTCTTTTCCGGCTAGATAACACAAGGGTTTTCCAAGGGGGGTGGGGTAGCTGGGAGATGTCTCACGGGGGTAGGAGGGGGGGTGGGGGGGTGGCAAAAATATAAAATGGTCCTCATAGCTCGAAGCAGTTCTATTAAAGATGGAAGTAGGCATATATTGATTCAGGGACCAATGCAACAAACGGTAATCTTGGCTTTGTTTTTACAGTTTTTTCCCTTTAAGTATGGGTAGTGTAAAATATATCTCCTGGAATGTTAATGGCCTCCGCACCAAGCCAAGAGCTAATAGAATCATGCAATATTTGCGGGATTTGGATGCGCAGGTCTTGGTGCTCCAGGAGACACACCTAACTCACACGGAAATGCTTACCCTTATTAAGAAAAACAACTGGATAGACTTTGCAGTTTCGACTACCCAAACATCTAATACAAGAGGGGTCTCAATTGTATTTAAAAAAGGAGCTAAAGCTAGGCTGATATCACAGGCAGTTGACCCAGGTGGCAGATGGGCCATAGTGTCAGTTGTTATATCTGGTAAACAAAGTACATCCTAGGATATTATGGTCCGAATCAGGACGATCCCTCCATTTTGGAATCTATATTCTCACATTTGATTACTTTCCCTGAACCCATTATTTTGGCAGGCGATTTTAATATCGTACTGGATCCTCTGTTGGACAAATCACCCAATAATCGATCCTCTGTTTTTTCTAAGACGAGGGCCCTGCTCCAAAGCGCCATGAAGCAATATGGGTATGTTGATATCTGGAGAGCGAGGTCGGGGCAACAACAAGGGGTCTCTTTCAGGAACTATAAATATCACCACCAGTCCAGAATAGATTTCATCTTAATAAGTCTGAGGCTGGTGGATTCCGTAAAGAGTATTAGCTACCTCCCATCACATCTGTCGGACCATGCAGCGGTAGTAATGGAGATTGCCAGTTTGATTAAAAAGAGTTCCACCTCATGGTCTTTTGACCGGTCTCTTCTCTCATCAGTAGAGGATATTACTTTTCTTAAATCAGAAACCCATAATTTTTTGATTTCCAACAGTGGCTCAGCTACGTCTAGGATAATCTGGGACTCGTTTAAAGCTTTCTTGAGAGGGGTTATCATTGGGAAAGTTTCATACCGTAGGAAGTTGCATAGAGAGGAAGTCACTTCTATTGAAGATCAGATATCTCAAATACAACAAGATATAGATTCCAACTGTATGGATTCCGGTTTAGATCTGCCCACTCTCCATTATCAATTAGTGACTTTGAAGGGTAGTCTGAGTTCTTTATTAAATCTTCGACTTCAACAAAGATGGGAAGCCAGTAAGTTGGCCCATTTTGAATACACTGAAGGTGCCGGGAAATTACTGGCCTGGAAAACCAAAACTGATCTGGTGCGGAATAACATCGTTGCAATAATGGTAGATAACATCATCTTCTCTTCAGATGAGGACATCAGGGCAGCCTTCAGAGATTACTTTCAAGTAATCTATGAGGAGGATAAGCAGATCTCGCCAGAGTCTGTTGAGGGTTGGTTAAGGGACATCAATTTACCTTCACTATCTGCCGAGCAATCTCAATCTTTAGATAAAGCTATCACTGAGGATGAGGTAAGATCTGCCATTAAAAGAAGTAAGAAGGGGAAGGCGGCTGGACCTGACGGTCTGCCGGCAGAAATCTATAGCGCCCTTGAAATAGAATTAGTTCCATTCCTCACCGTTCTTTTTAATCAAATCCTACTGGAAGGTCAGCTTCCGCCAGATTCCTGGGATAATGCCTCAATCACCCTTATTCTGAAGCCAGGGAAACCAAAGACGGCTTGTGGTTCTTATAGGCCAATTTCAATCCTGAATGTGGATTACAAGATCTTTACCACAATCTTGGCATCTAGGTTGGCTGTGATTGCGCCTCTGGTTCTCCATCCGGACCAAAAGGGTTTCGTTAAGGGGCGACAATTATTTGAGCTAACCTATGATTTAATAGGTGCCATAGATATAGCATCGGCTCGGACCCTTCCTTTGGCCGCCCTCACGTTGGATGCGACCAAGGCCTTCGATAGAGTTAACTGGGTGTACCTGTCGGGGGCCTTGGCTAAGTTTGGCGTGGGGGATGGGATACGTAGGGCAATTGGCTTGTTATATCATAATCCTGTAGCACGCCTCTTGGTCAATGGAGACCTGTCTGACCCTGTTACCATCACTAGGGGGACACGGCAGGGCTGCCCACTTTCCCCCCTTTTGTTTGATTTTTATATCGAACCCTTTGCGCAACAACTGAGGGAGGAGACTTCTATTAAGCCATTCTCGTATAAAGGGTGGGTGAGGAAAGTAGCCCTATATGCTGACGACGTGCTTATTCTTACCTCAGATGTTGGCTCTGCACTCCCTATAATTTTAAGGATTGCTCGTTCATTTGGTCAAGTCTCCGGTTACGAAATTAATGATACCAAAACCGAGATGCTTGTTTGGAATCATGAAGGGCAAGCTATAGACTTACAAACGGGCTCCTCGATGAGATATTTGGGTTTACAGATAGGGAAGGACATAGAAAAAATAGCTCAAGTTAATTTAACATCGGTAGCTAAAGAATGCCGTAGGTTACTACACTCATGGTCTCATATCCCACTATCTTTAATTGGGAGGGTCAACTTAATCAAGATGTCGATCCTTCCTAAAATTTCGTTTTTGTTTTTTACCATTCCCTTGCACTTTGATTATTCTTGTTTAGTTAAATTGCAGTCAGACATAACATCTCTTATCTGGAACAACAAACAGGCAAGGATTTCTTGGAAAAAGCTTAGAAGGCGAAGGGACAAAGGGGGCTTGGCAGCCCCGGACTTGAAATTATATGCTTGGGCCTTCCAGTTAACTCATTCCCGCATGTTGTTAAAAATACCTACAGACTACGGGGTGGGTCTAATGTTTTCAGCCATGTTAGAAGGGGAAGAAGCTAGTCAATCAGCCTTTCTATTTAAATTCGGCAACCCCAAGTACTTCAAAAAGATTAAACTGAAGGTACTACAAGGCTTGGCAAAATTATGGGCCGAAGTTACAAGATCGATAAAAGTAAGCTACTTTTGTGAAAGGACGCCGCTATGGGGTCTCCCTGAAAACCCTGTTTGGCTTGAAGACATTCTAGCGGCTCCAATAAGAGACGCAGGCTTAGAGGTCTGGGGAGACCTTTTTTTTGACGGGGAGCTGCTTTCATGGGAACATCTTCTGGCTAAGATCGGCCCTAATCTGTCAAGACTTAAATACCTTCAAATATATAGTTGGACTCAGGCCTACAAATCTCAAGCCTTAGAAAGAAATAAGTTTCCACTTGGAGGATATAGCCTGCTCATAAACAACTTGATGAACAACCCCGTGGGAAAAAAGGAGACCTCACAGTGGTATAATCTTCTGTTGGAGGAAACGGATGGAGTCTTTGATCTGCCTGATTCACTTTGGAGCCCTTCAATCTCTGGCCCAAACTTACAAAATCTTTGGACAGACTCATTTGGCCTTTTGTGCAGCATAGTTAAGCCTTCTTGGTTACGGAGGAACCACTTGCTAACACTGCATAGGGCATATTATTCTCCTCTTAGATTATCTAAATTTTCCGAGGGTAACTCAATTGCTTGTTCCAGATGTGGGTTTCTGGCGGCACCAGACACCCATATGTTTTTTGACTGCCCCAGTTTAGTGTCATACTGGGCAGCTATCAGTAACTTTCTAACTACTTCAGTGGGTGTTAAAGTAAACATTGACTTACCTCTTGTGATCTTCGGGATTTTGGAAGGAGCTCAAGGTGCAGCCAAAAATTTAGTGTTCTATACGATTTTGTTGGCAAGAAGGGAGATCTGCAAGAAATGGAAGGACGTGTCCCCTCCTTCCTTCGGCGAATGGCAGGCCTCCGTCATATATACATCACGTATGGACCTGGCTAGGGCTGGTAATCAGAGCAAAAGAGCTTTTTGGTATTTGTTGCCATGGGTACACTGAAATACCCGGGGTTTTTTTTTTTTTTTTTTTTTTCTTTTTTCCCCGGGTCCGATGATTACCCTATTATGGTGTTCTAGCCATTTGTACCATACCTGGTCCTAGCCCGGGCTGACTTGGTTGCCACTTACACCAAGGTGGTTTACAAGAAGGGAAATGCCTGGTTCTTCGCCTTCCAAGATTGAAACTGCAATTGCTGAGGGATATTTTCTACTTACTTCCTTGGTCATATATCCCTGCCAGTTCTTTTGAACTGAGACAGCTGACTGTAGGGTAATCTGGCATGGCATTGAAACCATGGTAGCAATGAGGACAAAAAAAATTAAAAAAAAAAAAAAAAAGATAATGATTATGCCTTGACCTAAAAAACACCAGTAGGCTTAACACCTCCCTTGAAACAGAGCTTCACTCACCACACGGGCAGTCACTGGCAGAAAGTGCCTCATTTGCAGTAGTGGATGGAGGGCAGATATGGTACTAGAGTTACAGATGCCCTCCATTTAGACTGACAGGAATGTTTTAATGGAACTTCTACGGCCTAGACCAGCAACATTAGAGCCTTTGCTTCTAATTGGGGATAACTTCTCTGATTCCTTGATAGCTACCTTGTTAAAACCAAACTCTTGTCAGTCCGTTAGTCTGCAGGTGGTCAGGCGACACAGGCCTGCTGCAACCAGTGATCTGGATTTTCTCACCAAGCACCCTACTTTAAAAAGTTTCATTGTACAGGTTTCGGCCATTGAGGTGAATCCTAAACATTTCCAAGCCAGCCCCCTAGATAGTGAATCTAAAAGGAGTGATGCTTTTGGAATGTGAGTGTTTTTTTTTCTGCAAGCCTGGCACTGCAGTCTAATGGACATGGCTAGTGAGATCTTGCCTGCGGTCCATGAAGGCCTTAAAGCCTCCTTGCTTCAGAAAATCCGTGATGAGCAGGATACAGCAAAATAGGTCATCCAAACTGATTTAAATATAATGGATTGCATTTGTAGAGCAGTTGGTACAAGTGTTGTGTTCCTCAGACACACCTGGATGAGGTGGACCGGGTTCTCTGGCGATATGCAGGCATTGTTACTGGGCATGCCCTTTGAGGGGTCTCAACTTTTTGGATACGAGGATCACTCCATGCCAGAATGTTTTAAAGATAATACTGCTGCAGCCTGTTCCTTGGTGGCTGTTGAATTCTCCATAACAATTCCACATCAGTTATTCAATTTTATGGGCTACTCCAGAGGGTTAGCCCCTAGGTAATGACAGCGTTCCTAGCCAGTGATGCAGCAGATAGCCCCCAGCAAACATCCGACAGGCCAGCAGGTGCACTTGTTTTTCAACTCTCCTTCCCCTTGCTACAACATACACCAGCCACTTTAGTTTGTCCTTAGCAGTACACACCCGACCTGTGAGAGCCTGGATTGAGTATTTCCTCCCAGCCTGGTGAGCCATCACGTTCTACGGGAGTGTCTTACAAATTGGCCAAAAGGGCTACCACTTACTACTTTTATTTTCTCCCCATGTCACATACCCCCACACCAGAATGAATTTCGGAGGAGCATTAGCCCATCCTGCTGTAGGAAATACACCTATTTCTCTCCAAGGGTGCATCAAAGGGGTACCAGATTTGGAGAGGGGCCAGGATTGTTTTTCACGTTACTTAATCATCTTGAAAAAGGTTGGGGCCTCAGTAGGATTGTGATCCTTCAATCACTGAATACCTTCCTGCAGAAGAAGAAACTCAGAATGTTGACATTATCTTGGATCCTATCTGCTCTGCTATCCTCGGACTTGCAGGACACATAGTGTCTTATACCCATCCTGCAGGCTTCAACTGCGGTTCAGAGTCAGTCAGGAGCACGTTCAGTTTTCAGTGCTCTCCTTTAGCCTCACCTATGCCACCTCAGATCATCAAGAAAGAGATGGAAGTGGTCGATGCACATCTTCAGAGGTTAGGAGTTTCTATATTCCTGTAACTTGACAACTGGCTGCTGATGGCAAGCTAGCTGCACTCAGTTTTATACCACTTCCAGGTGATAACAGTGCTAACATAGTTAGGGTTCAGCATATGTGAACCTAAATCCTGCCTGTTTCCCTCACAGAGGCGTCTATTCATGTTGAAAATCTGGACACAATGGTTTTCAAGGCTTTTCCTCCAATGCAGTGAATCGAGGATTTGCAGAATATGATCCAGGTGTTTCAGGCTCAATTCTGTATCCCAGTGAGGGTGGTCCTGATTCTTCTTGGCCTTTTAGCTTTGTGCATCCTCCTTATCAAATGCATCAGGTGGCACGTGTGGGGTATGCAATGGAACCTGAAATCCCTCTGGGCCCAGAACAAGACCACCAGAACAAGGCCACCTTTATAACCCCATTCATGTCTTGAGTGAAACTGCCTGTGATCTGCAGTGGTGACTGACCGATCATAATTTGTCCTGCCGCCCACTTTCTCCCACTGTCCATCATCCAGATCTGACAGTGATGACAGATGCATCGCTATTGGGTTAAAGAGTTCATCTGGGTGAAGAGGAGATCAGAGGCCTCTGGTCTCCAGCAGAAGGCAAGCTCCAAATAAACCTATTTGAGCTATGGGCCATCTGTTTGACTCTGAAAGTATTCCTGACATCCACCAAGGAAAAGCTGCTCTATGTCCTCACTGAGAACATTGCCATGTTGCTTGCTTAGCTCCCTGTTGAATCTTTCCTTGAGCACGGGCGTACTTCCAGCAGAGTGGAAAACAGCTCAGGTTATCCCGATCCCGAAAAAAAGTAACCTTCCTACTACAGATGCTTCCAACTATTGTCCTGTATCACTCCTTCCCTGGACTAGCAAAATAATAGAGAGTAACATCAACAAACAATTGATGGACCATCTTGAGTCTAACAAGATCCTTGATTCATCTCAGTCAAGCTTCAGACCTATGCACAGCACTGAGACTGCTCTCTTGGCTGTCACAGACCAAATCAGAAACTGTCAGGACAAAACTCTGCCATCTATGTTGGTGCTGCTAGACCTGTCTGCGGCCTTCGATACCATATCTCATCCTATATTGATACGGAGACTGGAGGAGATAGGTATCCAGGGCCAGGTGCTACAATGCTTCAGAAACTATTTGTCTGACCGAACTCAGACTATTCATTTAGGACCTTTTCAGTCAGGTACCATGGTGATAAATAAAGGAGTGCCCCAGGGCTCTTGTTCGAGCCCTACTCTGTTCAACATATATGTCACTCCTCTTGCAAACATCATGAGAGAGTATGGCTTCAGGCCTATTTCATACGCAGACGATCCCCATCTTCTGTTAGCCTTTGACAAAGACCTGTCTGAAACGAGAGAGCATTTCACTGCTGGCATGAAAGCTATAACAGCATGGATGGCTGATAACTCTCTCCAACTAAATGGTGGCAAAACTGAAATTATGCTTTTCATGCTGCTCAACGGTTATGGTCTCCCGAGTGGTGGCCACCGGAATTAGGACCACCGCCTGTTCCAAAATCTTCTGTGAAGAATCTGGGCATAAAACTTGATCAGAAGCTTAACATGAAAGACCAAGTGACTTCCATTACTGGTTCCTGTTTCCATGTTATGAGACTATTAAGAAGAGTCTTTCCAATGCTCCCAGGGGCAGTACGTAAGACCCTAGTCCAGGCACTGGTGATCAGTCGCCTGGACTATGGAAATGCTCTCCTGGCTGCTGTAAATGAATCCCTCCTGGAAAAGTTCCAGGTAGTCCAGAATACAGCGGCCCGTCTAATTCACAACCTTCCAGCGGGATCAGCTTCTGTCCCTCTACTACATGCACTACACTGGTTGCCAGTGCGGAAGCGGATTACCTTCAAGATCTGTTGCCTAGTGCACAAATCATTTAATGGCAAGGGACCTAGCTACTTGAAGGAAAAACGTATTCCCCATCGGCCTACCAAAGCTTTGGGATCTGCCAATAATTCTCTCCTTATGGTACCACGCATTAAGAAAACATGCACAGGGGGCCGTGCTTTCTCTTTCTTGGCACCCCAACTTTGGAACAAACTTCCCCTACACGTTCGAGAATGCACCGTTCATCACAGTTTTAGAAAATTATTAAAAACGAATTATTTTAATCTTTCAAGTTCCTTGCCCTGCATTTTTCTGATCCCGCTGCACCGAGACATCCCTTAGGGGTTCCTATACACCATCTCACCACTACTTCTCGTACCCCAAATTCTGAAGATCGAGAACAACAATGTCCAAGTCATCCTAATTGTATCAGACTGGGCCAGGATAGTGTGGCACTTGAGACTCCTGAGCATGAGCTCCAATCAGGTTACTATTTCGGGAGGAACTCCTGTCTCTGCAAGAGGGCATGGTCCTTCATCCGAACCTGTGCAATTTACACCTCCTTGCATAGCGATTGCGCAACGGCAGTGCATTGTGTTTAAGTTGCCGGCTGAGGCTGCTGATTGAATTTTAATTGCCAGACACCTCGCCACTAAATCTTTCTATGCTGGGCACTGGGACAAGTAGGTAACCTGGTGTTGTGCCGGGACCCTAGCCTCTTACAAGTGAAGCTGTCTGACAATCTTTTGTTTGTTCTGTCTTTAGCCAGCAAGGCCTTGCAGTAGGCAATGTAAACGTTTAATTGTTAGCCGTTGTGGCCTTTTTATGTTTGCTGGACCAACTGTCCTGTTTAAATCACCAGTTGGGATGTGGTTTATTAATGGTTTAACACACATGTTCCCTCCCGAACCATTTGTGAGGCCCTGTGGCTCCTTAACTTGGTCTTGACATACCTCATGACAACACCCTTTGAGCATTTGCATAGCTGTTCGCTGCATCTCTTAACCCTGAAAACCTGTCTTCCTCATTGCTATTATGTCAACTCATTGTATGTATAGTGCAGGCACTTTCAGTTGAACCGCCCTACACCACCTTCTTCCCAGACATTGGTGCTGAGGACTCAGGTAGAGTTATTGCCTGAGATTGTGACTCTGTTTAATGTTGGGCAGTTGATCATTGTACCAGCATTCTCTGCTTCTTTGACCCCTGAAAAGAGGAGGAGAATTTTCATTGGTTTGACCCAAAAAGGTTTTTGAGTTTTTAAATTGATCCTACCAAGTAGGCAACCACCTCTTTGTGCGGTTATATGGAATACAGAAAGGAAATGCTGTGCAGAAGAGACCCCTTTTGAGATGGATAATCCTCCACAACAAGATCTCCTACACACTGGCCAAGAAACAGCACCCACAGGGTCTGCAAGCCGATTCCACCCTGGCCACTGCTGCAACGACTGCGTTGGCACAAGTGGTGCCTGTCCTTAATATCGGCCAGGCTGCGACTTTGACATCAGTAAATGGGGTTTGGAAGCGCTACTTTCTTGACTGCCTGGTCTGACAAGCAGAACACTTAACTCGCTCAGCTTTGCTGGGATTTTTGATTTAAATCCACTCCAGACAATCAACTTTTGGAAGGTACTGCTTTGGATATCAGTTCTAAAAAGTGACAAATCTGTGGGCAGAAGTATCCATCTGATAAGCAACTTACATAACCTTCTGTAATGCCCCTTCTGGTGTCCTCCCAACTCCCCTTTCTGTGAAGTGGCATCTGTTTGACATCTAGATGTTAGTGCTCAGCACACTATCACCAGCAATTGTTTTATGCTCCATGTCTGACGGTGTGTAAAATGAATGAAGAAACTCAGGTCAGTGCACAGTTGAGGCGCTTAAATGCAACTCTCCTCTGTCACTTCTGGTGCCGTATTGAGTCATTGGGAAGCCCCACAACTCCACTGCTGGAGCACGGGAGCTTTGCTGGGAATTCTCCGGACCCAGTCTGCTACATAGAAGATAATCTATAGGATAGGAATCTGTGGTTAGATGAAATATTCACCAGTAAGAGTGTTATTTTTGGATCTGTGGTGATGTTGACTTCTCACTGTTGTGTTCAAGGATACGGGGTTTGTATGGTGCTGGAGACATGTACAGGCATTTCATGAGTCAAAACAAGGGCATGTCACTTGGGGTTATCTTGGTAGAGAAGCAAGGATTAGGATAATGATGATGTGAACATGAGAAGGAGGAAGATGAGGTGGTAATCCCTTTGTGATTTACAGGTTTTCCAATTTCTCTAATTGTCTCTTACTCGTCACAGAGAGTATACCCTTGCGTCTCGATGCAGGCCTCTGGCTTCAACTTTCAGTATGCTTTGGTACTCAGTAGGCCTTATGGGTGAGGTAAATGTTATAGCTGTGCCCTGGTAAGGGGACTGACCTGTTTTCTTTTTGTGTGCATGGAATAAGGGGCCCTTCTTATCAGGTGAACTTGCCCGTTAGACAGATAAAGACAGGGAGGATGAAGGAATCGTCAGAGTAATAAAATCCTTGGTAACGAATTAACGCATTCCACAACTAACCACCATTCAGACATGCCCATGTCAATCCTGGGCATTCTTAATGGAATTGCTGTTGATTCACATCCTGTGTCAGACGCTATGCATTTTTAGGAAAGTTATTTCTTAACTTTGCTCTGATTGCTCCTGTACCATTACAAATTCACACCAGTGTAGTCTCCTATACCCTTTACAAGATACCTACAATCATGGGGGTGTACTTATCAATGGTGCAGTAGGTGCAGTGGCATAGGATCCCAGGAGCTTAAGGGGCCCATTGGGCCTCAAATGCATATTTCTTTCTACTAAAACAATGGATTCCTTATTTGCAGTTGTCCGTGACAGCCGTTGTCATACCACTGCTATAGTGTCAATTTTCTCCCTTGTTTATCCTTCCATGAGAAGATTAGCAAGGATGAGGTTTCCAGCCACCTGTGAAGAATGTGAGACTGAATCTGCCTTGCCGGACTTTGAACCTACAACCTCCAGAGGACTGCATTTGCGTCAGTGGTGAGCTTCAGTGCACTCAGCCATCCTCCCTGCACGATACGGAAACCCGCAAGGCAGACCCATCTTCAAGTTTTCGTGGTGGGAAAATTATTTATCCTAAATTTGGTAATGGTAACATCTGTTATTCACAGCACTTAGGAAAAGCTGAAGTGTGTTGTTAAGTACTGTATAAAGATGATATCATAACAGTTGGGGAGGGGCATAGGGAATACAATTAAGTCGATGTAAAGGCTTTTAGAACAGCAATGGCTTTTAAAGAAGGGATTCTGCTAGCTAAGCTACTGCGATGAGTGTTAGGGTACAGATAGTAGGGAGGTGACGCTAGCCTCCCATTCTTCACTTACTTCCTTCTCAACACCCCAGAGCTTGGTTCGTACCATTAACACCTGTAGCTCCATAGCATACAGCTCATGCGGTATCCTCTTTCTGGAAAGACCGTTTCTTTTACTGGGGTCTCCACCTACCTACCTCATTATCACACTAAGCAAAAGCATATATTTAGTGTGAGCAGCCTTGCTTAGTAAGGGTTCCATGAGTGCTAGTGCAAACAAGGAAATCTATCTGTGTTGGGTATTAAACGGAAGCCATATTTGGAGTTTATTGGGCTTCCGCATTCTGTCCCCCGGTGCCACTTCATCTGCTGCACTATTAATAGATAGGTCTTTGAATTATAGTGCTGAAGTAGTTGCATGATGTTGCATCATATAAAACACTGTCAAGAATAATAAGAGCATATTCCAATTTAATCTGGACACACTGAGCAACCAGTGTGCACTGTTTATGAATGAATGAAAATATTTCGAAAGTGCACAGCTACTACAAGAGTGTCTGAGCGCTATGGCAAACGACCAAAAGAAAACATCATCCACCCTACAAGTTGAACAGATAGGTTTTTAGTTGCTTCCGAAAAACAGTTCTGTCTGGAATATATCTGAGTTGGAGGGGAAGCTCATTCCATTGCTTACCTGCCAAAACAGAGCAGGCTGCACCACCCAACCTCTTACTCTTAATGTGTGGAATAACTAACAGTTGAGCAGATTGTGAACCTAAGGTTCTTCGTGGGCGGTATTCATATAGCCTGTTAGACAAGTATTTAGGACTAGCCTTGTAAAAAGCTTGGTGCGCAAAGGTCAAGGCTTTAAAAATGATCCTTTTCCTCACCGTTAGCCAATTGGTCACAGTAGTGAGCTACTGAGGCACATTTGGGAACCTTCAACAAAAGGCAAATTGCTGTATTCAGCACAGTTTGCAGCCGTTGTATTAGGTCGTCCAGTATCCCCAGATAGTGAACACTGGTGCGATCCAATCTGGAGAGAAACAAAGCCTGGACTACTGATTTCCAGGCATCTCATGGCATGAAGCCAAGAAATGTCTTCAGCATCCTGAATATCCAGCACAAGGTTTTAACCACTGTCGAAATCTGAGATCTAAAAGATAGGTGAACGTCGAGGTGCAGCCCATGGTTCTTAGTCACCTTCGGGGGTGTTAGAGTGAAACTGTTCAGCTAGGTGTCTGACCAACCGGGAAGGGGGTTAGAGCCAAACAACAAAATCTCTGTTTTATCAAGATTACATTGTAGGCAGTTGGCTTTCAGTCACCCCATCACCGCCACAATGGACGCAGAAAATATTTCCTTTGCTTCCATGATTTGTCTTCATAAGTCAACAGAAGCTAGGTCTTATCCGCGTAAGAGACCACTTGCGTACCAAAGGATTCAATCAGGGACGCAAGCGGAGACATGTAAATGTTAAAAAGTGTGGGGTTCAGAGCCAAACCCTGAGGTACCCTGCACTTAGTGGCTTCACCTCCAAAAAGAATGGCTTATGCCACACAGCATGTTCTCTATGGTCCAAAAAGGAACCCAGCCATTCTAAAGCCATTTCCTTCACCCTAATCAAGGCTAGGTGTTGCAACAGGATCTCATGTGAGACAAACGCCACAGAGAGGTCTAATAAAATCAGAGCGGCATTGTCGTCAGAATCCAAAGTTAGCTTAATGAAGTCAGCTATTGCTATAAGAGCTGTACCCGTGCTATGGTGAGCCCTGAAAGCCTGATTGTGATGGATGAAGAAGATTGCAAGTATCCAAAAAGTCGATAATTGGTTGTTCACAATCTTCTCAAGTAGCAATTAGTCCCCAGGGACCAGGGAAATAGGTCTAAAGTTAGACAGGATTTCTGGGTCAGCATTAGGTTTCTTGAGGAGAGGGATAACATTCGCCCTTTTCCAAGAGTTAAGGACCATCCCTGATTGCCAATGAGGCAGCAAAAAGATCTGCATATATTGGACTTAAACTGTCCCCTAGTTGCCTCAAAATATGGGGAGGGAATGGATCCAGTAGGGAACCAGGCCTGCATTTGTTTAGACAACCCTTCAGTTCCTCTTTGATGGGTGGAATAAAGTGTGACAGTTTACCCTGGACTGCATCTTGCACCGTGCAAGATTTAAGTGCTTGTGGAGTGTGCTCAGGGCTGCTTTGTACTGAATGTTGTCTTTCCAGAGTAGTGTCGTCTCCACAGACGTTCTAATTTCTTACAGTATATTCTTTCTCCTGCTAATTCATTAGTAAACCAGCAGGTGTAAAGACGGTGTCTCGTGGTCCTAGAGATAGATTCAGGGGCGACCGTATTGACGGTGGCTATACGTCAATTGTTAACGGCCACGTCTTCTGTCAAAACATCGCAGGTTAGCAAGGGCTTGGAACTTACTAGGATCTCCTTCAGTTTGGAGATATCTACCTTATTCCAAACACGCCTCCTAGGGTTCAGACCAGCTCTCATCTTACCCATGGGGAGCACCAAGAGGAAGGTAATAGAAAGTGGTATGACCAAATGACTCCCCTAGGGCTTTCTCTACTAATCAAAGTGTTGGAAAATGAAGCGTCAATTATGTGTCCAGCTATGTGCGTAGGTCCCATAGGGGTCGTGGACAGGTTAAAAGCCGCAAGTGCATCACAAAAATTCTGGACGCACTATTTGTAGAATTGTTCATCTGAATATTAAAATCACCCAGGATCAAAAGATCGCATAGTTACCAATATTATGTGCAAGCACCTGGGTGATTGAATGAATAAAATCCCCCTCATAAAGGTGGGGGGGATAAGGGGGGAGGGAGGGTCAAGCAAAACCCCAGCAAAAGAACATTGAGCGGAAGGTGAGATTCAAAAACCCAGATATTCGGCGTCTTCTAAGTCTTCTACCTGGAAAGTAGAGAATTTCAGCATTGTCTTAAATGCTATGGCTACACCACCACAGCGCCTAGCCGCTCTATCTATGTGGATACAGGCATAGTTCAAAGGTAGGGCCAACTACCAGGCTGGGCAGGTATCCTCACTTAACCAGGTTTCTGTCATGAAAATGACATCTAGTTGTGCGTCTTCTAGAATTCTAGAATTTTAAAAAGGCAGTTTTCCATTTTTACTGATTTTTAAAGATAAATACAGACAGAAACCACTGAGTTTTGTGCCTGCATTGTTTTGAAAGTAGAAAAATACAGAAGATTGTGCTTCTTTTCAGTGACTCTTTGTGCTGTTTTTCATGAATTCTCCAGTACTGTATATTTTATAAGCTAACATGCTTGAATCTTCCCCGTCATCATTGTGGGAGTCCCACGGTAACAGTAGAATTAACAGTACTGAATATTTTTTTTTTTTTGCAGAGTTTTATATAGCGCGAACTTGACCCGAATCCAATCAGGTATCAGAGCGCTTTACATAGCACAAGTTACGTTGCATGAGGACACACATTCATTTTTTTGTTAGGCACGGGGAGATTAAGTTATTTGCCCAGAATCACAGGATGTTTAGCGTCATTACCGAGACTCAAACCCAGTTTCCCCAGGTCCGAGGTCGAGCACCCTAACCGTTAGGCCGAACCTCTCCCCACATTACCATAGTCTTCCCTCGTCGTCAAGAGCTATCACTGCTGATAAATCAGATGATGTTTCTACACCGCCTACGGTCTCTTCGGCAGCGGCCACGATGACGATGGTCAAAACGTCTATGGCAGATGCGTTGACTGGTCCGCAGTTAACTTTGACGACGGCGTCATCGTCAACGAGACCTTCACCGTGGGCGAGACTTTCACCATGGACGTGATTTTCACCATCAACGAGGATCTCTCCATTGACCACCACCCGTCGACGGGGCCGACGGAAGGAAAAATCAGCCTTCTACATTCCAAACAATTGCAGGATTTTTCTAAAATTTCTCCTTTACCTCTAGTGCATCTATTGGACTTTCAGGAGTCTGAAGATGAGAGTATGTTTAGCCTTCTAATATTCTCAGTCAAAGTTCAAATGTCAGGACTTTGATGATAAGAACATTGAGGACAATGACCCTTACTTGGCAGGAGCGTATTCGTTTTCAGATACTTCTTCTGCGCAGCAGCCTGAATCCTTTCAGGAGTGTAACCCCTATGATGACAGAGAAGAATAACCTTGTTACTTTAGAGAACCATCTGTGAATGTTCCTGTTTTGCTGGTGGTGGACTTGCGTCATATGATCAATGATTATTACAAGCGTTTTCTAGAGGCTAATGCTCCTCAACGTTCTCCGCCTACTCAGCAGGCCCCTTGTTGATCTAGCAGGACAAGCACACCTAAATCCACCAGGGAAAACATTTTACCTCCTCTAATATATATATATAATATAGATCTAGGATATTCAGAATGTGGATCAAAAACAGGTGGAGGAAGGAGAAATCCATACTGATGTGGATACTCAGGATGAATGGGATGATAATATAGCTCCCATGTCACCATCTCCTAGCCCACCTTCTGCAGATTCTCCACTTGCTGACATAGGTGGCTTTCATGACCTATTGGAGCGTGCATCCAAGCACTTTGATCTGCCTATGCCGGCTAAACAGACTGAATGTTTTTGGTATGACTTCAAACCAGGCACTCAGCGTTCCATCAGAGCTATTCACATAGTGGATTATTTGTTGCAGAAAGGCCTCAAACTGATGAAGACACCAGCTTCCCTTCCGGTGGTGATACTAAAGCTGGACAAAAAATACAAGGCCCCTGACCACTCGCCCACATGCCTCATTGGTCATCCTAGGCCGGACTCTGTAATTACGCAGGCTGCACAGCGAAGGGCCAAAAACCCTGCATCCCAGTGTTCTGCTCCCTCTGATAAGGAATGTTGCTGGCTCGATATCATTGGAAAGAGGTTTCCTGCTCTGGCGGCTACCTCTATTAGTGCTTTCAATGCCCTGGCCATCTTGGGAAGATATGATCGGCAGATGTGGTCAGACATTTCCTCATTTTTGGAACATCTTCCGGAGGATAAGAGGAAGGAAGCAAAAGATATATTGTCCGAAGGGAAAAGAGCGTCTGCTAAACGTATAGAGATCGCTATGGATGTTTCTTCTAATGCTTTTCATCAGATGGTAGGAGCAGCAGTGCTACGGCGTCAGGGTTGGCTAAAGGCAACCGCCTTCCGTCCAAAGGTACAGGCTAAGGTTTTAGATATGCCTTTCGATGGAGAGGGTTTGTTCGGTAAGCACATAGATGATCTCTGCAATCCATAAAAACGTACATGGCTAAATCTCTAGTCACGCTTCAGCAATGCCATTCAGTTTTTTCAAGGCAGAGTTTGAGGGCAATATACATCTAGTCCGCAATTCCTACAGCGGTTCCAGCATTTTTCACAAAATACTTACCAACCGTACAGTCAGTCCTTCAGATCCAACGCTGCGCAGCCCTACTCGCGGCCTACGGGATGTAAGAGGCAGCAATATGCCGGAAGATCACAAGACTCCAACAGAAGACAATGAGTTTTATCAGACCTCTGCCACTGCAGTCCCACAACAATTTGGCCCATCCTTCTCAAACTTCTTGGAAAAATGTAAGTCCATCTCATCGGACAAATGGGTGTTCGATATCTTTCAACATGGTCACACCCTGGAATTCGTTCATCATCCTCTGATTACCCCACCTCGGATGGTACCGCTTCGTCATCTACCAGATTTCAAGAAGGAAATAAAATCACTCCTTTACAAACATGCCATAGAGAAGGTACCCTTCAAATAGCGCAATCAAGGGTTTTATTCTAATTTCTCCCTTTTCAAGAAGAAAACAGGAAAATGGAATCAGGTCATGGACCTCCGGTTGCTGAACAAGTTAATCAAAAATCAGCCCTTCAGGATGCTCTCTCTACAGGAAATCCTTCTTCCCATGGAAAAAGGGGATTATCTGTCTCCCCCCACCATCTCGATGCTTATTTCCACATTCCCATTCACCCCAACCATCGAAGGTTTAATTACCAATTCAGGGTTCTTCCCTTCAGTTTAAAATCGTCTCCCAGGGTTTTCACCAAATGCATGGCCCCAATAGCGGCCTGTCATAGATGCTCAGGTCACCAGGTGTTTCCCTACCTGGACGACTGGCTAATAAAGGCTCCTACGTTTCAGGCCGCCAGAACCTCCACTTAAGCCTGTCTGAATCTTTTCCAATCTCTAGGCCTTTGCCTCAATCTAGAACAATCGTCTCTTGTTCCTTCCAATTCTCGAACGTTCCTGGGTGCACGCCTCGACACAAATATCGGAAAAGCCTATCCCACATCTGCAAGAAATAACTCTGCTTCTCTCACCAAAAAGGTCCGTTTCTGTGAGAAAATACAACTCCATGCTGGAGATGATGTCCTTGTGTATCCATCTGGTTCCCAATTGCAGTCTCCGTATGTGACCGCTGCAAGAGCAGCTGGATGAGCAATGGGTTCAATCCAAAGGGTCATTCAACTACAAGATTCATATCTCGACTGTCATGAAGACTGCGATGTCTTGGTGGAAGACCTGGAAAAATCTTACGCAAGGCTTCTCCTTCATTCACACTGCTCCTCAATTAGTGATGACTTGGGACTCATCAATGGAGGAATGGAGGCTCACCTCCAGGAATTGCAAGTTCACAGCAAGTGGTCCAAGCAAGAGTCGAAATGCCACATAAATCTTCTAGAGCTCAGGGCGGTGTTCTTAGGCCTGAAAGCTTTCTTGCCTTGGATCCGGGGATCTTCAGTTCTTGTCTGGACAGACAGCACTACCACCATGTTCTATCTCCAGAAGCAAGACGGCACGAGATTTCAAGCACTTTCCCTCCAAGTTCAACAGATTTGGAAGTGACTTCTTGTCAACCACATCTCCTTACGAGTGAAACACATGCCAGGATTCCATAACAAGTGGGCCGACTCTCCCAGTAGGGTGTCCAAGCAATGCCACGAATGGGAACTGAACAACCAGCAGTTGCAGGTGGTCTTCAAATCCTGGGGCTACCCAACATTAGATCTGTTTGCTATGTACCTCAACAAAAAGTGCGCAAAAAGAGGAGTCTCCCCACGACTCCTCAGCCGGGGTCGTGGGGAGACGCTTTTCTGTTCTCATGGACAGGGAAATTCGCCTACGCCTTCCCACCATTTCCCCCCATTCCTCGAGTCTTTCAAAAAATGAAGCAAGTGCCTTGCCGGCTCATTCTCACTGCCCCCCGGTGGGCAAGGCAATTCTGGTACACCGAGCTGCATCACCTATCAAAGTGCGCTCTGATTGTCTTTCCTCCGAGGGAGGACCTTCTCTACATGGACAAGGGCCAAGTGATCCATCCTCAAATTTTCTCACTTCATTTGTCGGCTTGGCTCCTCACTTCGCTGAATTTGGGAGCTTAAACATATCCGAAGACTGCAAGGCAATATTGCAAAACTCTCGAGCTGCTTCCACGCTCAAGTACCACTCTGCAAAATGGAAGAGATTTTGTCCATGGTGTATTGCTCATTCATTGCATCCATTTTCAACTTCTCCAGAGCAAGTAGTGCCCTATCTGTTGCACCTAGCCAAAGCGGAGCTCTCGCATTCATCCATTAATGTTCACCTTGCATCAATATCCAGACATAGACGACGCCTGGATCAATCTTCCTTATGGTCTCATAGACTCATGAAAGAATTTATGAAGGGTCTCTTCGGGGCCTATCCACCGCTTAAACTCCACCAGTTCTGTGGCAACTAAATACAGTTCTGTCGCAGTTGATGCGACCTCCATTTGAACTTGTGCACAAATGTGACTGAAAATGTCTTTCTTGGAAAGTGGCTTTTCTCTAAGCCATTACGTCAGCTAGGTGTATCAGCGAGATCCAAGCATTCAACATTAAATAGCCATATCTCCAGTTTCTGGCAGACAGTGTTATACTACGTACTAATCTTTCCTTCATACCTAAAGTGCCCTCCACTTATCATCTCAATGAACCTGGAATCTTGCCTACATTTTTCCAAATCCGTCCTCTGCGGTGGAGAGGGCTCTCCATTATTTGGACATCAAACGTTGCTTGAAGTTTTATTCGCAAAGAAGAAGGACTTTTCTTAAATCCTCTCAATTGCTGATATTCTTCTCCACACCTAGGAAGGGACAAGCCTTAACTAGGGCCAGTATTGCTTGTTGGGTTACTTTGGCAATTGTCTTCTGTCATGAAAAGGCTGGTTATCCGTTGCCTGCAAAGGCGCAGGCTCATTCAACGAGAAAGGTGGCAACTTCATCAGCCCTGTTTGCGGGACCATCTCTACCTGACATGCAGGGCGGCAACGTTCACGAAGCATCACTGCCTTGATGGTTGGAGGAAGGCAGATACAGCTATTGGACAGGCTGCACTTTCTTGCCTCTTTGCCTAAGGTATGTGACTATTAGGCTCATTATTTAATTGTTTATGCCTATTTCGATATTTATTGCTTGCATTGCGTGAACTGTAATGTATGCATATTTTTTCATGGTGTTTTCCTCTTGCATTGTGGCATTTTCTTGTGTTGTCATGGTGGGATATTTTGCCTACCCACCGCCGATGTTGGTTGATAATTGTTGGTATACTGCTAACTAGTCAGATTCAAGCATGTGACTCTATAAAAGATACAATAATGGAGAAAAAATAAGTTACCTGTCCACTGTGGTTCTTCAGTATTGATATCTTGTATAGATTCACATGCGACCATCCCTCCACCATTTTACCTTTGAGTACTCTCTATATATATATATTTATCTACACTTGTACTCGAAATCTGAGGTGTGGTGACTCTGTGGGGAGGGTTACTCTAAGGTCTCTGCTGTGATTGGCTGGACTTTGGATGTTATAAAAGGAGGTTGAAAGGTTGCTAAATTGACTTTTCTTTTCTATGAAGGTCTGTGGTAATGTATTCACTACTGCTATTTCTACTGTTTCCGTGGGTCTCCCACCATGACGACGGGGAAGATTCAAGCATGTGAATCTATAAAAGATATCAATTCTGGAGAACCACAGTGTACAGGTAAGTAACTTGTTTTTTCCAGGCCAACAGCTGAGCAGATAGACAGCATGGGAAGTCAAAACCAGGATTAAATTTCCTTCAGTAAGGCATATGTCAACATACATTAGTAGTATAATGCTAACATTTTCCTATAGGTTTATTGTTGTTTTATTTTTGGCTGTTTAAATTGCTAAAACACGATAGACCTCAAGGTATGAGTGCATGTTTAACAGCTAAATAATTGTGGAAATATATGGTTTTAAAACTTTATTTATTCACAAAATAAATATGGATAAATACTGATAAGATGGTCCTAAAATAAATCTGGATAACCAGAAATGTAAAAAAAAAAATACCATAAAACAGGGAGCCCTAATTAAAAATGTCCAGAGCATGTTTATGGAGAGGGCGTACGTTAATTAGAGACGCTTTTAGTCTTACCTGCGTCTCGGGCCGATCTGGCTTCTCCCTGCTCCTAAATTTAGAGAATAAAATGGAAGTGTGCAATTATGGCAGTTCACAGGACCATCGCACATTAATAACACACGGTTACAAAAGTTCCCCGTGCAGCTTAGTGGAAATAAAGGTGATTTGGGGCCGTACTTCGAGAGTGCAACCAGCATTATTGCATTTGGGACACGGACAGGCGCAGTTGGGCAGGCCTTTGGCGCGCCTTCAGCATGCCTTTTAGCACGTCCGCTGCATGCGTTCAAGCTACGGCCATCATTAAATAGGCAAGCTTGAACAAGTGTGTGGAACACTAGAGCGCTGCTGTTAGGTAAATGGCACCCCCTTTTGTCTCAGTACACAGTCCTGCGACCACGTTTTAACCTCGTTTTAAGAATCACAAAAGTAAAAGCATACAAATTCCCTATGATTTTAAAGTCACTCCCCCTCACGTGGCAGCAACACATTTTACTACAAAACTCTTGTGAGGATACCTTCGGTATGGACAAGATGTCTTTTAGACCCAGATACTAATTTAAATATAAAATGTTATTTAAAATGTAATTTAAAAATCGCTTGTGTCACATTACTTCTGTTTTTCAGCTAAAGGGATGCGCGGCTCCTTTTAGGGTTCTCTGAGGAAGTTCACGTTCCTCAAAAATATGTACTTTGTGTTGGTAATGTGACCTTTTTTCTGTTGCGTCTGTAGCATGTTAACGTCCTTTATGGGATTAAGTTTCACCGATACGAGCATGCTTTCTGGGATGCCTGAGGCACTCGGTACCTGTCAAGGCTTGCACTGAAGGGAGTTTAGTGCTCCGGTGTGCATTCTGGGAGGTGTTGGACACACCTAAACATTCTTTGTCTTTTAGTTTTCACTGCCGTTGTAAACGTAGCGCCATCATGACTAGAAAATTAGGTTGCGATTATTACGAAAGTTTGTGCTTTCTTTCCTGGCTGTTACAAGAACATATGAAATCATTACTGTCATCAAAAAGTTTGTTAGATGTGTGACTAAATAGTACGTCCTTCGACATGACGGTGTGCATTGCATTTCCTGTATAATTTTGAAGTCCAATGGTAACTTCAGCGGCGAGTCATTGATTGGACTGATCCTTCTCCAGAGCGCGTGGCATAAATCCTGTCACAATATATTGTTTTCTGGATATTTTTGCCTGTTGTAAAACGCGGTCTACACATATGTTTAAGGTAAACATAAGTATTGGTTTTCCTATAAATATGTTAATGGCCTTTTATTTCTTCCACACAACAGATTTATGCCATCCATTAAATTACATCGCCCATTCAACCCTGACCCATATCTTTTCAAAGTCGTACATCCTACGATATCAAGGCTTGTATTATTTGCAGAAAAAAATGGTACCCTTGGGTTGACCTGCCAAATGGCCTTATTTTTAAACAGTTATTAGCTTGCCTCTCTGTTTACCTTTACATTAAATCAAGAAAACAGATGTGGAGCAGAATGTGAAAAAGCCTGCATCTATATAAAACATTTGGTTTCTTCTATAGTCCATCAAGCAAATGTTAAGTTAGTGTTAGAAACATTGGAAAACCCACTTGGCTTAGAGGATTGTAAAGACTCAGCTATTACTGTAACAAAGTTACCTACATCTGAGGTCAAGACACTGAAATTAGTTTTCAGTCCTTAATGTCTGCCTATATACCACATCTCAGGACCTAAATAACTTCGTTACCCAGTGTTCCCTAGCTGATTTGATTTTAGCAGGCCTTTTTGGTCACTTGTGACAGTTATTTCAATAACACAAAACTGTAAGTCCTTATTAAAACAGCGGAGACCGGTTTTGCAGTGCAAACATTTAGCAATAAGCCTTCACTATATCGCCAGACGTCCTCCGGTTAGAATCTAGGATGTGGGGGTCCTGGATGAGTAACATCTTGATTCCCGTCTTCTCTCCTCAGTATGGTCCGCTCCTTTTTACCACATTACGGTCTTACTCTAGTGAAGAATGACCCTGCCTAAGATTTTGCTAAGTGTGGGGTCGTACAGACGAATAAACATCCTTAGGACGAATATGTTACAACGCACGCCATTACCCCACATATTTTACTCCGCAAAATCTTTTACAAGACAGGGCTTTACACCACAAACCATTACAACACGTTCCCCAAAGCAACGCCCCGGTGGAGTTAGAATAGTAAATTGCGTTGTAATGAAGAATACGTTGTAATGGATTGCATTGTGAAGCCCTGTGTTGTAAAAGATCTTGTAGAGTAAAAATGTGGGGTGATGGCACGCATTGTAAACGTGTGGGGAGTAAAGTGCCCTATTCGTACAGACTACTCCATTGTACAATTTGTACACACATTTCCTCTCTCATTCTTTAAAATAATTCATTGGATTTGTAATAAATAATTAATCAGGAAGGTCTCCTTCTCTGCCGGTTCTGCTGAGTTGCAACTGGTACATGGTCTATATGGAAGTCTGATCTCGAACATAAGAGAGACAAAGCAGCAAGCCATGCACGAGGTGTTGTGTTGGGATTTATTCATTTATACATAGTTGCGGTTTTATATTGAATAAAAAATGAGCAAGAGCATTTGGGCGCTTTACTAGAGAACTGGAACACAATAAAACGGCCATCATAAACAACCAGTTAAGCAACAAAGCAGGGCCCTCTGGTCAGATCAACATGATATTAGGCAGTGGATCTTAAGGATGGGAATCAGATCTAGTGATCACCACTTTAGCCAAATTGTCTTTCAAATAGGGAGTCTCAAGATGTTCCCATTGCCCTGCGTGAAGACACCTAGTGCCTGGACTAAAGACTTCAAGTCCTGTTTTGGAAAGAAATGCCTGAAGCCCCAGAAAAGCCAGAGTTGGTGGTGAGCTGGGCCACGGCGTTGGAGTGTAAGAGAATGTCATTCGGGATGAAACCTTCAGATAGATTTGGGTTTCATTTACATACTGTTGATAAACATTCCCAGAGTTACTGAGAATCTCTTCGAGTGATTTTTTTAGTATAGATTGAACAGATTTGTGGTTAGGTGCCCTTGTGCATAAACTGGACTTTGATGGATTAAGAGGTCACAATTTCAACTACTTGAGAGCGATTAGACAAACAGGAGGTGAACCAGTTTAGGACTCCTCCATCGATGCCCATCCTTTCTTTCATGACGTTAATGAAAAGGATGTGGTTGAGAGTATAAGAAGCATCCAAAAGACCTAGCAGTGTAAGTAGGCATGAGTTGCCACTGTCTAGAATGCGAAGTGAATACTCCAAAATTCCTCCCCTTTCTCCAAGGCTTCCAAGGCCTTGCACCACCTTTTCCACCCGCCGGTTTTTGTTGATATAAATTATAATGATTGTGCGGTTTTCTGTGCGTTTTTTTTATTCTTTATCTCAAATATGTGCTTTTTATGTAATGATGTAAAGAATTCACATCACAAAGTTGTATAAGAATTGTACCAAAATGGACATATTTGAGAAAAATAAAGATCAGTTGGAACAATTGTGCAATGTGTTTGAATTGTTCTTAGTCTTTATTTTTGGCGCTTCATTATTTAATCTGCTTTCTCTAGCTTGTGTTATTCATGTTACTTTGTACCTCATTTTATTTGAAAACTGGGCATAGGAGCAAGGATGAGAGATGTGTTTATTCCAGACTACTGGCCCCTTATTTAGTTTACAAATTGGGCTTTGCTTTGCAATGACTGGGCTGAGGCATTGCTACAAGGATACACTAGTGGAAGCTACAGTATACTAGTGCTAGCAACAGTAACAATACTATACTGCTCAGTGCTCTATTGTGTATTTTATTTGAAAATGGTAGCACTGAAGAATAAATGAATAGATGGATGTAAGGGTGGATGCATGAAGGCCGAGTAACAGCTCCTCATTAAATAGACTGATGGTCATGATGCTGTTCAATTTCCAGTCCCAATATGCAACACAGTACTTTATTCAGTACATTCTATTTACTAACTGGGAACATTGCAGCAAGGACAGATGGAAGGGTTTGTGGATTAGATAGATGAGGCTTGTATGGCATTAAATCGTTGACGGCCCACAGTTGCTGGCCTCACATACATGTTGCATAGTACTCCATTCTTTTTGAAAACTATGTGCATGGGAGCGTGGACGAAACATATATGAATGCCGGACTATAGCTGCCTGTTGAACAAACACTCCTTTGATGTTCACATTAGTAGAATCAGCACACTATTCAAATGTTAATTAACAATAACATACTGCTTGGTACTTTATTGCTCAAGCACACTTTTGCTCCAGTTATTTTGAAAAACAATATGCATGATAGCTCGGTTGAATTGTGCAGTGGACGTACAAATGTCATGCCCCAGTCCCACTTGTAATAGAATGGCGTTTATTGTGCAGTCACTGACCTTACAGATAGGTTGAATAGTATCCCATTGCTCATTTTGTTTGAAAAGGGGCATGTGGAAGCACAGATGGGTATCACCCAGACATCCTTCTAACGGGCTAAGGCTTTTCAGTTGTTTATGGCTAGATAGTCTTTTTGTCACAAGGTTCCTGCCAGTGTCACCTCTTCTGCCTTGACTTCACCATTTCAAAGGATGTCCCTCAGGTGAGCTATAGTAGCTCAGCTGTGGATTGAAGATGCTTGAAATCCTAATGACTTTCCAGTGGCACAACGGTTCCTGTCATGTTATGATTGGAGACCCATGCCATTTCAGTGGAGGAAGGTTGTTCAAAGGGTGTTCTCATCTAAATCTCCATTACTTAAGTCCTCTGTGTGGTTTGTGATGGCTCTGCAGCATCTTCAGCTGCAACCTTTGAGGCCTGTTCTGGCTTAGTTGGGGATAAGCTGCTTCTCTTGTTAAAAACTGTAGAGTTGGTCCATCCACCTGTTAGAGCAGGGTTCTACCTTCCTTATATTCCTATACAAAAGAAAGTAACCGAGTTTCAACCAATTCTAGATCTGTGTAATATGAACCAGTCATACTCCATCTTGAGATCAAGATGCTGTCTCTTGGACAGGTGCCAACAGATATTCAGAATACTAACTTGATGTGCACTGTGAGACTGCAGGATGCATGCTCTCATGGTCTGATCCAGAAGTTCCACACCTCGCTTATGTATACCATAGAAGGCTAATGCTTCGAGCACAAGAAGCTTCTCTATATTCAGAACATGTCCATCTGAGTATTCACCAAACGTGGATTCTGATTGCAGCTTTCTGCAGCTGCATAAGTCCACTGCTAACACTAGCTATAGGACTGCATTCAGGTTGCCAAAGGGCATTGTAGGAGATAAACAACTTCATCTTTTTCAGTCAATCATGTTTATTTGTGATGAATATCCATAAAGCATTCCATACAAATGTTAAATAAAAAAAGAAGTAAAATAATCATTTGAAATAATACATTCAGCAGAAAATTCAGATTTATATAATTTACAACCAGTATACAAAGAAATACAATGAATAAATAAAATCCCATTTATACTAATAATCATGTAACTGATAAGTGGTCTAATCTTATCTTATTTTTTAGGCAAATATTTTGAAGCGTGAGACAGCAAAACTAATAGCCTTGTAACAACTGATTGTAAAATCTGCCAAGCAACTAGATTATTTCGTAATGAGGACAAGCCACTTTAACCGAGGTCTCCGGTATGAAGGACAAAGCAGCAAAAAGTGGCGTATCGCTGTTCCTACCACTGAAGGGTAAAATAAGCAGACATTTTTTCTGACGTATCTGCTGAAAATTTGGAAGTAAAAGCAGCTAATGATAAAGGGCTGAGCCTACATTTTATATACACAGTCTTAGCTATCAGTCTCATATAATAGCACATTTCAAATGGGGGATTAGATTTGTCAGTCAAGAACGCCTCAATTAGACTACCAGATGGAGCATTCATGTGGATTTTAGTTGGAACAAGACCAATAATGCTGATTTACTAGCTTTTTTGTTGAGCAATTTATTTGAGTTTGAGTGCACCAAAGATGTCAAGATTTCACTGAATGCTTCTTATGAGTGCTTAATGCCAAGTTACTCCATAATATGATCCAATAAAGGATCAGCCTTCGTTTAGCCACTTGACTGATACCCCAAGTCGAAAGGCCCAACAATAAAGGGGTAGATGTTGTGCTAAAGGGAAATTATAATAACGTCTTGATAAATTTAGCTTAGCTAGATTTCAATGTATCCAACTTTTGATGCTGCCATAGTTGAGAAACACAGGGTTGCAAATTGAGCCTGTGTCTTGTAAATTTCAATTACCTGGGAAATACTGTGTGGGCCAGACTGTAAGCAAATATCATAGAGACACTTGCCCTGTTGCCCACTACAACAGTACTACTTGTTTTGCCCAAGAACAGTTTAATGCAACCCTAAAACCCAGTGGTCTAAGTCATGAACCCTTTGTAGCCTCTGGAATTCTAAGGAGGACACTTAAAACGTCTAGGTGAGTTAAAAAACACAAACTTTGTTTTTGATGGGTTGACAAACAGTCCACATTCCTCACATAACTCAAAACATTTAGATAATATGTTCTGTAACCCCATTGCAGATTTAGATATTAATGATGTTCATCAGCAAACAAAGTGGATGTCTTTGAACCTGACATATCATTCAACCAGCTTTCAAGAGCACTAACCACTCAATTTATATATAACAAAAATAATATTGGAGTTGTGGAAATGTGCCTAAAAGTGGGCACGCTGGTGCAGGGTCACCCTCTTGTCCACGGGTCCTAAGATCAACAAAATAGAGCTTGTCACTGGATTTGGAATAAATAACAAGTTTATTAATCACTCATGAGTGGGACCACGTCCACACAACACTCTCAAGTGCTGCAGGAGGTAGTACACTGAATTCACAAACCATCGTCCCTTTTATACCGGTTTTCTGCAATGTAAGCATGTGGACAGAAATGGAAGAACAAGTTTTAGAAATAGCTATCAGCAAACAAGGGCAGTTGAATAACCACTTGGTCAGCAAAGTGGGAGGGGGAGCAGAAATGCTTATGGCAGCAGTAAATGGTTGACAGTTAACATCTGAGACCAGATGCACTGGCAGCTACAAACCCCCAGCACGTACATTGCTTTAGCTGAGTCAGGAAGACAACTAAAATAGATAACACAAGCAGAGTGTAAAGACGAGCAGCAGAGGACGGAAGAATTATGAAGGAAACTAAATGGACACCACAGCCAAAATGTCTGTCGCTTATGCTAAGAAAAATATTACACGTTTCCACAGACGACCCTTTTAGCATAAGGCATTTTCTTATGCTTCAAAAGGGGTACGATAAACATCATGGATGTCAATTAACATTATTTCATTGATTTCTCGTTCTACCGCTGAACGGGCATTTACATTTCGGACATTCGTTTTAGATGGTAGACAAGTAGTACAAGTGGAAATACAGAGAGAAGAAAGCATTGGCCCGCATTGGATACATAAACAACAAGAGAAGAGAATTGCAATAATTATGAATAAGGCCAACAATATTTTCAGACCCCATACAGAAAATATGTTCCAGAACCATTCAGCCCAAGTCCATGTTCCTGAGTCTTGATGTATTTAAGTGGCTATTTTGTATAGTTTGGAGATGACCGCATATACAGAAAGTGAATTGTCCAGTGTGAAGACACAACAGCTGGATCCGATGATACGGCATGCTCCACCTCGATCAGCCAGAATAACATCTAGAACAACTCTATTCTGCAAAGCAACCATGCGGATCGATGCTTGTTCTTCTGTCAAGTTCCCTGAGGCCGCAGTTGTCTGATTGATCACTACTTCCATTGTATGGGTGAGGCGACGGACCAGCCTACTGTTCTGTACTGGGCCAACAAAGAAGAAGAATCCTCTGTTAAAGTCTGTATATTGTTCCCATGTGGTCTCTGTCTGGTCGACTACAGAGACATCGATTGCACGTTTTCCCCTACTACCAGCATGGTGATCGAATTGCAAATCTTGATGGTAGGTTGGGAGAGCTAAAAACACAGGTGGTAGAAGGAAGGCTATGTAACAGGTACCAGACTAGCCTAGAGGTAGGAAGTAGTATGCCTTAGTTCCACAAACAAAATAAGTGTGACGTGATGCAAGGAAGCTCCTTCGGCCTCTCGTAGACATCTGCAACACTGTAGTACAGTTACTGTGGCCCACTGGCACATCGCCTGTATTCTGTACACAAAGGGGGCCTGTGGTCATGGCAACAGAGATAACAGGGGGTCCATTTCCTTTAGCCGACCTAGAATTTGGATACACATAGTTTGTTGCTGCACTTCCTTTACTGTATTCTTCCATTTCTAAAGCAGTCCCTTTTGCTTGTGGGTCCCCATCTTCGTTGGGGGTAACAGATTTTGTTCAGTTTGGCATTGAGGTCACCCACATCCCATGTTTCTGAGAGATTAAATACTTTAGAGGCATACAGAAGTTTGAACCAAGCTGGGCATGAGCCGTTGTGAGAGAATGGCAGCGGTGACAACGGGGCTCATTTTAAGTTCTGATGAGGAGGAATCTTTCCACAAACCCAACAGTTAGAATCATTGCTTAGCTGGTGTGTCTGTTGCAACATTTGAAGAAATGAATTGTTTCTCAGATTTTGCCGGTATCCCTGTTCATGTTGCGGCAAATCAAAATGATGGCGCTCTTTTGCAGCAAGTGATGTAACAGTGTTGTTAGGTAAGGAGGCTCCAGGCATTACTTCCTCGACTACCCACATTACAGTAGCGATGATGGCAGCAGTCAAAGTCAGACCAAGGATGCAGATTGCACAGCCATTGCACTTTGTCGCAGCGATCTCCTTCTTCTTAGGCAAACTCATTTTTATCGGCAAACAACAAAATAGATGATGCCCTATGGTCTTGGGCAAAAAAACAACACTGGGTTGTGGCTCAAAAAACTCAGCTAAACTGAGCAAAAAATACAAGAAAACAGAACAAGCAGTTCAAGCTGAGAAATATTTAAACATTCTTTAAAGAGAGCTTGGTGGACACCAAGAGAGACATTGCTGGAGCAAAGAATTAGGAAAAAGGGTGACAGATCGGTCTGCGTGACAACATTTTGCCCTAACAGCCACCAACTCCGCAAACTCATCTTGGGGAATTGGCATTTAATCAAGGACCTCCATGAAGATTTTTTGAGACCCCCGATGTTTGCGTTCAAAAAGGAGAAAAGTGTAGCTAACTACATAGTACGTGCTGCCTTACCAAAAGAAGAACAGCGTACATTAAGGAGTATGCTCAACCTACCACCAGTTATGGGGCACCACAAATGTGGAACATGCATAAACTGTGACCAGACCATAGAGGGAGATGTTTTTTCATTCAACACCACGCACTGGAAACATAACACATTCAGCAATTGCAAAACGAAGAATGTCGTTTATGCAATAGTCTGTCCGTGTCCCAAGCTGTACATTGGGAAAACAACGCAGGAGGTGCGACAACGCATCATCCAGCATAAATCTAGGATCAGACGTCGAGTTGAGAATGCCCCTTTAGTCCATCATTGGGTCTCTCATTCACACAGTGAGGCAGATCTGAGATGGACAGTTTTGTCCAAAATTGAAAGAGATCCACGTGGAGGAGATCTTGAAGGCCAATTAAGCCGTCGCGAGGCACTATTAATCATGAAATACAACACGGCTATTAATGGCCTGAATGAAGTCGCTGAGATTTTCAGACCAATTGCATAATGAAATAAGAACATTTGTCCTCTGTCGCTGTCTCTACATCTTGGGCTTGCTCTGGTCTGCTGCTTTCATTTTTATACATTGATTATTGATGGAGAATTTCGACCATTGGTTTTGGGGATGTCTGCCCCGAAGTTTATGTGCGTAGTAAAGGTATTGTTCTAATTACATATACACTACTGGAAAGAAGAAGGTTCAACCATATCAACCGGAAGTCACTCATTTTAATCTTGAGCATTCCAAAATCAAAATATGGTTTTCCAGGTTTACTTAATTCCAGCCACATTTTAGAAAAAACACACATGTAGGATCGCCAAGCACAAAACTACATGTACCAGTAAGCTTTGCGCTTCTGTGAGTCCTTATGAGAGCAATAGGCAACCATTACCCACAAGGCTCTGTGCTTCCTCATTCGTGGCTTGACAAGTTAGTGGACGGATGGAAAATGTTCTCCCGGTTCTCCCGGTAAGCCTTTAGGGAAACAAGGATTAGTTATGTCTAGGAGACAGTAGCTTTGAGACATCAGGTCGTTTGATTACTTACTTAGCTCGTTTCGTTCGTCTTTTCAGATTCCGGCGCGGGAAAAGCATCTTGAAGTTGATCGTAAAACTTATTTAAGTAAGTTCTTGACTTCATACAGCTGACTGTGGTTCAGTATTTCAAATGCGCATGTGATCGAGAGTTCGGGTGGCAATAGAAACGAGGTTAGCAAACGGAACTCATTTCGACCGTTCTCTCGCTCTCTCTCCCCCTCCTCCCTTTAGATACACAAGGATTTAATCATTGGCAGCCGGAAAAGAGGATACGTTCTCTTTTTTCAGTAAGTGGAGCAAATATCTCTCACCTTTGTCTATAGTCCGCTGTTTGTCATGTGCTATTTGTTTTGTTTGTGGTAGTAAAGTCAATTTTAATCTAGTCGTTTTTGGTGTTTTCATGTTTAGGTCCCTCTGCATTGGAAACGATTTGTATCCATTTCAGGCAGATAGATTTCCACGTTCTAAGGTGGGTTTTGCTAAGCCCTGTTGGTGCTCCGTAGCTATTCTAAGTCCAATTTCACATTCTAAAAATTTTTTTATTGTTCATTTCAGAAATTGGTTGGTCCTGAGGAGAACCCATAAAATTCTCGGGTTCGAAACGCGTCGACCAGTTCTCGTTTTCCTTGTGTTGCACCACTTTCAAAAATTCTTTTTTGTGAAGTCTAAAACAATTTGTTATATTCATTTTGGGTAATGTAATAATGAAATGTTGTTTGGACATTCAAATTGAGATGTAATTGATGGTACAAGGGAAGGAAGGTCACCACAAGGACTTCGTCCTTGACAGTTTTTGTATGTTTGCCGTGTATGCATGAGTATAATGGCCATGAGTGTTTGATGATGTTTGTATATATTTTCTATTTTGTTTCCAGGGGACTATCAGTTGTTTGTTATTGTAATATATGTTTTGCAAAAATTTTGTATATAAGACCTTAGCGCAACAAAAGAAATGTCTTTGCGCAAAATTATGTTTTGAAATATGAAATAAATTCAAATCATTTCCGTCAAATAATAAGGAAATTCATAAAACCCTCCTTTTCAGTTTCATTTCTTTTTAGGAGTCAGTAAAGTATTGTGTTGAATATTTCTCAGCTTGAACTGCTTGTTCTGTTTTCTTCTATGGTCTTGGGCAGGCATTGGTTTCTTCACTAACGTTGAGACAAGTAGTCACTAAAAGGTTACCCCCCTTTGTAGTCAGTCTTTAACCACCCAGAACAGTGGCTCAAACAGTCTCTTTCTGTGATGAAGTGTCTTTCTGCCTGGATCGGAGTAGGTATCTAGATGCACCAGGGATCGTGTGGTCCGGGAAGACTTCCTCAGGCCATTCAGGTGACGCAGCTCGTCCTCTCTCGGTGACTTAAATGTTGTGATGATCTGTCAGAACAGCAGGGCTCACGAAGGAAGAGCTTCCCGCACCTGCTGATAAATAGAAGACAAGCTGTCAGTTAACTGGGACAAATAGTCACTCATCAACATGTCTGAAGTACCTAATACTGGTGCAGAACAAAGGGCTTGGCGTAACTGTTGGAAGGCGCTCTGGCACTCAGGAGTCCTTGGGAGGGGCATCGGAGTGTCTTTAGTCAAAAGGGCCAACAAAGGTTTAATAATGTGCGAAAAAGTGGGGATCCATTGTCTACAAAAAGAAATAAGGCCAATAAGTGCACGAACATCCTTAGACAGCAGTATCTAATAGTCTGAATGCGGTCTGGTGTGAGTGCACGTCCCTCCTTAGACAGGAGGTGACCTAAATAGGTAACCTGCTGTCTACAATATTGCAATTTCTTTCGTGAGACTGTGTGATTAACCCCTCCCCTGCTCATGACGGAGCCATTCCGTCATGAGCCACGGTTGCCGTGTGCTCATGACGGAGTGGTTCCGTCATGCCGCAACCGTTGGCGGCCGCTCCGCCCACGCGGCGCTGTTTCCCCGCCTGTGCGGGGGGACAATGCAACTGGGCGGAGTCATGACGGAACCACTCCGTCATGAGCACAGCTCAACCGTGGCTCATGACGGAGTGGCTCCGTCATGAGCACAGCGCCACCGCGCTGCCCCCCAAACCCCCCAGCGCTGCGGCGGAATTCCCGCCGCAGCGAAGGGGTTAAGGGAGGCAAGAAATGATAACAATAACAGTATTCCTTCTTCACACTAGGTAAGGATGCCAGAGCGACATCCTCATTGATAAGACAGAATCTCTCAACCATTGGATAATTGTTATTTAAAATACCACGCACACCTTCCGGAGAACAACGTATTATAGTACAAAAATATTTAAGCATATCGATACCCACAATGTTGTCCGGTGTGGTAGGGGAAAGCAAAAATGGACATGCTGCAGTGAATTTATCAAGTCTGAATTCAAGTGGCTGTGAAAGTGGGTGTAGGTGTCCCATCGAATCCTATCAATGTTATCATTGTGCCGGACAGGGGAGCACTAGGAACCAGTTTTTTAGACAGAGCACTACGGGTAGCCCCTGTATCAACCAGAAACCGATCAGTAGATCCCAAGACATTTGCGTCAACTAGGGACCCATTTGATCTACTGGCACCTCAACCTGTTCCTTACCCCATCCTAAGCATTCCTATGCATAATCGGAATCTGCAAGGGCATCAGCAGAATAATCAGACATTTGGTATTGATTTTGTCTATCAAAAGTATTAGAATAATTTGGTCCTTGTTCAACTGCCTCAAACCTGGGACGAGCTCCTGTACCTCCCCTGTTTCCTGAATTCCCTGGGCGTCCTCTCATTCTTCCCCTTCCCCGCTGGTGCTGCTGACCTCGTAAAAGAGGGCACTCAGAAAGCCATTGCCCAGTCTCTTTACAATAAACACACTGATCAGGGGACAAATTTGGCCGAGGGAGAAGGGGGCTCTCCAGGTGTATACATTGCACGTCTGCCTCTTCCACCTCCCCTAAATGGTGGACCATATACTTGAGCCAACATAACTTTTGTCTTTAATTCTTTAACCTTCTTATCCTCCCTGCCTTTCACTTCCTGGTCCTGTCGCTCATAATATTGGGCCATAGTTAAAAGGGAAACTGGGTAAGACGTGGTCCAAGAACTCTCGCTACCCTTTAAGTGACTAGCTATTTCCGGTAATATATTAGCGACAAATTTGTCAGCAAATAAATGCTTACCCGTATCATCGGCCAATGACTGACCACTAAAATCATGGAATGTCTGTTCAAATCTTGAAAAGAAATCAGAAACGAGCTCATACTTTTTCTGTTTACAGGACCTAACATAGTCCAATCTATTCTCTTAGGGGCTATGAGAGTTTTTAACTTAGTCACAATAGCTTTAGGAAGATCTAATATCTCCTTCTGAGGTTTCTGCGCAGGCTCCCATTCCGCATCTATTTCTTCCAAATGTTCCCAAGTATCACCATATGCTACATTATCATCTATTTTACGTATTGTTCTCCACATATCAGGGGGCAAAATAAGTCCAAAGAACATATCAATATCTGGCAAGGTCATAGTGCAGGAGCTGATGGCTCCTTCCACCTCCTCATAGAAGGTGGCGGGATTTTTCCGGGGGTCAGGCAAAGCAGCTTTAAGAGCCATAACATCTGCTCTACTCCAAGAAGTGTAAACCCAATTATATATAAAATATCCTTTTGCCTCATCCGAAGTTTTATCATCACTGGTTCTTGCACCCTTTGGAGGAACATACAGGGGTGCAGCTTCACGCATTGGTTTCATAGCAACTGTACTACTAACAGGTGCAACCTCATCCACCGGAGCATCTACTTTCTGTGCTGCGAATTGAACTGTTTCTACACCTTTCTGTTTTCTAGCTAATTCTTGCTCCTTTTGTAAACGCGATGTTGCGTCTCGTATTTTAACCACTCATCTAATCATATCAGATAATGCCGAAAAAGGGAAGGTCCCATCTGTTAATCGTTTATAATCAGTATTTATATCCTTTGGCTCTAATACCTGAGAAATGTGTCTATAATCAAATATTACCTCCCAAACAAATTTTTCTACAAAATTAAATTGCTCTATATTTTGCCACTGTTGAACCATAGCTACGATGACAGCTGCAGTGTGAGGCCAACGAGCCTCCTCTCTAGCAGCGGTTTTTAATTTATCTTTTTCTGCTTTAGTCAAAGTAGACCGAGTCTGTCGCCCATCTTGCTTATCTTGTTCTTTGTCGTCTGAAGACAAATGCTCGTTGTCAGAAACCTCTTCAGGGGCACTTGGAGTGGGATATTTATACAGGGGTTGGGGGCGTTCTAATAGGATGCAGTCATCCTGAGGTTTATAAAGTATGGGATAAATAGGGCGCCTAATAGGGTACTGGCCATTTACCTCTAATCGATGTACCCCATCTTCTTTTTCTATTTTTTCCTTCTTTTCTTTATTTTTTTAATTCTAGCGCTTTTTGATATATTGTTTATCGTTGTTCTTTTTCTGCTATAGCTTTTGCTCTCTTTGCTCTCTCCCGCACTTCTTTCTCCCACATACGCACACAATCAAACATATCCTGTCGACTTTTTCTTTTAAATAAACACTGCTCTACATATTGAACATTTTTAGATACGAATGACCCATTCACTGGCCATTGCAGTTCAGAATCTTTCTTTGTGTATTTGTTCCACAGTGTACCGTACATTATGGAAGAAATACCATATTTGACATACATGTCTCTATTAGGTGTCCCCTCTGGGGGAGCCAGCTGACTTGGTTCCAAGCTCACTTTGGTACGACACGAGCAGCAACACCACTTACTGAGTGTGCTGAGAACAGGCTTGTTTTACAAATATATGTAAAATATTACTACTCCAAACAAATATTCCAAAAGGAGAAAAATCTCCAGATTACCTGCCTTCAATTTTTGCAAAAAGTGAATAACTAATCCAAACCAAAAGACCTAGGCCAAACAAATCAAGAGTGCAGCTTCAGCGACCTTACCAAACAGAAGTCTCCAACTCCCACCTGCCGATCTCTGGTCGACCTAATGGTCACTGCAAAATTACGCCAAAGAAAACCCCAGTCGAGATCGGCCACCACCTGGAGGGTCAAATCGGGAAAAACAGAAAAGTTAAGTCGGACTGCAAAGACAAGGGTCTCCTCATGCAGTGCGCTTCCTCAGTAATATTTTGATCCTCCGTCGAGACCACTCCTTCGGACGGCCGCGTCTCCGATGGGGCCCTACGTGTCGGGCGCCAACTGTAGAAATGTGCCTAAAAGTGGGCACACTGGCGCAGGGTCACCCTTTTGTCCACGGGTCCAAAAACCAACAAAATAGAGATCGGCACTGGAGTTGGACTAAATAACAAGTTTATTAATCACTCATGAGTGGGACCACGTCCCCACAACACTCTCAAGTGCTGCGGGAGGTAGTACACTGAATTCACAAACCATTGTACCTTTTATATCAGATTTCTGCAATGTAAGCATGTGGACAGGAATGGGAAGAACATGTTTTAGAAATAGCTATCAGTAAACAAGGGCAGATGAATAACCACTTGGTCAGCAAAGTGGGAGGGGGATCAGAAATGGTTATGGCAGCAGTAAATGGTCGACAGTTAACATCTGAGACCAGGTGCACTGGCAGCTACAAACCCCGAGCCCATACATTGCTTTAGCTGAATCAGGAACTCAAATAAAATAGACAACACAAGCAGAGTGAAAAGACGAGCAGCAGAGGACGGAAAAATTACGAAGGAAACGAAATGGACACCACCGCCAAAATGGCTGTCGCTTATGCTAAGTAAAATATTAGCACGTTTCCACAGAGCCATTACTGATTTTTGGTGAACATCACAATTAAGATACATTGAGTCAATTTGCCATTAGGCCCACGCTTTACTGTGCTGTAGTTATCAGAATACCACCAAATGTTTAGGTTCAGTAACCGGGTTGATAGTTCCATATCTAATAAATTCCTCTGCAGGGCATAGTCTCAAAGACTCATTTAAGATCTACAAATTCTACATAAAAAGTTATGTTTTTCAATTTACAGAGAAAGAGATTAAATATAAAACTTGGTCAATAGTACTGACATTTTCACAAAAAAACAGCATGCCAGGAAAAAATTACATCAGCCTCTGTACACCATGATTTCAGTTTTACTAGAATCATTTTGTAGTAGACATTTTGCATTAAATCACTGAGACTAATTGGTCTGTAGTTTGATGGGGCAGTTTGCAACCCCTTATTATATATATTAAAATGTCTGCTCCAACCCTGGACTGTGGTATGGAAGCTCCTTTTGCTACCGCATTAGAGGTGGCCAAAATATATGGCTCCTAGTTGTCATGATCATGATTATTTAAACTCCAGAAATATTATCCTAGCCTGGGGTTTTGCAAGTTTTTTTAAACTACTCCGGGCAGAATTAATATTTTGGATATTCAATTCTGTGCCAGTGTCATTTATAGTCTTGCAACAAGACAGAACAGGAATTCCCCCATTCCAACCTCACTATATAATGTGAAACACTATTTGTTCCATACTCTTGGAATTATGTGTGTTTCTGGCTTAGTGGAATGAGATAGGGTGCCAAATGATTTGATATGCCAGAATGTTTTGTAGTTTTACCCTTCATGGCACTGAGTTATTCAAACCATTGTTCCTGAATCCATTCATCTTTTTTGCCTTCATTATAATTTTATTTTTGCCTTTGTGTGTCAGCTGTTTCATCCATTTTTTTGACCTCATATCAATTAAAAGATAATGTTTCATAATCGTACATGTAATTTTGTCCCAAGTAGGTTTACTTGACTTATGGCCCAATTTCGGCAAACATGATTGAGTAAATTTCTTAGACATCACTAAAAATAGTGAACCATGGATATCTATTATATTCAGGCAGATCCTTTATTTCTTCGAGAAAGTTTATAATGTATTTAAATGTTGCTTGTAATAAGTCTACCTTCATTATTATGTGCCATTCAATCGTCCTTCGATCATCAGCTAGACAAATTTCAGATCCTGTGGAATGGTAGTTTTAAAAATCTTCATCCTTAATGTTAAGTAACAAAGGCTTGTGATCACTCTCTGATCTCTCAGGAATCACCATATCTATGATTTGGTGCCAACAAGACACATGTACCAAAATACAATCAATGTATGATGACTAGGGGCACATATTGAAAGTGGGCATACTTGGGCTATCTATCAGAGGGAGTTCTTCCATTACATGCCCCTATGAGGCCATTTGTTAGGCCCTAGTGTTGGTATGTTTCAGCTTAGTCTTGTTCCATTGACATATACTCCACACGTCATTCTCATTTTCCTGAACTAAAATTAACATAGGGATGTGTATAGAAATAGCAATAAAATCGACAGCACACTATGGTCGTTATTAGGTTCTCGAAATGTTAACAGATGGTCAAGATTCATTAAAGTTATTGACTCCCTGGATTCACTATTTTCTCGATTATGCACTTTGAATAATGATTGTTTATTCCCAGTTGGAGATCTGCTAGTCAACCATTGTAAATCAGGACAATCAGAACAAAATTATTTTCTATCATAATTTAATAATACGTTTACTCATACAGCGAACCTGCCAAATGGCCGGTCTATCTTAGTTAGGGCAATGATCTTCAGTAAAGAAATTTACAAAACTGTTTAGGAATATTGACAAAAAAGCCCAGGTCTCCTGCAATATTCATATATCATACCGATCTATATGCTCCTACCATCTTGGGTCTTTAAGTATTGTCACTAGGCCAGCTATATTCCAAGATATGATCTTTGAGGATTGGAAAGGATTTGTTTTAGAAGGGAAATCAGATACAGTAGCAGATACGTGTTTGAGAGATGCCTGCATGGCAATCAATCAGTAGCTGCTACAAAATCACTACATTCAGTCTTTAATTGAAAAAACAGATCCAGAGTTTAAATCTGTTTTCTGAGCAGTAATATTGTGTGGCATAGTAAGTTGTAAAACATAAGGTTTTTGTATGTATGTTGGTAAAGCAGACTTCAATTGGGTGTTAGTTTTATTAGCTGCAATGGTCCGAACGTCTCTTGCCAACTGTCCACTCTTCAGATTTATATAAGGGAGGCCCTCAATTATGTGATCAAAAGGATCATAATCACAAGAAACTCATTTTACTGAAACAACTTCTGACCTAATGAATAATAGTGCCTAATATATCATCCAAAGCATAACTTTATTCGTAAGTGAATTCTTGTTGTTGTGTTTCAGAGGAACCAACTTAAGCACTCCGCCATATATACTAGCCAGTTAGTTTTATGCCTAGTAAAACTTTCTTCCAGTGTTATTTGTCCCTAAAGCATAATCCATTTTACAGCTATCATTAGGCATAAGCAAGCCTTCCAAGTTATAAACTGGAAGCCCCACCAACAAGCTCTTGAGTGGAAACATCACAGGTTTTATCTATTCTATGAATAGTTTGTCTCATTCACTAGTAAATGTATCTTTTCAATCAAACTGTGCACAATGGTGTATAACTCTGCTTTCTTTAATTAACATGCACATAGAGGAGGAGTATCAAGAGTGGGTGTCTCAATGAATTGTTTTGTGTGCATGATTATGGGTTCCTCAGCACTAGCAGGACCTCAAAGCGATTACTAAATGAACTTGAAGTGTACATAGAGGGGCTGGTGCGAGGTCTTCTTTTTCTACTATGTAACAGAATTTACAGCACTTTAGTACGGTTTTACTATCCAGGGAACTACTATTGAGGCTGTTAGAAGTAATTTCCATAATTTCGTTTTGATTGCCTAAGATGTTTTGTTGTTTTTTCTCAAAGCTTTTAAGGCTTGTACCATTTGGTTTGCTATTGCCAACCACCGTATTTACTTGCCCTATAATAACAGTAACATCAGGACCTTTATAGTTAGGGGCTAATCATGATTCAACCTCATAAATGAAAGTAGTAATTTTAATTAAACATTCATCAGAATTTGAGGTGTTTTGTAATCATATTACCAAGCGTATCATTCGAATCACCCAGGACTAAAAATTATCCAAGAACACAGAAGAGCTTTCATAAGTCTATAGATATAACTAATACTCAAAGAGTAGGTCAAAGACATTTAGCAATAAATAATCATCATTGAATAATACTATAACATCTACTGGAAAGTTAGTTTAAGACCAATCCAAAAAAGGCTAGCAACACTCCATCAGCTTTCATGACTATGACTATAGTACTTCCAGCAGCGGAAAGTAAACGCATAGTTTACGTTTCCTCAACAGGTGTTGTCTGTCCATAATATATTAAAGTACCTAAAAAGGTAAAGTCAGTTGTACCTCATTCAGTAATAGAGCCCAGAGGGGTGTTCCACGCAAGCCCCTTCCAGACTCTGAGGTGTGCATATGTGCCTAGTCTTTGCCCGATCTTTGCCCCCGCAAAGCCCGGGCTTGTACCACGGAGCGTGAGAGATGCACACTTGTTATAGTGGCAGTCATTGTGGTAGGATCTCCTTTTGCCCCCTGTTTTCCATGAATTCTGGGTGTTGAAGTACTCCTTTGTCACAATGTCCTGCTTGGGCGTCCTCGACAGCAGGAGAGAAGCACACTAGTTATAGCACCAGTGGTGGTGGGAAGGGCCGTCCTTCCACCTGCCCTCCAGGAATGTTGGGCATTATAGTCCTCCTCTGCCCTTGTGCCCTCTTATCCTGCCCACGGGGAGTACTACTGCAGCAACAAATGATGAGTGGACTGCTGAATGAATCAAACATTCACCCCCAGTCAAGAGATCTGGGTTAAATCAATTGTTCTTTTGCTCACCACGCCACCCCAGTTTGAACCCAGCCATATGCAGATCAGTCTTGATCCTGCTCCTCATGGGAACAGTCCAGCCCGAACTGCCAAGCCTGGTCCTCCCTGGACCAGAAACAAGCATCCTGGGACCGGTTTCGGGGTAACACTTCGGGGTCTTCACAAAACAGTAGCTTTCTGTTCTTTGTCCATTTCATTTCAGTATTGAACTATTCTCAAACATATTTTTGGTCCCATGTATGGAATAACGGAGTAAAATCATATTCATCCTTTTAAGGGCTTCATATAAATGTAAAACAGAGATTAAAGTACTACATCGATTAGCTTGCCTTATCTGAAGAACAGTGTTTTAAGTTCTATGCCCCTTGGTTCCTAGGTGGATACCATGCCGGGAGTAGGATAGCAGGGTTTGAAGTGGCAAGGAATCTTTCTGGGTCTCTGGTTCCTCAGGGTTATTTATTATTGCTGCCACTCGGTGAATACATTGCCTTACTTATTATCTACTGCTCATGTGCGGCTAGAGGTGTATTTCTTTTCTATCCTCTACCCTCAAGGGGAAAGGGGTTTGCAGACTTCAGACAATTTCAGTATTTTCCAGTATCTAAGTAAAAAAACAGTCAGACTGTATCAACAACATTAAGAGCCATATGGAACAACCTTTGATGCAACAATATATTGCACTTGCCCACAGGTAATCAACTTCTAACCTTTCTTTTCTGCTCTTTACACTTCCCCAGATCACTTTCCTACCTCAGTATTCCGAAGGCTACTTGCATGAAAATAAACGTGAATTATAGCTAGGGATTATTCTCTCTCCTGCCTCTCTATTTGATTGATATTCTGCTTACAGTCTTTCCTGTGCCTGCCTTAGTACCTCCGAGTGTACCATTCTCTTGCACGTCTTCCTCCTTAGTCTTTACTATACTTCAGTAAACTAACCATACCTCCTTTTTACAAATCATAAACTCTCTTGAGTAGCCATACATGCGATACCTAACCCTTCCGACCTATCTAATCATCCCATTACCATAAATGTCCCCTTCTTATATATCTCACAATATCTAACCCCATCCACCCTATTTACTTATCCCTTTTCCCCACCTGCATGAACTCACTCTGATAATTGCACCTAACGTTTAATAACTTAATTCACCACTAGAAACTGGAGAAAATACTTCAGTTTCCTCCAGAGCACAAGAGTAATACAATAACCAACACATTTTCAACTATAATTAATGACCCCTGGATAAATTACTAACTTTTGGTTACAGAGTAGCGTGCTACCAGCCATGAACCGTGCCAGTGCCTCGTTAGCAGTAGTAAGCCTTATATAAATGCAATTAAAATGTAATATATGTTATTCTATGCCAATAGTCTAGTCACCTACTGTATGCCCCTGTATTCTGTCTTTCTGGACGCCGTCTTTGATGCTGCTTGAGAAGGGAAGTGTATTATTAGTCGTTTTTCATATTTGTATACAAGAGGGACATGTAATATCTTTCGTGTGCCATTCTTACCCTGCACTGGCAGAAGATAAAGTGCAGTCCAGAATATGAGTGAACCACACCAGGCTGTAATGGGAGACTTAGCAGTACAGTTGTCCTGCTCCTGGTGGGCCATGAACCGCTTCAGTGCTTCGTTAGGGGTAGTAAGCACTATACAAATACAATTACAGTACAACACATGTTATTCTCTACCCAGGAGTCTAGTCAGCTTCTGTATTCCCCAATATTCTGTCTTTCTGGACGTCGTCTTTCATGCTGTTTGAGGGGGGAAGTGTATTGTTTTCTCGTTTACCATATTTGTATGAAAGGGGACATGAAATATCTCTCGTGTGCCTTTCTTGCCCTGCACTGGCTGAAATGTAGTGCTGTCTAGAGTATGAGTGAACCACACCAGTTAGAAAGGGAGATTGAGCACTACAGTTGTCCTCGCTCTTGGTGTGGTGTACTTACTTGTTTTCTGTCATACTACCTATTCAATCGCCTAATACAGGACAGTTTCGTTTGCAAATCCTGTCTAGTTTTTTCTGCTCTGGGACCTCTTGAGATTCTACATATGCTTACCTAAAAAATTAAAAAATACAGCTTTGCCCAGAATTGTCAAATCAGCAGTTGACTCAAACAGGTTTTCCATGTCTACTTTACTGCGAAATGCTGTTGCTCTGGGATGCACACGACAAACAAAGTGCATCCAAGTTCTCAGGTATCTACTTATGTACATGTGGGCGCCGTACGGGTGCATGCGTTTGTAAATCAGCTATGCAGGCAAGCTTAAAATAGATCTGTGGTGTGCACACGTCCAACTTTTTGAACTTTATTCAGTGTATGGATGACTACACACTTTGAAGGCCTGTGTAAACGCCCATTTCCTGGGTTAGGTTCAGTTGGCTTTACATAAAATATCAAAGCGCAGTTAATGTAAATGTCCTTAGTTTTGCTTCATAAACAGTTATTTATGATTCTTCCTATGGGAGTGATTTGCAATTCTAACTTTCTATTTGTGGACTGTAGCTTTGATCATAACACTTTTTTTTTTATCTGAGAACGTTTTGCTATGTGTGATTGATTGTTCATGCTAGTTTTTATTTTCTGCCATGAGCTCTGTAGCCTGGATCTAGCGGTCCCCCGCTACAGTTAATATTTCAAATTAATGTAGAAACAATATACAGCTGCCCCAGTTCTCTTGTAGCGAAAAGATTAATATTTTCTTAACATATTGGACTATGTGAATACAAATGAATGACTATATGCAAGATAAATGCGTGTACGTTCAGCACTTAGCGGTTTCGTTCTAGCATACACTCTCTGACGCTGCTAGACAAAGAGGGTTAATGATTGTGTTGCTAGAATTTGTTGTTTTAGATCTGTGAAACATTTGAAAGGCAGACTGGATCAGGTGCCTCCTTTATTACACTGACTGGCACATGCATCAACAAAGACTTTTTCGATTCCTTAATAGCGATTTTTAAGGAATCGCAATTAAGGAATTGCAAAAGCCTATGCATGTAGGAATCGCTATAAAAATAGCGATTCCTTAAAATTCCTTAATTGCTAGTCGCAAATAGCGAGTAGCAATTAAGGAATGCCGTCCCATTCATTCCTATGGGCCTCCAGGCCCATAGGAATGAATTGGAGATTGCATGAGCAAATTGCGAGTACCAGTAGGTACTCGCAAATTGCTCATGCAATTTCAAGGGTGCAAGGGTGTCAAAATGACACCCTATTGCACCCCCTGAAATTGATCTGTGCACATATGTTGCACACACACATGCTCTAAGGGCATGTGTGTGCGCAACATGAAACTTTGAAAAATGCACAAAAGTGCCTTTTTCAAAGTTTTTGCAAATTACCATGAAGTTCAACTTCATGGTAATTTGCTCCCCCTATTAGCGAAATCGCTAATTTTTTAACTTTAATGCATTGCATTTAAGGAATCTCAATTTGGGATTCCTTAAATGCAATCGCAATTTAAGGAATCGCTATTTACAGATTCCTTAAATTCCGATTTTTGCATTTGGGATGATGCATCCCAAATGCAAAAATACCGGTCGCAAAGGGGCAGATTCTGCTAATCTGCCCGTTTGCGACCGGTTTTCTCGTTGATGCATCTGGCCCTGAATGCCTTATCCAAGATCAATCTGGAAATGACACTTGGAGTGAAACGCTGAGTGACTTATTCCGAGTGGTGATGATTTAAAGACATTGCAGAGCAAGGATTGGGAAAGCATCCCTAAAAATCATCCCGGTATGGGTATTTTCCTCAATCCCCAAAGCAAAGGAAGACATCCCTACGACTCCACCAAGGTTCATAGCTATGCTTGCTGACTTCCAACTGAGATTCCCTCACAGAGCTTATTCGAATACTCAAACCTACTAACACTTCATGCGCTCCACCTGACCTATTTAGTACACAACATAAAATCACTAGCTCATCTCCAAAATACTACTCTGACCTCCCTAGTTAACCATGCACTACAACGTGCTACCTATCTTCATTGATTTAAAACTGCTGTTCTTCCCTTTTTAAGGAACCTACTGCAGGCCCCACCTGTCCTTCTAACTAACCCCCAATGTCTCTAATTCCCTTGTTCTCACAAATAATTAAATTCCACCACAATGCCACTAATCTGCTCAGCCCCTTTCAATATAGGCTCTACTCTCACCTGGTTCTCATCCTATCTCTCCTACCAGTCTTGAGCTGGGGACTGGCAATCTGTCACATCTCTATCTACTACCACTGTGCTGTACTGTGGTCCCTCTTCTCACTCCACGCTATCTCCATTGGCAATATCTTTTATTCATTCGGTTGTTCACCCTCCTATTTGGGATGACACACACATTTTTGTCTCCTTCTCCAACTTTGCATGATTTAGACTGCCTTTCTGTTATTTATCACTAAATGGGGTTATGCTCCTACATTGTAATTGTATTCATATAGTGATTTCTACTCCGATGAGACGTTGAAGCACTTTGCAACAAGTAGCACGCTATTCCGGAAACAGAAATCAAAGTTTAATTGTTGGCAGATTAGTAATAAGTGTGTTTTATCCATTGTGCATTAGTTGTGTTAGGTTTGTGCTCTTGTCTTGTGTGTTTAGTAGAGTTTAAAGTAGGGATAGAATGATGGGAATGGATTTGAAAAGGGGAGTAGTCCTTTATTAAATAAAAGTGTTGTGGGGTTGTTGGGTGATATGGCTAAAAAGGAGTTTGAAGCTTGAGAAGGATGTTTGGGAGATCATAGTATTCAGAAAGGTTTAGGATGAGTCAGAGAGAGGTCGGATGGGACAAACGTTGAAGGGCGTATTTCTTCTATGACAAAATTTAAATTAACTTTTACATACATATGTAGACATGACACTTGATAACGTTTTAGTGGCTGGAGTAAACCCCTCTATAAAAATATATATATGTACATAAAAGCAGCAATATGAACATGGTCTGACAGTTACATTTATCTTGCAGTGAAGTACACAATTTGTTGTGTTTCAAAATACTGTAACTTATAGATGCATATATACCCCTGACACTTCTTAAAGTTTTAGTAGCATACATAAATCGATTTGTATTTGCACCTAAATGTACAAAAAAGCAGCAGTTCTGACATGCTCTGATATACACATCTCTTGAGGTGTGATATACATGTGTTCCCCTTATATTAATGTATCTGCTTATAACAGGAAGCATAGATCAATGTATTACACATGAATAATGACAACATCATCTCCATGCTGTGAGAAGCATAGTTTTTCATGTATTGTGTTACCCTGTTGTGTTGTGAGTATAGTCATCGTGAGTTAGAGCAAGCTCTTGACAGTTTTTTTCCCGGCGTTTTTATATAGTGCGAACTAGACCCAAAGGTATCAGAGCGCTTTACATGAGCATTAGTTGCGTTACAGATGGACACATTCATTTTGTTAGGCAAGGGGAGATTAACTGATTTGCCCAGAATCACAGGAAGTTGAGCATCCCTGCCGAGAGTTGAACCTGGTTCCCCAGCTTTGAGGTCGAACACTGCTCTAGACGTCAGGCTACATCCTCTCCCCTAATCTTCAGAAGCTGAGATAGTTGTCATTGGATCTTATGCTTGTGAATAGCCAGTTCCATAGTTTAGCTGCTTGAACAGAGAAAGATTTTTCACCCATGTTTTTTTGCTTTAATGTAGGAATTTTGAGGCGTGGAGCCATTCTCGAATGTAAGTTCCTTTGTTGTGTGTATTTGTTGATGTTGTTTTGGATGAAGAGTGGTCCTTTTGTCATGTATTGCTTTGTGTGTGATACAAAGCAGCTTAAAAGTGGATCTTCTGGCAACAGGTAACCAGTGTAGGGCTATCAAGCCAGGTGAGGTATGTGCTTGTGAGACAGAGTTTCGGTGGGTGTTACCAAGGTTCACACTCAATTAGTCAGGACCCATAATTTGTTGAAGCACAAACCACATCGGTGATTTCACCCAGATATCACCCAATTTAGGATACAAGTACTTCATGAGTGGTTCTGTGCTATGTTCCTTATTCTTGTATTTCACAGGGTAAGTGTATCACCCAGTCTCGTTTTTGACATCATAACCACAGCAACAGGTAGATTCTTGATTTTCAGTGATCTCTTTATTATTGGATCAGTGTAGGGAACAGGGGAACAGCCGACACGTGTTTCGCCCAAGGGCCAGCAAGCCAGGGCTTTTTCAAGGCAGGTCAGTATTTTCGGTCGTATTTAGGTATAATTAGTGCAGGGTGAAAGGAGAAAGCTTCTTGAAAGCACAGTGTCCGTTGCGGACCTGCCTTGAAAAAGCCCTGGCCTGCTGGCCCTTGGGCGAAACACGTGTCTGCTGTTCCCCTGTTCCCTACACTGATCCAATAATAAAGAGATCACTGAAAATCAAGAATCTACCTGTTGCTGTGCTTATGATGTCAAAAACGAGACTGGGTGATACACTTACCCTATGAAATACAAGAATAAGGAACATAGCACAGAACCACTCACTAAGTACTTGAGATATGTGCTTATGGCTTTACATGTAGTAGGAGTCTAGCAGCAGTGTTCTGAAATCTCTGTAATCTTTTAGTTGACAAAGGCGAGCCGTGATACAGACCCAAAGGGTAATGCAGTTTTGATAGGACTAAAGAGATGGTAGTTTGAATCGTGTGAGAATCCTAGATGCAGGAGGTTGCGTCACAGTATTTTCATTGTGAAAAGGCTTGATTTGGCTACGTTATCCACTTGGGCATTATTTGACAGCTTGGCGTCCATGGTAATTCCGTGGTTTTTTACTTCCTTAGATATTTCTGGCGGTAGTCCTGGATCGTCATGAGCAGAGAGGGTTTTATGTTTTCCAGTATCCACAGGTAAGTATTTCAATTTTGGGTGCATTTGGTTTGAGGTAGCTCCTTGTCATCAATCTTCAGTTGCCTTCGAGTCAATGGCTCGAAAGCAACTGAAGATTTTTGATGTTCCAATGTACTGTGAGCTTTCCAATTTCAGAAGCATCTGCGTATTAATAGCAGGTGAAGCCAAAACCACTGATCAGATCTGGAAATGATTTCATGTAGATGTTGAAAAGCATGGGTAAGATGACTGAGCTTTGAGAGAACCCTTCTCTAATGCTGCATGGTTTAGAAGAGAATGGTGGAGTTTGTATAATATTAGTTATTTGTGTAGGTATGATGTGATCCAACTGAGAGCCATGCCCTTTTTTCCGGCTCACTTAGGTCTTTGGATTAGTTTGTTGTGATACACTGTGTCAAAGATTGCTGAAAAATCCAAGAGAAGAAGAGCAGCAACCACATTCTGGTCTACTGTGTTGTTACGGTCATCCCAGATAGAGATTAGGGCCCATTCAGTGCCAGTTCCTCGACGAAATCTAATTTGGAAGTCGGATAGTATGGAATTGTCTTCAATGAATTGTGACATCTGAGTGAAAGCTGCTCTTTCAATAAATTTGTACAGGAAGGATCCTTTTGCTATGGGTCTGTAGTTGTTGGTGTCTTGATTAGCCAGGTTAGGTTGTTTTTTTAATTTGGTTTATGTATGCTTTTTAAATCCTCTGGGAAAAATCCTGTCTGGGATCATCACTGAAGTTGTTAGTAGAATGTTTTTGAAGATTTTATTTGGGCCAGGGTCAGAGCGGCAACCAGCTGGCTTGCTCGCTTTAGCAAGATCCAGAAGTTCAGTTAGTGATAGTTCTTTGAATTAGCCTAGAGGCTGTGTTGGCAATTCCTTGAAGGGTTTTGTCAGAAATGGATTGGGGCTTTTGTTATTTTGTTATTTAAGTAAGACTCCAGCATGTTTGTTTAGTTGTGTAAGGATTGCCAGTTTGTCACAAAATTCTTGAGAAATGGGATTGGTAGCTTCTTTGCATTTTGGCTTACAGAATTCTCTGTGTATTTTATAACATTCTTTATTGGGACACTTTGCATTGTGGACTTGGCTGGAATAATATAGTTAATCTGCCTTTTTGATTGTTGACTTGTAAATTATGTTGTGACTGTGTAGGCATATCTTGTTTTGAGGGTTGTTTGGTTTGAGCCAATTGCATTGAAGCCTAGCAATTTATTTTCTAATATTGTTTTAGTTCTGCATTGATCCAAGGGGTGTGAGTTATTTTGTTACATGTAGATGTTATCAGAGAAATTAAGAAATCAAAAGCTTCCTGGAGCCATTCTTAGAGTATTTGTGCAGAATTGATTGTAACCAGACCTCCTGTGTTATAGGTATGTAGTTAAGGGTAAGATGATTTTAGTTGGAGTGAGTTGTGATGTCAAGTTCGAAGACAAGATGTAGTGGTCTCACCACATGACTGGAGTAGCCCTTTGGAACGTTCTAGGTCTGGGTTGGCAAAGGTGATATCTAATGAGTGTTCAGCATTGCTTGTGAGATTGGAAATTACATGTTGTGTGTGTCTAGACCATGGAGATGGTGCAGAACTCTTCTAAAACAGAGGTCATATACTGTCCCTTTATCCAGAACATCTTCCACTCCTAGCTCCATCTATGATCCACTGGGCAACTAACTTTTGCCATGTTGGCCAGTATCTTTGGAGTTTTCTTCAACTCCTTTATTGAGATGAAACATCTCATGTCATCCTAGCCCCTGCAGTAAGATATCCTAAATGCTTGAATGTATATTTTCCCCACAAATGAACTACGCTTTGGTTCACAATCAAGTAAATTGATAAGGACCTTTGTTCCTGTGTATGTCATCCTACCCTTTAGGGCAATTAAAAAATGGCTATAGCATTGAGACCCATTGACGTTTCAGCTCTGGAGTAATAATCATCTCCCTGTGCCACCTCTTTGTTTTAACCTTACCAGAGGACCCCACTAATAAATACATTACTTGGTGTAGCTTACTTGCTAATGTTAACAGTATATTTTCATAAGATCCCTGAGAGCTAGGTTATCAAGAGCTCACTTTCTTAGGTTGAGCCCATCCAGATGCACTGTCATTCTGGCTGAAGGACTCTATGATGAAGTAGCTACATAGTATATATGGGTGAGAATCTATTGACAGTCCCTTCATGGTTTTCAGCAGGGTTGTCATGTACATCGAATCTAGAGTATCCGACTCAGTTTGTCTTATTAGTAGGCTATATCTTTGTTATTGTTAACAGATTGGTAGATACACTCAAGATAAGCCTGGTAGGCCCATTTTTGTATTGGTCGAAACGTGACTCGCCCATAGTACCACTGAATACTTGCCCATCAAATAAATAGTCTTTCCTGGCCCATCAATTCCAGACCACTTTCCTTTCACCTTTCAGATCGAAGGCGAGATGCATAAACTGCGGTGTCTTTGAAGGGTTTGTACTCTTCTCATACTTAAACAATATGGAGTACAATTCCATGAATGTACAGATGACATGCAGCTAATGTTCAAACTATTCACTTATTAGGCAAATCCTTCTATCTCTTTGCCAGCCCAAACCGTATTCACTGAGGGTCTAACTACGTTCTAACTACTTTGCAGTGGTTAATGGCCTCAAATTTCCTGAAATTCAGTACTGCAAAGTCAGAGCTCCTCATTACCAACAACACAATTGATAAATTAAATCCCTCTACCTGACAAGGGCTTATGGGCCCATCTCCGTCCCCTTCCAACGTGGTACGAAATCTAGGTATTAATATTGATGCCGACCTCTCCGTGGAGCCCTACATATCCAAAATAGCCAGCACTTGCTTCTTGCAAATGAAACGTGTGAAGAAAATTCTTCCCTACATTGATACATTCCCATAGTTAGTGCCATAGTGCAATCTTGGCTAGACTAAAGTAAATTCTGTTTACCTTGGTCTACGAGATCTAAGAATTCTACTACTGGTGCAGAATGCCGCAGCTAGACTTGTCTCCAGTACTAGATGCTACCGATTCAGGCCAAGCCTCATGGCCTGGTTCTGCAAAACCAGGTTCGCCAGTTCTAGTTGAAGTTTCATGTGAGAATCTGAAAATCCAACAAGCACTGGTAATGGCATTTGGTCTCGCCTATTTGATAGCTATTACATTTGCCAATGTCTTTTAGCCAGGTTGTACAGCAGTGTGGCTGCTGTTCAGCATGTCTAAAAGTTAGTGGTGTGGTGTAGATTAGAGCGGCGTAGAAGTAAGGGGAATAGAAGAGAATGGAGTAGAGTAGCATGGAGTTGCTTAGAGTGTAGTGTGGTGTAGGGTAGAGTGGCATACAGTGGAGTGTCATAGAGCAGAGTGGCTTAGCGCAGAAAGGTATAGAGTGCTATAGAATGTAGTGGCGTGCAGTAGAGCGGAGTAGATGGTCGTAGTGTGGAATGGAGTAACGAGTAGGAATGATGTGGCGCACAGTAGAGTGGCATAGACTAGAGTGACATGGGATGGCATTGTGTAGAGTGAAGTGGCATTTAGTGGCATAGAGTGGAGGAGCATAGAATAGATTGGTTTAGAGCGGAGCGGAGCAGAGTTGAATGGCTAGGAGTGGTGTAGAGTGGCATTATGTGGAGTGGGGTAGCATAGAATAGAGGCGTAGGGGTGTAGTGGAGTGACGTTAGAGTGGCATAATGTGGAGTGGCCTAGAATGGCGTACAATAGAGTGGCATAGATTGGGATGCAGTGGAGTAGATTGGTGTAGAGTAGAGTTGAGTGGGGTAGAGAGAAGTGGCGTAGAGTGGCATAAAGGGGAGTGAATGGAGTGTCGTAGAGTGACATAAAGTGGCATTGAGTGGAGTGGCATGGAGTGGACTGGTTTAGGGTGGAGCACAGTGACGTGAAGTGGTGTAGAGTAGAGTAGAGTGGCATAGATTAGAGTGGTGTGGAGTACAGTGTCATAGAGTAGAGTGACATAGAATTGCCGTGCATAGTGGTGATTGGCCAGCTGTGGCAGGCAAGTTTAGTGCCTGGCAGTAGATCCTGGTCTTTGGGCAATCCCCTGGCTCATGGCCAAAGGCCGTCCACACCTTGGATAAGCATCCCATGGCTGGCTGGAGCAGGGCCCGGCTGGAAGGCCTGTCTGTTGCTAGCCTGTCTCAGCCCCAGTGCTCAGAACTAGCACAATTCTTTAATAACAAAGTCACTAGCACTCAAATACAGTTAGAGGAGAACCAGAAGTCCAGGGCTATTGAGGAGAAATCAGATACTATGCCTTCACATGCCTCTACACAGATTCCACCCTCACCCCCGGATACGCTTCAGCCTGTCCAAGAGATGGAGGCCTGGCCTCTGATGGACTATGAGGGTTTCCTGTCCATACTACGGACTATTAAATCAGGATCTCCCTTGGATCCATTCCCTCCGGGCAGGCTGGAGCTTTTGGACAGGGATTTGCTACAAGAGTTGCTGGATCTGCTTAACGGTACCATCAAAGAGGGCCGTATGCAACAAACATGGAAACATGCCATGGTTCATCCATTATTAAAAAAGCCTAATCTTGACCCACTCATTTGGGCTAATTACAGGTCCTGTTGCCAATCTTTGCTACGATTTTAGAAAAACATGTAAATTCAAGTCTGACCACCTATTCGGAAACTCACCCTATCTCAATCGGGGTTCAGAAGGGGTCAGAGCATGGTGTCTGCCTTATTAGGGGTCACGGAGCACTTAAAACGTTGGTTGGATGAGGGGAATACTGTAGCCTTGATACTGTTAGACTTGAGTGCAGCATTTGATACGGTGTCCCATGCCATTTTGCTGGATAGACTGACATCTATCGGTCAGAAGGGCACCTCTCTTGAATGGCTAGTCTCTTTCTTAAAAACAACATCCTTCCAAGTATTCTCAGCAGATTCTCGGTCAGAGACACATACCCTCCTTTAAGGAGTTCCCCAGGGTTCTGCACTAAGTCCCCTTGTAATTTAACCTTTATGTCCATCGATTGGCAGATGTGGTGGAGAGTTGTGATCTCACACTTTATTTGTACGCCGATGACACCTAAATAGTTTTCTCACTGACTTTCCATTAGGAACATTATGCTGGGTCAATCAACTATGGTCTCAAGTAGATTGCCGCATGGATGGATGGCAATCTGCTTAAATTGAACGGGGATAAAACTGAGGTTTTGATCATGGGAAAAAATTCACAACTATGGGGTCTGGAATATTGGCCAGCTTTGTTATGCTCTGTTCCCACCCCTTCTCCAAAAGTAAAAAGCTTGGGTGTTTGACTAGATGAAGATCTGTCTATGTGTCCCCAAGTAGCCATAGTGGCATCAACCGGCTTGCAGTCATGAAATGGGTAAAAAAAATTGTTGGAGGGTGCTAATTCATGCTCTCATTCTTTCTATATTGGATTATGGTAATGTCTTGTACCTGGGGACGGATAAGGCAACTATCCGTCGACTCCAGATGGTACTGAACGCTGCGGCTAGGCTTCTCACTTGCTCTTGCACTTCCTCTATTCTGAGGGAATTATATTGGTTACCGATCGAAAAAAGAATACATTTCAAAAGACTTTGTTAAATGTTTAAAGCTACGGCTGGGCCTAGTCCTGAATATATTCAAGAGCTGGTCTTCTTGTATATTCCCTCTTGTAATTTGAGATCTACTGACCAGAGACAATATCGTGTACCAAGAATACATCGGGTACATTCAGGGTACCACTGTAGCCTGACTGTAACCGTGCAAAACATGCACAGCGGTTTGTCAAAGTTAGTCGCCCTTATGTGAGCCTTGTAGCCCATAAGGTAGGATGTATGGTATTTAAAAGTAGGACATGTAGAATAATGATATTACCATCTCCCTACAGTCACAGGAGCCTAAATGCTATTTACACTGTGGCAAGTCCATCTGCTCTAACTAGAAAACCAGAGTACAGATTGAACTACTAATACTATATCTCAGGACTTGGACCCTCTAGAAAAATAATTAATTAAACATTTGCAATAGTTATAAACAATCCAATTAAATAGTGAAGTTGGATTTTTAATAAATATTATGGAAAAGTAACGTTTTGCAAATTACCCCTTACCTGCCTGAACTATTCGAAGGCTAATTAGATCAAGTCTCTGCTACCTCTCAGCCTGTGCTCAGCCTTGAATAAAAGTGTAAAATACTTCCCAGGAGCAAACAATAGACTGACTTGAATGGGAGGAAATGACTCCTCTGAACTTCACAGAATATGCATGGTGGGGGCTGCGGGAATCCATTTTGATACTACAGTGCCAAATCCTGCTTAGCAGGTCTTTTGAGACACATGTAACACTTAGGGCAGACTTCAAAGGGAGAGAACAGGATGTATAAACAATTCTTGTGTAGCCACTGTCTGGTTGCTGGAGGAACCTGCTTTTGATCCCACCAGACATCTGTCTCTGGGTTTGTTGTGGGTACTGTGCCTGTATGAAACTGGATTTTAGTGTTGTATATGGGAGGATACTAGTATTACCATAGTACACTCCACACACACACACCCCAAGCACTCGGAGCCCAAGTTTAGTGTGGCTGAAGACTTTTGCCGTCTTTAAAGTGTCCTAATACATGTCATTTGGGGCCTGCTGGCAGTAAGGCAAACAGTAAATACTTGAAAAGTGATTAGAGTGTGCCCAGCAGTCATTCCCACCCACTGGCTGGTGCCAGTCAAAAATGTGGTACCTCCAGCCACTCACTTAAGAACACTTTCTGGACCTGTAGAAGATCTAAAGAGGACAGACCTGCTGTCTGTGACCTGAGAAGATCCCTGAAGGACTGGATCTGCTCCCTTTGGTACCCAGGACAAAAAGTGGACTTCAAGGGTCAGTTGGCTTGAAGAAATAAAAACCTTCTAAGGGGTTCACTGATACACCTGGTCCTTTAAACCAACAAAGAAGAGATTGGCACAGAAGCTGTAATATCAAGAAAACATATTTATTAACCTCACATGAGGTAGATTGCGTCACACAGTACCCTCAGGCCACTGTAGGAGGCATTCTAAAGAGTACAGAGAACAGGGCCCTTTTATACCCACACAGGAGCTCAAAAGGAGGCGGTACAAGTACACATGAGACGAGTTACACACATAGATGGTCATACAGAAAATGCACAGTCAACAAGTAGGAGGAGTAATGAGTTGCTGACATCAGTTAGAACAGCCTGACAGTTCTATACTAGGAGCAGGTGCATTCTGACAGCTACAGGTCTTTCTGAGCATGTGCAAGGCTCTGGAAGAGGGAGAAAGCACATGGCTAACTAAAATGGCTGCCAGGAACAAAATGACTTTTAGCTCATGCTAATAGCAATTCCTGCAATCTTTAACAGACGGTCCTTTTAGCATGAGCTAAAGACATTCCTATGATCTAGAAGGAACATAGAAAATATTTTGCACATTTATTCTCATAAATTCATCAATATCCTAATTCATTGCTAGGTGGGCATTTTTCATTCTAAATATTGTTAAGCGGGCATATATAAGGTATAAGCAGAAGTACAAAGGGAACAGAGCATTGGGTCAAAATTAACACACAGGTATCAGGAGAACACATCTAAAAAAGCATTTTCAATAGATTTTCCAATGTTCTTTTTATGAGGGCTAGAGTATCAATTAATATACTTTAGGAGGAGTGCAAAGTAACATTTGTCAACTCCTCAGAAGAACGTTTCTCTTGCAGAATAAACATTACTCCTAATGCAAATATTAAAGCAGTCATATTATTACAAAAACAACCCTGGCTGCAGGGGACCAGGAGGACCACACAGGGCCATGAGAATTAGGACGAGGAGCCGCAAAGGGTAGCTCCTCCTCAAAAATGGGACAACTAGAGGGGTACATTACTAACAAAAAGAAGTCCTTAGGAAATCGAAGCCGCTGTACAACCAGTCTTCTCCCTGTGCCTGTGTGCCTCACAGGCAGGCTCTTGTTGTTTCCACGGTGGAGCTGCACAACTCGCAACTCAAGAAAAATCACAGCCCAGTTTCAAGGGAAACGTTTCTTCTTTCAGGATAGGGCAATCACCTTCCGGGGCAGATGCCCTCAGCGATCCTGTCCAGTGTCTCAGGCAGTGCACCATTTTTCTTCACTTCAATCTAACAGGCACCAAAGGCACAGCACCTGTACCCTAAATTCAAGTCCTTCCCTAACTCCTGTATTGCTCCGCTGGCGCACTGCTCTTTTGTTGGGGCAACAGTTTGTATCCAGTATGCCATGGTATCTCTTGATCAACAAACAAAGGTGTAAACTTTCATTAAGTTTAGGAACAGGATTCAAAGGCCTGAAGCAACCCTTTTTTCACAGGGGGTCACCTCAAGCAAAAGCCTCCTTGCCGTCCTTGTCGGTCTGTGACTCTCTCAGCTGGGCATCAAAAACTGGATCCACGACTTCTCCTTTCTGATTTGTGACCCCGTCTTTCGCCCAAGACAGTAGCAGGGGTACACACTTTACATCCCAGTGCTTCCGGCCTTCTACCTTCACTGAGGTCCTAGTTGCCAGCAATGCCTGTGCTGGTTCCCTTCACCCTGGCTTCAAGCTGGACTGGTGCTGACTCCTCAGCTGGATCTGATGTCCGGGCCCCTCTGGCAATGGTTGTAAGGCAGCAAATATCTATTGGTGGACAGAGCAAAAGGTCTTTAGACAAGGCACATAAATAATCTATCAACAGAGAGGATAGTCTCAGAATACCTTCTAGTCTTGGGGTGCCCCATATATTAGCAAGGCACCCAAGAACCACTTCATCTATCTGAGAGTAAAAATACCTATCACACTATTTGAAGCAGCTAAGGAAGTCTGTGTTCATTTACTAAATTCTGAGGAAAAGAGAAAAACAATACAGCATACTCTAAATCCTTACATTTGTGTATTCCTATATTATTCATCTGAAGAACCTCAAGAAAAAAAGAAATGCTCTACACTTTTACTCATAAACCTTGCATTACTTGTACAGGACTGCAGACACTTTTAAAATGATTTCTCTTTCATAAAGACACCTACATTGTACGCTTAGGACCATGCTCTCATATTATAGGCACAGCGGGAAAATCTAAAAATGCTAATTTAACAGGGATTCTTTTTACATAAGGCCTGTGACTCCTGTCATCGACTGATGTCGGTTACAGACCACCATCGCCGGTGCCTTTACTGCCTGAGGGCCGACCACGATGCGGAGTCGTGCCTCGACTGTCAGGCCTTGACCTCGAAGGCTAGGCGGGAGCAGTCCCGTAAGCTTCTCGAGCTTCTACACTCTGCTCCGCGCCGTTCACGGTCCCGGTCCAGGAGGAGGTCCAAGGACCGGTCGCGGAGCCGCAGCCACCATCATCGCTCGTCGGGCTCGAAGTATTCAGGTAAGATGAAGCGCTCGAAGAAGTCCAAGAGGCGACACTGCTCTTCGGACTCCCCTCGCCGGTCACGTGACTCGGTCGAGGGTCAGGGTGGTCCCACCCCCGCAGCTCCGTCAGAGCCGCAGGAGCCGCGTCCGTCTCCATACCCGCCGGTCCCTGGGACTGACGCGACGCCGGCAGAGATCAGTGCGCTTCCTCCCGGCCATGAGGGACCTGGCTCTGCCGTCGACGCCTGCCGGCACGCCTTCGGGCCCTGCGGGCTCGACTGGTCTACCTCGCGACCCGGCGGCTCCGCCCCCGGCGCCGTCGACGACTTTGGTCCCGACGCCGCAGGTCCCCGAGGGATCCAGGCCTCGATCTCTGCCGGCGCCGTTCGACCTCACGACGCCTCCTCCACCGGCGCCGACACCGGTTCCACCCCCGGCGCCATCCCCGGACGCCGCCGTTCCCTGGTTTAGCCCCGGTCCGGGCCCGGCGCCGATGGTTGAGCATTTCATCTACCGCCCGGCTCCGGTTATTCCTCCTGTTTATCAGGAATCGGATGACGGGGCAACTGGGAGGGGTCTGAGGACCCTATGACCAGACAGGCCGAACTTTCACAGGACTGGGCAGACGAACTGGGGGATGCCAGTGGTCTGGACACCTCCCCGGACGCTGGATTCATCTCTCCTCTGACTGTGGCCTCGGAGGAAGGTGCAGCTTTTTCAGTGGTGCTGTGCAAGGCGGCCGATGCCCTTGGGCTGGAGTTGCCTGCTGTGGCCGTGAGGACTAACGTCCTCACAGAAGTGCTTCAACCGTCAGCAAGCTCCACAGAGCCTCTGCTGCAGTTCAATGAGTTCACCATCACCTGTTCCACTGACGTTCGATCACGTCGGACAGGTGGATGCTGCAAATCGTCCGAAGGGGCTACTCCCTCCCCTTCGAGACGACCCCTCCAGCCATGCCACCGCAGAACCACCGTATGTCAGGGGATCACTTGAATCTTCTATGGGAGGAAGTTACGGCCCTCTTGGCCAAAGAGGCCGTCGAGCGTGTTCCTGGTCCAGAAGTAGGTCGTGGTTGCTATTCCCACTACTTTCTGGTTCCCAAGAAGGGCAAAGGGGGCCTACGCCCTATCTTGGACCTCAGGAGCGTCAACGCCTTCCTCCGGAAGGAGAGGTTCAAGATGCTCACCTTAGCTCATGTTCTGGCTGCCCTAGACCCTGGAGACTGGATGGTAGCGTTGGACTTGCAGGACGCTTATTTTCACATCCCCGTCCTGCCGGCCCACCGGCGTTACCTGCGGTTCACGGTGGGTCAGGAGCACTTTCAGTACACTGTGCTCCCCTTCGGCCTCACCAGTGCCCCTCTGGTGTTCATGAAAGTGATGGCGGTGGTCGCAGCTCATCTGCGCAGATCGGGGGTTCCAGTCTTCCCCTATCTCGACGACTGGCTGTTGAAGGCGGGCTCGCCCCAGGCAGTCGTCTCCCATCTCCAGACTACGGCCGACCTCCTGCATTTGCTGGGGTTCTCCATCAATGTGCCGAAGTCACACCTGAGACCCTCCCAGAAGCTCTTCTTCATCGGAGCGGTTCTAGATTCGGCGCAGTTCCGGGCCTATCCTCCGGAGCAGCGGGTCCGGGATATTCTGGCTCTGATTCCCATCTTTCGGCCTCTATCCTGGGTTTTGGTCAGGTAGGTGCTGCGGCTTCTGGGGCTGATGGCCTCCTGCATCCTGTTGGTGCGTTACACCAAGTGGCGAATGCGGGCTCTGCAGTGGGACCTGAAGTTTCAGTGGGCCCAGCATCGTGGCAACCTGTCCGACCATGTCTTGATCTCGGAGGGCACTGCGAAGCAGTTGCACTGGTGGCTCACGAACAGCAATTGGGTCAGCCGCAGATCCCTCTCCCTACCCCAACCGGAGCACGTAGTAGTGACGGATGCATCCCTCCTGGGATGGGGGGGGCCACATGGGGGAGGCGGAGATCAGAGGACTCTGGTCTCCGGCGGAGACTCGGCTCCATATCAACCTTTTGGAGCTGAGAGCGATCCGGCTTGCACTGAAGGCATTCCTTCCCTCTGTCCGGGGAAGTGTGGTGCAGGTGTTCACGGACAACACCACCGCCATGCGGTATTGCAACAAACAGGGCGGGGTGGGGTCGTGGACCCTTTCTGCACCTCTGGACATGGCTGGAACACCAGGGCATCACCCTGGTGGTTCAACATCTGGCGGGCTCTCTGAACGCCAGAGCAGATGAACTCAGCCGTCGGTGCATGATGGATCACGAATGGCGTCTGAACTCGGACGTGGCGCAAGGCCTCTTTCGGCAGTGGGGAAAGCCTTGGTTAGATCTATTCGCCACCGAAGAGAACGCGCAATGTCCGCAGTTCTGCGCGTTGGATTTTCCAAGGCGGCACTCGCTCGGGGACGCCTTTCGTCACGAGTGGAGTTGCGGTCTGTTGTACGCCTTTCCGCCTATACCACTTCTGCCCAGAGTGCTGAAGAAGATCAGGCGCGACCGGGCCCAAGTCATCTTGGTGGCTCCGGATTGGGCTCGAAGGTACTGGTATCCCGAGCTACTCAGTATGTCAATCGATCCTCCGACACGACTGCCTCTTCGGGCAGACCTTCTGTCGCAGCAGCAGGGGACGGTCATCCACCCGAACCTGTCCAGTCTCCACCTCCATGCGTGGAGATTGAGCGGCGACAGTTGATGCCATTTGACTTGCCTCCTGGAGTCTGTGACGTTATTCTGGCAGCCAGGCGTCCCTCCACTAAAACGGTATACGCCTGCAGGTGGAACAAATTTGTGGCATGGTGCACAGCAAAGGCTGTGGATCCCCTTTCCGCCCCTCTTTCTGAGGTTCTCCTCTTTCTTCTCTCTCTGGCCCAGCAGGGCTCTGCTCTGGGCATCTTGAGAGGTTATCTCTCAGCTATCCCTGCTTTCTTACGGCTTCCTGATCAGCCTTCTCTTTTCAAATCCCCTGTTGTTTCTCGTTTCCTTAAGGGCATTACTCATATGTTTCCTCCTGTCCCCTTCGTAATGCCTCAGTGGGATTTGAATCTAGTCTTGACTTTTCCGATGTGCGCTCCCTTCGAGCCTCTTCACAATTGTCCCATTCGTCTTCTGACTCTTAAGAGTGCTTTCCTGGTGGTTATCACCTCGGCTAGACGGGTAAGTGAGCTCCAGGCGTTATAGTCTAAGCCTCCTTTTCTTTCTGTTCATCCGGACACGGTTGTCCTCCGGACTCGTCCTTCCTTTCTTCCAAAAGTGGTAACTCCATTTCACATCGGACAATCTGTCACCTTGCCCACCTTCTTTCCGCTTCCGCATCCTTCGAAAGAGGAAGAGAGGCTCCACCGTCTGGACCCAAAACGGGTGCTGTCCTTTTATTTGGACCGCACCAAACAGTTCCGGGTGGACGACCAGCTTTTTGTTGGATACGTGGGTGCTAAGAAGGGAAGGGCAGTACACAAGCGGACCATCTCACGGTGGGTCGTCTTGTGTATAAAGGCTTGTTACTCCTTCGCTAAAAAGGACCCTCCTGTAGGGCTGAGAGCCCATTCCACCTGGGCCACAGCGGCGACTACTGCCCTGGGACGGGGAGTCCCTTTGCAGGACATCTGTCAGGCAGCAACGTGGGCCTCGTTGCACACGTTTGCCAAGCATTATTGCCTGGACAGCCAAGTCCGGAGAGATGGCTTCTTTGGCCGTTCTGTTCTCCAGGACTTTCTGGTGTGATCTTGGTTCGCAGACCCACCACCAGGGTTGGTATTGCCGGGGTATCTATTCTAAGGTGAGGAATCTAACTAACGTGTTTCTTTCAGATGAACAAGTTACTTACCTTCGGTAACGATGTATCTGTAAAAAACATTAGTTAGTTAGATTCCTCACCGACCCACCCATCCTCCCCGTTCTGCGAACCGACATCTAGGGTTAAGGCTATCCTTTCTAGGGCCCTAGATTTTTTGGCACCAGTGTCGGTCTCTTGCATGGCTCTGCGTTCCTGGCACGAAAGCTATGTACAAGAACTGACGTCAGCGCGCGAGGGTGGCGTCTAAGTACTCCGACGACGTCATTCTGGCACACGACGACGGACGCGGAGCCGCAGACAACGCCTAGCGACGCGCAAGGGGTAGTGCTGACGAAAAATCTTTCCGGATCCAGCCTGACGCCTGGGGATATTCTAAGGTGGGGAATCTAACTAACTAATGTTTCTTACAGATACATCGTTACCGAAGGTAAGTAACTTGTTCATTAATTCTAACAATTTTAAAACAGTATTACTGAATCGCCAATTAAATGTCTCATGGCTATTTCCTAGACAATTTAGGCAGGCTCAAAAGAGAGTGAGAAAAAGAGAGAGAAAACATACATTTGTCTACCCTTAATTTGCAGAGGAGCTAACCTCCTTCCCCCATTTCAACAGTAGGAAAACCTGAAATAGGTTTACCTTCTGTCGACACTATCTACCCCTATTTGTGGCAACTGGGCACAAACAAACTTGTAGGAGGTAAATAACACATTGAGCTAGCTAGAAAACATTAATAACCAACGACAAATTCCTTTAGCAATTGTACTAGTGTAACATGAGGGCGCATTAATGCAAACTGAATCCCATTGCCTCCCTATTGAAGCTCTTGCACAGTGATCTTTAAACTAAAAGCATTATTTTTATATACATGGCAGAGCTATGCTCTAATCAGGGCCCACATATACCACTATATTTCCTTGTGTTCAATGCTTGCACAAAAACTTGCTTTTGCCAAAAATAGTAAGCAAAGCTTCTCTTTCTCTCCCTGCGCTGTCATCTCGTCTTTCAGAATTTTTCAGAGGCCGAAGTGTCAAATAAAACTGTGCCCGTAGCCCTGCTAGGCTGCTAGATGCAGAACTCGACCTTTAACCCTTCCCAGCTGTCCTATTTTTGTGCAAGGCTTTCCATGCGGCATTTCCAATTCAAAGCAACTTATGGAGACTCACAGCTGAAAAGCAGTCCTATTCCGTTCCTGTTTGCCAGTAATTTAGAGGTAGGATAATAACTTCTGCTGGTTTCTTTATACTTATTTTCATTTGTTTGCAGTGTGTGGTGTGCTTTTCTAGCAGTATAGAGGTCAGCTGTTTGTTCTATACTTACATGTATGCATTACTGAAGCCTGAGATCAGTTTGAAAACTGCCTTGAGTGGCAGAACTGCTTTTAAAAAGTACATTTTGCCCAAATTCGACTTTAGTAGTAGGGGCACTAAAAAATGAATAACCTACAATGTTTTAGCATATTAGGGATCCCCAGGTTGTTCCCTAGATATCCCAGGGGTGGGGGATCAGAAATGTATAAGGTGCACCCTTAAAAATGAGTTTTGTATGCCTGGGTAAAGTGACATTTCACATTTTACTCCCCCCCCATTGTTGTAATGCACTTCTCAAATTTAAACTTTGATGCTAGGAGTTCACAATATGATATTTAGGCATTATAGAAATAAAAAAACGATTTTATTCTACTTATTTTTAATAAACTTTTTTTTTCATATAATCAAAATTCCCTTAAAAAAAAAAAAAAATTATCACCAACCCTTTTTATCGTTCCACATATGAAAAACAAACCCTATTTCTTTCCTATCACCTTTAAATGCATTCATTTATAACACTAAGCACAAAAGCCTTACTGAAACATGAATTAGCCTGCGCCACTTTTTAAGGAGCAGTGATAATTTTACCATCAGATCCACAGATGTACTTATGTAAAAAGGCATTAAGAAAGAAAATCCCTACTTTCAATCTTTTCTCTGTTATCCAAAATAATGAAACTGTCTGTTCTTAACTTTTAAAATCAGCAGTCTTTAATGCACGCCTTTATACCGTGTTTGCACTAGCTTAAAATCATTGACTGAGCATTTTCCCTCTGTAGCCTGCGGTCAGGAATAGCCATGTTCTATTTACACAGCTGTTGCTCTGACCAGCAGGCATCAACATCTCACGCCTTTCAAGCAAGCACAAATCTATCGTTCTGTAATATCGTTTTTATTTCAGCAACAACCAATTCACTCAAAATATGTGAATGCCTTTTTAACATTAATATATAAGGATAAATGCTGTAACATTTTATATTGAGTCCTAGGTGTTTAAAGCACACAATTTCATTTTTTCTTCCTTTCTATGAGGCCTATTTCATTCCTATTGAATGTGAATTCTAATTTTATCTTTAGCATTGTGGCAACTTGCACATATCTATAGTTTCTTACTTAGTCAATTTAATGGTAGCGCGCAGCTATTTAGCATATGTTACATAATTAATTTCTTGAATTTTAAAATGTAATTCTTTCAATGACATTTGCATAACAGAATGACAAAAAACACATTGATCTCATTCCAGACATTTTTAGAAGGGGGTCATACACTCAGAACACACAATACATCGCGCTTAAAAAAGCCATTCTTACACAAAGAGCGCAATCGCTACTTACTCACACAAGTACTACCGATGTTAAACCTACAAACCACATAGACATTTAAACACACAATTAACCCACAAATCAACACTTAGGACAGAAACAAAAGACAGCCCACAGACTGTACTTAAACCAAACCATTTGTAAATAATAATTGTAAGTCATATTTACAAGAAAAGCTTCTCAAAAGTAGTCCAAAAAAAACTGCACCAAAAAACAGCCCAAAGACTGTTCCATGTTCAAGAAGCCAAAATACACCAAATTTGCCAGTTTTGGCTGGCAGAACACTCAAAAAGCGCTCTGCATTTCACCACTTATGTATGTTACTAAGTGCATAGACCAGGATCCTTTTTTATGTACATATTTAGTTCCATGGGGTACTTAGACACCAAGGAAGAAATGCGTTTTTATACCTAAACCTATTTAGGTATCCCCTCTAGGGGAACCGGCTGAGTCCATTCAAGATTCACATTGGTACCTCCAAGAAAGCAGCACATTCTTCGATGTGCGCTTAAAACAGGCATGCCAAAAATATTGTAGCATATACAATATTATACAGCAGTGGCACTTAACACAATATGCGCCGTTACGAATTATTCAAAAGTTAGAGAAAAATCTCCTCATTACCTGCCTACATAAATTGCAATTTACATATATTTCCAAATTCCAAAGTCTTTGGCCAAACAAAAAAAATCAAATGTCGACAACCTTACCAAGCACAAATCGCCAACCTCTCACTGCCAAGTTCTGAGTGACCTAACGGTAGTTTTAAAATACTCACGCCAAAGAAGTTCTCAGTCGGGAGCGGCAAACATTTGGAGGATCAAATCAGGAAGACCAGAAATATACTGGGCTGCAGAGACAGAGAATCTACATGCACAGGGTACTTCCTCAATAGATTCCTGTCCTGTCCTCCTCAGTAGATTCCTGTCTCCTGTCAAGACCACTCCCTTGGATAGCTGCTTCTCCGATGAGGTCCCTATTCGGGCGCCATTTGAAGAAATAAAAACCTTCTAAGGGGTTCACTGATACACCTGGTCCTTTAAACCAACAAAGAAGAGATTGGCACAAAAGCTGTAATATCAAGAAAACATATTTATTAACCTCACATGAGGGAGATTGCGTCACACAGTACCCTCAGGCCACTGTAGGAGGTATTCTAAGGAGTACAGAAAACAGGGGCCGTTTATACCCACACAGGGGCTCAAAAGGAGGCGGTACAAGTACACATGAGAAGAGTTACACACATAGATGGTCATACAGAAAATGCACAGTCAACAAGTAGGATGAGTAATGAGTAGCTGACATCAGTTAGAACAGCCTGACAGTTCTATACTAGGAACAGGTGCATTCTGCAGCTCCAGGTCTTTCTGAACATGTGCAAGGCTCTGGAAGAGGGAGAAAGCACATGGCTAACTAAAATGGCTGCCAGGAACAAAATGGCTTTTAGCACATGCTAATAGCAATTCCTGCAATCTTTAATAAGCTGACCTCCTGTGTGGCTACAGGGAGACAACAAGCAGCAAGAGGCCTTTTCCTGGAGGTACCTAGCTGACCAGTGGCAACTGGACCTGGCTGTGGGCTTCTTTGTGATACCTTGTGAGTTGCTAGATGCCCCCCTGAGGCCCTGGGCGGTTTTGAAGTGTAGTCCTGTGGTGATTAGGACTTGAAAGGCTACAGCAGAAGGTAACATTGTTTACCAGGATGAGCCTGGTTGGTCTATCCTACCTACACTCCATTGTAGTCTGACTCAAATTGGGCCGAGGTCCTGGTCTGCTGCGGCCATTGACTATTGTCTAGGATTGGCCCTTTCTGGATTTTGGCACTATTTCTACTTCAAACTTTAAAAAATCATATCCCTGCTTCCCCATAATGATTTTTTTGTCATGTTAGTGGCATTTGGTTTATTAGCATTTACTCTATTCTTCTAATTTGGGTTAGGATGTTTATTGTTTACGATTTTTATTTTATTACTGTTTTGGTCCTGCATAAGTACTTTGCACATTGCCCCTAGTTAAGCCTTCCTGCTCTGTGCCATAGCTACGAGGGGCCTGAGCTCTGGTTAAATCAGTGATTTTGAGGGTATGCTCTGACAATGTTTGTGATTGTTGGTTGGGGTGGGTATTCACCCACTTTAAATAATAATCCAGATACCTATGTGTAACTATTATTACAGGTGTAAGTTTTAGTTTGCGTTTAAGAGCCTACATCCCTCAAACAATATAAAACAATTTGTTGTCTAACAAAACATAATTTTTGGTGCTCAGAAAGGAAGCCCCCCCTCTCTGAACTTATAAAAGCTGTGAACCGGGAAAAAGAATTGCTACACTAAAGCATTGTTTCTGTTGGAAGCGCCACAGAGGATCTGCGACTACTAAAAGAACAAAAAAAAGAAAGGGGCATGTGATTGGGTATCACTCCACACTATACAAAACAAAATTCCTGAGTGTGTGTCAAAAAGGAGACCACTCTTTAGAGGACACAATTTTCTCTTTTTTAAGAGTGAGAGAGAGAAGATTCTGCTGTGACCAGTATGTCAACACAGCCGATTGGACAAAGCTAGGAGGCAGCAGGATACAGTCAAGGGCAGTCCACTGCTGAGATATAGCAAGACCATGATGTTGTGGAAGTGGCAACTACTTCAAGGACTGATGATGCTGAATTGTTGGGACAAGAATCGGTAGAGTGGAAATGTTTTACACAACCCAGAGGAGAGAGAAAAGTGAATGCCTGAAAGATCACATGCACTTTGTGGCCAGGCCATGCAGCGCAGACATGTCTCAATATACTCATTGTACTCGTTCTGCACAAGTGCCATGGACAAAGCACCACAGTGCCATGCACCCAATTGGGTACTCCCACCACATCCTCAAGAAGGACAAGGAGCCCCACAAAACTGTGAAAAGCAGCCCGAAAAACAGCAACAGTGGAAAGGATGGTGCTTTGGAAGCATCTGAAGAGGAAAGAGCTAACCTCAATTTGAAGCACTGAGTTAGATGCTTCCGAGGTGCCGCCTCTAAAGATATTACAATGACCTTATCACGTCATGTCTACATTAACCAAAATAATCCTGCATGTGATGTGTAGATCAGCTGAAAGCTTACTTTCTGCTTCTGACTGTGTGTAAAGGATCTTTTTCCTGGCAGGCCAAGGTGTCCTCATTGTCACCCTCCCCAGACAATGAAAGTGATACACGGCTGTTAGTGGTAGCTCATGCCTCTGGGAGGACGCTTCAGGCACCTTGTCAACTGCAAGTCTTCTGTTTACACGTTTTGTGCAATATCTTGACACTTTATAAGCTTGCAAAGGAGTTTATCCATTTCTGTTTGGCTGTGTGGGACTCCAAATGGAAGGAAAGGAGGATCTCTCTTTTTCCGTTCTGGCTCCAAATATTTATCCCTACAGGAGCTGGTGATTCCACATTTCTAGTAGAAAGAAGTATAAAACTGAACTTGACTATGCTGTGTCTTGATGAAATCAATATAGAAATAATTTAAACAACTTGAGTCAATCTTCTCTAATTTCTTTTTTCAAACAAACTGAACTTAACCTTTGCAGAGTGTTGTTGACATGTTTCTTCCATTAAAAAATAAGAGTTGTGTCATACTTCATGGCGTGTGCTTTAGTGGTTTTCCTCAACATGCTATAATAGCTGTAAAATAAGTGAATGTTGTCACTGCTTCTTCATTCTTATCATTGTTATACAGGGAGAGTTAAGCTCAAAAACATTGCTTACTGTTTGTCAGTGAGTGGATGCTTTCATGAACTGGAGTATTAATTATTATAATAATAATTGTTGGCTCCTCTGTCATCATTGAGAGGGTCTGCATTGCAAGTGTGTGGTTTGTGACCTGCACCTATTGTGAAAACAGTCGGATTTGCAGGTTATCTATGATGGTGTGGCCTTTAGGCAGTGAAGTCCAGAACAGTAGCAAGCACTGAAGTTTGTTTCCACCCATTCTTGTTTGTTGTTCCAGGGTGCATAGCTGAAGTGTTGATGCGGATCTTGGAGTACATTGTGACATAAAGAGTCAAAGGTTTTCTATTGCAAAAGGGGAACCATAGTTGCAAAATTCTTGGTGCAGAATTGTTTGTGCCCAAAACGTCATGTTTTGGGACTCTGAAAGTCCATTCAGAACCTTTATGGAAGCCATGATGCAACAGCTGTAGTGAATGTTAAACTCTGCAGATAATTTACTGGGACAGTGCGACATCACTGCTGTCGATCCCAGTGACAGTTGGGAAACGAGTGCTGGATCCTTGGCTCAAATACTTAAACCACGGCTGCTGTAATTCCAACCCTTAGTGTAGAACATTAGACAGTCCTTATCAGGGGGTGTGGAATTGTTTAAAAATACTACTTGTCTGAGGGACAGAATGTTACTAAAATCCACCTATCTTGTAAAAATATCCACTTGTCCCACCTATTACCGAAATAGACTGACTGGCACAGAGTTTGCCTGTATTGTAATATAATAATATAATGCACCATGCCTCGAGGTGCAATGCATGGATATGTAGCAATTTTAAGAAGATTTGTCGCACTTACTAGTTTTACTGCAGGTATGCAAACGTTGACTGTGCGCTCGCTGCACACACTTGTCAGTCAGTTTACCTATGACAATTTTTCAGATGTAGAGAAATAACGTCGTGAGGCAGAGTATTGATGGAACTTTTGTTGTAATACTCTGTGATTGTCATAAAATATTTCTACAGACTGGTGCAAGGGTATAATACACTCCAGAAGGATAGTAGTGGTCCTGTGGCACTAATTCTTTTGTCCATGGGCAACGATACCTGCATTTCCCAGTATGGCTTGTGTACTTTTAGCAGCACAGGCATTTAGCAGAGTTGATGTATTGTAATGGGGAGGTATCCCTACTTCTCATCAGTGTTGCTAAACCTTTATAAGGAAAAGGGCCGTTGCACCACTCCGAGCAGTAGATCATATTGAAATTGTACAGTTTCAGAACCTCTGAGCATAGCTGCTATAATTGTAAGGAAAGAACGTTTGGAGTTGGTTGCCAAGTCATAACTGTTACTAATATTCTAATTTGCTCCCCTTTTACGTTCCTAGGCAGGTGAGATGGGGTTATTATGGTGTACACAGTTATCAGAGCATGCTCCTCTCATACAAGCAACAGGTACAGCACAGGCAGTAGCAGAACAGGATGGCAGAATCACCCCTCAGTTCCTCCGGTGGAAGGCTCTGATAGCTATGTGCTCCAGAGTATAGCCGTCACAGACATCTGCACCAGGTGCAATAACCCAGCAAGTAACCCTAGCAGATTAATAGATCAGTTCTAGCCTATTACTGCAGATTACGGGCCTCATGCCCTGCAGCATATGCTGCAATCCACACAGCTAGAATAAATGATCTGTAGATAGCCCATGTACAAACATACGTTTCAGTGAAATTTCACTAAACAGACTGTCTATATACTATACACGTTTAAATGGACGAATGTGTCCTTTAAAGAAAGTTTCCTAAAATCGGTACAAAGAGTGAATAAGTCAACTTTGTAAACTTGCACCCCTTAAAAACATAACTCTACCAATTTTCAACGATTCAAGTAAAGCTTTGGAACAACAGCTCAGTGGCTTTTACGCCTCCTTCTGTGATTTATGTGCAACCTGCCAATCAGGTTTATTTACTTGTGTTGATTACTAAATAGTGCTGGTTGTTCACAGGACTTTGGGCCCAGGCTCACATCACCCGAGCACCGCCTGTTGCACACTTCTGCATGCTTCTATTAACGGGTAGAAAAGAGAAGTGCGTTATAAGCCATTCCGGTCTGTCCTTGTGAATGCGTGTCATTGTTCACCATGAGAATTAACATGTATTTCTTTTTTATGGTGTTGAAGGGATGGGGCATAAGGACCAGTGCCCGGGTGCAGTGCTAAGAAATCAAAGCTGTGCGGCACTGCTATTCTACATACTTCCCAGGGCTCGATCCACTGGTGCATTAGAGTCTGGGAGAAGTGCAGAACAGTGCAGTGCTCAGTCAGACTACTGTATCCTCCAGGGGCTTCTGTACTTGGTGTGACAAGGTGTCCTTTCCAGCCCTATTATTGCCCATGTCGGAGTAAAGAGTGGGAGCTAACGGTTGATAGCAGAAAGAGCTAATGGATGACAGCAGAGAGCTAGGCCGGCATGAAACACCTCCTCTTCCTACTCCGCAACCTCTTCTCAGGGAAGGATGAGAACGTGTTGGAGGGATCTGCATTGTCCTGCTCCTTTCTGTGCAACCTTTCCAGTGCTCTAGGGCCGATTGTGTTTCAGGCTCTGAGGAAAATCACAGGCAGGCTTCTTACTCACTAAATTCATATCTAGTTGTCTGTTGTACAAAACAGATTAAAAAACGTATTGCCCTCAAGGGAAATCTACGTGTCTCAGGCGTCGGGGGATAGAAATCTCTCATCCCTGCTTACCTTCTGATCTGAGATTACTTTTGTCATAAATCCCCTTACCAGCTGCACAGATATTGTTCTAGCAATGCCCTTTGATGTGGCAATGAAGCAGAACCCTGATCTGATGTGCATGGAGGTGGGAGACTTCCTCACGAGTAAACTGCTGCTAGTAGAATAATATTTCAGTAAGTTGGAGTGCAGTTGTGTTCTCATTACAGAATGTTACATGAAGTCTGCAATGACAGGCAGTAGCACTGTAATAACGTGGAATTGTATCTCTGCCCCAAAAGGTGCTTGGACCTCTGTTCTTTTCATCATTTTACTCTTTTTTTTGTCTGTAGTGAAAACAAAGATCTAGGTTTCCTAAAGTGTTGACCTTTAATTTGATATTATTTGATTGTGATGGTTATAGGTTATTGTGACCTATAACTGCCTTCTGAATAAATCCTTGACAGCTTGACTTCTGTTCAGCATGAGGAGTCCCGACAAAAATAGGAGTTTTTGGAACTTTTTGAGTATTGCAGAATTTCAGAAGTACCCAGAACTTTACTACTCTATCTGTACCAGACTTACTCACCTGAGCACTGCCAGTAATCACAGACTTCCTAAGAACTCAGGCAGTATGACTAATCTGCATCAAACTGTTCATTCCAGAGCAGGAAGACGGAAATGAAACTGGACTGCAGGACGGGAGCACGTAGACGTAAGAATATGGTTTGCATATGGGGAGTGCAAAGAACAATTTTATGTGCAAAGCGTCTAGTCCCCTGTTCTTGCAGTCTCTACCCTTCCCCCAAATCATACAATTTAAATCTAGTTATATTACCATCATAATACATGTATACCTTCCATGTACTTGTGAATCTTTATATGTATTACTCAATTCGTAATTCAGCATCTCCAATGCACCCCCCTATAACTCACCTTATACCCATCTCACTATATCCTCTCCCTCCACACTTTGACTCATCCCAAACCTCATTCTACTACTCACTCCAATGCACTACCCTATTTCTCACCCCTACCTCTCTCAAAATATCCTCTACCTCTACAATCTGACTCATCCCAAACCCCATTCTACTACTATGATTCACAAAATAACCCTTTCTATACTCTTACCTCCTCAACTGCTCCTTGCATCGTTTCAAACCTCTTTTATTATTCAGATCTCCCAAGCAAGCCTTTCTAAACCCTTCCCTCATGTATCCCTCCTAGACTCACTGAAACCTCATCTTCCTCCCTATCCCACTTCTAGAGACACTTCCCCCTCCATCTCTCCTTTACTCATCCCAAATCTTCTCGACTGCTATGATCTCCAAATAAACACTTTCTAGACCCTTCCCTCTTCTATCACTCCACTATCCTTTTCAATCAGCTAACAGACTCACATATCCACCACTCAAGTTAATTTCATATTTCCCTATACCAATTCCCCACTAATCCTTTTTAGGTTCTGGAGTAGCGTGCTACTCGCCGAAAAGTGCTTAGACTCCTCGTCAGGTGTAGTAAGCGCTATATAAATGCAATTCCGGAGTAGCGTCCTTCTCACCAAATAAAAACGCTTCAAAACACCATCAGGGGTAACAAGCGCTATATAAATACAAACCATTTTTTCCCTCTTCTATCCTTCTGAATCCAAATAACTGACTAACCTATCCACAACTCAAATTACTTTCATATTTCACTATACTAATTCTACACTAATCTTTTTGAGTTCCAGAGTAGCGTGCTACTCTTCGAAAAAAGCGCTTTGACGCCTCGTCAGGGGTAGTAAGCGCTATATAAATGCAATTACAATACAAACACTATAAAAAAATAAACTCCACCATGTCTGCTTCGAGGGAGACACCCTCAAATTGATCCTTCCATGCAGCACGTACCCAGAGAATCCACCAACCAAGGTCTCATTCCTCATCCCCACCCTGTTCAACACCTACATGACACCTCTCGCAGACATCATCAGATGGACTCAACATCCTATCCTACACGGACACCCAGCTAATCCTCTCACTCAATAAAGACCCCTCTGTTAGAAATGGATTTTGAAAGTATGTGTTTGAAAACACAATAAATGTCAGAAAAAAGAAAAATGTTTTTAATGCTTATCCTCTATTTGAAACGTCAACGCATTCTGGGGTGGTACAGCAGTCCCGCTTTCCTAGTTCCAGCACCACTGCATCGGTAATATGATTTTTGCTAGCTGCATAATTTTTACCTTTGTATCTTGATTTTAGTTAAATACGTTTAGTTAAGACGAATACACAAGAAAACAATACTGTGGCATAAACCATATATGCAGATGTGCAGAGTATGAGATGCTGTTTATTGCCATTGTTGAGGGAGGCAAGGGCATCATGTCTTACTCAAGGTATCTTATTGCCATATCTACTACGTATTTATGTATATAATATTTATGCAGTGAGTAATGAGCATAAATGTAGCCCAATAAGACATGTTTTTAAAGCAACTGTACTACTAAACACATATCACAAATTTGTTAATAGAGGGCAAAAGTTAAATTCCAGTATATTACCACAGGAGAGCAAACATGACATGAGAAGGCACTGTTTAATGTCTCACAATTGTGCTTTATTACATTACACAGGGAAAGGGAGAACAACTCTCCAAATGGGATTGAGGTCTCTTGAGTGTGATTTTACAATGCTGCTTGAATTAAACCCATTACATCGTCGTTTTAGTCAAATACCGAGGTTTTTTTAAACAAATTTGCTCGAAAGAATGCCATGATAGAAACCGTATGGATGGATAACTATGGTATGGAATGCAATTCATTACCATTGATGAGGGGCAACATGACCCGCTCAAAGCTTCACCTCTTGTGATTCATTGCCTCTCCCCACACTCATCAACTGTGTCATTATTGTTTGGTGAGAACTCTGCATGAAACCTTTAAAAAAAGTTTAATTCAATTTGAGTTTGTTATTGTAAGTTTCATTCAGGCTCTTTCAAAGGAGGGACAAGAGTGGGGAAAGATAAAGGGAGGTCAAAAACTGTGTTTCCCATTTTAATTACAATAGAGGTCTTTGGTACTTGCTACAAAATAAATACTGAAAGGAATTACATCATAGCTTGGCTTGAAACTAGAGCTTTATTCAATCAGGTACCTTTGAATTTGATGGGTGTAAATCTGTTTAGCAGTTTTCACAAAATTACCATTACAAAAATGTGTCATATGGACTGCAAAGTTTTTATATGCTGACGGTTGAAAGTTTTTTTTTTTATTTGGCTTCCTCACCATTTGACAAATTTACAAAGAAAGTTGGCAGATACTTATATTTTGTGTAACGTCAAGCCCAGTGTAGGTATCTCAAATATTTGAATATGGGTAGGAGATTTAATAAAAGGGAGGGTGGTCAAAATATTATTGGTAATATTAGCCTGCCACATGATGCAGATTCATTATCAGTCATCGCCACACCAACTGCCCACCCATCACATATATCCACACAACCACCTGTCAACCACTTTTACATTTCAATCACAGGTTAAATGAACATATGTTTAGCTTTGATCTAAACACATTAATGTAAGTTTATAAAATCCTGGAAATTCACTTCAAAACCTCCCTTAAACTTCTATTATGACTATGAAATTAACTTGAAGAGCCTATGGAATTCCTGATTGATAGTTAACTCTGCAAACCGTAGATCGCACATCTTCAAATGAAGTTTGCGACTCATACACCATATCTTTAGAATAGAACTCATACACAAACAATATCATACTGTACCAGTAGTTGAATCATTCATAATGTTAATAGTAAGGTAACAAGTTGTGTCAGCAGTGAGGTCATTTATGTGTGTTGGATGGAAAAGTCCCTCACATGTTACGCAGTTTTGTAGATCGGGAGGGTATCCTGGGGCTGCTTACGTGTGAGTCTAGACACACCTAGGGCTTAGTGGGACTACTTGAAAAGCTGTGTCTTCAGCCTCATGAGAAATATAAGAAGTGAGGAGGAGGCTCTTATGTGTAGGAGCAGGTTGTGCTATGCTTTAAGAGTGATGTAGGAGAAGGCTTGACTTACAAATTTCTTTTTCAGTATGTGTGGGATTTATGCAGGTAGGAGTCTGGAGGAGCGGAGGTATCTGGAGGGTTTGTGAGAGCAGGTGCAATTGTTGAGGAATGCTGGGCCAATGTTATGTAGTGCCTTGAAAGTGTGGGTTAGGAGTTTGATTTGTGCTTGTTTGTAAATGGCGAGTCAGTGGAGCTCCTTCAGGTGTGGTGTGATGTGAGTGCGGTGTAAGTGGCTCAGAGTGATTCTGGCTGCTGAGTTCTGAATGGTCTATAGCCTTCCTGTGAGTGTTTTGTTGAACCCGGCATAGAGAGGTTTCTTGTAGTCCAACTTACTTGTAACCAGGGTATGTGTGACGGATTACAAGGTGCTGATTGGGTGCCATTTGGAAATCTTCCTCAGCATCTTCAGGGGATGGAATCATGAAGCTGTGACAATATTAACTTGGGCGGTCATGTCGAGTTTGTTGTCGATGTTAATCCCCAGGTTCCTGGCGTGGGTGGTGGGGGTGGGTGGTCCTACCTCTGGTGGCCACCAGGTGGAGTCCCATGGTAATGTGCTCTTCTCGAAGATCACGATTTTGGACTTGTCGGTATTCAGATGTAGAAAGTTGGTCTTCATCCAATGGACGATTTCAATCACATAGGCGTTGAACTTGATCCAGGTATTGGGCATTTTGTCCATGAGTGAGAGAATAAGTTGCATGTTGTCGGGGTAGGAGAGGACATTGATATTGTGAGATTCTGTCTAGAGAGATCATGCATGTATTTAAGAGGGTCGGGCTCAGGGAGTGTCCTTGCAGAACTCCACTGATGAGGTCTTGGCGTCCAAGGTGTACAGGGCTGACTGAATCTGTTTAGTCAAGATGGAGCAGAATCCATCATCGTGCATGACCTTGGATTCCAATGTTGTGTAGGTGCTGGATGGGGATGGGATGGTAGACTGTGTCAAAAGCTGCAGGGAGGTCCAGGAAGTTGAGGGCCACCTTGTCTCCTCATCCAGAGTCATGCAGATGTCATCTGGGGCAGCAGTGAGGGCAATTTCCAGGCTGTGGTTGGGTCTGAAACCAGACCGAACGGAGTTGAGGAGTTGGTGGTTATTGAAGTATTCTGTGAGGTGTCTGTTGATGATTTTCTCTAAGGCCTTGGCAGCAGGGAAATCAGTTTGTAGTTGCCCAGCGTTGAAGGGTACGCAGAGGGTTTCTTCAACAATAGAAGGACAGTAGCATGTCTCCAGGCATCTGGAAAGGGAACGAAAGAGATGGAGGCATTCAGAATGAGTGCCAATATTGCACTAATGGGTTGCAGTCCTCTGGAGTAGGAGTGGTGGGGGCAGGGGTCGGATTGGGCCTCTGAGTGGTTGGACGTCATGGTGGCGATGGCTTCTTCTGGGGTGATGACAGGCCACGTGGTTAGCATTGGTTCAATGGAAAAGATCGGGAGATGTTTGGCGTGGTCTGTTGGGTCGTTTGCTGGCGGAAGTTGCTGTAAATGGTGATGATTTTGTTGCTGAAGAATTGAGAGATATTGTTGCAGAGGTCCTGCAAGGGAGTGATCAAGTTTGAGGCGGCCGATGGTGAGGTGATACCTTTCAGAAAAGCAAAGATTTCTTTGCTTCTCTTGGTGTTGGCATCGATACAGTTCTCCATAGCGGCACGTTTGGTGGTCTGGATCATTCGGTGGCAGCGTCTCAGAGCAGATTTGAACGTGGTCCTGTCTGCATTATCCTTGCTTATTCTCTGTTTGCACTCCAGTTGTTTTCAGTGGTGTTTCATTAGTCTGATTTCCTCCGTGTTCCTACCAGCCTTTGGTCTAGATCTAGTATTGTTGTTTGAAGGAGGGCCTGGGGGCCATGGTGATGGGCATGTCCTCCTAACCTAAGTGCCCAAATTGTAATTATGTCTGGATCCCTGATGCTGGTTTTATTGTCACAGTCTCACTTATTTTAAGTTCCGCTTCTGTGTGCTTAGCTCACTTTTGCCCTACATCGGATTGGAGTGTAATGCTGCGCTTTTTGTGTGTGCTATATACATGTGCTGGGGGTATGTGTGCCTATTAATGGAACAATACAGGGATGATGCCGTGCTGGGCAATGCACGTATGTTATATATATGTACTGGATGTATGTTTGCCTGGTAATGGTACAATGCATGGAATACGTAATACTGTGCAGTGCATGTATGTTATGCATGTGCTAGGTGTATGTGTGCTTGTGAATGGTAATACATGGAAGATTCTGGGTTCCATTTTGAGGGACCAATAGCTAACTATAAATCCTCCTTTTTTCATAAAACCAAGGATTTGACTGGAGAATCAAACCATTTAGTGCTGCTGCTGAATGTATTTTGAGTTGTGGATGGCACTGTGCTAATCCTGTGTTCAGAACGTTTGCTAGAAAAAGACATGTGGCTGGTGTTGTAGGGTGCTCTATACAGGAGATGCTGTCCACCTAAACTTGGGAACTACCCGGAGTTCTCTGCTTCTTAATTGCATAATTTATGTGACACTCTAAGCCTGAAAGGGCATTGATTTGACTTACCCTGGATGCTTCTTTGCGTCTGGACAAAGCTAAACCTCTCTGAAGAGCTATAATTGTAGCAAAAAGTGTCAGGGGTTGCTTTTATTAATTCCAGGTTGGCTTGGATGGTATTTCACCAATCCAAAGCTGTAAACTGTGCCTGGAGTGGTAAAAGACGTTTGTCATTTTACAGCTTGGCATAGATGGCAATGTGCTAATCCTATCCTTAAAGACTTTGCTGTAGAAATAGCAAAAGACTTTGGCCTTTTCGAGCTCAGTGTAGATAGCACTGTGCTCATCCTATGCTTAAAAAGTTTGCCAAAAAAACAAACATTTGAGGTGAGCACATTTAGAGTATTGTTGGTGTTGTAAGGTGTAAGAGGACCCTCTGCTGATAACCGCAAACCTTCACACATCCAGAGGTTCAAATACAGCTCAGAACATACCCTCTTGGTGCCCTGGGGCCCCTGGCACAACAGACCCGATGCCAGTCACTTGCAAACATGCCAGTGCTGAAACTCATCATATACACATTCTATTGCCCTCCAGTATGAGGGGCAAGGTTGACTAGTTTATTGCCCTAATTTTTATATATTTATCTCTTGACGATGCTGAGCCAATACTCTGTGTATTGACAACTGTTTATTTACCAATACTGTACACACATCAACACTCTCCACCTCACGGCTATTGCTGCACTACTTAAAATGCTGTTCTGTCTCTAAAATGACTATTGTTTTTATTTTGACCACTGCTTTTGTTAAAACCTCAGGTCACTGCCTTTAGGATTACTGTGTTACATGCTCTCTTTCGTTCCAGATTCCTTCCTTGTTATTTCTTGTGATTCTTAACCTATACTATGGGCTGTTATAACATGTATGGTCCACTGTTTATATATGTATCTCTCGCTTACTATAGTATGCTTTCTGTATACTGCAGCCATCTCTCGCTTACTATAGTATGCTTTCTGTATACTGCAGCCCTCTCTATGATAGTGTGGGCAGTCAAGAAGTAGGGAAACGATAGGGATCAGTTCAAAAAGGTTTTTATTGAAAAAAAGAGAGGGGGGGGTTAACCAACGTTGTATATTGGGATCAAATAAACCACTTATTATGTTATAACTTCTTTCTTCTTCTTTGCACAGTCTTTGTGAAGGTATTGGTTAGCACTTCCGTCAGTAGCTAATTTAGAAAAGGAATGTCCCGTTCGTCGTCGTGTCTCCGTTCAGTATCGTTCGTGAGTAGAGGAGGGATGTATGGAAACAGACAAAAAAAAGAAAAGAAAAAAAAGACTATTATTAGGATGCTAGTCCGTCTGGACCTGGATAGAATTGGGAGGGGTAGTGAGGGGGCAACAGCGCACCACCATCCATCACCCGTGCAATACGTAAGAGCACAAGAGAATATTGTGGCGTTTACGAGCCTCCCTGTTCTGCTTGGGTCTTCGGATCAGATAGAACCCGCTCAGCAGAGCCTCTCTAACCCAGCCAGAACGTTACCCCCTCCCTAGGGCCTATTCACAACAAGTAACCACGTGTATATACCACCTAAGGACAGGAAATTCCTACTATATATATATATAGTAGGAATTTCCTGTCCTTAGGTGGTATATACACGTGGTTACTTGTTGTGAATAGGCCCTAGGGAGGGGGTAACGTTCTGGCTGGGTTAGAGAGGCTCTGCTGAGCGGGTTCTATCTGATCCGAAGACCCAAGCAGAACATTTGGCGTCACGAACCGTTTTCGAAACCTGTGTGCGTCGTGTTGTATCGTGTTTGCTTTCGGCGTGTGCGTGGTTTTGTTTGTATATTCTTTGTGGTATACTTGTGTGTCTAGCTTTTCTTCTTCTTTCTTTTCTTTTTCTTTCTTTTCTTCTTTCTTTTTCACGATGTTTTCTAGAAAATCTAAATCTACTTTTAAGTTGCCCGTTGATATTCCCGGATGGGATTCAACGCCTTATGAAGCCTTGGCCCGTGAGTGGGCTGATTCTACTGGTTTGAGTGAGAATTGGAATTCTTCTTTGGAGCTGGCGGAGCCGGCTAATGTGATTACTTGTTTACAGAAGGCACCCGTCTCGAAGGGTGAGGAGATTCCCATTTTGGGGCGCAGAGGTTGGATTGTTCTGTCTGCGTACAGGATTCTGCATGAGAGGTTGTTGAAGTTACAGATATCTCTTAAGGATGTGGAAGCGCACTTTGTTGAGATTCAGAATTCTCATACTTTGTTGCGGTGTCAAAATAAGTTGCTTGCTGACAAACTTGAGACGTACCAAACTATTGCCGAGAGGGCGGCTGTGCGAATTGCTCGTTATAAATACAAGAATCGGCGTGGTCGGGTTTCGACGCGAAAGGTGCGTCTGGTCGTGGCGAAAGCCGGACTGGATTGGAATCCTGATGAATGGGATGGTAATATCTGGAACCCGAGTGATTCTCCTTCCTCGGGTGAGGAGTCTGCCAAGCGCGAGTCCTCTCGCTCCGGCCGTGATTGTAGGTCTGCTTCTTGCGCCTCTGATGGTGCACCCCGTGATTGCGCTCGTCCTTCGAGCGGGGTCGATGCTTCTTCCACTGATTGTTCCTCTACGTGTACTGGTCGAGCGCCTTGTGATGCTCGTCCCGCGGTCTCAGTGCATCCAGTTTTTCGTCGGAAGTTGCAGCAGTCTCCCGCTGCTCCGCAGGGTGTTTCTTTAGACTCTTTAGAGGACTTTACTCAACAAGAAATTAGTGATATTTTGCAGCGATTTCGGCAGCGAGCTGGTGAGACCTTGCTCACATGGATGGTGCGCCTTTATGAACTGGGCGCTGCTGGCATTATGTTAGATAATGGCGATTGTTTGAAGTTTTGTTCCTTGAGTTCGGATTCTACTGTACAGGATCATTTTCGTAACTATAATGGTGGTGGTCAAATTTCTTTACTTCAATTGGCGACTGAGGGTTGTAATCAAAAGTATCCTACTGAGTCTGATTGGCCTGTGAATGACAAACCGTGGTATACTTTGCGCGACGCTGCACAACGTCTCAAAGAGGAGGTGATGAAAACGGCGATCTTTCTGGGTACTGCTGACAGGTTGCTTGATGGTTTGTTGACATCTTCTGTGCGGAATCGTATCATTCGTTCTTCCCCTGTTGCCTATAAGCAGGTCATGATGACTTTATTGATTAATCAGACTGGTAACGTGTTATCTACGGTACTGGAATCGGTACGCCAACTCGGTGAGTTGGGTGAGTGGTTTAAACCTGAACGTCAGTCCCGGCCTGACACTCGTACTCCTGGTGACAATAAACTTACTAGACGTGATATCTTTTCTGGTCTTCTGGCCGATGGTGTGCGGAGGGAGGACATTGACGGTGAGACTACTGCTCGTTTGTGGGAGTTGTTTCGCAAACGTGGCTTGGATCGGAAGGAGGGTGCCCGGCGTGTTCGGACGACTGAGTGTGATCGTGGTGGTTCTGACGGTAGCGGTGATGACGACTGCCGTGGGCGCTCTGTTCGTCGTGATGATCGACGTTATGTACGTGATATGTCCCTCCGTCGTGAGAGAGACGGAGAGAGAGAGGAGGTAAGAGGAAGGGGGAGAAATGATTATGTTTACAGCAGACGTAGAGATGATAGGGATCAATCCCCTGAGTTGTGGAGGAGAGAGGATCGTCATAGTTTGGCCGATCGAAACCCGCAGTACAATGCAGAAGACACGAATCCATTTCGTACTGGGAATGGATATGAACAGGAGGTACCGATACCTAAGAAACGTGAAAGTCTTTATCCTGATTTATCCTGGTACACAGAATGCAGTAAGCATGACTAGGAAATAGGTCAAGCTCCAGTACACAGATGGGCTCACAGAGATAATAGACCCTATGTAGATATTGATATTTATTGGAGACATCGTAATATCCAAAGGGCCCGAGCATTGGTAGATACAGGAGCGGAGGCCACTCTTATTCATGGAAAATCAAAGAAGTTTACAGGTCAGCCTTTTACAATTACCGGATTAGGTGGAAAGGAAACTCCTGCAGTTCAAACTTTACTTGAAATGAGAATAGGTAGAATCCCTAGAAAAGAATACTCTGTACTAGTGGTGCCACTCTTAGAATTCATAATTGGAATTGATATTTTGAAAGGAATGACTTTGCATTTAGATGATGGATGTTACCAATTTGGAACTACGCATTATATATCGTCTAGGCCTATACGGGTTGGTCGTTTAAGAATGCCTCCCATAAAAGTTCCTCAGGCGACGAAAGTGGTTTGTCAGAAGCAGTATCGTATTCCAGGTGGTCATGAGGAGATTAGTACCACTATTCAGGACTTGGTGGATGCAGGTGTTATAACCCCAGTTACTTCTGCTTGGAATAATCCTGTTTGGCCTGTACGTAAGAGTGATAATTCTTGGCGCATGACTGTTGATTATCGAGAATTGAACAAACACACACCCTCTTTGACTGTTGCAGTACCGGATGTCATTACTTTAATTGAAGGAATACAAAAACATCCAGGTACATGGTATGCGTCCATTGATATTGCTAATGCTTTCTTTTCGATTCCGATTGCCCCTGAGTGTCAGGAACAGTTCAGTTTTACGTGGAATGGGCGTCAGATGACGTTTAGAAGTCTTCCTCAGGGCTATGTGCATAGTCCTACGATATGTCACCGGCTGGTGGCAGAGCATTTGGCTGAGGTACCGGTTCATCCACAAATTCAGATGTGTCATTATATTGATGATGTTTTGATCCAAGGCGAAACACAAGAGGAAGTTCAGACCCAATTGGACAGAGTCATTGAGTGCCTGCGTGAGAAAGGTTGGGAAATCAACCCGGATAAATTACAAGGCCCGTCCCAGGCTGTAAAATTTTTGGGTATTAATTGGCATGAAGGGCACCGTGAAGTGATCCCTCAGGTTAAACAGAATATTCTTGATTTTGCAGTTCCGAGGAATAGGAAAGAAGCCCAAAGCTTCATTGGTTTGTTTGGTTTTTGGCGTCAGCATATTCCTCATTTGAGTCAAATATTAGCCCCCTTGTACCGTGTCACTCGTAAAAAGAATGCATTTGAATGGGATAAACCACAGCAAGATGCGTTCAACCTAGCAAAAGAGGCAATTCAGCATGCTTTGGATTTATGGCCCGTATGTGATGGTGATGTGGATTTAAATGTGTCTGTACAGGGCCTTTATGCGAATTGGAGTTTGTGGCAGAAGCAAGGCAGGAGTAGAGTACCGTTAGGTTTCTGGACCAAAAAGTTACCTGATGCTGGTGAGCGTTATACACCTTTTGAAAAACAGTTACTTGCATGTTATTGGGCTCTGGTGGATACCGAGCAATTGACTTTGGGACATGATATAGTTTTGCGACCTGAAATTCCTATCATGCAGTGGGTTATGAGTTCGCCGAAAACTCACCGAATTGGACATGCTCAAGAGGCAAGTGTGATTAAATGGAAATGGTATATACAAGACAGGGCGCGTGTGGGACAAAAAGGAGTTGCATCTTTACATGAGCAGGTGGCGCGAGCGCCATCGACTGAGACTGAGAGTGAATGTTCCGTACCTTTAGTACAGGAGTCTCCTGTCAAGTGGGGTAGACCTTTTGATGATTTGTCCGCAGAGGACAGAAACCATGTCTGGTTTACGGATGGTTCAGCAAGGTTCATAGGGACGAAACGGCACTGGAAGGCGGTGTCCTATAATCCGATCACACAAAAACTGCTGAGCACAACTGGTGAAGGTAAGAGCAGTCAATTTGCTGAACTTTATGCTGTTTATCAAGTTTTGAAACAAGAGTTACCTGGCACATGTCATATTTTCCCTGATTCTTGGTCTACTGCCAATGGACTGGCAGTTTGGTTACCGACTTGGCATTCCCATAATTGGAAATTACATTCAAAAGAATTGTGGGGAAAAGAATTATGGCAGGAGATTTGGGAGATGCTCCCACAGAGTACTGTTACAATCTTCCACGTGGATGCTCACACCCCGATAGATTCTCTTGACAAATTTTTTCATAACATTGCAGATGAGAAATCTAAAATTGCTGAGGCAGTGGTGGACAGGCAAGATTCTGATATTGCGGGATTGGCGAAATGGGCCCACCAGAAGGCAGGACATTTTGGAGAGAAAGCCACTAGCAGGTGGGCTGCTGATCGAGGAATTTATATTCCCCTAGATTTAATCAAAAATGTTATTTTACATTGTCCCGTTTGTCAGCATATCAGACAGCGCAAAGTGCCCCAAATTGTTAAAGGTCATTTACATCGCGGGAAACTGCCCGCTCAAATTTGGCAGATTGATTACATCGGTCCACTTCCTATGAGTAGGAATTGTCAATATGTTTGCACTATTGTTGACACGTACAGTGGCCTGTTGGTGGCCCTTCCCTGTAAGCAAGCTACCCAATTGAATACCATTAAAACCTTGGAATTGATTATGATGTATTATGGTGTGCCATTCCAAATTCAATCTGATAATGCATCCCATTTTCGTGGAAGATTGGTACAGGAATTCTGTGTGGAAAACAATATTGAATGGGTGTTCCATATACCGTATTATCCACAGGCCTCGGGTCTTGTGGAGAGGTTGAATGGCTTGCTGAAGGACCAACTGCGCAAATTAACAGATGACAAGTATAAGAATTGGCGAGACTTTTTGCCCCAAGCGCTATTGATTTTGAATAATCGTCCTTTTCTCAATGCTGAATCTCCACTTATGCGTTTGTTTCCTCCGAACGTTAATGCTCAACCTAATGAAATAAGAGAGACTGTGATGTACTGGGAAATTACTCCCGGAGCTTTGGCTCCATGTAGAGCGACCCCAGGGTCGGCAGGTTTAGACTTGCATGCCATGGATGACACCGTTATAAAAAGTAAAGATCGGGTCATCATTGCAACCGGTGTTGGTGTTCATATACCAGCCGGGAATTTCGGATTAATCGCCCCTAGATCGGGGCTGGCTGTAAAAGGCATTCAGGTGCTTGGAGGAATCATTGACAGTGATTATCAGGGAGAGATTAAGGTGCTCCTGCTGAATAGCAGTGAGGTTGACTTACTGATACATCAAACTGACCGAGAGGCTCAATTGCTAATAATGCCTGTTTTCAGTGGTGAGGTGACAAAAGGCACTGCCCCAACGTTGCTAACTGTACGAGGCCAGAAAGGTTTTGGCTCCACAGATAACCCTGGGGCCAGGGTTTGGGTGCAGTCGCCTAAGAATCCCCCTGAACAAGCAGAGGTCATTGCCACCGGTCACGACAATACCATTTTAGTTATGAGACCAGGGAAAGATAGCTGGGAAGCGGTCCCGGCTGACAAATGTTACTTACGAGAATGAATAATGCCTGTATTTGATTCTCTTTCAGATCATTCTTTGGACTGTTGCTGCAGGATGTGTCGGCGTCGGACTATTTTTGGGTTGGTTCGACGAGAGAGGAGGGATCCCGTCAACCCGGGATGATTTACGCACCCGAGTGTCGCGCTCCTTCGCTGCGTGGGATTCGTCATCGAACTTTTGGACCTTACTGGCAAAAAGGGTGACTGATGCCCCTCACTTCTGTTTGACACCGATGAGATCTGTGCACGACATCTTGGCAACCTGTCTGGTTGCTGTCCCTGCTTCGCTAGAAACTTTGACTCATATTTTCAATATTTCAAAGGCTCGCCCCAATGTTCTTCTGGGCGATTTTGCTACCCATATGTATTGCCCCTTGTGTACTGAAATACCAGACCAGATACCCCCCATCCAGTCCCAAATAGTTACCTATAATATCACACAAGGAGATTTGTGTTTTTTCCTTACGTGTAATCCTAGTGCAATTTCTGAATGTCTGCGTCTAAAATTGAAAGGTGCTACTTCCTTTACCCTTCATGAGCGAACTTTGTGCTTTCAAAGGACACCGAAAACATGTGCTTCTGTCCAGAACAATATGACTTGCAAGAGTTTGGTAGTTACCCCCAGTCATTATCGCACGATGTTACTACCTGCCGGATGGCTTTTCTCATGTGGTAATACTTCCTGGCCATATGTCCCCGCAAATATTTCTGGAGGCCCTTGTGCCATTACGAGACTCAGTTTACTGATGTTCTCGTCACATCCGAATGCCAATTCTCGTGTGATTCGAGATGCAGTGATGTTACAGGAGGATTGTGACTCGTCTTTGCATTTATATTCCAAGTCTGAATACCTTAGCCTGGCTATTTCAATTATTGGTGTTCCTGCTTTGGCAGTTTATAATGCCAAATCTATTGGGAAAATGGCCTGCTGGATGGTGAAATCCATTAATCATACTTCTACAGTCCTGTCGGACATGCTATTAGACGCCCAGGGTGAACGTAGAGCTATCTTGCAAAATCGAGCGGCCATTGATTATCTTTTGCTTAAACATGGACACGATTGTTCTGATTTTGAGGGTCTTTGTTGTTTTAACTTGTCTGATCATACACAATCCATTCGCGCTCATATTGACAAGTTACATGACTTGACGGAAGAAGTTAGAAAACACATTGACCAGGGCTGGTTTGACTGGCTCGTTAATTGGTTACCTGATTTGCATATGTTACGTCAAATATTAGGAGGTATTCTGATTACTATCGCTGTTTTGATTTCTATCTGTTGCTTTATTCAGTGTATTCCTTCACTACTTCAATTCTGCACACTTGGTACTAGACATAGATCAGTTAGTTTTGTTTCATATTATTCTTCCACCGATGTTAGTTCTGTTTAATGAATGTATAATAGACTGAAGTCAAGGGTGAAATGTACTGCTCGATTTTCCCGGCCTTTTTGTGTTAAAGGGTGACTAGTGTGACTTCAGTCTCTTACCATCCAAGTCTAAGCGTTAGAGTAGTGAATGGAGCCTATTTACTAGGCACTTCGACATGATCCTGTGTTCTTCCCCATAGATCAGGGCTTGCACACATATCCTAGGGGATAGATTCGTTAGTATTAAAGATAACCTGTCCTGTAGTGAGGGTATTTCATGGAGCCGTGCTGAATTCAGGCCTGGTAGGCCTCAAACGGGAGAGACTCCATCTTTCTTACTGCTCCGGCAGCTTGAGATGCTTCTAGGTTAAGGGTATTGTTTTAGTTATGAGGTGTTATTCGCTTGGAGAGAACCGGTTCAGGCCGGCCCTTATCGAAGGATTGTATTTTTTCTTCATGCCGAAGACACTACATCAGGCCGGCCGGCTGGGAACGTGTCCTTGGTACGGGGAGGTACAAGAATTTGGTGGGCGGCAGGTTACGGGCCGGAATTTTCCATGAGGAAATGCACCTCTATATTAGTGAAAGTCTGAGGCAGATACTGGCACTTACTTCAGTCCGTAGGCGGCATCTAGCCGTTAGCAGTAAAGCTACTACTTATTCCAGGGAAGACAGATGACAAACTTGAAGGCGGAGAAAAACCGAGAGACAGATACTCTTCTAGCAGAATAGCCAGAGAGGAGAGAGTAGCCGATGAGGAAGAGGTCCCAGTGACTCGGAGAAGGGAGAAGGGAACAGATCCGTGACTGCGGAGGTGTGACTTCTAGGCGAGCCGAGGCACAGACGAGAAGGGAACCTAGATGACCATTGAGTGCAGGCTACACACGACTAAGGTGATGTCGACCCCTTTCTTATTAGAGTGTACAACCTAATCTTTCACTTTTCTTTGCAGGTTATGTGTTACATAGTAATGTTATGTGATTGCGTATGTAATGAGTAATAAAGTACCCAGTTTGTAGTGAATCAACATGTGCTGCGTGTTCTTGTATAAGAGGGTAGCCTATTCTTCTAGTCAGCTGTGACTTGACATGAACAGATGTTAACCCTGATCAGGTAAGTGGTAACTGAATAAGGGAGAGAGGAGCCCCTCGAACCAGAGAACAGGTTGTGCTCAAACTGGCAGTTCTTGTGTGATCTGATAAATAGTTGTATGTTATGGTAATCATAGGATGAACTTGTGCTGAGGCTGCCGTCTGGGTAGGAAGTCCTGGGTCCGTTTGGGACCGCGAGGCTGAGGCTGCCGTCTGGGTAGGAAGTCCTGGGTCCGTTTGGGACCGCGAGGCTGAGGCTGCCGTCTGGGTAGGAAGTCCTGGGTCCGTCTGGGATCGCGAGGCTGAGGCTGCCGTCTGGGTAGGAAGTCCTGGGTCCGTTTGGGACCGCGAGGCTGAGGCTGCCGTCTGGGTAGGAAGTCCTGGGTCCGTTTGGGACCGTGAGGCTGAGGCTGCCGTCTGGGTAGGAAGTCCTGGGTCCGTCTGGGATCGCGAGGCTGAGGCTGCCGTCTGGGTAGGAAGTCCTGGGTCCGTTTGGGACCGCGAGGCTGAGGCTGCCGTCTGGGTAGGAAGTCCTGGGTCCGTTTGGGACCGCGAGGCTGAGGCTGCCGTCTGGGTAGGAAGTCCTGGGTCCGTCTGGGATCGCGAGGCCGCCACTTGTATTATAAGAGGTCTTGATATATATATATATATATATATATATATATATATAGTAGGAATTTCCTGTCCTTAGGTGGTATATACACGTGGTTACTTGTTGTGAATAGGCCCTAGGGAGGGGGTAACGTTCTGGCTGGGTTAGAGAGGCTCTGCTGAGCGGGTTCTATCTGATCCGAAGACCCAAGCAGAACACTCCCTCCACCCGTTTTGCAGGCTTCCCACCCGGTGAACCTCTGGTGAACACACTGCGGAGGCGGGTACATACCTGCTGTAGCCACGCTCCTCCAGGAGCGCGGCTCGTTTCTTCACAGTGCCGGATCGGGTCCGGCGCCCTCTCGAGTGACGTTACTCCTCTCTCGGTCGGCGCGTTCCCGGTGTCTCCCCCGGCTTGAGTTGCGGTTTCAGGTGGTGTGCTGGCAAGACTGGCTGGTGATTCTGGGTTCTTCTCCTCCCGGTCGACTTGTTCCGCCTCTTCCTCCTCTGGCCTCGTTTTCACACCGGAGGCTTGTATGGCCGGGCCAATAGGACGCAGAGTTCCGGGAAAGGGGGCGGGGCCAGGATTCTGCACCTCCAGGTTCTTAAAGGCCCACAGGACCTCAGAAGCCGTCTCGGACTGTAAAGAAAGGAGAGGTGAGAGATATCGTGGAAACTCATCAACCTCATCCCCCCTTGTCATGTCGGCAGTTGGCACCTCGTGACACATAGTAATTCTTGGCCAAAACTTCAGTGGGAAAAAAACCAGACCAACATAATAAAAATAGACTGAGCGAATGCAACTATTGATTAATGTTTTTCTTAAACAACCAGGTTTTAAGATGTTTACGGAGAGCCAATTCGGAAGACTCCAATCTAAGATGTAAGGGAAGTAAATTCCACTGCTTGGCCGCCAGGTGCCGGAAGGAGACACCGCCAAAGTGTTTTCTATTATATTTGGGGACACTGACCAGTCCTGTTCCAGCCGATCTCAGGCAGCGCATGGGGTGATATGGTTGAATCATCTGAGAAGGGTATTTCGGGCCTTTGCCTTGTAGTATTCAAAGAACATAACACAGAGTTTGTAAAGATATGCTTTCCTCAATAGGGAGCCAGTGAAGTGTTTCCAGGGCACGTCCTGTGGGAGCAAATTTGGGGATATTTATCCGCATACGAGCTGCCGCTATTTGCACCCGTTGGAGCATGTGTGTGCTCCTCTTAGATGCCCCCAGATAGAGGACGTTGCAGTAATCTAGTATGGAAGTCACAAGGGCCTGGACCACCGTTTATTTTGCGCACTGCGGGATGAGCCCTAGGATTTTCCTAAGCAGTTTTAGGGAACCAAAACATCTGCCTGTGAGGGTGGCGATTTGGTCATAGAAAGAAAGTGTGGATTCGAGCCAAACTCCAAGGCTTTAAACTTTGCGGCTCGGAGAGGGTTTGGACCCCAGCTCACTGGGCCACCAGCTCGAAGACCAAATAGATGGTTGTTTCCTTACCGCTAGGATGTCAGTTATTCTGGCATTTAGCCTAAGGCAGCTGTTTTTCATCCAGTTTGCCAGATCAGCTAGACATAGCTTAAAACCCTCTGCTGCTTGGCCATTGTCCTGGGTCAAGGTGAGGATCAGTTGCGTATCGTCAGCATATGACACCGTCTGCACTCCCATGACTGTCCAAAAGGTCTGCCAGCGGGCACATATACAGGTTGAAAAGGGCCGGACTCAGGGCTGAGCCCTGTGGCACGCCCTATATCATTTGTCTGTGCATCCTTCAGCTCTCTCCTATTTCCTAATGGCATAGTAAATGCTTCCCCTGACCACACTCAGATACCCCCTAACCCCGAATATCAATCCAGGCCTGTCCACCAGTTTGAAGACCTTTGGATTAGAGAGTTACTATAACATATGGGTCTCAGTACAGCAGGTCATGGTTGAGGTGACCTGGTAGAGCCGTTTGTACGTATACTGAAATAGAAGGCATGTGTGCAAGTCAGAATTCAGCTATGTTGGCAGAGCTGATTGTGGGTGTCACTGCCTTAGGGCAGGATCGATGTGCACTTGTAGAGCAATTTATATCCATACTAAAAACAGAGGGCATTCATGCAGGTCAGAATAGAATTGCATTGGCAGAGCTGCCTATGTCGCAGTTCAGGATTGATGTCACTAGCAGAGGTCTATAACTCTCAACCAAGTTCACTGTACTGCCAGTTGAAAAATCCTTATAGCCTGGAATCCATCTTAATTGAGTTTCACTATTGGTTGCTGGCCTGTCATTGTATGCTAGAGCACATCTACTTACCAAATCAAAGGCCCTCTCGAGCTGATCCCACCATCATATCCAGCTCACGCACACAGATATCACCTCAGCAGTCAGCCCGTACTCTGGGGAATAGGCCCAGGTGCAATTTAAATTACACTGGTATAATTCACATAACACTTGTTAGGAGACATTCCTGAAATTGAGCCATTACACTGCAGTGTACTGCAGAATTATAGTGCAGGACAAAGCAAATATTCAGATTGTGAGCAGCTATTATTTTCAGCAGCTGTAAATTCTTTTTTGCTTTATTTTAGCACAAATTATGTCCTCTCGTCAAAAATTTACCACAAGGGCGCATCTCATGCTTGAATATAGCAATAAGTGTTTAGAGAAAATTTACATCATTTTCCTGAAATTTTGCATAATTACACAAAACCAAATTACATAAATTTCACCAAAAATAAAATAAAAAAGAACATAAAATTACCATACAATGTTAATAAAAATAACTGAATAAGTTAGCTTTAGATGCAGCAAGATCTTAAAGCCTGGGTTTCTAAATATGTATCCATGCATGCACAAATGGGACTTCGTATAATGCAACTTTGCGTCTCTTTCTAGTTTTGCATATAAATATATACCTTTTTTATATGTAGTTGTGTATCTATTTATTTATTTCTATACTCCCTCTATAGATAAAAAATACTCTTCAATTCACTGCTCTGTGTCTCAGCTACACCTCTTCCAATACAGCTCTACCTTTACTCTCTCACTCATCCCATGCATAATTTTACTACTGCGATCTCTCAAATAACCCTTTTTGGACTCTTCCCTCCTTTATCTCTTCTTTGACTTATCCAGGGTCTAAATTTACTGCTACGGTCTCCCGGGTGCCTCTTTCTGGAATCCTCCCACCTCTATCCCTCCTTAGACTCATTCCGGACCTCAATTTACTACTATGATCTCCTAAATAACACTTTCTAGACTCTTCCCTCCTCTATCCTATTTAGTCCAACTAACAGACTCACTTGCCCACCACTCCAATTAAAAACGTATATTTCCCTCTACTAATCCACCTTAGGTTCCGAAGTAGCATGCTACTCGTTGAAAAGCGCTTTGACGCCTCATCAGGAATTGTAATAATATCTTGCTTTACATTACAAAAAATAGAATTGACAGAAACAAAACAAAGGTTAAAGTAACTTTATAGTTGGGTTAAAATGCCAGTTAAAATATACAGTTTTAAACAAACAAAACCACGGAAATTCACCCTTATAGTAAACTCCCCTTAGTTAAAGTAACTATAACTCGCTTCCTCGCCATGCACTGCTAATTACCTCTAATTTTCACATTACTCATGACATGTTCAAAGATATCATTGATAACATCTCTGCAACATCTGAAATGACATGATTGATGACAGCACTGTGCATGGCGAGAGCGAAAAATTTGGTTTTGCCAGCGTATTTCTAAGGTTTTATGTATGATACATCAATTCCTAACTGTAACGCCAATTTAGTCAGCTCACCTTCAAGTTGATTCTAGACTAGGGCTAGAAATGTTGCTCATGTGGCTAGAGTTGAAATGATAAAAACATCTCAGCCGTTACGAAAAAGACAGAAGACATGAGAAAAAGTAAAAATCCAAATCATAAAGGGTAGCGTGACGCTATGCGATGGTGACTCCATATTTTTTAGGAAAAGCTGAAGTACAATCATCTGGTTAAATTCCTCAAAGAGGTATGCTAATAAGGTATGTAGAGCAACATGACAATAACTGTTGGGGTTAACATCATATTGGGTCATGGGTACAGATAGAAAGTCCAGGCCTTGATAGATTGGGGTAAGGTGTGCGTGGTGTGAAGATATTGTGCCTCACACTACTCTTTCTCTAGCCATTGTTTACTACAAAACAAAGTTTAAAAAACTTTATCAGCCATTTTCAAAATGGGTAACTACTCCAGTAGCAGATACTGTTTCTGTTGATCTGGTCTGTACCCACTGTTGTTGGTGGGTGCCAGATCTGTAGATTATGTTTTTGCAAGTTCTCTCCTCTTTGAAGTACAATGGCACCAATATGCAGCACTATTGTTTCTCATTTTCAAATAGGGATATCTGACAGGAATCACAAGTTTCTTTTTTTTTTTATTCCTTTATATTACTCTTAAAATGTTTCTTGACAAATACTGAGGCGTGGGAGCTAAAAACATACCCTTAATTCTACATTGGGAATTATGTGTGTATACCCTGGTATCACTCTGTAGATCTGTCTTATGAATGCGAACACTACTGGAATCCATGGCCAGGAACACATTTTTGTAAGGGCCAGATGGTTTGATTGTACAATAAGGTTATCTGAAAGAAACAGTTAGCTATAGATTCCTTACCTTAGAATTACCTCCAGGCGTCAGACTGGATCTGGAAAGTTTTTCATCAGCAGTACCTCTGCGCGTGGAAAGGTGACGTCGGTCGGCTCCGTGTCCGTCGTTGGCGTCGTGTTCGGCGGGATGACGTTGCGGTAGCTACTTAGATGCCCCCCTCGAGCGCTGACGTCAGTTTTTTCTTTTCCGCGCCAGCCAGCGCATATCTGTAGAGAGCGGTACCTCCAGTCACTTTTTGACTGAACTTTTTAAGCAACTTTTATTAACGTCTTTTTGAGTCCTACCGACTCCTGGTGCACGTAGGGATGCCCGGCTTCAAGGCTTGAGGTTCCTGTACCCGACTGATGTCGGTGACGGATCCGCACCGCGCGTGCCTCCTTTGCCTGGAGCGAGACCACAACCCCAAGTCGTGCTCCGACTGCCGGACAATGGCTCCGAAGTGTTTTCGGGAGCGGTCCCGAAAGCTTCTTGAGCGCCGGCAGTCAGCACCGTGCCGGTCGAGCTCCCGGTTGTGAGGGAGGTCGAGGGATCGGTCGCGGAGCCATCACCACTCGTTATCCAAGTCTTCGCACTCGGGGTCAGGTAAGTCGAAGCACAAGAAGAAGTCGAAGCAACGTTGCTCTTCGTCTTCTCCCTGTCGGTTGGCTGACGCGATGAGGGATGCGGGCGGTGCCACTCCCGCGGTCCGCGTGTGGAGCCTGAAGGGTCAACTCCGAGTTTCCCTCCCTTCCCGGGACCTGGAGCTACCCCTGCCCAGTTTCGTCAGTTTTTTTTTTTGTCCTCATTTGCCTTACCCTCTATGTTGGAAGAACCGACCACCCTACACCACACATAGGCACAATTTGTTATAGTGGTGGCATATATGACCCAACACCAGAGGGACTTTCGCCAACTCCATCTAGGTATGTTGCAACCTGCAGGACCATTAGTAGACCTAGACAAGAACCCGGTCAGTTTTATGAGGCAATGCATGCCATCTTTGGGCAGCCTGACTTCACCGGCGCACCCTCGGGCCCCGCGGACTCGGTTGAGGGTCCTAGGCCTTCCCTGCCGGCGGCTCCGTTACCGCAGGGCCCCCATGGATCCATGCATGGATCCGGATCGGGGCTGGTCGACCTCATTACACCTCCACCAGCGCCGTTGCCTTCGGCACCGCACCCGCACTCGACGCTGGTTGTGCCCCCACCCGGCATCGACACCGGCCTCCATCCTGATGTGGACACGGAGCTGGACCGGCGTCGCCCGTGCCGGATCCGGCGCCGAGTGGTGTCTTTGTGCCCCTGTTCACTTCTGGGGTTCCTTTCAGGACAGATTGGCACCTCTTCCGCCAGCTTGGGACTGTGGTCGGTAAACACTGCATGTCTATTGGCCCGTCATTCCCACTCTGTGTGGGATACGGTTGCACAAGTTTTGCCTCAGTGTCCGGAGGAGGCTTGGACTCTACTCTCCCAGGCTGTTGCCGCAGGGAGAGACACAGCGAAGCTTACCATCCGCTGGGGGCTGGATACCACCGACTCTCTAGGCAGGACGATTTCCACATTGGTAGCCCTTCCGTGCTATGCCTGGATGGGCTTTCCTGGGGATGTCCAAAGCACCCTTATGGACATGCCCTTTGATGGCCGTCGCCTTTTTGGCGAAAAAGCAGAAAACGCTGTAAAGCGTTCCAAGGACTTAAGGGCTACAACCAAGTCCTTGGGCCTCTCCAACCGCCCTGCGCAGTCTGCCTTTCGCCCCTTTCGTGGCAACACGAGAGGTGCCCCACTACGTCCCGCCCAGAGCCACAGGCCGACGCAAGCTGCTCAACCTTTGAGCGGCCGGAGACGAGGGAATCACCGCCGTGGTTCTGGGGGCCAGCGAGCGAGCCAGTCCACCTTGCTTCAGCCTCCAAAACTTCCTAGTCTGACTTTTCACTCCTTTCTGCCTATTCCACTTCTGCCCAGAGTGCTGAAGAAGATCAAGCACGACCGGGCCCAAGTCATTCTTGTGGCTCCGGATTGGGCACGAAGAGTCTGGTATCCCGAGCTACTAAATCTAGCCATCGATCCTCCGATCCGTCTGCCTCTTTGGGAAGATCTTCTGTCACAGCAGCAGGGGACAGACCTCCGCCCGAACCTGTCCAGCCTCCACCTCCTTGTGTGGAGATTAAGCGGCGGCAGTTGACGTCATTCCACTTGCCTCCCGAAGTCTGTGATGTAATCTTGGCAGCCAGGCGTCCCTCCACTAAAACGGTATACGCCTGCCGATGGAACAAATTTGTGACATGGATCCCCTTTCTGCCCCTCTTTCTGAGGTTCTTTTGTTCCTCCTTTCTTTGGCCCAGCAGGGCTCTGCTCTGGGCACTATCAAAGGCTATCTCTCGGCCATTTCTGCCTTTCTTAGGCTTTCTGATCAGCCTTCTCTTTTCAACTCCCCGGTTGTAAATCATTTCTTAAAAGGCATTACTCATCTCTTTCCTCCTATCCCCTTCATAATGCCTCAGTGGGACTTGAATTTGGTCTTGACCTATTTGACGTACGCTCCCTTTGAGCCACTTCACAACTGTCCTCTCAGACTCTTAAAACTGCATTCCTGGTAGCCATCACATCTTCCAGAAGAGTGAGTGAGCTCCAGGCTCTTTCATCCAAGCCTCCTTTTTTGTCTGTACATCTGGACAAGGTTGTCCTCAGAACTCGTCCATCCTTTCACTTTTGGGTAAACCATCACTTTGCCCACCTTCTTTCCGCCTCTGCATCCTTCGAAAGAGGAAGAGAGACTACACCGTCTGTACCCAAAACGTGTGCTTTCCTTCTATCTGGATCGCAGCAAACAGTTCCGGTTCGATGACCAGCTCTTTATTGGCTACGTGGGTGCCAAGAAAGGGCGGGCCGTACACAAGCAGACTATCCCCAGATGGGTTGTTTTGTGTATCAAAGCCTGCTATTCTCTAGCAAAGAAGGAGCCTTCAGTGGGGCTACGCGCCCATTTGACCAGGGCGACGGCAGCCACTACTTCCTTGAGACAAGGAGTCCCTCTAAATGACATCTGTCAGGCAGCTACGTGGGCATCGCTGCACACGTTTATGAGACACTACTGCCTGGACAGCCAAGTCCGGCGAGACGGCTTCTTTGGCCGTTTTGTTCTCCAGGACTTTCTGGTGTGAACTTGGTCGCAGACCCACCTCCAGGGTTGGTATTGCTGGGGTATCTATTCTATGGCAAGGAATCTATAGCTAACTGTATCTTTCAGATGAACAAGTTACTTACCTTCGGTAACGATATATCTGTAAGAAACATATTTTAGTTATAGATTCCTTACCGCCCCACCCATCCTCCCCATTCTGCGAACTGACTTCTAGGGTTAAGAACATCCTTTCAGGGCCCTAGTTTTGTGCACCAATGGTCAGTCTCTTGCATGGCTCTGCGTTTCTGGTGCGGAAAGTCGTGTACAGAACTGGCGTCAGCGTGCAAGGGCGGCGTCTAAGTAGCTACTGCGACAACATCCCGGCGACCACGACGCCAACGACTGACGTGGAGCCGACCAATGCCACCTGCTGACGAAAAACTTTCCGTATCCAGTCTGACGCCTGGGGGTAATTCTAAGGTAAGGAATCTATAACTAACCTATGTTTCTTACAGATATATCCTTACCAAAGGTAAGTAACTTGTTCTTTAACCCTAATGTAGGACCGTTCTCCATCGTGAGGACTCGATTTTGGTATGGCAACATTGGTTGCATATTTCTTCGTCAAAATGTACACAATAAGGCATAGGTGTACTTCTCCACTTAACATTATAGATCAGGTCATAAAAGGCATTTTAGAAGCCTTGAGGTGGTTGGATAAATTGCTTCGCAGAATGCTGGAATCCCTGCCAAATTTTGGTGTACACTTTTACTGTCTGTCTAGGCCAGAAACATCTCAGTGCTTAGTGACTGATTGATACAACTTTGAAATGTTATGGCTATCAATTTGCCACTCAACCCGAGTGGTTATAAGGTTCTGAGATATTTATGCAGAAGCAAAAGGTAGGGGTGGAATATACAGTGAGGAAATTCGCATAAACAAATTGCATCTTATCAGCCAATGCGGAAATGGTTATTCCCACATTTATCACCCAGCAATGGGGTACTGGAGGAATACCAGCACTGAGGGACTTCAACTTCGAAGTTCTACAAATGGCCCTTATGTTGATAACAAGGACAACAGCTACATTTCACTCTTAAGGGAGTTTGTTCTGAAGAATGGTCTTGGCTCTTTTACTGAGCCCCCATGTCTCAACACTTAAGACTGTGTGAGATAATGTTAAGCTAACAACATGCACACTTCAAGTATAGGCCCTCTGTTTGCTCAGACAACTACATGTGAAAATATTTGATTGTACAAACAGATCCTTGCTTAGGAATCTGTATGTGTTAAGATGTTGCGATCATTGAACTACGACAGAGATTTGGTTTGGAATAAGAGCCAATTTTGGCTCAAACTTTAAGAAACCAAAACCTTTTCTCAAACAAAGGAAGCATTCATAGTAAACCGTGAATTAACTTGCTGTTTCTCAGTCAAAAAACCTTGGTTATTTGGTTTTAGCAGTACTCTCTTGCATAAAGAGAAACCTTTAACAGATTTCAGTTTAACTGGTTGAAGTTGACCTCAGTGCAACAGGCATATGAAATGAAACGCCCTAGATATGAAGGCGCAGCCAGGTGGAGTCATTGACTCACTTCCTCTCACTTTTCCCTAATGCATGTTAATGAGTCTCCGATAATTACAACCTGCACTGTTTTCCTTAAGACACAAGACAATACAGGAGCCAAAGTTGTCATGCTCAATAGACCCGGGGGTTGCAATTTGAACAGTCCTGTTTTATAGCATTGAAACCTGGATCAAAATTCAGACAGTGGTCCCATGAAAGTATGAGGACAAACAGACTTGCCAAACCCTGGTGATTCGAGTACCTTGTCATTCACCAGGAAGTGTAGCCAGCTGAGGGGATCCAAGTACAAGGATATCAAAGGGTTCCTCACACAAAATGAGTACCTTCATATCAAATGGCAAACAATAACAATAAATAGTTTTGCTTTATTGTGCACAATTCTATTTCTTGAGCTTATGTGTTCATTATCCCTTCAAAAGGACAAACTTAATGTTCAGATCTAGGATATTTCTTTTTTTAGTAAGAGTTCGGCACATTACTAGAGTCAGTGCCATTTTGAACATCACCAACTGTTAAATGACTGGTGATAAACTATCATTTAGATTTATCCATAGTTTATATAGTTGACCATGGACAAATTAGACATGTTCACTGGATTTTTTATATTATGTAACCCTGGGCGTAGTTCGCGAAGTAGCACTTCGCGAAGCTACGCAAAGTGCAGTTCGCACTACGCGAGCTATGCGTAGCACTTCGCGAACTGCGTAGTACCTTGTTTGCATTGTGCCAGATGTCGTTTTTAATGATTGCACAGTGCGGACAAGCAACCGGCACTGTGCAATCATTGAAAATGGCATCTTGCACAGTGCGAGCTGTAGTTTTCTGCTGCTCGAGTAGATTTTTACTCGAGCGGCAGCTTTCTCAACGCGAACTGGTAGTTTCTCATCGCGAGCGGTCGCGAGCATATGCGACCACTCGCAATGAGAAACCTGACCTCCTCGCGTTGGGAATCTCGCCGGGAGGTTTATTTTCCATGCTCGCGATCGCCAACTTGATGTTGCTGATCGCGAACAAGGAAAAAGTCTCGCCGGGATGTCATTTTGCTTGCTCGCGGTCGCCAACTTGACGTTGAGGACCGCGAGCAAGCAAAAAATGACCGCAGCACTACGCAACACTACGCTACGCGTGTTCGCACTGTGCTACGTGCAATTCGCGTAGTGCGAAGTAGCGCGAACTTCGCAAACTACGCGAGCGTAGCGTAGTGCTTTGCCCAGGCTTAATATTATGTCCCTTGGGACCTGTGTGTTGCAGTCATTTTGCCTGCTTTTACTGAATGTCATACAGGCACTGGCTGCCACAGGCACTGCCAGATGCAGGATCTGTCCTTGCGCTTTAGTGGCTTGAACATTGATATCGAGTTTGCTCTCCTGTGTTCATTAAAGTGCTGAGCCCCATTGCAGAACACTAATAGTTTGGAACAATCCTAAGATTACTTGAATTTCAATTCCCTTCATACCTCTATATGGGCAAGCCAAATATGTAAGTTCTCCTTTGTATTAAATCCTCCACTTAGTGAGTTGCACGCAGCGCACATGCAGGACTAGGCTTGACGTTTTAGGGGAATATTAGATACCCACTGTTCACTATAAGTGTACTGTAGAACAATCTGTTTACAAATTAAGTTATCAGCTCCATGCTCCTGGGGCATGCATGTAGGTATCAGAATAAACAAGATAGATCAGAATGGCTTGAAACTTGTAACATTTTCAGAATAAACTGTGACTATGTAAATCATTTCCATTTAGAGACATTATATCTCATGGGGACGTCTTTGAAAATATTTCCTCAATCTTTCCTTTCATTGAGGAACCTTGGTCACCTCTGGTTTAGAAGACTAGCTAGGAGAGAGTCAGATGAAATGCAGGAGTTTGTGGTAGTAGAGTGAAGGAGGGCAGGGCTTCAGAAACTGAATGCTATGTGGAATGAGCAAAAACTGAGATGGCGCAAGACAGACATGCTTCTAGAGTTGGCATGTAAGTGGAGACAGGGATGAGTGCAACAGCTTTGTCACTGTTTAGGGATCTCCTCAGCACATAACTGTGATCCCAGGTGAGACGCATTGTGTTGCAACTTTTCATTGAATGTATATGCCAATTTAATTCCCATGGTTATTACAGAATTGTGTTATTTATCAGTGGTATCCGTGCGGAGCCACAGCTACACTCTGTCACCTTCAATGGCTACCCATTGTCTCCAAATGTACTTTAAAATTTTAATGCATCTCTCACAGGAAAACAGTTTTTATGCTATGGCATATAAACTAACTCCAGTCAGCTAAATTGGCCAATCAATAAACCACTCAAAGCTATTTGCAGTCCCCAAAAATAAGCTCAGCTGCGCCAGGGAGCTCTCTAGTAGTAATTGTCTCCCCTCAGCCAGATACCTCTTCTTCTGTTTAACTCGTGTCTGCTACCAATTACACCCAAATGGCTTAATTTCATTGAGGGAAAAAAACAAAGCCCAGCTTTTTGCAAGGATCTACATCAATTGCAAATGTTTTGATGTTCTACGTGCTAGACTTTGCCATTGTAAGCAAAATGTTGCTGCTTGTTCCTAATCGTTTAATTTCATCCCCATTCTAGCCCTTTTATCCACTATGGCTTTTGATGTGCTGAAAGATTCCCTTGAAAGAGTGGACATTATTTTTGTGTGTAGTGATACCACCTATGCATGGTCCATTTTAATGTTTTCCCAGTCACTATTGGACTATTGGACACTAAGGTTACTTGCTGCACATATTTGACGATAGTTGCTCATGTTTTACTACTTTAGTGAACTCTCATTAAGTACTTTATACAGAATCATTGTGCATTTTGATTTTTTTCCTTGAATTAACTTGAATTAGCCCCTGCAACCACTTGATATTAAGCTAGGTAGAAGGCAAATAAATAATATTGAAGAAGAACAGCTGAGTTTGCGGGGAGAGGGGATCACAGCAACTAATCATGTGGATAGTATATATTTACCAAAATTGCAACAAGAAATGTTTGACCTGCTGAAGCAGTAACTCACTGTGCTATTTACATAAAATACTGTTCCGTGATCTGCATAGTATACGCTCTTTGCAGCAGGCATATTAACCCTCTGCGCTACATTAGATGAGTCAAAACTGCAACTAAATAAAACTCTGATCTCTCTCCAGCACGTACATTAATCAATAGAGTTATCTTGCCACTTTTATTGTTGCCTAAAAACTGTTGGATATACAAGGAACTCTGCAGCTGGTGCTTTTAAAATTGGTGTGCTGCTACAAAAGCGGCCTCCGGTAAACAAAGTGGACCCCACCCTTCCAGCCTCCCGGGTAAAAATCTGATGCCCGGTATGGCCATCTGCATTAACCATGAGATGCTTAGACACATTTTCAATGGCCAGTTTCATACATTTCTCTCATTCATGGTTACAGACCTAAACACACTCACACAGTCACATCTGCAGTTCACTACCCCTCAAGGGCCTACAAACTACCACTTCTCAAACTTTCTAGACTTTGGTTACTGCCCCTTTCCATTAAAATGACATCCCACAACTCAATAAATAATGTCCAGAAAAGTGGCCTAAACTCCTTCAAGTCATATCATATACACACTAACTTTAGCCAAAATGTGGCCAGAATTTTCAAGTAAAGGCTACTTCTTAACTACCCTGAAACACTAATTCTGGGTCAATACTGTAGTGCTAGGAATGGCCGGCAGAAAATGGACCATGCATCTATCTTAGATCAACACCTTTGAGCGCAACATGACAACACATTTATGATACCCTATGGCCGAATAATCTACCTGCCCTTCCACTTTCTTTATGGCCTATGTATCAATCCCTGTTTATAAGAACAGAAAGATCTGGATTCAAGAATCTGAGTCTCACATGAAACATTGGACCTTCACTTTACAATGCTCACCCAGTTGGTTACCAGCTGACTGATACACTTGGCCAATAGTTCCATTGCCTACAGAAGTCACTCAAACACCCTGTCCTCTACTCCCCCACCTGCTCTCCCTCCAGCCTCCACCACACCCCACTAAACGGGAGGAACGTCTCACTCTAGCAAGAACCTCCAGTCCAAAGACCCCCAACCCTCATGGGGGGTTAATACATACCACCGATATGATCTCCTCATCTTGGGGCGATTAATCCCAGTTAAAAATCCTCACCATAAATTCCCACATCTCACACTCACCTCATACCCCTACACAATACCTAGTGGTATGCCTCCTGATACTATTAATCTCCACCCTACCCTGGACCAACTTTCAGACTAATTTTTACAATCTAAAATGCACAATCCAAACTCCCTAAACAGTTTTCATACCTTGCTCATACACTTGCAAATGGCCATAGGGTGAGACACTAATACCGATAACCTGTTGGTTACATCTAACAAACGCAGAGAACAAGAGCCACTTCTCAATAAACCCTCTCCAGTGCAACACAAAAAATGAAAATGCCTAAGCAACTATTTTGCTATGCTCTCAGAGTTATTCAGTACGATAAATGTTTTTTCTGACACTATCCAATCTCTTGTCTATGAAATAAAGCTGTTAACCATGAAAACTTCATAATATTATACAGTCTTGCCTATTACGCCAAGATCCCACCATCTACCTCGACCTCAGAGAGTGACCTCAGCCTGGAAAAAATCGATCCCTTTCTGACAGCCTACCATTATACAACGGATTAGAACTTAGATCATGATCTCAATACTCCACATATTATGTCTCGTGCAAAAGCTGGGAGAAAATCCACGCAAGAAACTAAAGCTATCCCAGTTTTTATAGGACCCCTCCAGAGTCAGGCGGCCTACCAGACTGGAAAATAACAGGAACCTAGGTCAAATCCCATTAATACCCACAATGTATAGCAACAATTCCACTTACAGTCTATGAAGCATGGTAGATAACTGCAGATCATCTGTCGATTACAAAGCTGAGATTGTGGACTCAATCTCAGATTTAAACCTAGACCTTATGAAACCTCCAGGAACATGGCTCAATGAATACTCCCAACTGGTGTTGGATTTTCTCATGCCTCCTGAGTATGACATCATACACTTGAACAGGGAAGGTAAAATTGGTAGTTTAGCTTTGTTCATCCACAGTAAATCGATCACCTATGAAGATGTTGGGGCAGATTCCATCCCAGCTTTTCTACACCTCACTGTTCACCCAAAAGCTGGTGTCAATAAAACGTTCAGACTCAACATCATCTGTCACCCTGCAGGGGACAACAAATTATTTTGTGGAACAACCTATGGACTTTACCTCACAACTCAATTTTCTAAATCACCACCATATTTTTCTAGGTGATTTTATCATCCAAAGATAAGTCTTACCCATTCCTTTCAGAGAATGACCTGCCTAAAAATTCTCTGAATCGCACACTTATCGAAGGAGGCCATTCTCAATCTGATTACAATGGAAAAAGGCCTCTTCCTCGCTAAAGACCCAGCTGGAGTCGATTTGTTTGACCACCTCTAAACCTTCTTCGACCTCACTTTCTCCACATCCAGGACATGTGCCTAACCCAAAAAATCAAAAAGCAGGATAAGAAATACCAAACACTTAAACCATGGTGACATTGAAGCATGCTTATTAATCAATCTTCCCCACGCCTTGGAACAACAAGATGTAAATACTGCTTAGCCATGGATTTCGATAATTCAGTGACTGAGATCATGGCTGAGGTGCCACCCCTTTTAGAAACAAGCATTGGAAATGCAATAGGTCTCGCCTTTGATTAAGTTAAAGCCATTTGCTTTGCTAATGGTATTGTATAGCAAAGCAAATGGCTTTACCTTAATGAAAGGCGAGACCTATTGCATTTTTAATACTTGTTTCACTATTCCCTGGGAGAGGGAACAGCAGTTCAGAAGGGTGGGCCACCAAGACCCTGCAGAGTCTGATTAAAGTGCGAAAGTACATGGAGAGGGAGATGCTTAATCCTATCTATGCTGGATGGGAAGATTACTGTGGTTTATAAACCAGGCAGAGACACGTAGGCAAACTACACCCTGAGTGTGGATGGCAAGTGTTTTACAGTGATCCTAGGGTCCCGACTGGGGCCTTGGATATTGAGAGTGGTGGACACAGATCATTCTGAAATTGTGATGCGGCGATAGTAAGGCACATAGAAAAAAGTTTCTACATCTAATGAAGAACACTTAGAAGACAAAGAGGGGCAGTTTGGTACTCTTCTGGATCTGGAGAAAGCCTTTGACAAGGGCAGCTGGTGAGTGCTTACAAAGGTGGAATTGGGACCTTATTCGTTCCTGGATCGGAGCCGGTTACCACGGTCTGAAAGCAAAGGGCACAGTGAATGTGAGTAAATCACGAATGATATATATAAATAGGGGTACGAGGCAGGGTGCCTGCTTTTACTTCTGCTCTTCGCCCTGTATCTGGAGCCCCTCACTGAGAGAATATGCCGGGGACGATTGAGGGCAAAAGTAGTAAGGGCTTAATTGAAGCTCCTAATGCTTGTGGACGAAGTAATAGTCGCAATATTGGACCCAATATATTCCCTCCCACCATTAGTGAAAGAGTGAGAGAACTTTCATGAGGGATCAGGATTTTAATCTGCAGAAATCTGAAATCATGGCAATTAATACACGATTGGATCAGATACTGGGACCATTCAAAGGTCTAACTAAGACTGCAGTGACCTACTTAAGTGTATAGACTACGTACCCTAGGGTCTAAATGGTCTCTTTACTACTTCCTGCTGCTGAGGGAAATCCTTATGCTTTTGCAATACTGGCACATGAGGACGTTGTCTTAGATGGCGAGGGTAGTGATTATAAAGATTGTCATCCTCCCGAAACTGCTGTATTTATTTTAGGCATTTCCACTGGTGTTATCGCCTAGTCTTTTAAAGGGGTTTCATACTGAAATAGGCAACTTCATTTGGAAGGGCAAAACACCCAGGGCGGCGCATGGATACATGTGATTACAGTTGCTATGGGGTAGTGTGGGTTATGGGGGAAAGATGAGGCAGAGCACTGGGGTTTTATTGATCACGAAATATATAAGATCCCAAAGTGGTCAGTTCCCTGTCTAGCAATGAACAATTATAACTGCTGGCTGTATTCCGCCCCAGTACCTAGATCTGCCCTGGCAGTCAGGGACAGGGTTCCGAAAAGGACAACCATCACAACGTTTCCATCGCACTTTATGTCAATATGCTTCACCAGAGACTTTCCTCAGGCATCGAACAAATCAATTTAAGAAATTGAGGGGACAGGACTACCTTATGGTATCCTCCTTTAATGGAGAGGTCAAATCCTTTGAATATCTTAAGGATAGGTTTTTAATTTCAAATTCGGAGTGCTTCCACCATTTGCGACGTCAGTGCTGGGTCCTGCTGAGATTGGTAAAGCTTGGGCCCTCCATGGAGCTTTTGGTATTGCAAAGATGAATTAAGGGGTGGGAATTACAAGAGGGGAAATATTTCAATCACCATTCACCACCTTGCGATGTAACTCCCTGATACATACAACACACATTGTTTGAAACCCTATGACTTGTTATCTTGGACTGGCTGGAAGGGTATTAAAACGTTGGCGGTGTAACGTTTCTGTGGCATGACACCATTAGCATCCTCGATGGTCGGAGGAGTGTAGGTAGCGGTATACGTATTCTTTATCGCCTGATACTCAAACTGCAAGCCAGCATTCTGCAGATCGCAGTGCATCGCATTGCAGTATGCTTATTGAGCAGCACTTGTGCTGTAAGGCCGCTCCAGATGAGTATTCGACCCTTCCTAATACACGTCACAGGCGTGCGTTAACAGGCATGTCTTTCAATCTGTGCAGTTTAAAGCTGCAGTGAGACGGGCACCGACCCACGCACACAACCACCCACACACCACCCCTGTAGCATCGTAGTAAAAAAAATCCATGAACATTAGTCTTCACCCTGTACAGTAAGAGTCCAATCAAAATACACTTTGGACTTCTGGGGAGCACATTTTGGAAAGGTGGAGCTATGCAAATAAAAGGCACACTCTTTTTATTAAGTACTGCACACACTGCAGAAAGGAAATAAGATGCTCGATAATAGAAAATAAATGAAGATGAAATTTCAAACCAGAAGAAACAAAAACTAAGGGTGGGCAAGTTCTTGCGGTTTTGTTTTTTAAGGTACAGCAAAAAAAAGAATTACAAGTGGTATCGCATCCATCCTAGACACAATCACATATTTCTTTAAAAAAATAGTTTTGAAAAGATAGGTCTAAAAGATAGAGTATAAACAATCCATTAATACATGTACTTGAGAACAACGGACACCTAAACCACATTTACAGTTCCGGTTACATCTAGCATATTTATCTTTCTCCCTGCCAGCTCAAAAGGCGGATGGGACCCATACTGAAACTTTGAAACTGCCGGCTTTGGGATAATGGAACACATAAGGAAATGAGATGGCCTTTTCCCTGGAGTCTCTAAGGAGGAGGGTAGACTTCTTAGCACTCAGACAGTCTACCACCCCACCCCCTCAACAGTAGAGCCTCCCTGTCCTCTTAGGCACTGTTCCCCACGGGCTGCACTCACTGGACGCTTTGCTTGCAGTCTGCCCGATGCCGGCTGAGCTGGTCTCAGCACGGGACTCCGGTGCAAGACGGGCGTTGGCTGAGGCATAGGCTCATACTCCTGCATGGGGGTGCACTCACTGCCTTCTCTGCCGTTCCTGCTCTCAACGCCTCCGGCACATCGGCGAGCCTCCGAGACGGCCACAACATGGCGGAGAAGAGGACGCATGAACTGAGAGGAAGGACTACACCAGGGCTTCATGGATTAGAGCCGAGGGACAACCCAGTGCACTGGGAAAGAGGATGAGCAACAGCACGAAGGGCTTAGAGGAAGGACTAACACAGCACGCAAAGAAAAGGCAAGGGATGACTATTTCTGACACGAAGCCAAAAATCACAACGCCTGCGCGGCTCAGACTGGCTTTAACTGACCCGGCCTAGCCTGCAACCCGCTGCGGGGGGAGCACTACACGATGCCTCAGGGATCCAATGCCGGAGCAGTGGTGGTCGGGACTCTGCCACATCATGGAGGTGAATCCGGCGTAGTGCGGGCAGGGCGAGGGGGTTGTGAAAATACATGGACAACAGACCTTATCTTTAGGGAGGGCCATCTAGAAACAGATGGCCCTCCCTAAAGATAAGAAAGTGCTTCATGACAGCCATGAAGCAGGAGAGCCAGTCCGGCTTGGAGAGAAAGGGCGTGAACAGAAAACCCTCATTTCCAATGGCAGGCCACCGTTTACCATAAACGGCGACGCCGGCCAATGAAAAATGAGGGGCGGGGCTTAAAGCCCTCTTCTGAAAGTCCTCTCCTACAAAATCTCTCGCGGAGGCGGAGCAGGGCTCTGCCCTGCTACGCACGCGAGACCTAAAAAGCTTTAAGAGAAGAACAGCACACCAATGGTATACAATGGAACTAAATTAAAAAAGGAAATTCCTGAGACTACTCAAATTGCCATGCCTCCAACAACCTTCCAGGGCAAACCTTGAAATCCTCCGTAATTCAAGGCGAACCTACAGAAAACAATTCTTTGAAGTAATAGCTCAGTCTATAAAATCTCAGAGTCAGCAAAAAATAGATCTAGAAAGCTTTTTGAAATATCTAAAGCAGCATCAAAGCCTAGTACCACAACCAAACAATCAGAATTGGAAAACAAATGTGAAGAATTTGCTCACCACTTTTTTACCAAGATAAAAAATATGAAAGCTTCCCTTGCTGTGCAAACCATCAATACAATTGGTGTTCAGACGAGAAAATCCACTGAAATGTGTCTAACTTTGTAGACATTATCCAGTTTGAACTTAGAATCACCATTTCGAAGATAAACCCCTCTAGCCACTTCCTTAGCTCGCTCTTTGCTAATCTAGCTAAAGATGCAAAATACCCTTATGCCCCACTGTTCTAACTTTATAAACCACTCCATTCAATGAGGTAAAGTCCAGCCCCCTATTGAAAATAAAATCCTATGGCCCAGATGATCGCCTTGTCTCCAGAATCTAGTTTTTGTCCCAAATCCACAATAGCTACATCAACACACAACTTAAACAATTTTTTTAAAGGACATCCATCTACTTGATGAGTTTCAGTCAGGATTTCGAAAAGTTGTGACTACTAACACTGCCCTTCTACAAATAGCAGATGATGAGCTGCCAATCAGGGAGAACAGAGACTCATGCTTGCTTATCCTACTTGACCTCTCAACAGCATTTGATACTGTCAATCATGATATCCTTGTCTGCACCATGAATGCTTGTACATGTATCTACAGAAAAGTCCTTGAGTGGTTTAAGTAATACCTGGTGAACCGCTCACAGATGGTTGAAGTAGATGATTCATTCTAAAACACCATTACATTCTTCCAATGAGTGTCCTAAGCATCCCTTCTAGCTCTGGCTCTGTTCAATATATACCTGAAAATGCTGCGTGATCTCGTTAAGAACTGCAACATATAGTATCATCAGTTTGCAGATGAGACGGTGCTATACCTCAGAGTTTCTTCTAGAGCATGAGCATACATCTCTTGACTATCTATAATTCTTATAAATATAAAAGCCTGATGACTTTCCATCATTTTATGCTACACTGCCAAAGTATAGAGTCCCTTCTTCACTCCCCCTGCACATCTGCAGCGACATTTGAAGAATGGTTAGCCAAATCTCTTTAGGCACCACTCTGGATAGACAATTGTCAGAGACCAAATCAAAGTGATAAGCAGATTGACCAACTACCAGCTGAAACTTATCTGAGGCATCAAACCCTTCCTACCAGTCCCAGAGCTGAAAATGCAAGTGTTGGTCCTTGCCAGTTTGGACTGTGGGAATGCCGCATTAGCCAGGATCCATAAACGTCATGGTGCTGCATCAAAAACCTCACTACATACAGCTGCATGCCTGACCTTGGGTGAAAATTTGACTGCATCACCTTGATCGACTACCTGTTGGAGGAAGATCCATGTTTAAAATTGCCTGCTCAGTACACAACGTAGTCCATTTTGATCAATTGCTCTACATAGCCAAAGCAATGAACCGTTGCAGCAGCGCATGCCGGTGAAGAAGCACAGACTCACTACTATTTGAAATCCCAATCTTCAATGAGAAATGGACCTTGAATCAGTCATTTTCAGGATGTGCCCCCAGAATTTGGCACTCAATCCCCACTGGAAATGTGGACTCTAACTACCCTATTAGTGTTCAAAGAACAACTCAACTTCTTCCTCCTTACTTAGCTCCAACATAACCACATCACAGTCAAGACAGGCTTAAGGATCTAACAACCTGGGTTTGCAGGTTTAGGCATGTAAACTAATCTCCCCCCCCCCCCCACTCCAGACTGACCCAGACATCAACCATTACTGCAGACCATCACACCACCCTAATTCCAGTGAATCTAGGAAAGGTTTGAGGGTCTTCCTTCAACATGTACTGCAGGTATTTAGCTGGCTGCACTACTGGTGACTAGACGTTCCTGAGATATCAAGAAGGCACACTTCTTAATACCTAGGAGATTGCCACTGGTCTTATGTATTCCCATGTTGAAGTTTACTTGTGTGTCTATACATTCTTGCTTATGTTATTGTTTGCTGTACTTTGTAAAGTGCTCTGAAGTAGTAGGGCCTATTCACACTATATAAAAACATTGAATAAATTTGCCTGATTGGACGTGGAACTCTTTAGAATAGCTGTAATTTTTAGGATGAGTTTAAGTCAACTGCAAATATTCAGTGTCTACCAGTTAAAAAACGGTAAGGCCGTTGGTGACCTTCTATTGCTCAACCCATGCGGCATGGCGAAGAGACAACTGCGGAGCCTGTTATAGTCAAAAGTAGAATGTAACCACCCTCACGAACCATTTAGTAATATTACTTCAGATTCTTAATTCTAGACAGATACCTTCTACCAATATTCCCTGTCTTACAGACAAGAATGATTATTTCATCTTTTCTGAAACAGTAAAGTAGGACGCAAACCAAAAGAATTGCATAAGATACTGCTCGATTATACCTGCAATGAGCCCTTATTTCATAGGGCCCCTGTCATGCTATTTTGCGTCAAACCAAATGCACACTTCCCATAGTAGAGATGTTATCAGCTTCATTAGGAACACCACCCACGCCTAAAGATAAAATATTATGGTTGCTTTGACTTGAGGGAAGCGCCTTTGGTCCAGTTAGATATTTCCATACGCAGTAGCTAGTAAAGATATTCGTACTGTGACTGGAGGGTCTACGGCAATGGGTTGACTCTCCCGGCTATCACTCATGATCCTACTATTGATGAGAGTAAGGTTCAACTGCAGTGCCCAAATAAGGATAGTGGTTCCCGTTTTGAGAAGATCCCTTGACATTAGCTCTGAATCAATATAGGCCTGGGTGAAATGTAAGCATTCAAGTTGCTCATCAGAAGTACAAAGTTACTGTGGAGCTCCACTAACATACCTTCCAAGGCCTTCATGACATATTTCAATCTCTTGTTCTGGCTACCAAGGCATATACATATATTAGCTGGAATCATATTTGCCAACTGAACTGGTTAAACCTCTCTACCTATGATAAAGTTAGGTTTTAAGATTTTGAATCCAGAACCATATAGTCCCAAACCTTACATGTGGAAAGTATGACTGCAAACACTTCCATGGAGTAACCTTTAGTTGATGCCATAGTTGAGGACAGGTTTTCTTGTTTGCAAAGTTATGGGGGGTCATTCCAGAATGCTATCCTAGGGTTTTCTTTGTTTTAATTGGTTAGCTCTGTTAGCCAGCAACTGATGTTCTATGTTTTCAGGCTGGTGGAATATTTGCGGACTGGCACAGGTAGCTGTGAATGAATGCTCCAATAAATTGGCACTTCTACATACATGGTGGTAATGTTATTCTTCCACATTTTGGTAACACGTTTTTCTGGTGCACCCACCTCCTAATCCTATTGTGAAGGTAAATTGCATAGTGATTGTGGAGGAGGAGTGGCTACTGCTGTACGATGCATCTGCCCCTGCAACGGTTCCTTACGTGCTGTAACTTGGAGGGGGTCAGCCTTTTACCATATGTGATTTGCTTCACGGATGCAGGGGCCAGTAATCACAGTAAATTTGGAGGAGGAAGCAGTTAAGGTGGTGGCTTGTTCACAGGCCTTTATGTTTGTGACATTGAGGAGCGGCCTGTTGGTGTGTACAAAGGGGTATGTGCTAGTACTTTACTTCACGATCATTGTCCAATGCCAGCAGCCACCAACGTCATTGCTTCCATTTCTGCACCAGAATGTTTAGACATATGCATTGGAATGCAAACAAACTGCATGCAGAATGCATTAGCAGATAGTGTTTGAGGAGAAAGCTAATCTAGATTATCCACTGTGTATTGAGCGTATAGGTTAGCAAACCCCTGTATCAAAAAGAGAATTGGTTCATAGTGTCTTCATACTTAGGGGCCGATTACGATCTCGTTAGGAAACTCATCTGACCGAAGCAGTTTAGGAATCTTTTCTGAACTAATCTGGTTCTGCGAGTCCGACCGACCGATTACCATGCTTCCCAACATTGTTCGGTCAGATTCCCATTGACTTTAATGGGAGCCTGTGTTCCGAACGAGAACACAGGCTCCCACTGACAAAAGAGGTTGTTGGCGAAAACCTTTTACCCTATGGCGGGCACCCCATGGTGCCTGCCACACTGTGCATGCATGGGAAGGGGGGGACCCATGGATACCCCCACGGTCCCAATTTGGAGGGCCCGGGTGAAGGGGGGCCTGCTACAGGCCACCAAAGTGAGATTCCGAGAGGCAATCCGTCTCGAAACAACCGATTCGATAAGGCTGTCCGAATCTGACATCCTAATCGCTTGGCTGGAAACGCTGTCTGTAGACCGCTAAGACACGGCTTCGACCGACTCGGTTACTCCCAATGCTTTTCAGAACGCTTTCCAGCAATCGTAATTGCTCGCTGGAAAAAGTGTCCGAGTCGGTCGGAAAGGCGGGTTCCGAATTGGATTCGGACAAATCGAATGCTGTTCGGAGCCTTTTCGTACGACATCGTAATTGACCCCTTAATTGGGGGAAGTCTAAAAAGTGAAGTGCACCAATTGCGGTGAGAGTGTATTCACTTTGGCTCTTTAAAACCATTTCAAAGCAGTATCTTACTTCTCACCATGAGTTGACAGTGTGCCAATCCACCACCTCAATCTTTCAGTGTGCCCAATCTATCGTGCATGAAATGGGTTAAGATGTTTAACAATGATATGTTAGCCATCCGTGGTGATACGTTTCACTCCAGTAGGAAAAATGCATTTTTATTGAATTGTAACTTCTGAGCAAGGAGGCTGAGGAAGTATTTGAACATCTACCAGCCACCACAGAGGATAGATGCCAGAGACTGTGACTGTTTTACAGAGGCTTGGATTGGTTTAAAAAATCGTTTTACTGAAGAGCCACACATTGTGATGGACATCAGCATATCAAGGAGCCTATGTATTCATATGGGTTAGCTTTAAGACGTTTTTCATCAGTGGTGTGGTGATTTCACTAAGAGAGAGAAATAATAAGAGTAGATTGAAAAAAATAAGAATTTTGGAATGCAATTTCGACAGAATAACATAGCGAAAGTTATGTGTAATAGACATTCAGCACAATTTAAGATGTGTCAGGGCAGGAACAAAGAATGTTTTAAGTGTGGCAAAAGGGGTAGTACTTAGAGTGTGTTTTATCAGGTGCAAACAATAGTGTGCTGCTGATTCAACAGTATTCTTGGTCAGATTTAAACTGAAGGGGTATATGGTGGTGTACATGGAGTTGGATGAGAGAAAGGTGCGATTACTAAGGGGACCAGATGATTGTACACAGGTAGAAAGGAGTCAAATTGAAGTGGTGCTGACTGTGGGTATTGATAAAGAACCATCTTGAACTCCTTCTTGTGAATTGGTGGATGCAAGAGTGGTGGGCATTTTGGTTCAGGCTCTCCAGTCACAACATTGTTTGATTAGTATTTGTATGAGGATTGGCAAAACAAGTGTCTTCAATCGAATTATGTAAATGTGTTTGTGTTTGTCAAGGGAGAAATAGACATTTTGTGGTAGATCAGTTCCAACATAAAACTATTGTGGGGAAAGTATATGTGGCATCTAAGGGCCAACATGTATTGGGGCAGCAGCACCAAGGAAAATTGGGATTAACTTTGCATCCCTGTGCCATCAACCCAGTGATATGATAGATTTATTGTAGACTTCTATTCATTGTTTAACTGTCCAGAATGGTGTGGTTGAAAACGTATTGGATTATTACAAGAGTCTATTTCGTAAGGAGTTTGGGCAAGGTGATGGGGGTTTCACATCACATCCAGTTTAAGGAAAGGGCTATTACAATTTGACACAAAGTGCTGCATGCTCCTTTGGCTGTGAGAAATGAGTTGCCACAGACACTGGATTACGTGTAAGGAAGCGATGATTGAACTGGGCAATGCTTCAGAGTGGATCAGCACAGTGAAAAACAGGAAAGTTAAGATTGTGTGTGAACCTCCAGTATGTGAACAAACAGATTGTAGATTACTGTCATCCACTACGTCCAATTCAAGAGATGCTGACTAAGTTGTATGAGGCTAAAGATTTCTCAACCATTGATTTAAAGCCAGTTTACCACCAGATTGTGCTTACTGAGGAGACCTGCCATATCACCTTCATTACTCCCAATGATGCATTTTGCTGCACATTGATGGCATTTGGGGTGCTGTCAGCAACCTCTTGCGTTTCGGACGCTGATGCATTGCTTCTTTGGAGACACTGAGGGGGTCGGTGCCTTCCAGGATGACATCTTGATGTATGCTGACTCATTTGAGATGCTTGTAAAACTTAGTATCAGGCGTTAATCTTTGCTAAAAAGAAAGAGTTGACAGCACAAGTTGAGAAGTGCCAGTTTGAAACCTCAGAGGTGGAATGTCTAGGGCACAGAATTACCAGTGGGGGGATAGCACCTAAAGAACTATTTTTGAAAACAGTTGAGATAATTAAGGTGCCAGAGAATATAGATAAGTTGAGATCTTATTTAGGGTTCTATTAATACTTTTAGTTTGTTCGGAAATTTGCAGAATTAGCCATGTCTTTAGAAACGTACTTAAAAAAGGGTCAAAGTACAATTGGGAGGAGAAGTAGGCTGAGGCTTTTACGAAGCTGAAGAAAGAAATTATTAATGACACCCCACTGTCTTCTTAAATTAATGATGCCAGAAGTATTATTATGGTTGATATTCCAATGCAGTCTTGAGTAAAGAGAACGAGATGGGGTATAGAATGTACTATAGCATTTGCACTGTTGTATGAGGCAGAGCAAAAATACTCAATGATTGGGAGGGAGGCTTCTGGGTGTGCCTGGAGTGTGGAATACTCAAGGACATATGTAATATTTGACATCAGGTTCAACACGTAGGAAAGTTGAAGAAAGTCACTTTTATTTCTCATAAGAAGATCCTATCCAGCAACATGTCATTAGATCCAAACAGCTTACTCGCAGCTCTCCAACTGCCTCCAACCACCTTCTTAGAACATCAGTATGTCATACTTGACAACGCAACCACTATGACATGCATAGCAACCAATACAGAAATAGAAATGCAAAGTGCCACATAGAAATGGAAATGCAAGATGCCACACATCTCCCCTCCTTACAAACGGAAAACACAAAAAAACTACATACAAGAAAACAAAATACATATCTATACATAATCCTTTAAATACTTTGGCTGAGAAGAAAGTCTCACAGAACGTCGTAAGACCACCCCCGGATTCTTCAAACTCTTCGTCAAAGCATCCTTATCCAAAGTACTGTGAAACTCACTCCCAATCACTTTGCCATGACCATCTTTTAGAACCACCACCCTGTTCAAATTCCAAACCCGATGATCTTGAGTTTTGATAGCATTCCTAAAAACTTTGATAACAGTCATGGGGTTAAAATATTTCAGATTTGCATTCCCACCTTGACCTGGTTTCTTAACCGCCACTAAATCACCAACTTTTACCTTCACACACTTAACCCGTTTCCTACTGTCAAAGTTTTCCTTCCTTTTACAGACTTCAACATCCTCCTTTGCCTTCAATTCATCCTCATCACACACATCCACTCTACCCTTCCTCACACTATACTTATTTAGCCAACTGGGCTCCAAATAAGTGTTAGGAATTCTCCTTCGAAACAAAAAAAAATGGAGTTTTACCTGTGGTTGAATGAGGAGTTCTCCTATATTCTTCAACTTTCTTAAGAACTTCACCCCTCCAATCCAAAGTTAAAGCTTTAGCAAGTGAGATGGTTTCCTTCAACACTCTATTAAACCTTTCCACCATCCCATTTGACTCTGGATGATACAGAGCACATTTCTTATGCAAAATACCACAAGAATTTAAAAATTCCTCCATTTCTTTTGATACAAATTGTACCCCATTGTCCGATAAAATCGATTTTGGTAAACCCTCTCTAGCAAACAAGAGTTTCAAACACCGTATGACATTAGCAGAGTCAACATTAGTTAAAAAAAACACCTCAGGCCAACGAGAGTACATATCAATAATGACTAAAAGATACACCTGAGACCCAGACATGTTAATGGGTCCTAAATTATCTAACGAAATATCATCCCATGGGGACTTGGGTCGAGATCTAATAACCATGGGCTGCACCCTAGGTACCTTTGATTTCTCACTAACATTACACAACACACAATCCCGTATTTGCCTCTCAATGAACTTGTCCATGCCTGGCCACCAATACGATGAACGCAGCCTTTCCTTAGTCTTCGTAATACCAGGATGACTAGCATGACCCAAACTTACCAACTCCTTTCTAAGTTTCTCTGGAGGAACCAATCTCATGCCCCTGAATATCAGCCCATCCTCCACAGATAGCTCATCCCTCACATACCAAAAGGGTTTAGACCCATCCGAGCCACTTTTCACACTCAGCCAGTTGGTCTGAATCAAATTCATCACCTCTTTAAGAGTATCATCTCTTGCAACCTCATCAACCCACTTCTCTTGAGAAATATGACTGCATTCAACCACACAGACCACATCATCACAATCATCACAATCACTATCATCAGAACACCCCTCAGACCCCAATCTCGAAAACACATCCGCAACAACATTATCCACACCAGGAATATACTTGATTGAAAAAGAGTATTCCTGAAGACCAATGATCCATTTTGTTATTCTGCTCGAGATTAAGTCCAAACCTTTGTTCTCAAAAATTTCCACTAAAGGCTTATGGTCTGTTCTAACTTCAAAACTTACACCCCACAGAAATTTCTTCAGTTTCTTAATTGCCCAAGAAATTGCCAACGCCTCACGCTCAACAACCGAATACCTGGTTTCAGGATCCTTTAAACCACGTGACAGAAACAGGATGGTCTTCATACCATCAGGACTCATTTGTTGCAACACAGCACCAAGCCCTTTGTCACTCGCATCAGTTGTCAAAATAGGCTTCAAATTAGTGTCAAAACTCTGTAAGAACGGCGCGATCGCTAACCTCTCCTTAATCCTCACAAATTCCTCCTGACAATCACTAGACCACACAAAGTTGGTCCCTTTCTTGAGAAGCAGTCTCATGTTAGAAGTTAATTCAGAGAATCCTTTAACAAATTTTGCATAATACTCTATCATGCCAAGAAAACTCATAAGTTCATCCTTCGAGCCAGGAGCCGACAACTTCCGAATAGAACTAACTAAATCCTCCTTGGGTTTGACACCACTGCCAGAAATGTTATGTCCAAGATAATTCAATGAGTCTGTTCTAAACTTACATTTTTCAATCTTTATCGTCAAATTCCCATCACTCAACCTTAAAAGAATATCCCTTAACCGTGAATCATGTTGCTCCAAATCATCACCAAAAACAAGAATATCATCTTGATAGATGCACACTCCCTCAACGCCTTTAAGTAAACCTTCCATTACCCTTTGAAAAACTGAGGCCGCAGAGACCAATCCAAAAGGCATCCTTATGAAACGAAACGTTCCAAAAGGCGTTATGAACGCCGTTAAATCTCTGCAAGAAGGTTCAAGTTCAACCTGGTGGTATGCTGACGTTAGATCGATCGTACTAAAAATCTTAGCCTTCCCCAATAACGAGAGTAACTCACCGATGTTAGGTAAAGGATATTTGTCAACAACCACATTCTTATTCAGTTGGCGCAAGTCAATACATAAACGCAAATCTCCATTGGCCTTCCTTGCTGCAACCACCGGAGAAAGCCATTCAGTACCTTCCACCTCCTCAATGATACCATTTCTCTTCAACTTCTCCAATTCCTTCATCATCTCATCCTTGACAGACAAAGGTACGCCCCTGACTTTGCAGGACAGCGGTATCGAATTATTCTTTAGTTTGATCCTATGTTGATACCCTTTCAAACATCCTAAACCCTCACTAAATACCTTTGGAAACTCCAAATTCAACATCCTGGTAAAATCACAATCACTAGAGTTACTGACCACACACACTTGGTCTTTTAACAAAATTTGAGGCACAGCATTAGGATCTAAGTAAACACCCAGTTCACCCTGATGAAACCAACTTATCAAACTGTCACCTTTTTTCGACACATACACCTTCCCAGATATCATCCTGCCTCTAAATTCAATCATACCCCAGAAATAACCATGTAACTTAATAATTTCACCTCCATAAGCCACTGGAGATATGTCAGGCTTCAACAACTTCACCTTTTGTTCCAACTTATTCCAATAAAATTCATTTGACACAATCGTAATCTTAGCACCGGAGTCAAACAAAACACGAGTGGGGATGCCATCAACTAGAATTTCATCATACGGACAAGTCCTCTTATTGATAGAGCAACTTATTTGCGAAATGATTTGTCCACATTCAACCTCCTCATAGCCTTTTGGTGAACATTTACCCTCACAAACATCAATACTCTTAACCCTAGGGACAGGTCTAGTTTTACAAACCGACGGGTAATGTCCCTTTTTCTTGCATTTACTGCAGATATTATTCAAAGCAGGGCATTTTCGATCATTCGCTAGATGACCTGATTTATCACACCTATAACATTTAAATGAGGAAGTAAAACTAGATGTTGCACCTTTGTTATTAACAAATTTTCCCTTATCCTCTATTTTATATGAATCCTTCTTTTCATTCACACTTTGTACTTTGGGATCAGTAGTCTTGTCCTTGTTAATAATAGCCACACACTTCAGTGAGTGTTCAATTCTTTTTGCCACAGCTATGACCTCATCCAAATTGGGCTCATCTCTAAGCCAAAGTTCCTCTCGCACTTTGTCCATATTACAGCCCAACATAAATTGGTCACGCAAGTGCTCATCAACTAGACCCTCAAATCTGCAAGAAGAAGCTAATTTCCTCAAATCAGTTAAATAACTTTCCACAGTTTCATCTTCACGTTGCATTCTTTTCCCAAAATGATACCTCTCTAAAATAGTACTAACTTTGGGTAAGTAATGTTTATCTAATTTACATATACAAATTTCATACTCATTAAGCCCTCGTGCCTCTGTAGTAGACAGTTCAGGTAGGTGATCAAAAACGTCTTGCCCTTCAGACCCCAAACAATGAAGCAACAATGAGGTTTTCCTTTCAGCACCTAAAGATGCACCACACACCCTCGCATATCTTTCAAACACCTTTTTCCATTTCTTCCATTTTATAGGGGGTTCACCAGGAGATGCTAAAAAAAATGGGGCAGCAGTGACGTTCTGCATTGTTTAAATCTAAACCTGAAATTTCAAACTGTAATTACGTTACTTATTTTAACATAGATAATTACTATCTTTTTTTTTTTTTAAAGCTCAAGCAACACACACTTATAATTGAACAGAACTCTTGAAACCTCTTGAAGCCATACATAAAACTTCACATTGTTTAAAAATTGTGCCCAAACAACAGCAAACACGAGCACAAAACTGTTGAAGTAAATCTGTTTGAAAAGGAACAAATAAATTCAAATGAGCTTTCACTGAGCTTTCACACACGAATCAGCGTGTGCCTCGCTGAAGAAACCCACAAACATCAATAGTATATGACGATGAGTGAGCAGTATCAATTAGTGAGCAGGATCAATTAACCTTTCACAAACGAATAAGCGTGTGCATCGCTGAAGAAACACACAAAGATCAAGAAGTACTCGAAGAAGAAGATGGGCGAGCAGTACTACAACTCGTGACGAACACTGAGTTACCGGATCATTAGTACTTTACCACAGCTGAACAGGAGATTCCAGTGTAGATACTTTCTGTGGTGTCACAACTCTTCTTGACAAGCCATAAGCCAAATTACGTCAGCCGCGGCTAACAACACACTCTCTGAATAAACTTTACGAACGATTGCACGTCGTAGCTAAGCAACCGCAAACAACAATCCGACTCACTTAAGCCGAATCAGAGAAGGATCTGCGTCGTAGCTAAGCAACGATCTGACATCCAACTTAGTAGTCACGCACAGCGACGTAACGCTGAAGCATGCGCAGCGCGTTCCCAAGACCTTTGTTGTCAAGCATCAACGTAACTGAGAACTGGAACGTCGCGTGAAGTGTGAGTTCCTTGCTTGTTTGTTTTTAAACAGTAACTTTGATTTTACCTTGAAGAACCGCTTTCCTGAAAAACATTCACACACGATGAGTAACAGCATTTGGTATTCAAGTAGCGATGTAAAGTTCCAATAGTGCACTTGAATTAGCAGCACACACCGAAAGCCACATATCCCATCCGTGCTGTGTGTCGAAAACTGCTAGTTAGTGAACTCTTGAGTGGCACACCAAAGACACGGAGAAGCGAGATGAAAATTATCAGCACGCTCCGGAAACCAACACAGCACTGTGTGTCTACCGTTGCTAAGTCCAAATGCAGAATTGTTAAACTCCTCGGAAAGCAAACACCGAAGTCATCACGCAACCATTACGGACTTACACTCACAACTCCCTTAGTGAAACAGCTGCCGTTTTCCTTCAATGATGACACAGCTTGAAACTTCCTTGAGAAAACAGCTGCCGCTAAATCCTTTGATGAAATAGGTGCCGCTTCGCTTTACAGATGACGCTTTGCTTTTCAGATGACGCGTGTTAGGATCTTCTTCTTTTTTCCAAAAGCTGCCGACTACGCCAGTGTAATATTTGACATCAGGTTCAACACGTAGTAAAGTTGAAGAAAGTCACTTTTATTTCTCATAAGAAGATCCTATCCAGCAACATGTCATTAGATCCAAACAGCTTACTCGCAGCTCTCCAACTGCCTCCAACCACCTTCTTAGAACATCAGTATGTCATACTTGACAACGCAACCACTATGACATGCATAGCAACCAATACAGAAATAGAAATGCAAAGTGCCACATAGAAATGGAAATGCAAGATGCCACAACATATTTGCAGGGAGGAATGATTCAGCTAAGAACTGATCAAAACCATTTTGTGTTAACTTTGTCTCAAAATAGAGTGGGTAAGGGGTATTGCAGTGTCAGAGGAGATTGTCTTCGAGGTTGCCTATATGTCAGTATGTTATGTTGACGACAGTCATTAGAGAAGAGGGAGTGGTGGCTTCTGTCGATGTGGTGGCAGGAGTAAATCAAATACTGACCAAAGAGGACTCAACGTGAGCAAGTTTACAAAACGTTATGTTGAACAAAGTGAAGAATTATCTGTTGAGTGGAAAGCCTAGAAAAATTAAATTATCACAAGAGTTACAAGTGTATTGTAAGATACAAGAAGAACTGTCTGTGCAGGATGGTGTGATGATGAATGGTAATCACTTTGTTGTGCCCATTGGTATTTGATCTCAAATCTTGGAGTTGTCGTATTTTGGTCACATTGGTGAGACGAGAACTGGCCAAAAATTCAGTGAAGTATTCTGGTGGCCATATATGGACTCAGAAATTAAGTTGTTTGTTAAGAATTGTGTGGTGTGTCATTGTGTTGAAAACTAGGGTAGTGGAAAAAGTGATTAAACAATTACCAGATCGACCATGGAAGAAATTGCCATGGATCTGTTGAGGCTGCCTGAGGGTATTGAACAAAGTGAGGAGGGGCTTTGGTTATGGTTCATTATTTTTCCAGATGAGTTTAATTAAATTGGCTAACCACTCCTGATACAGATACTGGACTTGAGTTTTTGAGGGAAAGATTTGCTCTCACATCGAACAATACTAAACAGTTTGCAACTTATAAATTGCAGGAGTTGTTCAAGAAGTTGGGAATAAAGCATAAACGTACAGTTTTGTACACTCCTAATATGAATTGGTTATTGGAAAGAATTAATAGGTTCATAGTGGACGGGGTCAGTTAGCAATAAAGTCAGGCCTGAATGTTAAAGGACATTTACAAGTTCTTGTGGTTGTACATTGTCAGGTTATTGAGTAATAGATCCCGGGTGGAATCTGGGAAAAGTTGCTATGGTGAACGAAGGCACTTCACACAAGATGAACATTTTGGTAAAGTGATTTTGCTGTTTTAGGTGGTGGATCCAAACACGATAGTCCAGGAGGTATGACGAGTACAGAGCTTCAATGTAAGGATAAGGTGTAATTACATGGACAGCATTATGATTTGGGTGTCACATCAACTGGGTGTCACATTAACTGGACTGTCTAGGATAGCGTGTAAAAAAGGTTATACACCAAATTCTAAGGCACTTTGCAAAGAGAGTTGTGCACTTGAGGAATAATCAGGTTTCAGGAACAAATGTGTTCTGAAAATAATTGATGACTATCTGATGTATTAAATGATGGGATTGTCACAAGTGTGATATTTCCATGCAGCAGCTTTATAAAAATTAGGATGTTTCTTGTTTTGGATTCCTCTCTTCATTCTTTCTTTTATTGAAGGTGATTATTTTTCTATTTTTCTTTCCAAAGGGGAAAGTGTGTAGTAGATAGGATTTCTTTGTTTGGTAGGTTATAGAGGTCCATTCAGTTGGAGTGTTTGCTGACTGTTACTGGCCTCTGGTGCCTCCCATTAAATTGGCACATTCACTTACCTAGTGGTAATGTGATTCGTTCACAAGTACTGATTACAGTATTATGATTGAAAAGTAATTGACTCATCACCCAGTTTTCTTGTAAGGCAATATTATGTAAATCCTCATGCAACCTAAAATGGGGCTTTTGACAAACAAGACATGCCTTGCAACTTTCCATCCGACAACCTTAAACAGAGCTAGGAGCATGACAATGGTGCCTATAATCAATTGCGAAGGACCAGTGTCACAAAATTGTAGTTATTTTCCCCTGTTGTTATACCATTTCTCATCAGCACTGGAGCCAACTCTTTAATAACCCATCTGTTAAAGCTTCAGCTAGCAAGTTGTGACTAACAGCTACAACTTCATGTCCGCGCCGAGTCAGGGCCCGAGGCAGGCCTCTGTGTCCACTCAGAATGTATTCGCGGGAGGAGTTACTCAGATTCCAAGGTGCGTCGCGCTGTACTCAGGTTTGCGTACATTCTCTCTCCGGCCCTTATCAGTGTCCGGGGTGTGCTTTCAGGCTTACATCTCCTGGTCTCATTAGTGGCCATAGGGCTAGTCCTCCTGAGTGTTTAGTGTATTCTAATCCGTCACCAACGATCCCACCGGTTTCCCTTGACTTTAAGATCTGTCATCTCAATGTGAGATCCTTGGTTAAACATCATATGGATATTTACACATTTCTTACGGAGGAAAGCCCAGACATTCTATTTATGTCTGAGACATGGCCGCATGATGAAGCCCTAGTCGCGATCAATCTTGCTCTTCCTTCGGAGTATGTGATATATACACATAACCGCGGTTCACGCGGTGGGGGCATTGCGGCTGTGATTAAGTCTTGTTACACTTGCCTTTGGACGCCTTTGGATATAGATGGCTGCGAATGTGCCTACTTCCGCATCTCTGTTAGTCCCCATTTTACCTTCTCTGGTTTACTTATTTACCGTCCTCCAGGACCTGATGCGGCATTTAGATCGGCTCTGCCTGAAGTCGTCAGTGCTTTGGCTCTAAAGACGGCCAACTTTAGCATCATTGGGGATTTAAATCTCCATTTTGATGACTTGCACTCTCCCGCAACTAAGAGTATTCTTGCTGATCTGGAAGCCCTTCAGCTATCTCAGTTAATTACACTTTGTACTCATACTGGTGGGCATATTTTAGATCCGTTTCTCACTAATCTATCTACGGTGAAAGTGCTATCCCCAGGCCTATGGTTTGGACTGACCATTATCTTATTGAGCTACACCTGTTAATTGAGGATTCTCCCCTTAGAGTAGCTGTGCCTGTATCTTTTAAACGCCCCTGGAAAAATCTAAAAAAGGAAAAAGCTAAAGTTAGCAGACTTTCATCGGCTTCTTAGCTTACACCCGTTGGATCCCTTTACGGATGTTGAGGCGGGTTATGACCATTTCCGTAACTGGCTGACGGGAGCCTTAGACAGTCTGATCCCTATAAGCGAGAGTAAACAGCGCCGTGCCGAACCTAATCCTTGGTTTGATGATTCACTCCGGCTCTATAGAAAATCCTGCAAACAAGCAGAAAGAGCCTGGCGTAAGTCTTATCTGCCTGGAAAAAAACTGGTGTATCAGGCCAGGATAAAAATCTATCATAAAGCGATTTGTAAAGCTTGTGCTGCTTTCTTCTCTCATGAAATTAATAGTAGTAACGACCCTACCAAACTAATATTTCGGGTGCTTAAGGACCTGACAGCTAGTAGAACCCCAGTCGCGAATGTCTGTTTGGCCTCTCATTGTGAGGGCCTGGCAACCTTCTTTGTAGAAAAGGTTGAGGCCATTTACCGCTCGTTTCCTGCTCCATCCGTGCCTTTGGAAAAATTGGATTTTGTCCGGAAAACTACTAGGTCTTTGTGCTCTCTTCCTGAGCTCTCGATGGAGGAATTTACTAAAATCGCAACAAAAGTTAATCTGGCTCTCCTATGGATCCTTTACGCCCTTTTCAGTTTAGAGACTCAGCGACACTCTGCTTTCCTCCGCTACGGGATTTGGTCAACCTATCTTTGACATCTGGCTCGGTTCCGGTCAGCAGGAAACAAGCGCAGGTGATTCCCATCTTAAAAAAACCGACATTAGATCCTCAAAAATTTGAAAATTATCGCCCAATCTCCCTTCTTCCGTGGGTGGCTAAATTGACCGAGGCCCATGTTAATACTATTCTCTGCAACCACATCCATTCTGCTAATATCTTAAATCTCACCCAGAATGGCTTTCGCTCTGGCCATAGTACTGAGACTGCGCTTCTCTCTATGGTCGAGCATATACGAACTCTGGTGGACTTAGGCCAAACGGTAGCCCTGGTGCTTTTAGATCTGAGTGCCGCTTTCGACACCGTTTCCCACGCAATTCTACTTCAGCGTCTGGTTGAGGTTGGTGTCGAGCATGTGGCACTTGAATGGTTTCGATCGTTTCTATCTGGTCGTACCTTCAGGGTTGCTACTTCGCCCCACCTGTCTAAACCCCACTCTATCACCCAGGGCGTTCCGCAAGGATCGGCCCTGAGCCCCACACTCTTTAATATCTATGTCCAGCCGCTGGCTGAAGTCGCCAAGCAATGCAATCTGACCATGGTGTCCTAAGCTGACGACACTCAGCTGGCGGTTGCCATAAGTGGGGCTTCTGATTTAGAGGCTACCAAGTTTTGTAAGGGAATTAGATCAGTGGCTTGTTGGTTAACTGAGAACTGTTTGCAACTGAATGCAAAAAAAACGGAGGTGCTTATTATTGGTAAGCAGAGTCATCTCTGGGGTGATCAGTGGTGGCCTTCCGAGCTTGGCCCTACCCCTCTCCCAGTTGCCGAGGTAAAGAACCTAGGCATGTGGCTTGATTCTAAACTTAGTTTTGTTTCCCATACTAAGAAAATCGCTGCCACTTGCTTCGGTACTCTCCGTAGGCTCAGATCTATTTTTAAATTCTTTGACGCCCCTACCAGACAGTTTATTGTACAGGCCACTGTACTGTCTCGATTGGACTATGCTAGTTCTCTTTTACTTGGAGTCAATCAGGCTGAACTCTGTAGACTTCAGCGAGTTCAAAACGCTGCCGCCAGGGCTCTGGTTGGCTTGCCGAGATTTTGCTTGGCAAAGAAAACTATCTATGGACTCCATTGGCTTCCTGTATCCCAGAGGATTAAGTTTAAATCTCTTTGCCTCTCATTCAAAATTTTGAAATACTCTTCCCCTCAGATTTTGGAAAATCTTATTCTGCCGTATGTACCTTCACGTACTCTGAGATCTTCTGGGTCCCATATGGCCTTAGTTCCACGCTTTAAAAAGGTTAGAGCAGGGGGCCGCTCTTTTAGTGTGCTTGCCGCCAAGCTCTGGAACTCTCTTCCTGTCCACATTCGGGCCATTGATGATCTCTTGATCTTCAGGAGGGCCATTAAGACCTTCCTGTTTTCTTTGAGCGCTTAGGCTTTGCCTTCACCTGCCCACTGGGTTGTCTGTGTGCCGATTTCTTGCTTCAAGCGCCGGGACGCCCCTTTGCTGGGGCAGCTGTGCGCGATACAAATCCGGCTAACATAACATAACATAACATAACATAAAGAAGGCAGCAGCAACCGTCTCGGTAATTTTCTTACTAGGGGTGGGCAGAACTCGCAGAGTTTCACTCTGTGGAATTCTGCGGAGGTACCTAGACAAATCCGCCAGATTCCTCTGAGGTCCAAGGGTGGAATTTGGTGCGTTGTGCTGCTCGCTCAGATTTTTAGCACTGGGAGCTTGTTCCCTGCTGTAAAATCAGTGCAAACAGCACCACACATTGCCCCAGAGGGTGCTGCTTCTTTCCTTAACTCAAGTAGAATTTCTACTTGAGCGATAGCTTCCTCAATGCGAACGATCGCGACCTGCCCGCCCATCCACGTTGAGAAATCTCGCCAGGAGGCAGTTTAGCGCCCATAAAAATTGCACTAGGGGACACAAATCTGTCCTTGAGAAAATATTCTGCCATGCGGCGGTTGGTAGAGTTTTTCTGTAACTCCGATAGAAACAGAACGTGGAGTGGGAAAAACTCCTCAAACTTTGCTAGTGGAGCGGAATTTCCTCCCTCCCTAGTCCTTACAAGGTTGTGGCCACTCCGTTTAACAGTTCTCCTAGTGCTTGTTAGGTTAGGTTAGGCTGATTTGTAGAGCGCACAGCTTCCCCAGCAAAGGGGTGTCCCGGCGCTAAAAGCAATAAAGGCCACTAACAGTAAAGAGCCCATCGAGACATCACAGAGACAGACCGAGGGCATGAACTACCAAACCTAGGGAGATGGGAAAAGATGAGTTTTCAGAGCTTGTTATTAAACCACACACTCAGTTCCTAGTGAAGTGTGACTTTCTTCATTTACACTTTGATTCTTGAGACAAGTCAGACCACATTACCTTTCATATTATATATAGACCACAGAGATATAGTTTTGATAGTTTGTGTGTAAAATAAATTCTTTCAATTTCAAAGAAATACATGTACATGTGTTCATGCCTGTAAAGCAGGGCCTTATTGCATGCACGCTTATGAGGAGGTTGTACAATAATCATTTGCAAAATAAGTACCACAAGTGTGTGTGTGTGCTAATGGTTTTGTTTGCTATGAGTGGTAATAATGTTATTTTCTTTTTTATATTTCTTAATCTGCAGAAGTCCTGAGAAACCTTCTGCAGTTCTCTTGAACAGCAATCACGATTGGAGAAGGAGCTAATTCAGGAGATTGGATTTGGAAATCAGAGCCCTGGGAGAGCAGCCGGTGGCACCGTCCCTTCAAAGCCACCAACCCTTGCTACAAAAGTACATCATCACCCAACGACAAGGGATACATCTCCCAACATGGGCCAAAGAACATCCAAATGCGGGAGGAAAGAGAAGGCAACGACTAAGAAGTCTTTAACACTATGCCTGGACTGTAGCCTGCACAGGAGGAAGAAGAGACGGCGAATGAAAATCCATAGGATCCCTAGCAGGGAGAAAGAGGAGTGGAGGAGCAGGGAGCAAGTGTCACCTCTGCTGCAGCAGGACAAAGGTAAAACCAGGGAGGAGTTGAATGGGACCCTGCCCAGGGACATGAAGCAGGAGGGACAGGATGACACGGGACTGAAGTTGGGCGGAGAAGAGCGGGAAGGACATGGCAGGAGAGAGGGTCAAAAGGAGCCTCAGCTAACAGGGCAGGACATAAAGGAGGAGGTGAAATTCAGGATTGACCAGGAGGGGACCATCTGTGGTAAAGTGAGCTCAAAGCTGGACACTGGCAGGAGACAGCATCAAAAGCAGCATGTGGTCCAGCCTTTGAAGGTGCTCCACAGGGAGACCCAGAATATGAGGGAACAGCAGACAGCAAAGGAGTACGGGAGTTCTCAGAGTGGGTCTACAAGTGAGTCACAGATTTCCCAGGACAGAACATTGAAGGAACCAGGAAGCCTTCTGGAGATAACTAAGGAAGAAAGGAGCTCTCAAGATTGTACAGTGAAGGAGCCATCAGTGCCCATCAATAAGGGATTTGGATTTACAATGTGCTATGAAGAATGGACAGACACAATACAGATCCCATCTCTGGAAAAGAGCAACTCCATTGTGAGTGTTTCACAAGTTAGGACATTGAATGAGCAGAAGAGAGGCAACAATGATTGTATTAAAGTACCACAAGATGACGGTTCCAGTTTTATTGGAGAGCCTTTAGAAATAGGTGCCCACAGCAGCACAAGGATAGGCCTTGTGGTCCAAGAGAGCCCAGCCCCAGCCTTCACAGAGAGCCACAGGAGGTTGGAGGATGTAGTACTCCCACAGACCTGGAGTGCTGAAAGTGACAGGACCTCTGCTGATATCACACCAGAGGTTGCCATTTGGACTGAGGAGGCCTCCCAGGTGGATCCAGCTTCTCAGTTCCAACAGAGAAGGACTCCCAAGGGTCTGAACTTTTCAGGTCCCATCCCGCAGCTAATAGTCACCCAGGAGCCCAGCCCATGCCGGAGCCTTAACGAGGACCATGGCATCCCTTGCCTGCACCACGGCGAGCTAGGCCCTGATCCCAAGGGACTGGGTGAGGTGGAGTCCCCGTGCTCAGACAGCGGCTGCGGGGGCTCACCAGTACCATATTTCTTCCTCCGTAAGATGTCCAGCTCCTCCTCTGCAGGCCTTTCCTCTGCCTCTTCATTTGACGAATCAGAGGATGATTTTGGTGGAAGCGACCTGGAGCACAGTGGGCACCACCTAATCCCTACCCTTGGAGGTAGCCCAGAAGACTGCGTAAGAGTAAGCACCGCTGCTATTTAAAATGGCTCTTCTGTTTGTGTTGTGTTTACACAGGAAAGCTATGGTGTAAGCATCCTGCCAGGCTCTTGGAGACCTAATGAAGAGGGAACAGTTGGTTAATTGGGATAGTTGAGCATTTGTACTACCTTGTGGTCAGAATTGATACATTGCTGTTAGACTGTGGGTTATGGTTACATTATTTGTAAACTCCAATTCCAGCTCAAATAGTCATTTTAGAAGAAGGAGTGTTAAATTGTAAGTTTACTAGTTGTATTTAAATGGTGGAGTATTGTTGTGCCCTAAATGCTACCTTGCAATGCAACAGTTTTACAGTAGGACTTACAGAACTGTATTTACCAGCTGTGAAATGTGAGCCTTTTCAGTATTCCTTAGCGGCTATTATCAACATTACACTCAGTATGTTTAAAGTGAGTATAATTCCATTTTCAAGAGTGTCCTGGATCATAGCTCTGTGGTCAAACCTTTTGGTGGTGTTTGATGCAGGAAGACTTTGAGAGGTTCTGGTAGAGCAGACATTTAAAAAAAAGTCAGGACCACCAGAAGCATACTCTATGAGAGTGTGTTTGGGAGCTCATTCAATAATTATGTTAAGCACATTCTTGACTCTTTTTGATATGTGATAGTTTATAAGAGAGCAGACAGATGTACTAGACTTTTATCTTTTTTCTGAATCAAAGTATGTTCTCCACGTTGGCAAAGAGCAGTACAGGCAAGTTCTCCATCATATCTGCCAGAATTTACCTTAATCTGTGAAAGTTCTATCACCTCTCTGAAGTCTTTGGTATCGTGGGACCTCCAAGTTTTTGGGGTAGGACGAACGTGGGACACAATGTCTATATTTTGAGGTTTTGACAAGTGCGTATCCCTGTAATTTCACTTCAGAGTGCTGACTGGAAGATTGATCAGTGTTACAGATGTTAGGACCATTGCTTGATTACATGGCACTTCCATTGGGTTTGCCTACTTAGTGGTGATTTCTATGGTTCCTGTACTGTACAGTTGTACTTTCAGGGATGCAGATCAGAACATTTCCTGTAAGTTTTTGAATTGTTAGGATTGCTTGGAGTCTCGCATTATCTGATGGCGCCTGGCCTCTGAGTCTACGCACTGGATAGTTTCAGTACTTCTTAATATTAAGGAATGGTGGCTTCATCTGAAGAGAATGCACACGTGAACAGTTCATTGTGCCTTAAACTTGTGTTACCTAGTGATGGCTGGATGATCCCTTTTTTAAATTTTAACCAGGTAGATAACTGTATGTTGAATTTAGGGCATGTGAGAATATGTATTATTATTATTATTATTATTATGAGAGTTGTATATTGCACTGGAAAGATTCAAAGTTATCAGAGCGCTTAACAACATTATCTTGTTGATAACAGACAACAATTAGTTCAGGAAAACAGCTGTGTGAGAATCAGATCAGGGGTTGACCGAGAAGAAGAAAAACACAGAAAAGAAAGTACAAAAATAACTGGGCATAGAAATTCTATTGCACTGGGTGATTGTTATCCAGCTTGAGATGCCGATTGAGGAGATCCTTTAGCTGCCTCTTGAAGCACACGAAGGAGGAGTTAGTTCTGATAAATACTAGGATGCAGTTCCCGATTATAGAGGCATTGTCTGAGAAGAAGCGTGCCCAGGTTCTTTGTGATTTTTAGGCAGAATGACAAGTAGCCTATTTGTTCTTTTCATAGGTTTATCGTCTGACCTGCCTCGTTGAGTTTGGAAACAAGGTACGCCGGTTTACCAATGGGAAGGACTTTGTGAGTGAAACAGGAAGTTTTGAAGCTGCAGAGAGCTTCAGTCGGGAGCCAATTTAGTTCTTTCAGGGAAGGCGAGATGTGATTGTATTTTTTGATTCTGGTGACCTTCCTAGCTGCTTCATTTAGAGTGGTACTTAAGGGGGCTAGGTGGGATTATGCAATGCCTGTAAGGGTGGCATTCCCGTAGTCCAATCTGGACAGCACCAGAGCTTGCGTGGCAGATTTAAGATCATTCGGAGGTTGGAAGGGTTTGATTTTGTTCAGGACTTTTAGGTTGCAGAGGGCACTCTTAGCAGTATTCTTTATATGATCGTTCATGTTCAATCGTGGGTCTAGTGCAACTCCCAGTGATTTCGCGGAGTCAGCAAGGGTGACATTGCAATTTAGAGCATCAATAGAGTTTAGCCATTCTTGCATGGGGGGGGTGTCTCTCCTTTCTTGGATATGAGAAGAATTTCTGTCTTATCTTGGGTGAGTTTTTGGTGGCTGTGAGATAACCAGAGTTGTACTCCTCTGAGGGTGGCAATTAACCAGTGTAGGATATTTCCAGGTAAAGCTGTATATCACCTGCATAGAGGTGGAAGGGGATTTTCGCTTGTTTGAGTATGATGGTGACGGGCTCCATGTAGATATTGAACAGTATAGGCGAGAGGACCAAGCCTTGGGGGACACTCCGGGTTATTGTCACTATGTCTGAAGTCGAATTGTTTATTTTTATTTGTTGAGAGCGGTTTTGTAGTAAAGACGTGAACGATCACAGGACCAGCCCTTCTGCTCTGATCCTTTTTTCAAGAGAGTCCAAGAGAAGCTTGTGGTCGACTGTGTCGAAGGTCGCTGATAGCTCTAGGAGTATGAGCAGGCAGCATCAGTCTGCATCCAAGGATTTATGTAAGTCATCTAGTATATTCAGAGTGGCTGTTTATGTGCTGCATCCTTTTCTAAAGCCCAATTGATGTAATTCCAAGAGATTTTTGCTGTCAATGTGTTGGTTGAGTTGTAAGAGAACACATTTCTCGAGAATTTTGGCTAGGAAAGGAAGGTTGGAGACAGGTCTGAAGTTATTGAGTTCATTCGTGTCTGCGCCCATTTTCTTTTAGCAGTGGCGTGATTTGACAGAATTTGAGTCAGTCTGCCATAACCCGAATCATCAAGGAGCTGTTTAGGTCCTGTCAAACAATATACCATTTCACCAGTATTCTATGAAATGGTTGCAGTCTAAAACCAGCAATGACCAACTGTATCCTATTTTTGACATTTTGCTACTTCTATTATGAAAAGGGAATCTTTTGTAAAAACGTTCAAAGAAGTAATTGTGCAAAGAGGTAATTGTGATGTATATTTTTGTTCTCATACCACATTTGCCATTGTTCATTATCACTTGCCAGAACAATGCATTTGTTTTCCCGTAGCACGCTAGACATACATTCTATATTTTTATTTCTACTACGTTTTGGCACACAAACCCAAATAGAAAGCCCTATGGTTTGTTGCAAGTGAAGCTGACAAAAAACATTGTTATCAAGCATTGGCAATGCCAATAGGTCTGGCTTTAAAGAAATGATGTATAGTTATGTGAAGAATTACAAGTAATTAGCATGGCAGTAAACGTGTATTTGTGTGGAAGCAGAGAACTGTAGAATAATATTGGTTTAGGTTAAAAGGTCATGTGACCTTTAAACTGTCTAGCCAGACCTAAAAATCAATTTAGGCTACTGACTGCTCTCCTCCTATCTGTGCTGCTGCCAGAGAAAACCAACATAAATTGTCTCGTTATCTAAAGCACTTTAATAGCCTTCCAGTGTCATGTGTGTGTCTGCGAAAGTTCAAGCTTAAGCAGCTGGATAAATAAACACAGTGATCACAACTACGTGGAGGGCAAACACTTTTCTTGTGGAAGCACAAAATATCTGCCCAATCAAAACATATACTTCCAGCTCCCAACATGTTGGTGGAGTTAAAGCCGCTCTCTACTGATACTCACACAATTGTCTGGCAACATCTGCGCTTTTAAGCCAGACCATAAAAAGGCTCAGGTGTTGATAAAGGGGGTAACTGTAGAGTTCTTCTGACTTGATTTAGCAAGATGATTTCACACCAGTAATGCAAAAGTAAACTTGAAGTAGTTCAATAATGGGCATATTATGCCTTCGTCGTGGCCAGTGGAGAGCCTTTAAAAAGTGGAGCAGTTTATATCAATCAACATTTGTGTATAAATTACTCCTATAGAAGTGACTGAGAAATTGGAGCCTTTAGTAGCACTCATTCATACCAGTGGAAAAGTTTAAAAGGATTCCAGCATCTGTTTGAGTGTATATGCAAACAAGTGAGAAAAGTGTAAAGAAAAGAGAACATTTCAGTAGTTTTATATATGTTGTCTAATATTACATTTTCAATTACTCACATTTAGTTTGTCACAGTGATGGATGGATAAACTTGGAACATGTTTGTTATCCCTTATTTATAACACCAGTTAAACATTCCGTTTTTATTGTAGCGTATCATGGAAATGTAAGAACTGTGGTTCACACTAGGAAATACACCTGCAATGTCAATTGGATTTTCCTTAAATTGAAGCATTAGCTTTAGAAGTATTGATCCCATGGAAAGGGTGGTTTAAGGTCCAACTCTACAGTTGAAGTGTTTTACAAAATATTCACGTGGTAGAATCTTTTAATTTATTCACATTTCACCCATGTTCCTGAGGTTAGAAGGATTTCATTCTGCCCCACCCCCTAAACTGCTCATATCATTTCTGGCCTAGACACTCTTCAAGGCGTTACATTTTTAGTTTGATTAAAATGCAGATGGCTTACACTTTTGAATCAAAATTGAGGAAAACTTTAGCAATTTGCCTTTTTCCTCAACATTTGGGATTAAAGGACTGGCCCATGTCCAGGGGCATCACGGAGGCCCCAGCTTCCCCTGCGATGCAGGGGGTCCTCTTCCATCCCTCAAAGAGGGCCCTGACCCTTCAAGGGGGGCCATTAGACCACGTTCAATTAATTTCTGAGATATGGGAGATTCAAGGGTCCCTCATCACATTCTGCAGGGCAGGGGGCATCATTTTGTGATATGCCACTAACCATTACTGTGCAGGATTACCGGTTGTTATCTAATTAACCCTTTTAGTTGAATGAGAGGCCAAGGGAGTCAGCATTACTAAAACAATCCAACTTCTGTGTAGCCATTTGGCCATACAAAGAGGACCAGGAATCGGTAAATGAATTTAAGTGGGTTTATTACAAGTTAATAACTGATCCAGTATATATGCAAATCAACAACATATTATAAAGGTACAAAATTACAACTAGCAAGCTGAAACATCGAAACAGATTCAGATTCAATAGCATAAGAGCTGCAATGAACACAGTCACAGTAGGACAGATAATCAGAAATAGAAATTGGGGTTCCTTGAAGAAACTCCGATCATCCTTCCTAAACATGAATAGATGCTAAAGTCACCTAACCCAAGTTCTGAAAATGAGATACAAATGAGTCATTGTGAAAGGTCTCAGAGGATTTCAGAAGTGAAGAAAGGTGTCAGCATAGTGAAAACTCTAGCAGAAGTCTTCTAAAAATGACAATAAGTGTTTAGCATAAAACTACAGACTTGCACGGAAACAGGGTTACTGTACCCTTCAGAGGCGAAAGGTATCTGAACCGAATTCTAACGGTGTGAGACTAATCAAACCCAAAAAGTTTCAAGAACAATCATATCTTTCCCCAAGTCAGCAGAAACCCAATTATTTCTCCTCCCCACGGGAGGCACTGGCAATATCTTCGGATTTCCCAACCCACAAACTTGGACAGTCACTGCAACCTTGAGCATCTCCTCGTTCCTGATACGCGATAAATAGGAGAATTCTTCTGCTCATCAATTCTTCACGTCCTTGCTGAGATTTCTCTTCTCAGGCCTCACTATCAATAATACAACAATTCTCCTTTCTCTAGCTATGAAATCATGAGTACACACCTGCAAAAGAAAGAACAAGCAAGGCAAGCAAAAACAAAAAACAAAATTAAGGCCTTTAGTCAAGCTAACTTTAGTTAAGTATTTCAATGTGTATTTTGAATATGTGATTATATATGCACATACAATGTCAGAATAAATGCAAACGTGAATAAATGTATTCATGATTGCATATGCAATGTGTTTCAATAAATGCAGTATAACTTGAAACACAAGTGTATATTTGAATGAGAATTACATATCTTCACAGTTAAACTAAAATTTAACCTACACATGTATATAAGTCTATAGTTTCTACAGTGAATACATATCGACTATGCATTAAATGCTTAATTTCACGTCAATAAAGTTAAAGCTCACAATGTGTATAGCGTCAGGTCTACATGAACACTGCGCCTCTGTGACGTGTAAGGGTGGAGCCTAAATTGCACTGCTCCAATTGCATTGTCCATTTTACAAGTTTTTAAAAAATATATATTTTTATTCAGTTTTCTCTTCAAACATGTCATGTCATCAAACAAGATATTCAATAACAAAGCTACATATGGTAGAGCATACGGAGCCTTTGGTGGTTCAGTGGTACAGTACATAGTCCGTTTAGACCCAAGTGTTCTATCTTATGCCAGCACAAGTCTCAGCAGGCTAAAACCTTGGCCTTCAGAGGCCTTATATGGTTGAATTTTTTGCGGCATCCCCATTTATATCAAGGTTATAATATTTAAGCCAGGGGCCCCACATCCCACCAAACTTCCTGGGACAGCCTCTTGCCTGATACATAACCCGCTCTGCCGCCATGAATAGGTTCATTGCCCGCTTCCATTCCTGTAGGGTTGGTGGTTCAGGGGCTTCCCAATAGCGGGCCACATCTCGTTTTGCAACTACCATGCCTAGATTTCCAAAGAGGAGCTTGCTTCTGGATACGTCTACTTCTTTGGGTATTCCCAGTAGGATGAATTTGGGGACTATTGGTAGGGTGACTCCTAGTATCTTGTTACGTTCTTCAACAATCTTATGCCAGTAAACACTTATCTCGGGCATGACCAGAATGTGTGTACAAAGGACCCTATCTTGTCTCCACATCTCAAACAGTTGGTTGTAGCAGCCCTGTGAAATCTGTGGACGACGTGTGCCCTAGCATAGTATACCATATGGAGGACTTTAAATTGAAAAAGACGCAGACTGGATTTGATTGCCACCTCTCTAGGGTGCATCAGGGCCGCTTCACAGTCTGTGGAGTCTAATTTGTGTACTTCATTTTTCCAGGTTTCTTTTAGTTTTGTCAGTGTGTCAGGGACATTGTTTAGGATAGTCTTATAGGCCCATGATACTGCCTTCTTAATTAATTTCCCTCGGAGGAACCTCCCTTCAAGTGGGGCATATTCCTGGAGGTCTTCAATCACTATCTTTTCTGCCTGCCAGGCATGTTTTAACTACAGGTATTTAAAATACTGGGATGTGTGTAAACAGTATTCCCGCTGTAAGGAATCAATGTGCCCTCTTTGATAAGGTCCCCCAATTTGGAGATGCCAATCATGTACCACTTTCTGAAATCTTGAAATCAAGGAGAGGGGGCTCTAAAATCCAAAGGAATGGAGCACCCAATAACTATGAAGTTAAAACATTATTCCCTTTAGATATAGCATATGCTCAATCTTTCATATTCACCAAGTTTATACTCAACACATACCACATTCAACAATGATTAAGAAACTCATAGATTGATGTCCACTACCTGTCACAATATTATTATGTTTTAATCAGTATAAAAGGCATACAAATCAATATTGCACATAGAAAATTAATCACATAATTAAAAAACACCAAATAATCACAGAAATTTAAAATCCACAATTAAAAAAGGAGAATTATGAAAAGACAATTCACTGTGTCATCTGAATGTTAATTTGGATATATATAGACAGCATAAAGCATGGATCAAAATTAATTCCCTGTCTAAAACTTACAGCTGACTTGTCCACATTTGACACAGCATATACTCTAGGCGTCTAGAGTATATGCTGTGTTAAATTTGGAAGTGGATTTTACATTTCTGTGATTATTTGGTGTTTTTTAATTATGTGATTAATTTTCTATGTGCAATATTGATTTGTATGCCTTTTATACTGATTAAAATATAATAATATTGTGACAGGTAGTGGGCATCAATCTATGAGTGCCTTAATCATTGTTGAATGTGGTATGTCTTGAGTATAAACTTGGTGAATATCAAAGATTGAGCATATGCTATATCTAAAGGGAATAATTTTTTTACTCCACTTTCTGAAATTCCTTAAAATTCCAAACTCTTTTAGGCGTGTTCCCAGCTATAGAGATGTTTCCCATGATAGTCTCTATTCCCATTTCATTAGCATTTCGGCCCCTTTCCATGCCGCAGCGGTCACTTGAGTAGCAGTCAACAAACCATGCGACCCACTTACCCCCATAAATATAATGTAGGTATGAATGCTCCTGAAAGTGGGCTCTTTCCACCAAGTAAGTTGGGTGGTTTCCATGCTGATATCCCCACTCATTGACCACAATTAGATGTGCTGCCCAGTAATAGAATAGGCCCTTATATTAGGAAATTAAATACCCCCATTATGTTGGTTCCTCTGGATTGTCCCCAGTGCCTCTCTAGGATGTTTCCCATTCCGCAACAATGTTCGGGTTTCACTTTTGATACTAGCAAACACTTTATCAGGAATCTTATGATAGGTGTTTTGGAGGACATACAGGAATTTCGAAAGTGACACCATTTTGAAAATTGCCGCCCGATCCAATATCGTCAGCTGCAGTGTTCTCCATCTTTCCACGTCCCAATGAAATTCGAGTCACCCTCCTGATATTATGATCAAGACTGGTTTCAACATCAGGGGTCACATAAATACCTAAGTACTTAAATCCCTGCCTGTTGATACGCAGCTGTGTGGGACAGCTCTGTTCATTGAAGGAACTTGCTGCTGGGTATAGCCTAGACTTATCCTAGTTAATTCGGTATCCTGCATGGACCCTATAGTTATCAAAGATCTGGAACAAAGCTGGGAGTGACATTGATGGATTAGATACATATAGAACGATGTCTTTCTCATATAGCGTTATTTGTTCATTGCTTAGGTCGCCCTCTGCTTGCCTGAATCTCTCTGCACTCTGGTGGGCCCTGGTTCTAAGTATCAGGGGTTCCAACACCAGTGCAAACAAAAGGGGGGATTACAGGCACCCCTGCCTTGTGCCCCTTTCTGTGGAGAATTCAGCAGATATTTCAGCATTCACCCTAACTCTAGCAATCGGGTTGTTATAGAGTAGGTTTATTCAGGCTATAACGATTGGGCCAAACCTGAATTTTACCAGTATTCCTCTCAAGAAGTGTCAATGTATAACATCAAATGCTTTTTTAGCAGCAAATAACAGAATTCTGTGGGATCTTCCCTATATCGGACGGTCTGAATCCAGTTATACAATCAACGGAGGTTAAATCTAGTCGACCTCTGGGGCATAAAGCCCTATTGGTCCATGTGTATTAACCTGCTGATCACTGTTGTTAGTCTATTAGCCAGTATAGTGACTAGTAATTTGGTATCTGTATTGAGGAAAGAGATTGGCCATTAAGAGCCAGATTGCCTCGCCGGTTTGCCTAATTTATGTATTACCACGATGGTGGCGCTATGTAGGTCAGGAGGTAGGGTTCTCATATCCTTAGCTTCACAAAACATCTTAAGAAGATGCCAAGACTCCAGCGTTCTTTTTGAATAGCTCCCTCTGTATACCATTAGGGCCCAGTCTTCAGTTGATTGATGGCCCTAAAACTTCAGATAATCCTTTCTCCTTTTCTAGTTTTTCTCTTTCATCTCCTGAGAGGGTAGGGGCCGGGACTGCCTCTAGATATGTCTCTATTTGGCTATCTTCTGCTATGGGCCGCACCTTATAAAAGGCCATTTAGTATCTTGCAAACTCGCATACAATGGCACGGGTGTAGTAAAAGAATCTTCATTCTCTCCTATAATCTCGGTTACCCATCTAGCCTCAACTGCTTTCCTACCCAACCACCCCAACAGTCTCCCTGCTTTATCTCTGACGTCGTACAGGTGGTATTGCTGAGATAGGATCATGGCCCTGTCCCAGAGCACCACCTTGTATGCCTTCCAAAGAGTCACAGCGGCTGATATTGAGTTCTTGTTCTCAGTGAAGTAGAGTTCTGTGTCCACTCTAATTTCTTTTGAAACTTTATTGTCTTTGAGTTCCCAAGCATTTAATCTCCAGGTCTTCGCCCCTCCATCTTTTTGCACCCCAAATGCCAACCAGAGCGGGGAGTGGTCTGATAGTCTCTGGCCAGATATTCAACTCTGTCCAACTCTCTTATTTCACCCGCTGGTGTGAAAATATAGTCTAATCTGGAAATCTCTCTTTGGGCTCCAGAGTAGCATGAGTATGTACGATCAAGGGGTTGCTGCCGACAACAGAGGTCCCAAAAGGCCCATGGTCGTCAAAGGCCCATGATCGTCGCAAAGGTAGCCAGGGATGTTTCTTTCAGTGGTTCCTTTATAGGGCTAGTACGGTCTAGGTTCGGGTTAAGTAAATCATTAAAGTTGCCCCCAACAATGTGTAAAGAGGAGCCTGCCTCCAAAAGAATCCATGCCACTTAATCTAGTGTCACTTTTTTTAGTCGGGGTGGGGTGGGGCATAGACTTATTAACTTGACTGCTTTCCGATCCCAAATCCCCTTTACTGCCAGATATGTCCCGTTCATATCAGCCCAGGTTTTCTCTATATGAAAAAGGGGAGTTTTTTGGGCTAAGATGGCCACCCCACTGGACCCTGTGGTGAAGCCTGTGTGTGCCAGGATCATGTAGGCCCCCCTACCCAGGAAATGTCATTGAGTACCTCTTAGGTGGGTCTCCTGTAGCAAGACTACATCAGGTTTGGGCCTCCTAATATTCCTGGCCACAAGCCCTCTCTAGACCTTGTTACCTAGACCATTTACATTCCAGGACATTATTGAACACCTGCGACTATCTGAGTGGCCTTGTCCCGCCATTTACATTTTGTGTTGCCATTGGAGCTTTGCACATTGGGTCTCACTATCCCATCCATGTAGCTTCCATGCATGCCCCACTTGTATTCAAAAGTCATCCTCCTTAACCAACATCCCCCCTCCCTCCACCCCAGCATTACCCTCCCCAAACTCCCCCGCCTCCCGCACATTCCTCCAACTCGCCAACCTGGCAATCATGTTACGGGACAAGCCAGAGAGGTCTGTAGTCCCTGCCCCAACCCACTTAGTTTCCCCCATATTACTTCAAAACACAGAAGTAATGAAGAACAATAATGATACATTACACCACCGCTGCTCTGAGGAGTCCCTGCAAAGTCTGAAGGAGCAGGGCGAAGGCTCCAGTTATCCCTCACTCTTGTAGTAGTGTCTCCGTGCCAGCAGTTAGGTGCCAGGTTCATCTTTCCCCAGCGTGTCATTCCTTACCAGGGACTTGGTCGCAGTTGGACCCCCCCGCTAGCACTGCAATTGCTTGAGTCAGCTGATCCGTGTCCGAGGAACAACCACCGTCAGATTCCTGATGGGTCCGACTACCATGATCTCTCAGTGTTCCTTACATTTTATTTTGTAAGGTTGGGTCTCCTTCCGTGTCTGAGGATATTCCAGGTCTTCGTTTTCTTTGGGGTACCTTCAGCGGGTTCCCTCATCTCCATGACCCCTCGAGTCGGCTTCTCCTCCACTTCCATATTGGCGAATCTTGGATCTTGCACCTCCAGGGTACACCTTGCCGGCTGCCATCAGTGTTCCTCCAGTCATGTCCAAGCCTCCCTGGGCGAATGAAAAAAGAACACTTTGCCTTCAAAGATCACCTTAAGCTTTGCGGGGAAGAGCAGCATATAGTTGAGTTGTAGGTCTCTCAGTTTGACCTTAATGGAATCAAAAGTATGACGCTGTTTTTGAACTTTTAGTAAGTAGTCGGGAAATATGATTCTGGTATTTTCATGACAGACTTCTCCCAGGCTACTAACTGCTCGCAATATCATATCCCTGTCTAGAAAATTCAAGAAGCAGGCTATCTTAAGACAGGGGAGGCGCCCGGAGGCAGATAAGGAGCCAAGGCCCTATGGGCGTGCTCGATAATGAAGTATGAGGATAATTGTTCCATTGCAAGGGAGGCCCTTAACCACTACGTCAGGAAAGCCCCAGCATTAGATCCCTTGACTCCTTCTGGAAATCCCATGAAGCGGAGGTTTTTACTTCTGCTGCAGTTTTCCCCATCATCCACTCTCCAACTGAGGTCTTTTACTACCCTTCCAAGTTCTGAAACCTCTTTTCTTAGATCACAAGGTTGTGTTTTCAACCTCCGAGAACCTCATCTCCACTGTGGTCACCCTTTCCGACATGTTCCGTAGATCCTGGCGCAGGAGAGTCATTTCTGACCTGACCCATTTGATGCATACCTCAAGGGCTTCCTGTGAAGACTGGATTGCTGATAGTAAGGCAGCATTATCTGGGAGGGCCGAGGTAGTCTGTTTTGCCTTTAGTGTGGGGGTTACCACTTTCGTGTATCAATGCAATTTACCTTGTCTCTTTGGTTTGGGCTCCTTATCCTTAGCCATTTTGATTCACGTTACAGGTAGCAACCAAGAGGAGCCTTTAAGTGCCATGTAGGACCATCACTCGCCTCCACTTACCCAGTGCAGATCACTTTCCGTCTCGTACTGCAGAAGGAACTGTTGGCCAGAACCAGGTTTCAGAAGGGATGCCTAGGATCCGTTCCTGCCTTATAAGACTCAGTTTGCTTGGTTCCCCTTTCATGTTACCAACATGAGGTGTGCACTCTACCCCCAGCCTCTGGGAGCAACAAGGTAGTCTTGACCGTAAAGATTTGTCTCTAGCTGCCCATGTCAGCAGGTCCCACACAGTAAGTGCAATGTCGCTGAGGTCAGGGGGTGTCCAGCATGGTGTAGGTCTGTTCTCCAGCGGGCTGACCCAGTCCACGCCTGTGGGCCGTCCCAGCAATATAGTGCACTATCAGGGAAGGGGGGCCCGCTTGCACACACCAGTAGTGTTGAATGTGCGGCGCAATACGTGCAGCCCCAGACAGCAAGACTCAGCAGCATTTCTTCCCCCAAGGTGGTGAATAGTTTTGGGTAGTAGTTCCTACTTGACCAGCTGTATTGGATGCAGGTGATGTTCCTGGCCCCGGTGTTTGGCAAACTGTAGGTCCCTTAATGTTGTCAAGCAGAAGAGCACCCGTCTGGGGATGCCCCCTCGCCATAGGCCCTCCTCATTGGTCAAGGACCCGGGTAAACCCATCTGGGCCTCAGATTCCCAAAGTCAATAGGGGAAACTGGTCCCACCAGGTCTCCAAATAATCATCAGCTGCCCTCCTACACGGCAGGTCTCTTGAGGAGTACACCCACTATCCTAGGACTCCAGCCAGTCTGGGGGGTGGGGGGTATCTTGCCAGAGCAGAAGAGCACCCGTCTGGGGATGCCCCCCTCGCCATAGGCCCTCCTCATTGGTCAAGGACCCGGGGAAGCCCATCTGGGCCTCAGATTCCCTAAGTCAATAGTGGAAACTGGTCCCACCAGGTCTCCAAATAATCATCAGCTGCCCTCCTACACGGCAGGTCTCTTGAGGAGTACACCCACCATCCTAGGACTCCAGCCAGTCTGGGGGGTGGGGGGTATTTTGCCAACGGTCCTACCGCCCCTTTAGCCAAACCACCTCAAGCACTCTGGCCCCATGTCCTCTCCCCTCCCCCTTGCTCCTGGGCTCAGAGTGCTGGCCTCGCCAAGTCCCGAGACGACCTCTACCCCGTGCGACCAGGGCTGACCACTCTCCCCTCCGAGGAGGTGCGCAGTATTCCTTCACTGGGAGGAGGGTTGGCACAAACAGCACAACACGCACCCTGCAGGACCTCTCGCTGTGGCGGAGGCCCGGTCCACGTCTCTCCAGCGGCTGACTGTGTATGGGTGAACCTTCCCCGGGGGGCGACCGCATCCTGCTGCTTCCCACACCTCGGCACGCTGTCCTTAGGGTGTAGCTGGTGGCAGAGCAGGGTAAAAGCTCGGATGTAAGGGGTGTTGTTGCGGAGCTCTTTCTCAGAGCGTCTGCCATGATGGCTTCTCTAGCCACCCCATGCCCCCCATTTTATAAGTTTCAAACATAATGTAATATGTACCTGTGAAATTTAGAGCAACCATTGTAGGCTGACTTTCAGAATGCCAGGTAGACTTGTGCTGGTTATTGCTTTCCATTGTAATGCCTTTTCAGCAAGGTAACTGTAGTATTAAAATTCATATGGCGAAACTTGTGGGAGTGTGTTACAAAATCGGTAACACCTTTGATACTCGATGCCACCTAACATTCTTCCTCTCTTGGGTTAACTTCCTAGTGTTGGCAGTGCCCACACCTTTTGGCTCATGAAGGAACTCAGTCATGCGGTGCGGCCAAAAAACAACGTTTTGTATATTAATCAGGAGTTGCTGAAACTAGCTTTGTTGTTTCGATTAGGGTGAGGCATAATTGCAGAAGCTTTGCTAGATTTAAAAACTCATTACTCATCGGAAATGCAGTAAAACTTTCTCGTTATTGAGTAAGTGCTGCAGGGTCTATCTCTATACCTCTGCAATTCTTAACGATCCTGAATGAGACGGGATATGTTTAGATTTTCTGCTTTAGAGTCTCAGCCTCATAGTTTTTAGGTCTCGCCTGGCGTTAGCAGTGTACATGCGCTGCTCTCGCCATGCGAGTGCTTCTTAAATCAATACGATTCCAGAAGCTTGCTTTCTTCTCTGCCCGTGTTTTCCATTGGTGCGCGTCATTTTGCATCACCAATTATGCAAAACCGGGTGTTATGATTGTCCTGGAGGCTTTTTAGTCCCTCCTGGTTACCACCCTGTCCGCTTTTGGCCCCGCCCACCGGGATTGCATCTTTTACTGACGGCGGGAGACAGTGTATCTTAATTAGCCGCTAAACACTTTTTTTTGGTATAGCTTTTCGCCGTCCCTCGCTGCTTGTCAGTCTTTGTTTCAAGGCCCCCCCTTCACGGATGTAGAGTCCTGTGCTGGAATTCCTGCAGCCAGCGAGGTTATACAAGCACCACGTCGTGCTCCGTCCTCCCTCCCCAGAGTCCAAAATGTGGCAGGAAGGGCTGCGCCTAGTGTTGCTCATGCACTACCTACTGTGCCAGATGGCTGCCATCTCCTGGTAGGAGCTGTTCCCCTTCGGGGAGCACAAGGAATATCGACTGCTCCCGGAGGGTGACAACGAGACCTCGGAGGTGGTCAAGCTGAAGAAGCCTGTGACGTTCTACGACGCGGAGTTCCACAGCCTTTACGTGAGTCTCTGCGTCCTCTCTGCGCACCGGTGCTTCAAAGCGCTATGTTCTTTGTCCTTGGGGTTTCAAAGCACTGTACCTTATGCACCCTGGGCATCAAAGTACTGCTCTCTATGCCTGGGGCTTCAAAGCACTGTGCCCTCTGTTCCCTGGACTTCAAAGAACTGTGCCTTCTGCTGCCGGACTTCAAAGCGCTTTGCTTTCTGTGCCAGGGGCTTCAGTGTACTGCATCCTCTGTGCTAAAGGCTTGGATGCTCTGCGTTTTCTATGCCTGGGCTGTAACTGTTGTAATGAATGGACGCTCTGTCAGATGGGGACAGATCATTGCCAGGAGTGGGCGTAGCACGGCCGCTCCCAGTGTAAACAAACGCCTGTTCATATCTATTAAGTACATCAATGAAATACTTAACTGTAAGTCTTATAAAAAAATACAGAGCTCAAGTTCTGTGCATTAAGATGTGTTTAGTCGTGTAAATGTGCTTTGCCATCGAATCCCATTGCTAGTGCTTTCCTGTTCTTGTTAAACGTGTCCGTGTTCTTCTTCCTTGGGCTTGAAACCCTACACATGTGGTATAGGGGATTAATTGCCCCCTCAGACACGCCCAGCAGGACACTACAATCATCTGGGATATCTGGGGACAAAGAGTCTTTAATAGGCAGACGCTGTTCCCAGCTGCCTAGGATCTCAAAACTTTTAATAAAAGCCAGATGCTTTGTGTCCACTCGAGGGGCTCCTCCCCAGCTTCCCATTTGGCCCCTCTCACTGTCTCCCAGCCAACCCTTTCACTGGGAAAAGTATACACCCTCCTTTCCCCGCGGGCAGTGAAATACATAACTGTAAGTATTATAAACAAGCATTAAAAATGCAATAGGTCTCACCTTTCATTAAGTTAAAGCCATTTGTTTTGCTATACAATACCATTAGAAAAGCAAATGGCTTTAACTTAATCAAAGGCGAGACCTATTGCATTTTCAATGCTAGTTTTATACAGTGAGAATCAAAGTAAAGGAGGATGTCCTTTATCGAAACAAAGCACTGATGCATCTTATACTAAGCCTTTTCCAGCCACTACGTTTCACCAGCATGAGACGGTTGAACAATTCCAATGCCAAACTTTCTGAGAAAATGAGAACATCACGTCTATAGAGTTGGTCAAGTCCTTGCCTTGTTGTTAGTCCCAGAACAGAACAACTGTGTGTGCCCTAGTCCTTGAGGCCTAGGGGATCGATGTTAAGAAGAACTGCTGCTACTTTCAGTGCAGAATATTGTCGTAGTGTGTCGGTAGTCTGAATGAGGTTCGTTGAAGTCATTGTTTACCTTCACAAAGATAAAGTAGGCAAACATGCAAAACCTTAGAAAGGTATGGCTGCAATATTATCAGTTATGTTGAGTAAACAATAGTGTCTTGCTGTATTGAGACTTTAATGGTTCAATCATACAAGACAACGGATTTCAGTAGTGCTTTGGGACCCTACAAATACTGGGCATGTGTTATACAAATGAACTTAGCCTAGCTTAATATAACATAGAAGGTAGAGGAAGAAAAAAAATATGAAGCCTCCAGGCCTGGTAACTGTGAGGCAGGTAGCTGAAAGGTGAAAGGAGCCACTGTTGTGCTGCTTGCAGTGTACAGCATTGTCCCAGGTTACACCCCTAACACGGGAAGGAAGAAAATTTACATTACATATATTGTATGCCATAACTTGACCCAGCTAAGAGATATCAACCCTGCATAACCTCCCAGGAGGTTTCATCTCATCTCGAAATTAAGGTTTCCTATTAATTTATTTACACACGCAATTTAGAAGTTAACATAATTATTTCTACGTAAGGGCTGAACAAACGTCCATGTGTATTTTCCAAAACACCCTGAACTTTGGAGAACTAAAATCATGTTTGAGTCTTCTTAGATCCCTTTAACCCAGTAAATCAGAGCAGAAACCCCTCAGTGGGTATGACATTTCTTCTTCATATATATTCCTTTTTTTAAACAAAATGTTACTTCTGCTCCTGATTATATTTGCGTGTGAAGTGAAATCCCTCTATTATATGGACTCTAGCTCTATCAATCCTTCCCACTGTACTCTCCTAATGGGACTTGATTGCAGTGCGTGGTGGTACCTGAGCACAAAGGAAATTGCTGATTAAACACACTATTTTGCTGTCTTAGTTCAAACACAAAGATTCATTTTCACGTGAAAATGATTTAAAAAGTCACTAGAACATGCTCATCAGAAATCGCTTGAGTGACATCTGGGCCTTGCATAGCGCTACATTGCATTTTAAAACACGTTTAAGCACTCACTAGACTGGGTTGAAGGATAGTGTAAAGGGCACATTGTAGGGTGGTTTTCGGAAGTTTGGTTGGTTGTTGTGTTCAGATTGCAATGTGGCTGGAATTGAGGGCCAGTACTGCATAGCCTCATTCTCCCTTGCTGATGAAGAATAATGATGTTTTTGGAGTTGCATCCCAATCAATTGTATTTCGTCTAACATGCCACCACTGTTTGGACCCAGCCATATGCAAACTAGTCTTAACCTGCTTCTCATGGGAACAGTCCTGCCCGAAGAGGGAGGACCTGGCTTGGCAGTTCGGGCTGGACTGTTCCCATTGAAGCAGGGTGAAGACTGATTTGCATATAGTTGAGTCAAGATGAGGTGGCATGCTTTGAAAAATAACAATGGACTGGGATGCAGCCTTGAGTAATTACCAGTGGCTGAGATCAATTAACTTACTGTTAATTAACTTTCTGTATACTTTAGTATGTCGCCCTAAGTTTGACGGGTATGCCCGTATGTGGGTCCCGTGCACACCTTGTTACTGGAACCAACCTATAGCCGGTTGATGAGCCCATAATAAGGGCAAAGGCGTCTCTGGGTTGCTTGTGTTCCAGTTCAGGGAGGACCTGGCTTGAAAGTTCGGCTGGACTGTTCCCATTGGAGAAGGATTAGGACTGATTTGCATATAGCTGGGTCCAGCTGAGGGCCCATGGTGTGCAAAAAAATGATTTACTGGGATGCCATGCCATATCAGTGGCTAAGATTAATTCAAGCCGTCCATCAATCCCTTTCTGAATACTTTAGTATGTCACCCTAAGTAGAATGGGTGTGCCCAGACGTAGGTCCAGTGCACTCTATGTCACTGGAACCAAGCTGTACCTGGCTGATGAGTCCATAACACGGGCAAAACTGGTCCTGGGCTGCTTGTGTTCCGGTTTAGGGGGAATCTGGCTTGGCAGTTTGGGCTAGACTGTTCCCATTGGAGCGGGGTCAAGACTGATTTGCATATAAGTGGGTCCAAACGGAGGTGGCATGGTGTGCTGATTAAAGATGGACTGGGATGCTGCTCTAAGTAATTACCAGTGGCATAGATTAATTCAAGCCAGTTCGGACTGAACTGTTCCCATTGAAGCAGGGTCAAGACTGATCTGCATGTAGCGAGGTCCAACCTGAGGTGGCATGGGTACAAAATAACAATGGACTGGGATGTGGCCTCGAGTAATTAACAGTGGCTGAGATTAATTCAATCATTCCAAGCATCACATTTTGCATACTTTATTTTCAGGGCTCGGATCGAGCCATATGCTTGGTTCGGCTCTGGGTCGGCTATCCCTGTTAATTTCTTGGTTCACACACCTGTAAAGGCATGCTAAATTTGGAATGGGCCACTCTACATGTCAAGTGTAAGATGCTGATACAGTCAGGTTTTTTTTATATAAAAATTATGGAATGCCACAGATGTGTTATGTGTAGTACTTACAATTCTGGCAGAGTAGGAGAGGAGGCATAGAGAAATACAGCAAAATGCCTTAAGTCACAAAATTTGGTTAAGTGTAAAATCCGTAGATAGAAAGTGATTCTATCACACAAAAAATGGCATTCAATTTTGCTTTGAAGGAAAGATACTAAATAGGCCCTGCTAAGATTGGACTTGGATATAAAAAATTAGTGAGCCTTACGAAGGATGCACACACTGAATCAAAAGCCATACGTTTATGGAGGGTTACCCAGTTATCAATCATTTGGCAGTTTAGTTAGAAACTCTCCTCGTGTTGTACTGTTGACCTATCATCTTAAATCTATTTACAGCGGCAGTTAGGCTGTTGCAAGGTCAGCTGACTTTTTTTTAATCCACCACCTCTCTCTGTAGGCAATGCTCCTTATTTCTGTGATATTTCTAATAAAGTTAAATAAGCCCCCTTAGGTGTACTTACAATTTACCACCACAATCTTTTAGTGTCTTGACAGTCAATAAGATGATGTTGCTATTATTAACCCCTTCAGCGCGGCGCGGATTACCGCGCTGTGCTGAAGGGTTCTTGCGCGGGCGGGGCCGTGACGAAGTGGTTCCGTCACCCGCACAGCGCGACCGACGCGCGTGACTGAACCACTCCGTCACGCGTATCGAAGGGGTTAAGCTCAACAGTGTGCATTATGTGGTCTTAAAATGAAAAACAGATGACTCTGCCTTACCATGATTACAAACCTGTTGCTCAGAAGCAAACAAATTAACCGCCAAACCCAAGGTGAAAGTAACGTTATAGTTAGGTGACTATGTCAGTGACAACAGTAACGTTTTAAACTAAAAAAAAACCACAGAAATTCACCAGTTATAGTTAGCAGAGCTAGCTATCATTTGCGCCCTGCCATTCACTGTTTATGACCTCACAGATTACATCATCTATGACATCATTTATGGCACCACTGATGATATCTAAAATGACATCATTGATGACATCATCCAATGAGTGTTAGTTTGTTTTATAGTTTACATAGTGGCGGGTAGCTACCATATTATTTTTGTACCTAATTTTGTGAAGCTCGTGTCCAGCTAATGAGTACAAGTGTTTACAAAGCGCATGATCTTATAATGCATAATAGGTGTTTAGAGATGCTAAACACGTTATAAATCTTTGTATTGAAGAGTAACTTTGTGTGCAGATGACAGTTAACAACTTGTGTCCAATATGTTCCGCACAAGTTTTTTGGTTCTGCAAAAAACGTTTCCAACAAGACCAAGATTCTAAGTAGTAGATACTAAGAATTGTATCCCCTTCCTTCCTCAAGCATTTTCCTAGGGGCAAAAACTTATTATCTGTGGAGGGCCGCATTGACGTGACCCGATCAGAGGAGTGGAGCAAGTAGAGCAACCTATACCGGAGTCGGCAAGCCACCGTCTGTAGCCGTGCCGCGGCCGCAGTGCGAGCGAAAGCGGGCAAGCAGGCGCTTGAGGAGCGGAAGGTAGGGTGCGGAGCAGAGTGCCTCGAGCCCTCTATTTACGATTCCCTCATTGGCTCCTCCCTCCGCACACAGTCACCGTCAATTTTCTTTACAGTCCACAACCCCGCAACCTGCCTGGCACAGGCATATGCACCGGCAGGTATCGGCAGGAATTCTGCTTTGTTGGAGATCCAGCGGTCAAGCGGGAGGACGAGTGCGGCCGCCATTAGATTGCGGCCACTGAGTAAGAGTAACAGGTGGTCCACGGAGGCGGCCTGACTGGGTTCGAGTGCAGCCTGTGGTCCTTCCTGAAGTGCCCCACTCATCCTGATAGTGCCGGGCAAGTACAGCAGTGGAACAGAGCAAGCGTAGTGGAGGCCTTGCTGCGAAACAACCAAGGGAGTGGGTGGCCACTCCCTCTTTCTACCGTGCCTTCCTCTGTTCTCCCCCGCGGATGTCCGTGACGCTTGAGCCTCAGCAACACAGTTACCGGTCACCACAAGGGGTCATCCACCAGGGTGTGGCTTGTAGCCGTCAGTGGACCACAGATACAGCAGCAGGGGACAGTGGTTTTAGAGGTGATTGAGTCAGGAGGGTCCCCTGCGATTGAAGAATAGGTAGGTGCTGCTCATCTTTGTCTCCCGGCAGTTTTATCAGCCTCAAGTTGACCCCACTCGTGGGCAGGGGGGCCATCAAATATATAAAACATATCACGATCAGGGAGCAGAAAGGGAACCGACGTACTACCTGAAAGCGCCAGCCCCATCAAACACCAGACTTGTGAGTGTTCTGAAAACCGACTCTCCACAAAGATTCTGCCCATGCCCCCCCTTCCCCCTTATCTTGACGTCAATGGAGGAAGCATGGAGAGTAAGTGAGGGCAAGTCACAAGCCGACGTTGAGGCAGCACCCAGGCAGGAGGTTCATAGACGAAAACACAGCCGAACGCAGCAATTTCAGCAGACTATCGTTAAGTCAGAGCCCAGGCTCTAGCGGAAGCTGCCCAGATGGGTCTGGATGTGGTTTGTTGGGGCTCCGTCCACTCCAACTGTAAAGTTGACACTTATCAACAAAAGAACGGCGCACCCCCGACGCAACAGCGGTGGTCTAGTACAACACCAATTATCTTGTCAAAGCCACCCCCCTGTCTGTTTGTCATGGCCTATAAGAAACTAAGAACATGAACAATACACATGAAAAGATTGGGCATGCAACAATCAACACGAAAGAGTTCGGGTAAGGCAGTCCATATAGGAGTTTTTTCTGGGAGCATAGAAATAACAAATTTCTTTGCCAAAACTCCTAAAATTGAACAAGTAAATCCACAAATTGAGCAGGAAAAAACACAGTAAACAGGTTTAGATAAAGAAGAGGATATGAGCATTCCTTTCCAAAACAACAAAGGACACGCTAGAAAACAGGCAACAGAATCAACAAAATAAGGACCAAGAAAAATCGATGACCCCCCAGAGCGCCTCGATCCGCTGCTTCATCCACCAGAAATGGAGCTATTTCAAATTCCAGACACATATTTCACCTTTCCAGATATTAATCTAAATGATACCTCTCCTCCCCAGATCTCTAAAATAATAACGGAGACATTGCAATTATATAACAGCACTGCACATAATTCATCTGATTTAGCGGGAAACCTCTTGCATTCACCGGAATTTCCCTCTTCAACGCATGGACAAAACACTGTCTCCTGTTCGTTATTCACTCTACAAAGGATCTTGGAATCAGTACTGACCCTCTTAGAGAATTTTATGGAAAATTCCTACTAGATCCTAGAAACACAAAGAGGAATACTATAATTCTTAGTTGACCAAAAAAGGAAAAACAATTCCAACTAAATCATCAATCTCCATTAACAAAAGGAGAAGAAAATGACGTTGTGAAACAACAATTCCTGAAAGAATCCTTAGTATCCGAAGATCAACCCCTAGTTAAGAAACAAAGGGCGACCCAAACGGGTCGGACCACACAAAAAGAAATAATCAAGAAGCTCAAGGATGATAAAATCTAGCGGGCAGGCTGGGAGGTGCGTCCGGAGGCCTGTCTGCGGCGCTTTCGTAGAACGCACTGACTGTCTGATCGTCCCCGGTGGCTGCTTCGCAGCGCCGGACCGCCGGCCCCTGAGCCCTGCGGGTCCGAGGGATCATTGCCTGTGGGTCTGCCCTTGTGGTGTGGTGTGGCGGATGCGGACGACGCTGGAGTACAAGAGTGTTGCTGCTGGCGGTCTGCTGGTGCTTCGGTGGCGGCTGGCTGCTGGGTGGCGATTGTGAGGGACCAGTGCTTTGTGGATCCACGGTTGAGTGGCGCTATGGGGAAGACGGACGCGCGGCAGTCTAAACTGCTCTTCGAGCAAAAGAAGGCGGCCACTCGCTCCTCCACGGACGAGACGACCGCCCAACCCCAGCGATTAACTAAAAACTATGCTCATGGCGATGCAGCAGAGCCTTAATGCCCTCTCCGGGAAAATGTACACTATGAACTCCCGGCTCGACTTCTTGGTGCTGAAGGTGGACAAACACGAGGAGCAGCTCAAGGAGGCGGAGAAACGGATTTCGGCCACTGAGGACACCTCTGCTGCGATGGCCACTCAGATGTTGCAAATGGACAAGCTGCTAAAAGTGATTGCTGCCAAAAACGAAGACTTAGAAGTGCGCAGCCGCAGGAATAACATTCGCCTGATCGGTATCCCGGAGACCACGGCCACAGGGCGCATGGAGGACTATGTTGAGCGGCTGCTGACCTCCACTCTAGGGGCATCCTCCTTCTCGGCGCACTTAATAGTGGAACGCGCGCACAGGTCGCTGGGCCCTCGACCGCCAGTGGGTGCTCCGCCTCGACCCATCGTGGCCAGACTGCTGAATTATCGCGACCGCGACGCAGCCTTGCGGAGGGCTCGAGACATCCCGGATTTGCAATACGAGGGCAACTCATTCTCCTTTTATCCCGACTTCACCATGGCAGTGCAAGAAGCAAGGCGGAAATACATCCAGGTGAAGCAAAAGTGGCGCAAAGAAAACATTGAATACGCCCTGCTCTACCCAGCTAAGCTACGGATCAAACACCGCGACCGCACGATACTCTGAACAAACCCACAGCAGGCGGAGGAGTCACGCCTGTGGCGGAGGGGAGACGCTCCTGTCCCTGTGCGGCCACCGTCAGATAAGTGACTATGCCTGGTGTCGAACTGTGTGATTTGTGTGGGTCTGGTTGCTGCTGCGCTAGTGTGCAGCCTTTAACTGCTAATGGTTTTGCTGCCCAGACCTACGGGCTCCCTTGGAGCGAGCTTGCAGGGGTCTCTCCTCTTTAGGTTGGGCACCCTCCACCCTGGGTCTCCTCCACCTTCGATCCACAGGAGAGGCCTAGGAAGTTCCGCGGTTCGGCGGTACGTGAGGGTTTGAGAGGCACGCAAGCGCCCCCCTAAGGGCGGTCCCCTGTTCCCACGTATTATAAGGTTACAAGAGTTTGGTACTCGACCTGTTTAAAGGTCGCATATGTTTCAGATTATAAGGGAGGAGGGAGGGTTCTGGGATTCCGGCGCGATTGGGGCGCTGTTGTGGGAGGGGTGGGTGGAGGGGTTACCGCTGGGAAGACCTCACTGGGAATTGAGAGTTATCTGTTATGCACAGTGCCCTGACATGCATGGGGGTATATGCTACGCTACACTGCTGACATTACGCCCGTCTTTCACTACTGGGCCCGGGTGGTTGCTCTGCCATGGTCGCGGCCTGGGGCGACATTCATCTCCGAAGTGCCTCATACCTTATGGGAGAGTCTCATAGAACTGTGATCAAGCTCCTGTCATGGAATGTACGGGGGCTGCGCGATCCCAGGAAGAAAAGACAGATCCTTTCTTACCTTGATAGACATGATATTAGTATTGCCGCCCTCCAGGAAACGCACACTGACCCCCGCTGCCCACCGGCCTTTGGTAACAAATGGGCTGCCCACCGGGTGTTTTCGGCATATTCCACAAACGCCAGAGGCACAGCCATCCTGGTCAAGCGAGGGACGCCCTTCAGATGTGGGGGGATGAGGAGCGATGGAGCAGGCAGATACTGCATGATGTGGGGCACTCTGTGATCATTGTTAGCTATTACGGCCCCAACACGGACAGCCCTGACGTCCTGAAAGCTGTGTGGGGGAAGATCTTGGAGGTGGGCGCCACTCATGTGCTTTGGGCGGGGGATTTCAACACGGTCAGTGATCCTGCAAATGACCGGTCTACACACTTGCCCCACCACTATACGCGTAGCCAGGGGGCGCTGCGAGGTCTACTTGAAGGCGAGGGACTGGTGGATCTGTGGAGACACAGGCATGCAGCGACAAGGGAGGGGACCTTCCACTCAACCATACATGCCTCATGGTCCAGGTTGGATTACTGGCTGGGGTCTAGGGGGGTCTGCACCTGGGTGCGGGCGATTGATCACCTGGCCCGCACACTATCTGACCACTCTCCGGTCTGCCTCACCCTGACTATCCCGGGCTCCTTGGCGGGCTCCAGAAGTTGGCGACTAGCGCCGGAAGCACTCCTAGACGAGGTCTTTAAGACAGAACTGGGTGAAGCCATAACCGACTTCTTTGACAGGAACAAGGGGACAGTGCAGCAAGTAGGTACGCTTTGGGAAGCATTCAAGGTCACCATACGGGGTGTCTGCATGGCCAAGAGCTTTGGGGTGCTGAGGGATATCCGTCGCCGACTCCGTCGACTGGAGGATGACCTTAAGAGGTTGGAGGCAGATATCTGGCGGCAGGACGACGGGGAGGGGAGAGCCAAACTGAGGGATCTGATGACAGAATACGCTGCTGAAGCTGACAGGGAAATTAAGTTCAGGGGGAAGTATGCTCAGGCGAGGCGATACGGGGAGGGCGGCAGGCCTGGCAGGGCCTTGGCACAGGACATCCGACTGCCGAGACATGCCAACCACGTCCTGGAGGTGGAGGATAGGGAGGGCAACACCCTCAGAGATGGGGACTTGATTCTACAGACCTTCACCGATTTCTATGCTGACCTATATCGCTCCAAAGGCATCAACGAAGCGGACCTCCCCCATTTTTTTAGCAACATTACTCTAGGGTATCTCGCTGATCACCTGAGAGAATTCCTTTGTGCGCCATTCACCAATGACGAACTGAGGGAAGCTGTCTTCCAGTTGAGATCCGGGACGGCGCCCGGGCCCAATGGCCTCCCGAGTGACTTTTATAAGCAGTATTTTGATTTGCTTGGCCCCATCCTGCAGGCGGTTTATGCGGAGGCTCTGGAGACGCAGGAGCTACCGCCCACAATGAGAGACGCCCTAATTATATCAATCCTGAAGCCGGGCAAGCTGCCCGACAGATGTGACTCGTATCGGCCCCTGTCCCTTATTAACGTGGACAGCAAAATACTTACCAAGCTGCTAGCCAATCGGTTGAACCTCTTGATGGATGGGCTGATCCTGCCAGACCAAACGGGATTCATTCCTGGGAGGTCTACGTCCCACAGCCTGCGTACCCTCTTCTCGATCATACAGCAGGTGGACCCGCAGCTGCCCTTGGCGGCTGTGTTTCTGGACGCCACCAAGGCGTTTGACTCTATAGAATGGGCATATTTGCATGCCATCCTGCGCAACATGGGATTTCCGGTGGGTTTCTCGGCTTGGATACAACTTCTCTACGCTGCCCCGGTGGCTAGGGTGCAAATCAACGGTCTTGTCTCCAGACCCTTCCTGCTGACACGTGGCACGAGGCAGGGCTGCCCGCTATCGCCGCTGTTGTTCGCTCTGGCGATGGAGCCGCTAGCTGCGAAGGTGCGCCAATACCATCAGGAAAAGGCGTTGCGGTGCTTGCTGCGCCCCATCTTAATCTTGCTGTACGCCGATGATGTCACCCTCTATGTCAAAGACCCGAGACATAATCTGAACCCGCTGTTGCGGGAGTTCGTCCGCTTTGGTGGGCTGTCTGGCGTACGGATACACTGGGCGAAGTCTAAAATACTCCCGCTCACTCCGGCAGTGGTACCCTTTGAGCGGGACTTTCCGCTGGAGTGGTGCACTGACACTGTCCGATACCTTGGGGTGAATGTTGCTCTGGACCGAGAGGAAGTGCTTCGTGCCAACTATGGGCGTGCCATGGACTCGCTCTCTGACACGATCACTCGATGGATAGCCATGCCCCTCTCAATCGTGGACCGGATATCGTTAGTCAAGATGGTGGTATTACCCAAATTCCTTTACTTCTTCCTGAACATACCCTACTTTCCGGGCCGCCCTTTCTTTTCTACGCTACACACGGCTCTTTTGCGCCTTGTGTGGGGCGGCAAACAGCCACGGATACGGTGGGACACCTTGGCCAGTCCGTACTCGGACGGGGGCCTCGAACTGCCTAACTTTGAATTGTATTATATGTGCGCTCAGGCGCACTATGCCCATTACTGGTTCAAGGGACCGAAATACACGGCCCACATGGCTGTGGAGCACTGGCTGGCTGACCCTGTCCCGTTGGAGGGAGCGCTCCTGCAGCGCATCTCGACGCGAGTGCGGGAACCCACAACCATAGACTGTACGGTGCGGGCTTGGGGTTGGATCGCGAATAAACTGCAGGCCCCAGTGATCTATTCCCCTCGGATGCCGCTGGTATATCACCCCCAGTTGTCCCTCCGCCGAGAGGGCATCTTCCACAAACTTCAGAAACGGAGGGGGATCAGCACGTGGGGAGACATCTACCCTAACGGGACGTTTATCACCCTCCAGCAGCTATGTCAAGAACCTCCCCCTGATGCTATGGAAACTTTCTTATATGCGCGCTTGCGGGAGGGAATGCGAGCCTGCACCCCGGGGTACCCGCAGGAGCCGCCGGTGCTCCCCCAGGTCCATCTCCTCTTGGGAGCACAGACTGCGTCCCACTTGGTCTCCACTCTTTATAAATCGCTATATGCTGAAATTAGCACGCCACAGGGTGCTGCCAGAGCTCGTTGGTCCCAGGACATGGGACAGGAAATCTCGGACCAGGAATGGCACTATTGCTGTGCGCAGACGGAGAGGGTGTCCGCGAGCGCTAGGCTGCGCATTACGCACTTCAAATACGTGCAGAGGTACTATTATACGCCTGCTCGTCTGCAGCGGTTTGGGCTGCGGGCCGATGCCAGGTGCGACAGGTGCCGAGCGGATGGGGCCGACGTGCTGCATTTGGCCTGGAGCTGCCTGGCCCTGCATGATTATTGGTTGCAGGTCTTTGATGCCGTGGGTAAGCTGCTGGGGATCCCGCTGCCGCCGTCTCCACTGATGGGCGTATTGGGTTACACTGAGAAGCTCCCCGTGGCCTATAGGAGGTTTGCCTCTATCTGTTTCCTTCTTGCCAAGTGGAGGGTGGCTTGCCGGTGGGGCAGAGGGAGGGTGCCGAAATTCAAGGATTGGTTACAGACAATGATTCTTTGGCAGGACCAGCTTGCCCTGTACTCTGATCTCCTGCCCTCGTCTTCCCGGCCCCGGGACATATGGGGTCCCTTGAAGTCATACTTGCTGTCGAACCCGCTGCTGCCGGACGCGCCTGCTCCCACTTCCCCCCACGGCTAGGTCTGGGCTCTAGCACTCTCGACGCTTAAGGAGGCGATGCAGACTGTTGGCTTTCCTGTGGATTGCTCTCACTGTAAGGTTAGCGAGGCGGGGTTTATTTAGGTTGTTCTGTTCAGTTGTTAATGCTGCAATTCCTGACGGGCTATTCTATTGTACATGTGCGATCACTGTGACGCGGCCGGCCCGTATCGGGTTGTAGGCAAACCGCTGTGTACACCACTGCCTTTCACTTCTTATAACACGCTGCCGGCCACTTGTGGTTGTAGGCATTATGCTGTGTACTGCTATCATATGCCGAATAAAGGTTTTTGAAATTTAAAAAAAAAAAAAGGATGATAAAATCTATTCTCTCTGAAAAAAATGTAAAGACTCCAACATCGTTAAAGAATTACACAATGTTATTCCCTATGATCCAATCTTTAACCAGAGAAAATCCATAGAATCGTCTAATAACTCAATAAGTAAAGAAGAAACATCATAAAACTGGAACCTCAGCCACAGAAGTGCCTCAGCCGGTCCTATCAAGAAAGGAAAATAGAAACGGAAAAGGATTAAGAAAAGAGCAAATAGAAGATTCTCGAAACGGAAGGCGCAGAAGTTAAGATTCACGAATCCCCATCTCCAGAACAGAAAACTCCAGCAAAAGCGCAAATTACTAAGTTTCCAAAAACCCCACACAATAACAGCTACAGTAATTCATTATTCGACACAAAAGAAAATTACAAACAACTAAATCCTCTGGCCTCAAGCTTTTATACGACAACGATTAACAACCATTCACCTGTACTCAATCCTGAACAACCAACAGAGCAGATCTCTGGGACCATTCTTACATAGGAATAGCAGATCCAAACATGTTTTCTTGAAATAACAGTCAGTCCCCGCAGGAAACGATCCATTGAACCGAGGGAGACCTGTAAATCTCATCCGTAAGATCCACTCACTACAATTCCTAACAATTTCGGAAATAAAACTAGTGGCCTTCCTGATCAAGTCCAAAACCACGGTGGCAATTGTTGAATTCTGGTCCCACGTGATCCCTGCCATGATCCTAAAAGAAAGCGACATCCTCCATAAAAATTGATATTATGTTGCAGTCGTAAACTACAGAGAAAATCAAAGAGAGGAAAAAATCAAGGAGAGGAATGAAATGAAAATCTTCCATTCTGACCAATTACCCCGTGGCACTAAAAACCTCTCTAAAGCCATTGACGAAAATGTAACCATCCTTATAAAAAATAATGAGAGACAGATCTGGAATAAAAATCCAATAAAAATGGAGATAACACCAAAGGCAAATCGCTGGTCCTGGATTTTGGGAAACCTAAATAGTCACCAAAAAGGAATGGAAAATAAACTCCCTTTTTAGCAGAAGTTAAAGTATCGCTTCGTGGAATATAGCAGGGAAAAACCTAGAGAAGTTAGCATTAGTTCTAGAAAACACTCAGGTGATGGTGGCCAGACAAGAAACTTGGACGATAAAAACTTTCGACCAAAAAGACAACTTCGTTTACGATGTTCCTGCAGAACCAGTAAGCAGGGGTCACGCTAAAGGCGGACTCGCAATTCTTCTACGCGAAACTTTCTATTGGTATTTGGAAGTTATTAATATGCGTCTTATGAACGTACAGTGTATCAAGGTCAAGCACTCAAATGAAAATGCAATACTATATCTGAAAACTGGAAGAATATTGCAGCCTGCATCTCCATGGACCATTACGCATTTGCATGGGACCGTTGTTGTAAACCAGGCAAAAGGGCGGTTGATATGGAATTCAACAACAATTAACAATTTAAATTCCGCAATTATCACTGCCCATGTACTACAGAGTGACAATTCTTCCAAACCAATAATACATTTCGAAGAAGTTCTTAACACAGTAGTGGCAACGTTGCAGGATATTCCAAAATGTCGGAAATCGCATGTGGGAAATTGGAAGACAATGAGCCTAGATCAAGGAACAACCACATTAAATAAATTAATCCGGATGCAATTTTTTAATTTTTCAGAGATCAGACACAAAGAAATCAAAAACCAAAAAACAAATTGTGTCGGATGATTAAAGAAAAAAAAGAAAAAACTCATCAGGATCAAAATTGGGTTGACATCCAAACGGCAGCCAAACAAAAAAACAGTAGGGCATACTTAAGTTTAATCGCCAAAGAAACAGGAATAAAGAAATCCCTGCAAGCCTCACCCGTTCCATCAACAGAATGGGAAAAATACATCCATTACCTAAATAAGCCATACATGAAACAAGAAAACGTGAATCTAGCAATAAGCAAAAAATAAAAGAAATCCCCAAGATATCCTTGCCCCTGCAGTTCGCAAATAGAATACCACATAAAAAACGCCAGCAAAGGGACCCAATCAGATCCCGATAAAAGTACTGTAAAGCAATCCAGAAGACTGGAGTAAGTTTTTAGTTCCCCTATATTCCCATTGTTATGCTACAGGGGAAATCCCTAAATCATGGTGAGGGAGCATTGTGATCCCAATTTTTAAAAAGGGCTCTAGGTCACTTCCCAGCAATTATTGACAAATCGCCTTCTTGGACGCTATTGGGAAGATCTTTGCGGCAAGTGTCCTGGAACATTTGAAGGATTGGGCTTTCTCATGCCGAGTGATCCCTATGACTCAAGCTGGGTTTCAACCAAAACACTCCGTAACTGATAATATAGCAGTTCGACAGACAATTATAGACAAATATGTTGTGTCAAAATCGCAGGTCGACTTTTGTGTATTTGTTGACTTTAGGACAGCGTTTGACAGAGTAGATAGACCAACCCTCTGGAAAAAAATAAGAAAATTAGGAATGCCCGATAAACTTCTTAACATAATTGTATCACTACACATAGCAACATGGTGTAAAATACAAATGGGGAGAGAGAAGGGACTTACATGACCAATAGCTACACTGAAAGCTCTGAGGCAAGGTTGTCTTTTAGCCCCCCTTCTATTCTCTCTCTACATAAGTGAGCTCCCTGATTGTTTTACACAAATTATTAATTTACCCCCAAAACTATCATCTTGTAAAATACACATCATGATGTACGCCGACGACGTGGTTATACTAGATCTCACACTATTCGGCCTACAAAGAAACTTACAGGCTCTTACCAGTTATACAGAATAAAATGTTGTAGTCCCAAATATATCTAAAACAAAAATTGTTCGTTTTAGAGGAAGAAAGCAATTCACCAAATGTAACTGGTCACTAGTGGGGAAATCTTTAGAGGCGGCTAATGAATATACATACCTGGTACAAATTTTTTCACAAACATTTAAAAATTCCTCTCACTTTCAACACATAGGTCGCAAAACAGATGCCCACGTTGGTTCACTGCAACGCTTATATTCCTCTTCCGGATACAGACACTTTTACTCCGTTTTAGAGGTTTTTAGTTCTGAAATTCTGCCTATTTTATCATACGCATTGGTATACATTCCAGTAAAACACTGGCATCAAATAAAAATCAAAGAAGAGAACATCCTTCGTAAACTGATTAAAGTCCATCATGCAGTCCCTGCTCAAGCTCTGCGCCTCGAGCTTTAACTAGTTAGCGCATATGGCAGAGCCATCACTAACATCATAAAATGGGTTTATAAACTCAAACACGGTGAACAAGGAACCTTAAGATTTATATTAAAAACTGAGACTTTTAGGAACAAATCATCGCATCACACTTTTAGACAGAATTTAATTAAAGCTTTTAACTTAGTGAACTGCACAATAGCACTTTTGAAATCTTGGACTCTTGCTCACTTGAGGCTTTTTCTAAAACCTCTGCCCTTGAGAATAAGTTACGATCTCGACACTAAGCAATGCTTTCAACTAAACATTATGAACAGTATGCAGGATCAATAGAATACAAACACCAGCAACGTTATATTTGTTTTACCTTAGGACATGGAGTCTGGCGTTGTATCATTTTATTGCGGCTTGGGATTTTACCTTAAAAAGCATTCACTTCCAAATAGAACATCAGTGAAAACACCACCAGTATCTGTGATTTTTAGTGGAGGCCAGACGCCGGCATTTAAACCCTATCCGAGCTAGATGTAATATAACCTCAGTTCGAGGCCTTATCTCGCTTTTCAAATTGCTGCTTGATTAATTTGTATGTCATAACCTGTTTAATTTTTTAAAGAGCTTTTTAAAATTGTTTTGAAATAATTATCTTATTAATGTTTTATAAAAAATGTATTTTCAAAAAAGTTTGTTCTCAGTAGAGGACTAAATCAAATACAAATCTTGAAATCTTGAATATTGTAAGCAGTCAGTTATTTGACAGAACAGTTGTAGAATGATAATTTCTACATTACATAGAAGATTGTGTGCATTATGTAGTAACCCATGTACATGTCCTTGTTTAGCTTCAAAAGATGGGCTACCTCTAAAGTTAGCAACACAGTATGAAGGCTGAAGGTAGTTTGATCTTTAGCTCCTTTAGACCTTCATTGTTTTCAGTGAAAAGTCTTTCATTGGATAAGTTTTGCAAAGGGTGTATACTATTCTTAGTAGATACTTTTTTAAGCCCTTCGCTGCTAGGCCTTTTCCCCCCTTGTGCTAATCCTTTTTTGGCTGTTTAGGGTAGTTCGCGCTTAGGCCCCTGTAACTTTTTGACCACATAAGGTGTCCATGCCAAATTTGCATCCTTTTCTTCAAACATCGTGGGGATTTTAAAGGTAACCACGGTTTGTTGATTCCCATGGAGGAGCCCCAGAAATTAGCCACAATACAGCTAAATGTTTTGTTTTGGGGGAAAAATGGGAAAAAAGGGCTACAGATGAGTCTGTTTTTTCCCTGCAAATGGTATCAATAAAGGGGTTGTGGTGCTGAAATCACCATCTTCCTAGCTTTCAGGGACAAGCAGACTTTTGTCAGAAAACCAACATTTTTTACACAGTTTTGGCATTTTTCTGGGACATAGCTTATTTTTGCTATTTTTTGTGCTTTCAACCTCCTTCCAGTTAATGGTAAAAATGGGTATGAAAGCAATGATGGGTCCTGGAAAGCTATACATTTCTGAAAACTAGACAAAGTTTGAATTCAGCAAGGGGTCATTTGTGTAGATCCCTCAAGGTTTTCCTATAGAAACTAAAAGTTGAAAATAGATCAAATTGAAAATGAGTTCAAACAAAACAGCCATTTGTGCCAACGTTTTCAACTGTAACTTCTACTAAGTATGACAGATGTTTGAAAGCAATATACCGTTACATCCGCTGCACCCTTCTGGTTGTGGGGATATATAGGACTTGAGGGTTCACCAAGAACCAGAGGAACCCAGAGCCAATAACTGAGCAGCATCTTGCAATGGTTTTTTATTGTGTGCCTGGTATATTGTAATTCATTTGGGAAAATATAAACAGGGGAAAATCGGTATGAAAGTCACCTATGTATTTCTGAAATGGGAACAAAATATAGAGTTTATGAACAGTAGCTATTTGCACATCTCCGAAATTGTGGGTACCCATACCAGCATGTGAATTATAGGTCATTTTTCAAAGTGACTACTTTTTTACTCATTGTCTTACATTTGGAAGGCAGAAATGCATTGGAAAGTCAATAGGTAATAACAGTTGCTCTACAATTTTGTGTTCCCCTAAGTCTCCCTATAAAAATGGTACTTCACTTGTATGGGTAGGTGTAGTGCCCGGGACAGAAAACAGCTCAAACCGCAACATAGACAAACAACATTTTCACAGTGAAAACGAACCCTTTTTTTGCAAAGTGCTAAGCTGTAGATTTTGAACCCTGGCTCTGCCGGCACCTAGGGAAACCTTGCAAACCTATACATTTTTTAAAACTAGACACCCAGGGAAATCCAGTATGGGGTGACTTGTCTGGCTCTCACCAGCTTCTGTTACCCAAAATCCTTTGCAACCCTCAAACTTTGTATAAAAAAAAAACATTTTCCTCACATTTTTGTGGTGGAAAGTTCTGGAATCTGCGTGGATCCACAAAACTCCACCCACCCCACATTCCCCAAAGTCTACCGTAAAAAATGGTACCTTACTTGTGGGGGTAGGCCTAGTGCCCACGACAGGAAACGGACCAAAACGCAATGTGGACACACCATATTTTCACAGTGAAAATGGACCCTTTTTTTGCAAAGTGCCTAGCTGTAGATTTTGAACCCTAGCTCTGCGTGCACCTAGGGAAACCTAGCAAACCTATAAAAACATTTTAAACTAAACACCCAGGAGAATCCTGGATGGGGTGACTTGTCTGGCTCCCACCAGGTTCTGTTACCCAGAATTCCTTGTACACCTCAAAATCAGTTAAAAACAAAACCCATTTTCCTCACATTTTTGTGGTGGAAAGTTCTGGAATCTGCGTGGATCCAAAAAACCCCACCCACCCCACATTCCTCAAAGTCTTCCATGAAAAATGGTACCTCACTTGTGTGGGTTGGTCTAGTGCCCGTGACAGGAAACGGCCCAAAACGCAACGTGGACACACCACATTTTCACAGTGAGAACTGAACCTTTTTTTGCAAAGTGCCTAGCTGTAGATTTTGAACCCTAGCTCTGTCGGCACCTAGGGAAACCTAGCAAACCAATATATTTTTTAAAACTAGACACCCAGGGGAATCCAGGATGAGGTGACTTGTCTGGCTCTCACCAGGTTCTGTTACCCAGAATCCTTTGCAAACCTAAAAATGTGTCCAACAAAACACATTTTCCTCACATTTCTGAAGTGGAAAGTTCTGGAATCTGCGTGGATCCATAAAATTCCACCCTCTCTGCATTCCCCAAAGTCTTCCAAGAAAAATGGTACCTTACATGTGTGGGTAGGTCTTGTGCCCGCGACAGGAAACGGCCCAAACCGCATCGTGGACACACCACATTTTCAAAGTGAAAACTGACCCTTTTTTTGCAAAGTGCCTAGCTGTAGATTTTGAACCCTAGCTCTGCCGGCACCCAGGGAAAACTAGCAAATCTATACATTTTTGAAAACTAGACACCCAGGGGAATCCAGGATGGGGTGACTTGTCTGGTTTTCACCAGGTTCTGTTACTCAGAATCCCTTGCAAACCTCAAAATGTGTAAAACAAATACACATTTTCCTCACATTTCCCAGGTTTGCAGGGCATTCTGGGTTGGAAAACGTTGGGGGATCCACGCAAGCCATACCTCGCTGGACTCCCCCTGGTGTCGAATTTTCAGAAATGTGTGGGTTTGGAAGTTTCCCAAGATGGCCGCCGAGCCTGGGTCCAAAAACCCAGGTGACCTCCCTTGCAAAACTAGGTTGTTTTGTGATAGGTAATTTTGAGATCTCCTCAATATGTTTTGGGCCCTTGCCTGTTGCTGTTACTTGACCCACCCACGCAAGTGAGGTATCATTTTTATCGGGAGACCTGGAGGGAACGCTGGCAGGTAGGAGGGGGGACTGACCTGCTGGTGGTCCTGGACCTTTCTGCCCTACCCCAGGATGCCCATAGTGGAACGTTTGGGGATTTGGCCTAGTGGTTGGTACCCCGGCAGGGACGAAGCGCTATGCGGTGCCCTGGTATGTGGAACTGTGGGTATTGCCCATCCCTCTGAGTGATAGAGGGGAGGTTGCTGCAAAGTTATGCCCTGGGTTGAGGGCTTGGGCAATGGATATGGAAAAGGGGCCTGCTGGCACTTTTTGCATTCCGAAAGTGTTGCAAATTGTTTTATTGCTGGCACAATCCTTGAGATGTTTTGCTGATCTTATGTACTGTGTTCTCAGAACAATAATGTCTTGGACTGATTTTACAAGTGCATTCTGCAGTGTTGCGCTGTAATGGGTGGAGACAACTGTTTTAATGCCTGTACGATCTTTGAGCTGTTTTGCTTACACTTATGTCCTGTATCCTCAAAACAATGTATGGCCGATCTTACTGTATTATCATAACAATGATGTAAGCTTGACTATGGTTATCATTCCTCACTGATGCAATGTGACTATGTGAATAAAAGGCTACGCCCTTGGTTAAACCAGGATGGGGAAGCTTTTATTTGGGCTCTAGGCAGGCGGGAGGGGGGGATCGACCTGATGGTGGTCCTGGACTCTCCTGCTCCAACCTCGATGCCCGGTGAAGAACTTTGGAGGTTTGCGCCTGTGATCAGGCACCCCGGGGGCCAGTGCGTTATGCGGTGCCCAGGTATGATGATTACCTCCGGGATGGAGGGATTGGATTTTGGTGCAAGTTGGGGCCTGCTGGCACAATGGGGGCTCTGGGGAGTGAGCCCTTGGCAATGTACCCAGATGTACTTTGATGGCATGGCATATCCTGTAATGTAAATACAGTCCTTATGTTATTTTATGCTATGGACTATTTTGGTCGACACTTTCTTCCTGCCTTTATCTAACCCCTGGTTCATTTGCATGAATATATTCTGTACTGCTGATTGAAGTGTAATATGGAGTATGACAAATTATTGGAGTAACCTTTGAGAGGACTTTACATGCAATAAAGACTACCTGTGGCTGAACCAAACTGGGCCATTACTCTGTCATAATTTTTGGGATAAGGGGCGCACGTGTATGCCTTCTATGGCACTTATGCTCATGACGGAACCATTCTGTCATGGGCATACAAGGGGTTAATACTCTGTGCTGTATTTTTCATAAGTTTTACTGTCTGCAAACAGTGTGCTATAGAGTAAACACTGTTTCCAGTACCCACTTTTCTACTCATATCAACTTCATTTCTCAATGTAGGTTCGGGGACTGTGCGGCTTTTGATACAGCTTAAAGCTGTGTGTAGTAGGGCATTCATTTTGGAACAGACGTTTACTATCTTGAGGAACTTGGCTTTCTCTGAACAGTTGTATACATATTAAACACTCTGTGCAGTGAGAGTTACCCATATATCTGTGGTTGATTGTTAATGTGAACTAGGCTACCTGTGAAGTGTATGGTATAGGGTCATAGTGGCACATATAACATGATTGCTACACCTATGGGTGTTTTATCTGTGATGGCATTTATAGTGCTTCATATTATACTAAGCTATGTTGTACTTACTTTCAGGCCTCTAATGCCATACTTGTTTATAGAGCAATGTGTACAAAAAAAAGCTTGGATGATGTCATCAGTGATGTCATTTGAGATGCCATTGGTGGTGTCATAAATGATGTCATATAACATGTCATGAGTGATGTAATATGTGAGGTCATAAGCAGTGCATGGCAAGGCGCAAGTTATAGTGAATTTCTGTTTTTGTTTTAGTTCAACACATTTAAGCACCAAAAACAATAAAAACTTTTTTTGTAAAATAAAACACCAATCGAACAAATATTTTCCAAAAGACAGGTAAAGATTTAGTCATGGTCTTTTGTGAGAGCTTTACAAGAGAACCAGATTATGTTACACATATTTTATTTAGGCACATGAAGATTCAGTGAAATACCCAGCATTACAGGGTGTTGAGCATAGGCAGAAATTCCAGACTGGTTCCCAATTCGAGAGTCGGCTGTTCTAGCCCCTAGTCAACTTCTACTATTATTTTTTTTTCCCTGCATTAAATATTCCTTCAGTCTACCAAACTACGGCAATATGTCAAAGGTTCATTTTTTAGTGCAGTAAACATTATGTTCCTACAAAAATGCCCCAGAGACTACGGCAGTGGAATATTTCGAAGCTCAGCTGACTACAGTCTAGCGTCTGCTCTAATTTTCCCCAAAAACTGTTTCTTTTAGAAATTCTGAATATATGTACTTCTGACCGACTCAATTGTACTGTTTTTAGGTCTCGCCTGAGCCAGCGCTTTAGCGCTGCTCTCGCAAGAGCTTTTGTAAAAGGGGGATTTGGAAGTGCAAACCAGTGCTTTCAGGCCGCCAACTGCAGTGCATGTGCGCCGGGCGCGCGCACCATTTGGCAGCCTGCTGATCACTTTCACGGCCGCTTTGATGTTCTCAGTGAGCCGCGCGGCCACTGAGAACATCAAAGCGGCCGCGAAAGTGCACACCATTTGCCACCCCCTCCCTTATCCCACTTCCTGCTTGTAACTTAAATATTTCATGAGCGACTGTGTAATTGAACAACAACCCTTCAGTCATTCCTTTTCAGCGTGACAACCTACTTCAATCTTAATTAGAACATGCATTAATATCATTTGCTTTTGTTAGTAAATTATGAGCGATCAACACTACCATGCTGTTGGGTCACGAGTACTCGTACAAAATACTAGTTGAAATATAACACAAGGATGCACCCCTGCGTTTCATTTCAATAATTGCTGTGTATGTAGCACATATCATAACGTGAATAGCTTTTAGGCACACTTCTTTTATCTACCTGGAATTCGAACCGGTGACCTGCAAGCATATCCGGTGGCATGAATGCCACTGAATTATCTCAACAGCCTTAGATGGAATTCTTCACAAACCAGCACGGTCTCGTAGCGCACCATATATACAAGTAGAAGGGGCGCCTTGCCACATAAAGAGGCGAGCACACAAATAAACACACCCAGGCATTCACAGAACAAAACACACAGCTTGCACATAAACTGTGCATTTAGACCCGCTACACGCAAACACACTGGAGGCATGTCACGCGCGCCTTCAGTGCCGGAGCCTTGCACGTGCTTGAGGCGCACCCGTGATGTAACAAAACTTGAGCCACGCCCCACACTCTGCAAAGTACCGGGAGGGGCCCCCTCCGGACTCAGTGAAGAGGTTTTAGGCCAGGGTCTGGCAGGTGGAGGAGGGGGGCTATGTTATGCCATGGAGGTGCACAGATGTGTCCAGAACACAACAGATGCTCATGCCTGGGGCATATAGGACAGTAAGCCTAGGACAGCAAGGGCAGAGCTGGAGACCAGACTTCTCCCAGACTGGCCTTTTAATTCCTATTTGTTATTGTTTCTATGGTTTCAGTTATAAGTGACATTCTAATGTGAAATGACACACTTCCAGTAACAATTTCGAGTGTTTAAGTCACTCCTCTGTGAATTGTGCTATTGCATACAGACCAATCACACAGAACATGCGATTCAAACAAGCCAGACCTACTCGCGTTGCCAATGCTGGTTAGCAGTTCAAATCAGTCTGTAACATAACTGGTGCTCATGTAAAGCGCTCTGATACCTTCGTGTCTAGTTCGCGCTATATAAAACTCCACAAAAAAATGAAACAATCCGTGAGTAAAAACAATGATTTTGGTGTGATTAAACATAATTAAAATTGTTTCAGTTCTGACAATACTAAATATTGGTAAGATCTCATACATCCTTCCTCTTCTACGCTATTTTTACTTTCTCCATTAATTTCCTAGCATCACCCCTTCACTGTGCTGTCTACAACCCCCCCCCCCCACTCCCCGTCCTGTAAATACAGTATTTCCTTTTCTTGAATTTGGTAGTATTTTGATAGCCGCCGGTGTATGGTAATTACAGTTGCACATGTGACAATTATGTGCGCTCTGTCAAGAGGTTACAGTTTGAATGAACATGTGATCAAATAATGTTATGACCCAGTCTAACCCCTAATGAGAGGTGGTTGGCATCACAATAGTTCATGTGACAGAGATGAAGCTGGGTCCAAAGTGTGTTAGGGGCACATACACAGCCTCTGAATAGCCTGCTGTGCTCTTTTACTTGTGTTATTTGGTCTGGATTGTCCCGTCTTACATATCCTACCAACCTTGTAGCTTCCTCTGCCACAAACTGCAACAACTCAGGATAACCTTATGCATCGAGTAATCCATCCAGTCATTCATCCACCCACTCATTCATCCTTGTAAATATGTCCATTCACTAACTAACTCATATATAACCATCCAGTCTCCTCTACTTGCGCTCTTGTCCATCCATGCACTCATTAAATTATTCCTCTATTGATTTTCGCATACTTAGTAATCACTCCATACATTCACCAGTCCGTGATCTATGCGCTCTTCTAATAATCCACTAATCTACCCAGGTAGCACTCATTTATATTCACTCGCTTGTCCGTGCACTCAGCCACCCTTTCATTCATTCATGCACTCGTATACTTGTACCTCATTTACTCTTGCAAATACTCAACTATCTATTAAACCATCCTTCCATGAGTGACTTGCTCATATATCCATCTATGCACACCCAATAATAGATTCGCACTGCCGTTCACACATTTCCCCAAAGGCACTCACATGCGCAAACTCTCTTATCTAAAATAAATCCTTTGATTAAAAAGGCAGACTTATAGCCTTTACTAACGCTTACAATATCACCGTCACTGTGTGAACAGAGAAACAGCAGCGCACATTCCTCACAACCATCCTTCCCTCGAAGAGTGACAGTCTGCCCACTCGAGCACCCGCTTGACAGCTTTTCAGAAAGCTACAAGTGTACTCCTACTTCCGATGTAAAGCTGGAGAGGAGGAGCAAATTCATTATCGGAACAGCGTCCCAGCTAAGCAGATCAAACATAAACAAGCATTTGCAATGCAATAGGTCTCGCGTTTGCGGAGAGTTTATGCTATTGGTCATGACAATGCCTTTGCCTTTATTTATGTTTTAAAACCCAAAACATAAAAAAAGGCATTGTCATTTACAATGCCAATAGCTCAAACTCCCGTAAATGCGAGACCTATTGCATTGCAAATGCTTGTTTTTATTGGACATTGTTCTTTTGAATTGCTACTCTTTACTGTTCTCTGCCAATTTTAAATAAGACACTGACTTGTGTGTATCATACAACCTGAAAGAGATCACCCTATCATGTGGCGTATTTCGTCGACGTCCAAGTCTGTGAGCGGCACCATGTTACAGCTCCAAACTTTGCGCTCACTAATGCAGGACCTAATTCAGTCCAGCCCCTGCGAGTGGGCGTTGACCGGGTAGCTGTGCCGGGGATTGTAAAACTGACTGTACAGCATACCATCATCATGTCGGAAACGCAAACGTCACACGCACCCACCGTCCTCACGTCGACGAAAGACGTCACACGCAACGTTTCTCTGGGGTGGTTTGCAAGAGCTGGAAGGGTGGAGCGCTGGATAGGAGTTTTCACTATGTGTACAATTGACACTCTATGCACTGCTGGGAGAGCTGATGCACGGGAGGGAGTGGTGGAGGGGACGCGAGAGGTGCTCGTGACGCAGGGTACAGTGTCTCGGGCTCCGACTCCAGTTCACTCAGAGGTACAGGCAAAGTCATTTAGCGAGAAGTCCTGGAGCCCATCAACCGGCGGAATGTGCTGTAGATAAACTATGTACTAGAGGTACCTTTGCGAGCAACGAAGGAACCTGGTGTCCTCGGCTGGCCGTTTTGCATCGATGACCTAGGCTCCGTGAGCTGAGCAGTATTGCTCGTATAATTGCGAAGGTGTTAAGCCTGGTCCTGGATGCCTTTCGTTGCTCATTGTGGTGTTGGCCGGTCTTTAAAGTAGTTGCCTTCGGTGTTCGCACTGTTCCAACGAGGGAAGGAAGACGTGAGGAAATGTGAGCACGGCCGACATTTAACTCCGCGGTGCACGCTCTTCTCAAACTATTTCAACAACAGAGGCATGCATTTTTTTTAATGAAAAGCGTCAGGACGCTAGGACTGACGTCCAAAAACTCTGACTGCCCCTGCATATACGGGACTTCTGGGGATCCTAAGCAGGGGATCCCACAGGGGAGTGCGATGAGAGAGCCAGCGATGCCCAACAATGAGGGATTTGGATTTCCAAGGTGCTCACAGGATAAAGCAGTGGCTGTAAAGGTACAATCATTGGACCACAGCAATACCATTGTGAAGATCTCACAAAGCAGGACTACGGAGGAACTGGAAAGAAGCAGCAATGACTTTATCAAGGACCCACAGGACAAGACATCCAGTTTGATCGGAAGGTCCTCCGCAGGGAGTGCCCAGGCCAACAGAAGAGAGGGCATTGTGGCCAGAGAGAGCCACATGATCGTGGATAATGCAGTGCACCCACAAAACAAAAGTACACAGGGTGATCGGACGGTGTTGGCAGCCAGTATTACCCCAGAGGTGGTCATCTGGGGCGAGGAGGCCCCCGAGACCGGGTTGGCATTCCAGCTTCAGCAGAGCAGGACTCCTAGGGGCCTGAGCTTCTCAGGCCCCATCCCGCGGCTGATAGTTACGCGGGAGCCAAGCCCCTGCCGGGGTCCTAACGAGGAACGATGTATCCCTTTCCTCCATCCCTGGGAGCTGTGTCCCGACACTAAAGGGTTGGGGGACGCTGAGTCTCCCTGCTCGGACAGCGGCTGCGGGGGCTCCCCCGTTCCCTCTTTTTTTCCCCGCAAGATGTCCAGCTCCTCGTCTGCCGGCCTGTCCTCTGCCTCTTCCTTTGACGAATCTGAGGATGATTATGTTGGAAGTGATCTGGAGCTCAGCGGACATCACTTGATGCCTACACTAGGAGGTAGTCCTGACGACTGCACAGGGGTAAGCACTCACTCCTCTATTTAAGTCTCTCTTGTTTATGTAGCTCCTCTACCATGTAAATATCACATCGTTGAACATGTTTAAAATGGTTAGTATTAATACACGGATGTTGACGTGGTTGGTTAGAGAATTTGTAAAACTCAAGCTTACCAAGATAGTGGTCTTGAACACCGTACTGTATGCAAAAGGATTTTCTAGTGCATAGCATGTTCGTTGGGAGCACCAGGTAGGAGTTCGGGGACCATTGCTAGAGGTCTGTTGGAATCTAATCAGATTTGATGTGCGACTCTCTTGCAGTATTCCTCTTTCGTTACGTCCTTGTGTCTCAGCTGAAATACGTGTTGAGCATTTTTATTTTCAAGAGTCTCCTAGCAGGCAGGTAGCACTGTCCTTGGCATTTACCTTTTGATTAAAAAGACAGCATTTTGGGGTGAGCTTAGCTCGTTTCAGAGGTTCCGCTCTAGTCTGGTTGTTGGCCTCAAATAAAAGGGCCAGCATTATATGTCAGGCTTTTGTCTTCTTTCTCCCTCCTTTATGCAGTAGGAACAAAAACATTAGCATCTTTAAAATTGAAGAGCTTCTACAAGAAAATGCAAGCATGAGTATATAAAAGGTATTTTCTTGCATTTTTGTTTAGATGACAGCTAGTGTATGTTTTACGCAGTTCTTCACTCAGTAGCTTATCTTGTGCTTGGGCTCATAGTGTCCCTTCTTGTAAATTTGATGGCCTTCCCATCTCTAACTTTGGTGTGTAAAACAGAGAAAGGGGAGAGTTCTTAGGGATTGGTGTTACTGTGAAGCATGCAGTGACAATTTTTCTTATCTTAAAGTTAAGTCTACCAGAAATGCACCTTATGAGACGGCAGCTGGGAGTACATTAAATGATTAAAGCACATTAGGGTTTCAAGGAGCCTCGCGGTCATTCTATCTGCACTTGCTAACCATGTGATTCATTTATGTAGAAGAGGCAGGTGTACATGTATCTATGGAAATAACTGAAAACATTCATGTTAGTAATCTGTGGAAAGGGTAAATTCTTCAGCTAATCTACACAAACTGACAGGGGTCTGCTACCGTTTCACCACATTCCCTAACTTTGATATCGAAAGACCACCAAGAAAGGCCCTGTGGTAGGAGAAATATAGTGTTTATTTTGAGGTTTTGCATGGTACTTCTAAATGCATATCCTCTTCTGAGTGCTGAATTTGAGATCACTATCACAGATGTTCAGGAACATTGCTTGATGAAATGGCACTTCTGGTAGGTTTTGCCTGCTCAGTAACTGTTATTCTGGTCTGTGTGCTGTACTTTTCTGCTTTCATAGATGTATTTCGGAAGTGGTCTGTTTCCTATTTTGGGATTTTTAAGCTTACTCCGATTATTGGTTGGGCATGTGCTAATTACAGGAGCTTGGTTCCTCCGTTTATGTTCTCGTACAGTACTAGAAGTATTTATTTAATAGTATCGAAAGGGAGAGTTCCTGACGAGAACATTTCCAGAAGTTCGTAATATGAAAACGAGATAATTCCTTATGTTAAGTCCAGTGTGAAGACTGCATTATGCGTTGCAATGTGAGCAGTGCATCATGCGTTGAACTTGTGTTGGATAGTAACTTGTCGATGAAAGTCTGTGTTTGGATGATCCCGGACTTTTTTATTTTTAACTTTTAACCAGACAGATAACTAAATTCCGAAATCACTGCAAGAACCTGATTTGTTTTCTTTGTCCGACTAAAATATATCTCATTTGATTTGTAAAGTCATATGCTGCCAAGTAAAACCCACCACAACTGACGTTGCCCTAGTTTGGCCTTTTCACTGTTAGTTTTAGTCTAGTGGCTCTTTGCGTTTTACTTTTTCATTTTAACTAAAATACATCTAGCATTGAACCAAAGCAAAGATCTACGACCTTAAAATTTGTAAATACTTTCATGAGCAAGATGTCTAGACTAGAGCAACCACTCCATATGCCGTGGTAATTCTGATGTTCAAAACGCAAAATGGACTTTGTTTTTGCCTAATTTAAATACAATCACAGTGCCCAGTAACGGGGGTAACAGTCTTGTTTAAGTTTTTAGGTCTTGCCTGGCGTTAGCAGCGCGCATGTGTTGCTTTCGTTATTGCGAGTGCCTTTTAGAATCAATACGATTCCAGCAGTCTACTTGAAGCCCCGCCCCTCTTTCCATTGGCGCGCGTCATCGTTTATGTTAAACGATGGCACGTGATTGGAAAGCGGGCTTCTCGGTTACCGCCTTGTCCACTTGTAGGACTGTCCATGTGGGCAGCCCGACACCATGTTTTTTCCCGTGAGGTAGGAGCTACTCGCATAGCGTACGATGGCCCCTCCTCCCACCACTCGCGGGACATGCTTTCACATGGTTAATGTAGGTTGAAGATCGACTCCTTTCTTGTAACCAAACTTGTAGGACGGGGGCTGCAGCCGCCCAGCTCCTTCCTCCAGGTGATGCCCGGGGCTGCAGGGGCCAAGGCCTCTCTCCTTCCTCCGGGTGGGGCAGCGCGCACTGTGTGCTTTCTGTCTGGTGACCCAGCACAGGAAAGCATTAACACCCCCCCCCCCTTTAAGGGCCCCCACCCCCTTCATCTGTCGTTCCCCGCCACCCCCGCTGCCAGGAAGGGAGGCAGGGAATGTCTGCGGAGGTTGGAGGGGCGCCGGGTCGGTGTCTCTTGGACCCCGGGGTGGTGTGGGACATGTGGTGTTAACATCGAGAAGCTGCTCTCGCCTGGAGACTGAAAGCGGCCCCTCGTCCCACCACTCGCGGGACATGCTTTCACATGGTTAATGTAGGTTGAAGATTGACTCCTTTCTTGTAACCAAACTTGTAGGACGGGGGCTGCAGCCGCCCAGCTCCTTCCTCCTGGTGAAGCCCGGGGCTGCAGGGGCCAAGGCCTCTCTCCTTCCTCCGGGTGTTGCAGCGCGCACTGTGTGCTTTCTGTCTGGTGACACAGCACAGGAAAGCATTAACACCCCCCTCCCTACCCCCCCCCCTTTAAGCGCCCCCACCCCCTTCCTCTGTCGTTCCCCGCTGCCCCCGCTGCCAGGAAGGGAGACAGGGAATGTCTGCGGAGGTAGGAGAGGCGCGGGCGCTGGGTGGGTGACTCTTGGACCCCGGGGTGGTGTGGGACGTGTGGTGGTAACATCGAGAGGCTGCTCTCGCCTGGAGACTGAAAGCGGCGCCCTTCATCGGATAGATGTTCGTGTGGTGCAGGAGGAGGGGTGGTGACGGTGTGTATCCACGTTAAAAATGTCATTCACAGCCCGACCCGCCCGTGTTGTTGTTTTCTCCTGAATTTGCAAGTTTTTCCACGTTGCACAACTCGTTCTTGGTGTCTGTTTATTGTATTTGTCGTGTCCACATATAATTTGCATTCATTTGTGTTTTTGTCTCTGTTTTTATTCACTGCTGGGCATCGGACCACATTCTGTCCCTATGTGTCTTCAGTTTGTCTCTAGCCATTTCGTGTAAGCACTTGTCTTTACCCTGCTTGCGTGTGCCTCTTCCCAGTACTGTTGTCTGTCATATGTACAGGCGATACAGCCACTGCACAAGGAGACGCACTGGGATACAGGAAATGTGCCATGTCATATTATACAGATGTAATTTTATAAGTATGGGCATTCCCACGTAGTACAATGCCCCGTACTGTTTCTGTACAGTGTGTTTCTGTACTTTACAGGCAGCAGCCTCTCTGTGTGTCCCCTGGTGTTCGCCAGACCCTTTTCTGTACTCTTCTGTTTCCATATAATAGTCCTGTGAAGAAGTGTATGCCTGTATGTTTTCTATCCTATTGCATGGGTATTATATGTTTTTCCCTATGCTGTCTCCTCGTGCGGATAGTCTTCAGTTAGTGCTCCATCCCTCACTCTGTTCCCTTGCCCTGTCTGTATTTGATGTCACTTAATGTTATTTCTTTGTATGCATGTGACATAATTTTGTTAGTTTCATTCTGTGCCTGCCCCGTATTGTACATGCATCATTCAGTGTCTGAGACCGTTGCATAGTTTTTCTTTTGTTTTATTTATGCTATTCAGTGTTTGTGTCTATATGTGCGTCTGTTTTGTGCAGAAAATACAATAGGTCTCGCCTTTGATTAAGTTAAAGCCATGTGCCTTGCTAATGGTATTGTATAGCAAAGCAAATGGCTTTAACTTAATAAAAGGCAAGACCTATTGCATTTTTAATGCTTGTTATGTGGAAACACGGGACTCGGCACTTTACAAACCGGCAATCACTTTGCTGATGTAACAGATACAGCACTTCTTTCTAAAAGTCTCTCTCTCTCTGTCTCTTGGGTAAACTTGCCAGCTTTTCGTGTTCCCACGCTTTTGACACAGAGTTTTAAGGTGTGTTCTCCCAAAGCAACTTTTTGAACAGCAATATTTGCATGTAACTAGTTTGGCTATCTCGATCAGCGAGAGGTATGATTGGAGAAGCCTTGACTCCTTGTAATTACTCGTTCATCTGAATGCAGGAAAACGTTTTTAAAAAGTCTCGCCATTGAGTAAGTGCACTTGGGCTTTTCTTCTTGCAACTCTGCAGTTCTTAGGGGTTTCTGAATGGAGAGGATGAATTCCTCTACTTTATTCTTAGCTGAATAGTTTCATACAGTGAGGGTGGAATGAAAAGATCTCGATCAGAGGGTATGAAGGTAAGACACGGATGCATCTAATATTAAGAGAGCCGAACAACCAACTTATGCATGCGTTTGGCATTAGGCGGTTGTACCTGTGCCCTAACTTTTGCCACTTCCAGACCTCACTTAATATCAGGAGGAAATTTGGAGCTAAGTCATTAGAGCAACAGGCATAAAAACTAAGAAGAAAACGTTATGATTAAAACCACCAGTTTGTCTGTTACTTAAAGTGTTAAGCATTATTTGAATGTACCATTTACCGTCACTGCTTATGTAAGTAAAAAAAAAAAAAACATAAATGCACATCTCCCACACGCACTCAAACCTTGAAAGGTATGGTTGCAACACAGCCACCTATTTTACAGCTGTGGTATTACTCTGTTGTCAACTCCAGAGGGTCTCCGAAATACACTAAAGCAGAAATTCAAATGATCCACCATACGTGGAGCCACCAGGCCTGCTAAATAGGAGGCGGTGAAGGTTGAAAGGAGGTGTTGTTTTGCTGCCTGCAGTGTGAAAATTGTCCTAGCATGCCCTCCTGACTCCTAAATGAGGTTAATTTACATCACATGCATTAAATGTTCGAACGTGACCCGGATTAAACACCAGCCCTTGCTTGACCTCCCAGGAGGTCTCATTTCAGCCTATTCAAATTACTTTAATGTTTATCAGAATTAAGGTGTCTTCAGGAGAGTTTTTAATTTTCATTTTCATGTCACCCTACTAGAATTGAAAGCTGAAACAAATCCGTTGACTTTAATATCCATGATAATCTGAATTTTACAAAACTGGGATCTTGGCTCTCTTCTTGGGTTCCCTTAAGAACACACGTGTATTGAAGCTATATTTTAATGAATTCTTTGAAACAAAATGTAATTTTTTAGTGGAATGTGAAATTATGTTAGTACAGTAGCTCTGTGAACCCCCTTTCTCTTATTACAGTCTATATTCTATAAGCTTATTTGACAAATCGGTCTTCAAACGTATTCATATTGACTTTTTTTCCTTCGTCAAATTAAAATGTAATTCTTTTGTGCTAATTTATGTTCTGTCATCGTGGCATAATTTCGACACTGAGAAGTGGTAATTAACTCCTTTGTTACCCTGCCTCTACTTCGCACCCCAGAAATGTGTTTTTATGCAGCTACCGTGTTGGTGATCAGTACAAAGGAATGTGATTGATGGATGCAAAATGTGATTGTCACTGTGATCTTTTTCTTTACATTGGCTCCACATGTACTTATCTCAGTTTACACTTGTATATTAAAAGGGCACCCATTAGGCATTTTCTCTAAGTCCTACTGGCTACACATCTTTCCTTTCTCCTCCAAACTAACATATTGTACAGGACACACAGTACAGTTCTGTGCTCCCACTGCACTCCTGGCTTGGAACAGGAGCTGACCCTGAAATATTGAGATGTTTGATAGTGGTTACATGTCCTTGCTGTTGTCCTGCCCTCCACTGAAGTTGTAAAGTGTTCCAACCCGATGTGAGAGAGACACTCTTAGAAGTCATGTGCAAGTCCACTTACATACTTGTACGCCTCTTTCCATGATGGTCTTGTCTCTCATATCTGTGTAAGTGCACAGAAGCAGATTTGCCTTTCTGTGAGCGTGTGAGTCTGGCACCAAAGGACTCTGAGACCTCAGTGAATCATATGGACAGCTTCGGCTCCATTGAGGGCTTACGGAACAGCTCTGTGAAGAACTCGGGCAACCAGCTTAGACCTGACCTGCTATGATCCTTCTTTGCAATGTTGTGTGGCGCTGTATAGAAGAGGCTATGGATCTCCTGGTCCATGTCTGCAGAGTATGCTGTGTCCGAACCTAGGTTAGCACACTCAAGCTGCAGCCGGCCTTGTAGGAATTGGCACCTGCATCATCCTTAAACCTGTCAAAGAGATCATTGCACAGGCAACCATTCGTTGTTCCAGTAGCCACCATTTGGGAACTGAAGACTGCCAACTGTAGCAGTTGAAACAGATTAGCTGATAGGAGAACTAGTGAACAGCGGAGAATAGGGATATTTGTGGTGATTTGAGAGATATATGGATGGTCACTGGAAATAACTGGTTCCTCTGTAGGCCTGTGCAGTGGAGTACTTTTACCCCCACACCAATCTGAGTAGTAACTGCAGACAAAGTTATACGGGCATGAAATAAAGTAGGGTGATATGCAAACATGCTGGACAAGCCAGACAAACAATTACCAAAGGGGGCTGTATCAACTGGGCCAGTGATTGAAGAAGGCAGGACCAAAGCTCCTTTCTGATTGTTCTGTATTGTGTGTGTGTGTGTGTGTGTGTGTGTGTATCAATCAATCAATCAATCAGTGACACTTATAAAGCGCGCTACATACCCGTAGGGTCTCAAGGCGCTGGGGGGGGGGGGGTGCCGCTACTGCTCGAACAGCCAGGTCTTCAGCTTCTTCCTGAAGGAGAGGTGGTCTTGGGTCAGGCGCAGGTCGGACGGGAGGGAGTTCCAGGTCTTGGCGGCCAGGTAGGAGAAGGACCTTCCCCCTGTAGTCGTTCTTCGGATGCGGGGGACGGCGGCGAGGGCGTGGTTGGCTGATCGGAGGTGGCGTTTGGGAGCGTAGAAGTTGACTCGGCTGTTGAGGTAGCTCGGGCCTTGGTCGTGTAGGGCTTTGTGTGCGTGAGTGAGGAGGCGGAAGGTGATTCTCTTGTTGACGGGGAGCCAGTGAAGGTCTCTCAGATGTCCGGAGATGTGGCTGGATCGTGGGATGTCGAGGATGAGTCTGGCTGAGGCGTTTTGGATCCGCTGGAGTCTCTTCTGGAGCTTGACGGTGGTCCCGGCGTAGAGGGCGTTGCCGTAGTCCAGTCGGCTGGTGACGAGGGCCTGGGTGACGGTCTTCCTGGTCTCTGTGGGGATCCACCAGAAGATCTTCCGTAGCATGCGTAGGATGTTGAAGCACGCCGAGGAGACGCTGTTGACTTGTCTGGTCATGGAGAGGGAGGAGTCCAGGATGAAGCCCAGGTTTCGTGCATGGTCTGTCGGTTTGGGTGCGGTGCCCAGGGCGGGAGGCCACCAGGAGTCGTCCCAGGTGGAGGGTGAGGAGCCCAGGATGAGGACCTCCGTCTTGTCCGAGTTCAGTTTCAGGCGGCTGGTCGTCATCCACACGGCTACCTCTTTCATCCCTTCGTGCAGGTTGGCTCTGGCGGCGGCGGGGTCGTTGGTCAGGGAGAGGATCAGCTGGGTGTCGTCGGCGTAGGAGATTATGCTGAGGTGGTGTTTGCGTACGATGGCCGCGAGGGGGCTCATGTAGACGTTGAAGAGGGTGGGGCTCAGGGACGATCCTTGGGGGACGCCGCAGATGACTTCGGAGGCCTCTGACTTGTACGGTGGTAGGCGGACTCTCTGTGTTCTTCCGTCGAGGAAGGAGATGATCCATTCCAGCGCCTTGTCCTGGATTCCGATGTTGCTGAGGCGCCGTACTAGGGTGCGGTGGCAGACCGTGTCGAATGCCGCGGAGAGGTCTAGGAGGATGAGGGCCGCTGTTTCTCCATTGTCCATCAGGGCTCGGATGTCATCGGTGGCGGCGATGAGGGCGGTCTCGGTGCTGTGTTTGGCTCGGAAGCCGGACTGTGAGGGGTCGAGGGATCCGTTCGTCTCGAGGAAGGCGGCCATCTGCTTGTTGACGGTCTTCTCGATGACCTTGGCTGGAAACGGGAGAAGCGAGATGGGGCGGTAATTCTTGAGGTCGGTGGGGTCCGCTGTTGGTTTCTTGAGTAGAGCGCTGAGTTCGGCGTGTTTCCAGCTTTCAGGGAAGATGGCGGTGTCGAAGGAGGTGTTGATGATGTCACGCAGGTGGGGTGCGATGACAGCGTCGGCCTTGTTGAAGACGTGGTGAGGGCAGGGGTCGGTCGGTGATCCGGAGTGGATGGAGTTCATCGTGCGGATGGTGTCTTCGGTGCTGATCCGGGTCCAGGCGTGGAGGGTGGTGGTGGGGGGGGGTGGCTGGTCGGTCGTGGTGTGCGTTGGTTTGTTGTTGAAACTGCTGTGTATGTCCGTGATCTTGTTGTGGAAGTGTGAGGCGAGGGAGTTGCAGAGGTCTTGCGACGGGGTGATGTCGTTGTTTCCTGCGCTGGGGTTGGAGAGCTCTTTCACGATGTTGAAGAGTTCCTTGCAGTTGTGTGCGTTGTTGTCCAACCGGTCCTTGAATGCTGTTTTCTTGGCGGTGCGGATCAGCTGGTGGTGTTTCCGGGTGGCAAGTTTGTAGGAGGTCCTGTTGTCCGGTGTCGGTTCCCTTTTCCAGACTTTCTCGAGGGCTCGGCAGTTCTTCTTGGAGCTCTTGAGTTCGTCGGTGAACCATGGGGCTTTCTTGCTGCCGGGTCTGCTAGGCGGGGTCCTCAGCGGGGCGAGTTCGTCCGCGCAGCTGCTGATCCACTTCGTGAGGTTGTCGGCGGCCTGGCTGGGGTTCGCTGAGCTGGCAGGAGGGTGTTGGCTCAGGGAGGTGGCGAGCTGGTCTGCTGTGATCTTTTTCCAGCTTCTGCGGGCGGTCAGTTGCTGGTGTTGGTGGGTCGTCGTTCTCTTGAAGGTGAAGTGGACGCAGCTGTGGTCCGTCCATTGAAGCTCTGTGGCGTGGCTGAAGTCGATGTCTGTGCTGGATGAGAAGACGGCGTCGAGTGTGTGTCCGGCGAGGTGGGTGGGGGTGGACACCAGTTGCTTGAGTCCCAGGTTGGCGAGGTTGTCGAGCAGGGTGCTGGTGTTGTGGTCGTTGTTGTTCTCCAGATGGAAGTTGAGGTCTCCCAGGAGGATGTAGTCAGCGGAGGGGAGGGCATGCGGGCTGACGAAGTCGGCGATGTCCTCGCTGAATTGCGTGCGTGGTCCAGGGGGTCGGTAGATCAGGGTGCCTCTGAGGGTGGTGTTCGGGTTGGTGTGGATCTGGAAATGCAGGTGTTCGGCGCTGGTCAGGGTGTTGTCGGTGCTGGTCGTGAGACGGATGGTGTTCCTGTGGATGATGGCGATGCCTCCTCCCATCTGGTTGGCGTTTCGGTCCCTCCGGACGATCTTGTAGCCCTCTGGGATAGCGATGGCGATGTCGGGAGCTGAAGAGGCGTTCATCCAGGTCTCCGTGAGGAAGGCAACGTCAGGGGCTGTGGCGTCTAGGAGGTTCCAGAGTTCGATGGCGTGTCTGTGGATGGAGCGGGTGTTGAGCAGGATGCACTTGAGGTGGGTGCTGCTGGAGTTCGACTTGGCGGGTGCTGGTGCGGGGCTGGTCTGGATGCAGGAGAACTTGCAGGCGTGGCAGCTGAAAGGTCCGTGGGTGCGTATTGGAGTGGCTTGGTGGCATTCTGGGTGTCGGCCGGTGTTGAGAGCGATGAGGGTGGCGGCTGAGTACGTCAGGCGGGTAGGTCGAGGCCTTCGAGGTCCAGGGGTCCTGGCGCTGGGCGCGATCCGGTCGCGGACGGGCGCAGACGGGCTTACCTTTGGCGCGCCTTCGGCGCACAATCGGCGCGCCCGCTGCGCGTGACCGCTGCGCGTTCGCACGGTCGCCATTTAAGGCGAAGTGCGCGGGTGGGCGGAGCAGCTGGGAGGCGGGAGCGGGGAGGGTTACAGAAGGCAAAAAGGGGCGGGGACAAGCGGCGGTGGCGGGAAGGGAGGGCGGGGGGCGTCGAGGTAGGCGGGCAACAAGGAAGGAGGGCAACACGGAACAAAAATTAAAAAACAGTACAAACAGGCAAAAATGAACGCTAAAACAGGGAAAAAAACAAGTTTAGCCCAAACAAGCACAACGAACCGTCAAAACAAGGAAAGCCACTCGCAGCGGCGGCAGCCGGCAAACGAGGCAGCAGCGAGGCAGAGGGCGGCAAGGGGCACACGCAGCAGCTGGTGGCCGTGCGGCGCGGGGGTGTCCCACAAGTGGGTCACACTCACCTGCGTCGCACGGTCGCCATTTAAGGCCAAGTGCGCGGGTGGGCGGAGCAGCTGGGAGGCGGGAGTGGGGAGGGTTACAGAAGGCAAAAAGGGGCGGGGACAAGCGGCGGTGGCGGGAAGGGAGGGCGGGGGGCGTCGAGGTAGGCGGGCAACAAGGAAGGAGGGCAACACGGAACAAAAATTAAAATACAGTACAAACAGGCAAAAATGAACGCTAAAACAGGGAAAAAAACAAGTTTAGCCCAAACAAGCACAACGAACCGTCAAAACAAGGAAAGCCACTCGCAGCGGCGGCAGCCGGCAAACGAGGCAGCAGCGAGGCAGAGGGCGGCAAGGGGCACACGCAGCAGCTGGTGGCCGTGCGGCGCGGGGGTGTCCCACAAGTGGGTCACACTCACCTGCGTCGCACGGTCGCCATTTAAGGCCAAGTGCGCGGGTGGGCGGAGCAGCTGGGAGGCGGGAGCGGGGAGGGTTACAGAAGGCAAAAAGGGGCGGGGACAATCGGCGGTGGCGGGAAGGGAGGGCGGGGGGCGTCGAGGTAGGCGGGCAACAAGGAAGGAGGGCAACACGGAACAAAAATTAAAATACAGTACAAACAGGCAAAAATGAACGCTAAAACAGGGAAAAAAACAAGTTTAGCCCAAACAAGCACAACGAACCGTCAAAACCAGGAAAGCCACTCGCAGCGGCGGCAGCCGGCAAACGAGGCAGCAGCGAGGCAGAGGGCGGCAAGGGGCACACGCAGCAGCTGGTGGCCGTGCGGCGCGGGGGTGTCCCACAAGTGGGTCACACTCACCTGCGTCGCACGGTCGCCATTTAAGGCCAAGTGCGCGGGTGGGCGGAGCAGCTGGGAGGCGGGAGCGGGGAGGGTTACAGAAGGCAAAAAGGGGCGGGGACAAGCGGTGGTGGCGGGAAGGGAGGGCGGGGGGCGTCGAGGTAGGCGGGCAACAAGGAAGGAGGGCAACACGGAACAAAAATTAAAATACAGTACAAACAGGCAAAAATGAACGCTAAAACAGGGAAAAAAACAAGTTTAGCCCAAACAAGCACAACGAACCGTCAAAACAAGGAAAGCCACTCGCAGCGGCGGCAGCCGGCAAACGAGGCAGCAGCGAGGCAGAGGGCGGCAAGGGGCACACGCAGCAGCTGGTGGCCGTGCGGCGCGGGGGTGTCCCACAATTGCACGGTCTTGAGGTCATGACAGACAGCTAAGGCTGTCTGTAACCACACCTAAAAGCGAGCAGAAGGTTGTTGAAAAGAGGGATAGAATACACAGCTTAGCATAGTTAGCTTAACCATCAACGAGAACAAAACGCAAAAGGTGGTGACATGAAGCATGAACTGAATAAAAGACCCAATTCATTCATGAGCAAGTAATAAATAGAACATTTCTGGGGCTCTGTTTAGTTTCCACTTCATACGCCCCCCCCCCCTCACCACACACGTCTTGTGTGCTTGTGAAATGGAAACCGCTGCATTCAGACATTACCCAAGTTGAGAGAAGACATGTTAGCAGAGAAGGAGCATGGAGAAATCCTTTCACTTTGGTTCACTATAAGAAAGCAATTCTTGTATGCCATTTTTTTGATTCCACAGTTATGTTCTACTTTATTTTACCACGTGAATAATATATAGTTACTTTTCTGAATTTGCCTCTGTTTAACCGACATTAAATGTCTTTAGTTGCTCAGTTCAGTTGTTGAAACGCAGCTCTACTTTTATTTATTTAATGATAGAGCTGTAGAACCGTGACTTTCCTCCCAGGAGCTCTTTACATACTGATAGAAGTACTCTATTAGATCATCATCTCAAACCAAGATTGTGCAAGCAGATAGGCAAATGATGGCACGCATAAGGTAAGGTACTACAGTAAAGCGTGCTACATTTTCTATATTTTTGTTAATGGTAGGTCATGTCTGTTTTAAGCTGTTGAGTAGATATGCAGATATGTTGGTGATTCTTTTATCAAATGTTTTGATTACACGCCTAAGAGATATAAAAATATTCGCATCCATGAAATTATTGCATTAGTTTGCACCGAACTGGATTGTATTATGTACAGCGATAATGGTAACCCTGTGTGGAAATAATATGGAAGAAATTTTCGCATGGTAGAGATTAAGATCTGTCGTTTTATTATGGAAAAGGAGAGCTTTTAATGTTTTTAGACCTAGAAAGGTCAGGATTAAGACGAATACTTGTTGATTTTAAATGCGTGTAGGTGGATGGGTAAAGGTATATTTGTATATTAGTATTGGAGAATTTTCTTAGTTGCAAAAGTATACGTTTTTAAATATGATTTGAGGTATATGAACTGTTTTGTATGTTTTGTTAGGCACAACTTCAAACTGTTAAAACTAGATATGTCCAGGGACATGTGTAGTGGGTGGCAAAAGGTGCACTTTCCCATTGTGGAAGTGCAGAGGGGATCTTTTTAAAGCATTCCTGATATTCTGGAAAGAACATGCTGATGACGTTTCATATTCTGGAGCAATTAATACTAACTGGTGCTGATATGGAAAGACTGCTGTCACAGAGGAAACGGACTCATACGTTGAATTCAGTGGACCTCTTTCATTAATTGCTCCCATGGATGATCCGAGTGATTGCGTGAACTGGAGTAACAAATCAATTTGTGCTCAAGTTGAGTTATTCCTAATATCTCTTTACAGTATTGAGATGAGTTACACGTTTTGTATAGCCCCTAGCTTTCCAGCGTAAAGATGTATGGTGCTACGTTACACAGGCAGAAGGAGCATCCGTTCCGGTGGGAACGATTGAATTGTTTGATGGTTGATTAATCTGGTAAATCACGTGACCCCTTCACTGAGTGGTGCAATCTTAAGAGTATTGAAGCACTAGTACCGCTGCATCGTAAACTTTGTAGGAGCTATGTCTTAAGTAAATGGAGGAAGTAAAACATAGAATTTTGCTAAGTTGTAATTACCCTCCAGAAATGTATGTGTTTTGTAAGTTATTATTAAAAAAAAAAAAAAAATACGCTGTGCAAAACTTAGGGTTGTGTTTTTTGTTTTTGATAGGCTTCGACCATATTCTTTCCCTTGGAGGTTTTATATCAGTTGGTAAGACCGCTTGGTGGTTCTCATAGAGCACTCACTGATGTTCAGGTCACTAAACGGGGATATGGTAGAAGCAAACAATTTAACACTGTGTCGGACTGGCTGATACTTTGGTGAAAGGACAATTTGGTGCATTTGGCGGTGTTCTGCACATATGTGTACTGAGAATGTGAAATAGGGTCTTTTTACATATTTACAGCGTAATGAAGTATTATATAACTACTGGAGTAGCATTATTGGTTAAACTCACTAAAGTATTAGGAAAGGCTGCACTCTGAGATTAATAATCCTTTGTGCATATTAACTTCTTTTTTGGCATTAAATATTACAGGAATGAAGTGTCTAGATTGGCATCCAATGTTTCTGTTTAATCAGTATGATATTGCTTTAATGTATGTTACATTCTCTTTTTTTTCTCAAACATTTTAATGCTTTTCCTAGAAAAAGCATACTCCTTGCAGTTTGCAAAGCCCACAGTATTCTTCCCTCCGCGAGGCTGTACTTTCAGCAGAACTCCCGCCTATCCTCCTCATGTCAACCCAACACGGAAGGTGGTGTGGAGAACTTCCAGAGACTGTTATCTGTTGCTCAGCTGATAGGAGTGGCAAGTTAATAAAACGAGAATCCGCCATTGGAGTTTTAGATCGGGAATATAGTCCCAAAGTGCAATGTTCCACCGTGTCCCAGTGAGTGTTGTCAATTAGGTTTCTGAGCGAGTCGATTATTTCCTCCCAATAAGTTGACAGAGCAGGGCATGTCCACAACATATGCAGGATGTGTGTGTCCTCAGTACGACATCTGGGGCAAGCAGATAATACTGCAGGAGTATGTTTCATTCTTATACTTGTTTCTATTAGTTCCCTAATTGTAGATGGATTTTCTTCCCTCCAAATAAGCACAATGTAAGGCATTGGGGTGCTTGAACTTTTTTTAAATATGGAAATCCACATATAAATTGATTGCTGGATTAATATTTGTTCTAAATCGATAAAGAATTGAATGGATTACTTTGTTAATCATAATTCCATAAGGATGCTTTTTTTTTTTAGGAAAAACGCATGTGCAGTAATAAAAGGATTCTAAAACGATTCCGAAATCATGGTTAAGGAGTGATGAAAACAACTGGGCCAGCACCTGCACTGACATGATCTGGAATTGAACTTCCCCTGACTTCCATTATTGTATACATTGAGCGCCAAGTGTTGGGACGCTTCGTAGGTGCTCCCAGTTACCATGCTGTGTGAGACACCATCCTTTTCCCCAGATCGCAAGCTACTGTACTAATTTGGTAGCCCAGTTCACATACAACCTTTTTGCAAGTGTGGGGCTCCCTCTTTGCTCTGGAAGTACCTCATCGTCTTCAGCTCCTCGAAGGCAGTTTGACCATCCAATCTGCCCAGCCTTTGTGTGCTCACTCTGTGCTTTCTTCTCTCCTCCCCTGTTTCAAGAAGCTGCCTTTACAATTTTGCTTTTGGGTTTTCTGGTAGGCATGTTTTTGTGTGAATCGGTGTGTATGTACATGTGCTTAAAGGATCTGTGTTTTAGTCTGGAGATTGTGGGTACGTCTCTCTTTCTGCTAGTTGTATGTGTCCAAGGTGTCTGTGTACTTGCATTGTGTGTCTGTGCATGGTGAATGTGGATGTCTATCACTCTTTGCAGGGGGATATGTGTGCGTAGGAGATGTGCCCGTAGCTGCATCTTAGATGCATCTACTGGCTTTGTGGGTCTTTCTTAGCAGGTTATTTGTCTTTGTCTGCAGGGTATTTGGATGTCTCGGGCTCTGATGTTGGCCCGTGAGACCTTTATCCTTCAAGTTCACAGCAGCTGCCTTCCGAAGATAATTCTGCTGCACAGATTACTTTGCTATCACTTGTCCCCTGTATGCTAATAGCAGAACAAAACAAAGGTAGAATGAAATAATAAATGAGCGTGCGATGGCTCGAAAATAGGGAAAGAGTAAAAAGAAGTGATGGAGAGAAATATTTCAGACAGAAATAAATATAAAAATGGGAAGGCAATTCCAGAAGAGACTGAAGGCCATGCATAGGGCTCAGAATGAAACTATGAAAATTAGTTGAAAAATAATTGACCTCTTCATGTTTAAGGTTAAATGTGTTGGGGATGCTGCATATAATCTGTTTAGTGCAGAGCCCAAACTTAGAATGCGTGGGGTCCAGGTTGGGTTTCTTTAACAACGAGGAAATGGCATCATTTCTAAGCGTGCATAGGTAGAAGGCCCTCTTGATAGGACTTGCAAATCTGTACCCTCATCATTCATTAATTTTGCCATAGATAATAATATAAGGGCAAAATCAGTCAACTTGGTCCATTGAGATGAGCTTTTCGAAGGTCTGCAACAGGTTCATTTTGGGTGTGATAAGGAAATGTGTGGTGGTTCTTAACGTTATGCTGCTTTCCTCTTTTAGTACAGCAGTGGAATGGATGTCATTGCTGTCAGCGATACTGCAGGAATATATTCTCTCTACTTTTTATAGTGGATCAGTAGGACTGAAGCCTTCCATATTCATAAGAGGCTCAGTATACCAGCGAATACTTCTTTGAACGTGTTTATATTTTAAAGTGGGAATGTGTTCCTCCTTTTACCTCTTCTAAGTTCTGTAGTACTTGAACGTTTTAAGTTTGGCTTATTTATTTTTTCCCCTAGCTATGCACTTTGGGCTGAATCCAGGAAACCTACTGCTCTTGAGAGGTATTTGCATGCTCTTATTGACAGATCCCCACCAGTAACTACACACTTTCTGGAATTGGTATCATGGTCTTTAGTTCCAGGCATCAGGTGAAAATGACTCATTAGCGTGAAGGCGCAGAACAGCCCAAGAAAATTGCCTTGTGTTATTGTATTGTTTAGCTTCTGAATGGATGCCTTGGTAGTCCCTGAAATTCCACAATAAAAATGGAGAGTTTAGGACAAACCTCTGACAGCAAGTTCCTATAGTAAGCCGAAACCACTGCTGTGGTCACTTGGACTTAAAATGTTGAACCCAATAGCTTTTCAGATCTAAGCACGTTTAAATTAGTGATAAATGAATGGGCACACTTACTGTAGAAGGGAGGAGACCGTGGGCCCATGCCCACTGCTGATAATCAGGAACCCGCATCAGATCTGACATGTAGTTGCTCAACCCAGCCGTAGCATGCCTCCTCTCCCCTCGGTACAATGGGGGCCTTCAGCTTTCTTGGTGTAGTGAGACCCTTACGCCACACCAGCTCACAATACGCTTTGGCCCTCACTGTAGTCTGTATGTACAGGCGTTCTCGGTTGTCGAGCCTCCAGCACGAGTCCGTTTCTACGCTGTCGTGTACCCGGAGTTGAAGCAAATCCATGTCCTGTACTGTTGCAGTGGCACAGGGCGTGGAGCGGCTGAAAAGGTCTGAGCCAACGGGCTACATTCTGCCAGCGTACCTCAAAATGACGGGCCCCTGAGTCTCCCGTATCTCACAGATGTTCATGGACTTTGGGCTGAATGAGAGCCCCCTGAGGGCCTGAAGGGTGGGGGCTGCCTTTACTTATTCTGGCTACCCTCTTCCCCACGTCGTGCCAAGTATTCAAGTGGTGCAATGTTTATGTACGGACATCCCGTCATTTTTGAGCTACTCGATATTGATTCATACTTGAGATTTGTTTCACAGAGTCTTGTAGGTGGATAGACATTTCCTCCACCCAGCCGTGCATCTTATTTTATCGTTCACTTCTTACAGCCAATAGATCTATTGTTGTTAAGCTAATGTTTCAGTAACAGACCCGTACTGGTAGTTTCACCACACTTCGTATCTTTTGGCATGAATTCGCTACCGAATTCACTGATCGACAACACTGAACTATTTAGTTATTGAAATAAAACCACAAAAAAAATTGTGAAACAGATATCGGCTTCATCCTTACTTATGTAGGTCGCAGCAGCCGAATTCTTGTCAGTAAGCGATTGACTTTTGGGTTATTGTCGGGGCCACTGGAATTATGCGGCAGGAGAGCACCAAATTATGTTGCAGGGGTGACCTAATTATTCGGCTAGAAAGGGCAAATTATGTGGCATAATGCAGCACATTTTTTTGATGGTATAACTTAATTATTTTGTAAATTGTACCAATGATAATACTGTCTGGAAACGAACAGTCCGTTTAGGTGAGACCTCAGCTTTTTGTCTTCCTTGATCACACTTTGTTAGGCGGATGGCAGTCAAATGCTGAAAGCTCACACCCCTGCGTTTCTCTTGTGGGCATTCCAGGCTGGAGTCTACCCCGCTGGGAGGCACCACTCCTCAAGAAGTGTGTATGAAGAACAGCCTGGAAAGGACATTTGAAAGGAAGGCCACCCCAAAACTTGATACTAACATTAACTCTTAACTTGCCTAGAAACCCCAATGAAGCTTATTTTAGGATAGACTGACCTTTTGCCAACATATTCATTTGCATACCCTTTGGTAACTGAATGGATCACAGCAGTTATTTCATAGCTCTCTATACACAAAGAATTAACATCTAAAACTTTTGCAGGCTACCTTAATCCTGTGTGAATTGTACATTTCAAAGATAACTGCTTGGCTATAGCTTTATAGCAACACTTAAATGTTCATATCTTACAGGAATGTCAGGGCTGCTTTACAACAAAGAGCAGAAGCTGCAGTAATTACAAACAGTAGGGAATGTCACCACTCCTGGCTAGAGAGGCCCTGTTTTGTCTGGAAAAGTGGGTTGCACACAATCAATAACAAAATAACGCATGCAAATAATTCTTGAACTAAAGCACCACAGAAGGATGTGTTTGCAGAGAAGAGACTACACTTTTTATACAGGTTGTACCGATGCGTGTACAGCTGTATATCACATCCTATATTTGTTAACTTACTACTTCTTAGTGCCCCTTTAACTACATCCAATCCCGCAACTTGGTTGTAAATCAGTCAGTGACAGGCTGGAACTCTGACAGTCTGTCTGATAACTTTGACCCCAAATATCCCAAACTATGGAAGAAATAATGCTCTTACCTGTCTTGAGTCAGTGTGGTGGTGCACCAGGAAGATCCCAGGCTTTGGCCCTTCCCTTATCACCCTCATATGGTGGTGTATGCCTGGCTCTTCGCAGTAAAATATATGACTAGTGGAAAAGCCTGTGACAAACCGCGGTAGCCCATAGAAAACAGAAAAAAACCTTCAGTTCACAGGTGAGTGCCTTCCTCTGTTAGGCCTGTTATTCAAAGGATCTACATGGTGAACATGCAGGAGGGCGGCATCATCTACCCAACACTAATATATTTACCCCTGCTAAAAGGACCATATGTTAACCCAACTCTTGCCTGGTGACATGCCCAGGTAGTGCCTGGTGACTTGCCACTACAAAGGGCACACGCAGTTTGGTCTGGAGGAGCAGCAGGCGAGAACTAGAAGACCTTATGTTACATGCACTGAAGACGGCCCACCCAGAAAATCTTTACTGGGGAAGGTCTGGTCACCATAAAGATGTTAGCCGGTAGGCACGAGCAGGTGGAAAGGGATGCTACACTGCGAGTGAGACTCCCAGGATTGTGATTTCTCCTCAGGCATGTCTGGAATCCATGCATCCCTGCGAGGTCACAGGATGCAGGGCCCGCTCCCTCTGACAAGTGCAACGAACTATGGTACTGATCTATTTAATGGATTTCCCCTTGGCCTATACAGTAAACACCGATCTGAGCCAGTCAAGTGGGCATTGCAGATCACTATTTTGGCACAGTGCAGCCTTGCTATTTCCTGGAGTTTCTCGCAATACCCTAATGCTCACTCATGGTAGAGGGCTCCCTGTCCATTTTCTTGAGGGCTCCCTGCTGCCAGGTTCAATTATTTTTTTTTATTTTTTTTATTTTATTTTTTTTTTAAACCGTTTATTACAGGACTCAAAAAATTGTACAAGTATGGGCCTACAACCTTCCGGCCGGCCGCTAGCAATATAAGGAGCATACGGTATACATTTGTAAAACACATGGTGCCGCTGCCGAGCTTTTACAGGAGATAACACGTTGCGTGTCACATTATGCAGACCCCATCATACGGTTCCATTTTAAATTTAAAGCACAGCAAACACAAACAAACCCACAAGGCAATCCTCAATCGAAATAGCAACACGTGCTCCCCTAGAGGGGGAATCTAGCCATCTATAGGAGTCTCAAGAAGGGGGGGAGAGATCAGAACTAGGATTGGGGACACCCGATGCCCAGGTACCGGGGGGATGAGTTAGCTAAGGGGACGGGGCCGGCGATGGATCAGGTAGTAGGGGCGGAGCACAGATTCCCCCGCGGTAGGCGTTCCAGGGGCCCCACACTTGCACCCATGTCGCAGGCTTACCTCTCGCCACATACACCACCTTTTCCCGAAACATGCACCAGTCCATATGCTCCTTCCAGGCCGAGACTGTCGGGGTGCTCTGGGATCCCCACAGCTGGGCAATATCACGCTTGGCAACCATATATCCCAGAGTCACCCACCACGTCTGCGGCACCGAGTAGTCGGTAGGCTCCCACACATTCAACAGGCATCTCCTCGCTTCGGGCAACAGCGCCACATGCGTGACCACTCGCAGCACCTCATGCACACCTCGCCAGAATCCCTCCACCTGCGGGCACTCCCAAAGGATATGCAAAAAGGTCCCCAGCGCACCACACCCACGCTTACACAAACCGTCCTCAGCATAGCCCATACGCAGGAGCTTTGGCCCCGTCATATAGACCCTGTGGGCCAGGTTCAATGTTGACATCACAAGCATAAATAACGATAGATACATGAGGCACACTATTACATTATGGCTGATTCCAATGTCAGAAAGACAATACTTCGTTCATTTAAAAATCTTTCTTTCGGAGTGTTAATTCAAAGAGAGATTAAGTTAGTCTGTGCTGGTCCTTTTATGGAACTTAACTTCTTGGTGAGCACGTTTGACTATTGATAGGCTTAATTATGCACACTAATTAATGTTGCACTGGCAAATCCAATAGCTATCGCCTCTTATATCAGGGGTTGAGCTGTTGGCTTTCTCAATGCTAATTCCCCCTAGATGGCCACCAGTGTTGTACACATGCACTGGGGTTATCTTGTAATGCTTTTCCTTAACGCATTACAAAAAATAGGACAAACATAGCTGCGGTACAAGTGGCCATCTTGGAGAGATCTACTTTTTTTCATTCAAAATGGCCAGATAACTTTTTGGCTTTGACAAAACAAGTGATATAATTCAACAAGTATTGGCAACGCCAAAATCCCAAGGAGCTGGCTCACAAATGGAATTACTTTTAAGTCCCTTCTTATCACAAACGCCACTTCGAAAAATAATGGAAAAGCCATCTAAACCTACACGAAATTTCATAGCTTTAAGGACAGCCCACCCCTACAGGAAGTCAGAAAAAAAACATTGGCCAAAGAGGATTGACTGATGAAGGAAATGCCTAGTTGAAGAGATGGACTTGATAGAAAAAGGTTTGGTGGTCAGACTAATGGTTGTCCTATTTAACCATAGCCTATGTATGGGTATGCAGGATTTGATGAGAAAGAAGATGGTTGGATAATGATACTGAATAATATCACCTATGTCTCCATAAATTACATATGATATAAGTTACAAATGTAAAGAATTGGTCATCAAAGTTGCTGATCTGTGCAGGAAAACTAATCTAGAAAGGAAATGAACAAGAAGTGTAATTTTCTGCTGTATAAACTCAAGTAACCAGAAACGGTTCAGTGTTCCAAACATTCAGACCTGTTAGCTTTTCTATGAACCTCCACTTGAAAACTGATATTTCTTTTAGTTCCCGTTTGGTAGGCCCAGCTCTAGGACTTGAAGTCCTCGCCACCAATCACAGATGCTGTATATATTGCCTCCCCACCCAGTTACCTCACTGAAACAGAGGAAATAGAAATGAAATAGCTAAGCAACTGAGGCGGTGAGTGCTCACAATGGACACTTACAGTCACTATCTGTTCACCAATGTTTCAGAACTCATTGGGAGGTGTTTTTCATTTACGAATGGGATTTGTTCCAATAGTTTGCAGGCACAAGTTTAAGCTGTTGGAATACCCTTGACTAAGACTACCTCTGTCATTACTGTTGGAAAATTATCATTTGGCCATTTTTGATTTCCTAATCGGTTTTAACTTTAACTCTTTTAGTAGAATATTTTCCTAGTATTACAGATTGGAACTACTTCTACATTATAAAACTTGCCTTCTAATTTTGACTTTTCATGTTGCCTTGTTGCTATATTGCTAGATGTGAAATGAGGAGACTGAGTCATAGGACCCTGTCTTCGCCACATGATCAACAATGGTGAAATGTAAAAAGAAGCCAATAGTAAGTTCCATTCAATATGCACCTTTACTGCCATTTCATTCAGGAACTGATGCCTCTGTGGTCACAATATATCTGATTGAATTACACTGCTCCTTTTTTGCATAATTGATAAATATCGAATGGCTTAAATACATAATGGTTTCTATACCTGTTCCTGAAGCTATCCCTCGTGTGAAATTTTACATAACATTTTTTTAAAGTATCTGCATGTTTCCTATAGGAACAGCTGTGACTGTTCATTATATTCTCCCTTAATCGGGGATGCAGTTTGAGTTAATCATAGAAAGAAGTATATCCAAATTAAGCAAGACTTCATGTGAATCTAAATAAAGTTAGTGGATGGCCTGCAGATTAATTTTAGTATAATATTGACTATATTGAAGGTAATGTTTTCTATGGCACACCTAACATTGCTGAACCACACAGGTGCCCACAACACTCATCTGTCCAGATCAGCTGAGGCTACAGTTAAATAGGTCTCTGCTACGATTTTGCAAAGTGTTTGTAGAGATTCTTTCCCTCATTATGATCATCATCAATGACTGCTTTTTCAAGAACAAAAATGAGCCTCCTGACTCCAAACTGAGAACAGTTAGCTTATTATTTAAAGAAGCCAACTTCCCCTTTACAAGAGCTGTACTGCTACTGACCCTCTTCATAAATCTAAATTACGAGTGTACGTGATATTATAGAAAAACAATTTCATAGAATACTATTGCTGAGAAACCATTTCATCTGAACTGTTTAATGTAAATTTTCAGAATGAATGGCATTAACCTTTTTATAGAAACCAATTAATTGAATGTCTTTTTGGTCGAAATTGGCTTTTGAATTCTTATTTGTGAAGTGTAAATGCAATGGTTTCGGGTATTACTTTCAGAAACCTTTTTGTCAGATATTTAATTCAGTGTTTTACTTCCGGGGACGTTATTTCATATTTATATTTTTTACATGGTCAAACAATTACTTTGGATGCTTTTAATTCACTGACCCATCACCACCCGTGAACCCCATCCATTGCTGACCCCTCACAACCCCTAAACACCAATAAACCCTGCCCCCTAAAACCTCTCTCCACACCTAAACACCACTCATCCTTTCAAACCTAAAAGCCCTTTCTACCGCAAAAATCCACCGTCCCTGAACCATAAAATCACTCACTACCACAAACTCTATCCATTCCTGAACCCTAAAACCCCCTTTCTACACCTAAACCCCACCCATTCTATATGCCTTAAAACACCTCGGCACGCCCACACTCCAGCCATCTCTGAACCCTAATAAAACCTCTCCGCTTTAAGCACCAGCTGTCCATGGCCAGTAAGAACATATCACCCTGAACAACTCATCCCTGAACCAGAACTACCGCTTTCTAAATCTAAACTTCACCCATCCCATAATCCTTAAAACCCCTCACCACCCTAAGCTCCACCCCATCCTGAACCCTAAAAAACCTTCACCACCCCAGCCGCTACCCATAATTGAATCTTAAAAGCCTTCACCAGGCCTTAACTTCGCCCATCCAAGAACAGTAAAACTTCTCAATATCTTTACACTACAGCCATGCCGGAAATCTAAAAATAACTCACACACCCCTTATCCGTCAACCCTAAAGAACCCTTACCGTTCCTCCCATCTCTAAACCCTAAAAAGCCCTTTCTATGCCCAAACGCCAATTATTCCTGACCCCCCTAAACAGCTCATCACCCTAACCCATCCCTGAACACAAAAACCCCACAGTAGTCCTAAACCCCACCCAAGTTTAATGTAATTCTGGATTTTTCCTTAAAATTATCTTTCCATTAAAAATTTCCTTTTTTTTTTTAGTGCTAGCAGTGGTCCAGCGAAGTATTGCCCACTCCTAAACAAACTTTTTTAACATTCACAAAGGGAAAGCGGTTTCCACTTGCCTCTTCCCTTTTGTAAATAGCTTACCGCCCAGACTTTGGGGTCGCTAGCTTTCCAATTTTTCCGACTGCTATTTCATACCTACACCATTGATATTTATGGATAGGAATTGTTATTTGGAAGGGATGTCTATAATGCTCCCCTTCCAAATAGCTTTTTCTTATCTATTTCTAAATCTGATTTTAGAAGTTGCTAAAAAGTTACCAACTAGTACATTGTTAAAAACTGTTTTTCGGTTGCAAACCCCAGATCTGAGCGTTGGCAACCGAAAAACTGCTTTGTACATCCTGGCCAAAAATAACTCCGTTTTGCGACAGAATAAATACCTCGTGTTGAGTACACTAACTCACTTTCTGTGTTTTAATTGCATCTGTAAGAGAGGCATTTTTCTGCCTTGGCCATAATTCGAGGATGCAGCAAATAAACATCTTCCCAAAGATACCAGGAATCTGTTTACAACAGACCTCTGCAACCCTGACCTATATATCACATCTCAATTTCCCAGCTATTCTTAGCGTTCGTCCAAGGGCACTCATCTGAGAACAATGTATTTTTTTTCCAAAAAGGAAATCATACCATGCACAACCTGCCTACGAGTAAGTTTCTTTTTCTGTGTTCCTTTCTTTTGCCCCACTTTTCTTTTTTCCCTCTGTTTCTTCCTCATTCTTTTCTACTATTGTCACACTTGTTTCTTCTTTTGTTGCCATCATTCCTTCTTTCTCCACTTACTCCCTTCTTTTTCTCTCCTTTGTTCCTATCTTTTTTCCTGCAGTTATGTTTTTTTTCTTTCGCCCCATCCTTATTTTTTCTATCCTAATTTTCTACCTTCTTACTTCTGTTTAGCTCATTGTTTTTCTTTCCCTCTTTAATTGAAAAAGAACAGTCTTTTTTTCTTCACTTAATTCCTTTCCTTTCTCACTTTAGTTTGTTTTCTTTCAGCCCTTCTTTCTCTACTTCTTTCTTTCCTTGTCCCTTCTTTTTGATCTTTCTCACTTCATTTATTCTCATTGTACCTTGTTCATTTATTCTTTATTTTTTCTCTTTGTTCCTTTTTCTTTCGCTTTCTTCCTTATTTGACCCTTTTGCTCTTTCTCTCTCCACATTTTTCTTTTGCTCCTTTCTTCTTAGGCTTCTCTTCTCTATTTCCAGTTTTCATTGTGTTCCTTGTCTCATTTTTCTTAGTTTTTGGTTTTCTTTAATTGTTTCTCCCCTTCATTCTTTTTTCCTTTGTTTTCTTTCCTTATTTCATTTTTTTTGCTTTTCATTCCTTTTCTTTTTATTTCTTCTTCTCTCCATTACATTTGTTTGTGTGAAATTTATATAGAGAAATTATATAAAGCAAGAACAGCCATAAGTGATTTTACTGATTCCTGGGGCATTGGTCACTCGTTTCCTCCTCCAGGCCCATTGAACACTTATTGATGTATGTATGTATGTATGTGGCATGGTTGGAATTGGTGGCATAGGTGTGGTTGTTTTTGTGTGTTTGCTTCGGTTTTTTAAATTTAGAAATAAATGGAGGCTGATGGTCAGAAGAGCAGTCCCTAAGAGCTTAGTGCTTCAGAGAGAGCTTTGCAGATTTTGTATATTCTCTTGCAGGTGGTTCAGATTCCGTCTGGGCCGAGCAGTTCATTCTGGGTGGTGGATAAGAGATTGTTACTCTGGTCAGCAGCAAGTGACTGAGAGATTCAGTTTCGCCTCTCGCGAGTCATACCTTTGGGTTGTTAAATTGTTCTATGGAAAGTCAGTTTATATACTGTGTTGCAGTAATTGCACCAGGATTCTGATGGATACATCTACCTGTGGATTCCTCACCTTTTTCAATATCCTAACGAGCCAGCATTCCACAGAAACTTTTCTTTACAGCTCTCCCACGTCGACGAGGACCTCATAATGCCACGGCTCCGCATGCGACTCTGTGTGACTTATTCGGAGCCATAAGAATCCCTCGTCGGCATGCTGACGTCTGTTCCGTTTTTTTTCCTTTCCTTCGACGCATAACCTTTTTTTCTAGGTTCTCCATAGTGTTAAAGGCTCTTCTGAAATTTAGTTCCTGAAAATACCTAAATTTGTTGCATGGGATAAATTTCGCCTCCGCGGAAGTCTGGTTTTAAGCTTTACAGTGGAATTTGTGAGTCAAATGTCGATCACAGACCAGCACGGCAACTTTCTTTGTTGCTTAAGTTCAGACCACAACTTCGCCTGTTTTTCCTGCCAGAAGTTGAACCCTAAGGCATTGAAAGAGAGGGAAGCAAAGCCTTTTATGGCTAAAGCGAGAATGGAGAAGAGAGAATGTTTGAGGTCTCCTCGGTTGGCACCTCCATCTTCCCACTCTTCTAAATCGTCCAAGAGAAAGCATAAGAAGAAGCCTCATCATGATTCCTGGCGCTGTTCTTCGAGAGATGACTCACCGAAGTCAGTGTCCCTGAGTTCAAAGGCTCATGGAGGCCGACGTGAGGTGTCTCTGACTCCATCTCGAGAGGGCTCTCCGGCGGCACTTTCAAGTCCAAGGGCCTTGACTCCACCTGGACGCCCTGACTCTTGAGTCTGTTCCGGATCCTGTTTTGCCACCACAGTAGCCTATGCCTCCTAGATAGGAGCAGGAGTACCCGGTGTCTCCAACTCCAAGATATGTCCCGTTGCGTTTTCTGAATGCTGTGTATAGTTTTCAGTAGGTTGATGGCTCCATCTGGTGTACCTGTGGGCTCCATGAGACCGCTGCCTTACTCTTTAGGTGGATTTCCAGCACACTATTCGCAGACGCCGTTCATTCCATTTATGCCGATGGCCCAGGTGTCCTGGCCTTCTCTGGCGCTGAGGTTGGCTACGCCATCACCAGTGGGAGAGGTTCGTTGAGAGACTCTTGAACTGATTTAACCTCCGACGTTAAGTGGATCAGTGCTGGCATCACGCCTCTCCACTCCTGAGCCTCTGACATATGGAATCCCCGGTGCCATTGGAGACGTCGCTGACACCGGTATTGCCTTCAGCGATGCCGGTGGTCAAGCATATGTTTCGGAGAGAGGCCCAGAGGCTTATTGAGGAGAAGTATTTTTATGAGCAGAATCCATTAACGGAAAAGGGTGAAATAGTATCTTTAGGTCCAGAGTTTGAAGGCCTGGAGGTAGCAAGTGGTTTGGATTCCTCCCCAGAATGGGAGTTCTCGTCTCCAAAAGGGATTCCAACACCTGAAGTGACAACATATCACTCTGGTTAAAAAGGCTGCCATGATGCTGGAGTTACTTTTGCCTTCTACCGAAACTTAAAAGTAATTTGCTTATAGAGTTATTACATTCTTCATCATCCTCTACAGAGCCTTTGCTGCCTTTTAATGAAGCTCTCACTGACCTGATTCTTGAAATCTGTCAGAAACCTGTGACATTGGCAGCAGTGTCTAGGTCTGTTGCAAGAAGTTATAAGCATGCTCCTGGTGATCTGCCATTTTTGTCTTTTCATCCTACACCTGAATCTGGTGGTACAAGCTTCCTGTTCCTCAAAGCTAATGCCGGGATCATTTCCGACTCCTGCAGATAGATAAGGAGACCAAGAGAATGGAGCAGTCTGCAAAGAAAGTGTTTTCTTCTGATAGCATGGCTTTGAAGTCGACTAATGCAACCTGTTTGTTGGGGCGAAAATCCTTGCGTTAATGTAATCCGCCAAGACGGTGGTCCCTAAGTTGCCTGATGATGTTCAGGGACATTTTTCAGAGTTACTGAACAACAGTCGAGTGGTTACCCATCAAGTCATTCAGTCGGGTTTGGAAACCGCTGATTCAGTCACCAGGGCGATGGGATCTTCAGGACAGACCCCTCCAGATGCAAGAATAGCTAAACTCCATTGATGCTCTAAATTTAGCCCTGGCTGATTCCGCCAAATCACAGGGAATCACACTAGACCCACAATTGAACATGAACACTCATATAAAGAATAGTGCCTTTTGCAACCTAAAACTCCTGAACAAAATCAAACCCTTCCTCCCTCTGAATTATTTTAAGTCTGCCGCACAAGCTCTGGTTCTGTCCAGATTGGACTACAGGAATGCCACCCTCGCAAGCACTGCAAAATCCAACCTAGCCCCTCGAAGAACCCCTCTAGAACCACTCTAAATGCAGCAGGTAAGATAGTCATTGGAGTAAAAAAAATAAGCTCACATCTCTCCTTCCCTGAAAGAACTAATTTGGCTCCAGATTGAAGGTCACCCCAGCTTCAGAACTGCATGTCTCACTCGCAAAGTCCTTCACACTGGTAAAGCAGCTTAGCTTGCATCCAAACTCGAAAAGGCAGGTCAGACGAAAAACCTAAGAAGCACAAACACCCTGCTTTTCATTCCGCCCAAAAATCACAAACGCAGAACCCAGGCACGCTCATTCGCCGGCCACTTCAACTCTAACTAGTGCCGTGGTTCAGAATACCATATAAAACCTTGGTCTGTTGTATGAGTCATTTTCACTCTGCAAGTGCTCACAACAGACTATTCAGCAGAACCACAGTTTCCTGTGTACTTTGTATGTAACAATATTGTTTTTCCATTACCTTGCATGCACAAAGCTGTTTTAAAAAAACACTTAAGTATTCACAGCAGTATTTATTCCTCCGCTTAATCCCTGTTCAGCAATGTTTTCATACATCTTTTCATTATAAGTTTCGAAATTTGTAATTAAATAATAATAAAGGATTGTTTATTGTATTTCAGCTTCTCATAATAATACATGTTAAAAGAGCATTATACAAATAGTAAAGTGCATCCCATCCATATCATTATAAAAATCCCAGACATTAATTCCGTCATAACTTTGCAGTTTTTTTAAAAATCATTGTGATATGGTGGTTGACTGATGGAACCGTATATACAAAACACTAAGGAGTATGTCTCAGGTTGCTTTTGACCATTTTGGTATAACCAGCAACATATAATTCCCAAACAGTAGTAATTATAACCATTGTATGAGAGAGAAATTTGGCTTGGTTTGAATGCTATCCTACAATGTGGTATGGCTCAGCTTTTAAACCAAAAATTGCAATAATCGGCTAGTGGATATCCGGTAGTTTGTTTTCAGGAAAAATTGCATGAACAATATTTTTTTGATGGATGTCTGTAAAAAAAGTTGTAATAAAGTGTGCTAAAAGTAGGTTGAGTCATGAGTTAGTTTTAATAGTGGTCCATGCCTAAAATTGGTTTCATTAGTTATTGTGCCTGTGAAATCATTTGCCCAATTGACATGCCAAATTTAACAATAAGTTTTAATCTTCAGTCTTGAGATTAAATTAAAAAAAAACTGTGCCTGCTTAACTAGTATTTACATCAAGCAGTGTACTAGTTAAAATGAGGTAATGGAAACTATATTGTGTACTAAGGAAATGCATGCAACTCATATCAACGCCTTGGGTGATTTTAGCACGCACTTATGGTACTTGTATGTGGGGTAAATGATATAGATGTTTTGGCAGATTCTCCGTAAATGTGTTATTCTGTTGATAGTTGATGATGTGTTGTTTATTGTGTAGACTTCTTTCACATTAAATGGTGCAACACTTCATTACTTTGACCATAATACTAACGTTAAAAGTACCATTACAGGAAAAACAGTAAATGTATCTTCATTTTGCCCCTAGTGCAAACATTTAGATCCCACTGTGAAAGTTTCAGTTGGTCCTAGCAAATAGCCATGCAAATTATGCTTCTGTTGCCTGTAGTATAAACTCAGTTATATTAGATATTTGGTAATGTTTTATTTAAACAAAGGAAAAAAAGTGAGATATCAATTTTACTGCACTCCTCATCAAAGAAGCTTTGGCAAATCCAATAGGTTGGGTGTTTGCTACCACCCTTTTAGCTTTAACATTACTCTTTTTGTTTTGTCATGCTTTTTTCAAAACGTCATTATTGGGAACACTGCCAAGACCTAAAAGCAAAAATAATTCTGGTTTCAAAAAGCACATGTTGCAATGGTAATCCCCGGCTCTGAAATTTGTTTGTGGATGTGTTCTTACTGACAAAGCAGAATGTTATCACTGACAGAGAAGTTAACCAATATATGGTTAGGGTCCCTAGTCCAGTGGTCTCCTACCTTACGATCAATACAACTGTTAATGCCATTGCCTCCGTAACCTAACAAGTTTCCTCCTCTGCATTATATTAGCAACCTGATAGGCATACATATAATACATCCATGGGACTACACCAGGATCCTCACCGTGTCACATTTGAGCAATACCTGGGTGGCATCATCCCAGGCTAAAAGATTCTTCCCAGGCTAGCCACATACTGTGAGTAGAAATTAGTATCCTGTAACTATACGTTTCTGGGGCAAAGCATGATGCCTGAATATGGACGATGGTTCCTTTCGCCCATCATTAGAGAATTCACTGCGGCCTGTCATCATTTACCATCACTTTGTGCTCTTGCAGTAACTCGTCACAGACCTGAGCCGTTAATGCCCCCACATGCTCCAAGTACAAAACATCACTGTCCAAGCCATGCATTCCATTGCATTGATATTTTCCATTCATTTGTTATTTTTTTAGTATGCATGAGGACATTGAGATCAGCCATTACTAATATACATTGAAATTGTTACTCCATTTACTTCAAATACTTCCTGGGCTGTTGGTGTAAATGGAACATGTTAGTAGTTTTGACAAAAGCAGGAAGTAATTCTTTTTGTAAACAGTTGTTTACCACTAAGAATGTCACTGCTACTCATTTTAAAACTTAATATCGATTTTCAGACATTGGATCACATAGTGTTTATGATGTTTTGATGGTTTCAGAAATGACAGCCAAGAGTCTGGTAATCGGGAGAAATCAGAAACGTATTTAAAACAAAATGCATAAAAGAAGTCCTTTTCAGTTTTCCCTGTTTATGAGGGAACTAAGGATACACATTCAACAGAATTTACTAACATTTGAAACGGGGGCACCCAACATAAAAATAAGGAATTTTCTAAATGTTATTGCTGTATAGCATCTATTACTTAGTTGTATTATGTTAATACTCCGTGCCAGTGGTTCTTAAACTTTTGACTTCTGTGGAGCCCTACTTAATCCGTACTGGAACCCAGAAACCCTCACTGAATCATTATTGGAAGCCAGGGACCCCCACTCAGTCATTACTGTTAATATTATTTATTGTTCTAAACCGTTGCGGACCCCCTTAGTAGGCGTCACAGACCTCCAGGAGTCTCCGATCCTCACGTTACAAACCACTGATCTAATAGCAGTATAAGTTCTTGCAAGTTGGGAAATAGGAATCGATTGGTCTACATTCTCACTAAACATTTCAATTTATTGGCTGGCGTTCTGCACCCATGAGTCACATATAGGTTGTTTTCATGCATAGATACAAAGGCAAAATAGTTCTTCAAGAGCATCTGAGAGAATGAAAAGAAGTTTAAAAAAAAAAAGTGCATACCGTTTTGGCGGATTGATCTTCACCATTTTGCCTTTACACTGGCTAATGTTTTTGTGTTAACACACCATAGTTTAGAATGCATCTGCTTTTGACTGGATGAAACCGTATTCATTGCAGTCAAAGCTGGCACGCAGAGGTATTGACCATGTATTGAACATGGTTTGTTTGTCTTGATAGGCACCTGTATATGGAGGTAATGGGGAGGGAGAGTTACAATTGAACACTCTGGGGTGTTTAACTAGAAAGATAATGTGTTTTGATCTCGAGCAAGAATAGGTGCAGCCCAGTGATGATTAAGTTGTGTATTGCCATGTAGGGAAAGGGTTAATATTGCTGCTACGAGCCTCCTTGTGCATATTCTCATCCACTTAGCCAGGGCACAATTCCTAAAAAAAGAAGTGGGGGGACTCTGACGTCACGACAGGAAGTGGCGTCCCGAAAGGTGGCTTGCACCATCACTCATAGCCTCCCCTCGCTTACCCCTTAGATGCGATTACATCAGGGAAGCCAGCGCGTGAGCAGCGTTCTGATTGAGCTCCGATCTCGCCAAAGAGTGAATGTGTGGCTCCATTGGCTCCAGTTATCGGGTTCCCGGTAAAATAAGTGGGGGGATGCCGTCCACCCGCGTGGTACCCTGACTCGAGCCCTGCACTTAGCCTTCAGGTGTAGGAGTGTGAGCTTGTATTGATTGACTTAAATCAAATGATTGCAATGGGTGGTATGGTTAATAATAGAACTAATGAATTGATTGTGTATAAGGGTTTAGGGCGAGGATTGAAGACTCCTCTAACTCTTTGCCAGATTTCTAGTCTTGCATGTCTTTTACAAACTCCAAGTTGCATCTATGACATTTACAGCAGCACATCCCAGTCAGTGAAATGTGAAATCTTTGTTACCTTTATGGATAAATATGCAAGGATTTTTGAGTTTGCTCATGTATAAACGGTCAAGTCAGCTTGAAGTCTCAGTTGGACCTGTGGTGCTTCGTCTTCTATTTTCACTGCTTTGGTAGTATTTTCATGCTAGCTTAAATTGTAAGAATGCTGGAAATGAGTAATAAAGATATTTAATCCCCCCATATTTCATCTTTGAACTTCTACCTAGTGCCAGATTTGGTTCTGATAAAACGTCCTTGGTTACCTTCCATCACATGAGTCCCATGGTGCTGCACTGCATTCACAGTAATGTCTCGCAGCTCCATCTGAGGGGATGTGTTGACTAGTTGATAAGGTGTCTCTTCCGTTCGTGTTAACAGTTCCTTTTTTTCCCCGAAGCTGACTTAGATGCAGGATTTGAAGCCATTGAGATTTCCCAGGACTTTTTGAAGATTTTCATCTTTTTCCAAATTATTTTGTTGATTTTTGGCATCATGTCACCACTTAAGTCATCTGGCTTCAAGCTATGTAAGACATGAAGAGTATGGTAAATGACTTGCACCAAAAATGCACCTTTAGGCACCGAGAGAAAGACAGCCAAACATTGTAAGACCTCTTTCAATGCAAAATGTAGATCTCCTTGATCCAAGACAATATCAAGGTCTCGCTTGGGATTCACAATCCCTTTCCATAGCAGAGGCACAAGAGACAAAAAGAGCATTCCTCCTATAATAGTACGAAAAGAAAAAGAGAGATGCAAGAGTCTTGCATCTTATGTGGGGCCAATTCTTTCCAGCTTCCCTACGGAGTTCCACAGGGTTCTTTCCTCAGTCCTTTCTCATTTAACCTGTATGTCGGCCACTGGCGAAACTGGTGCATTCCTCCGGTTTCCGGGTGACCTCATATGCTGACGACACCCAAATCACCGTTTCCATATCTGATGATTGGGGAGGGGTGGCAGATAGGTTCACCTCTTGTATGGCCGAAGTCCGTGTTTGGATGAGAGCGAACTGGCTTAAAATGAACTGGGAGAAGACTGAGATTGTTGTTTTTGGGGCGGAAAATTCAATCTGAACCGAGAGCTGGTGGCTGAAAACATGTGGCTGCAAAAAAAAATGTGGGGGTGAACTTTGATAATTCTTTAACATTTAACACCTAGGTCAATAAAGCTGTGAGCTCCTGTTTTTGGATAATTAAGACCTTTTAAGATTTTCCCCTTTCTTACTGAGGAGCTATGGGTGTAAGTGGTCATTTAGTCAGGATTTATAAAGCACGTGCAGTGTTTTTGTCGTTTGGGCCGTCTATGTGGAAATTTAGGTCACAGAGGAAGATGTAGTCCTTGGAGACTAAGGCTCTGGCGCAATGAAGTCTGTGATGGTGTTGCAGAAGCTTTAGTGTGAAACTGGGAGTCGGTATGCGAGTGTGCCACTGATGGTTGTCTTGTGGTCCGTGTGGAGCTTGTAGTTGAGGTGTTCCATAGGAGTGGTGGTGGTGTCAGGGGTGGCGATAAACTGCATGGTCTCCTTGTGGATGATGACTGTTCCTCCTCCTGGTTTGTTGGTCTGGTCCTGGTGAGTGATTTTATATCCCTTGGGGATCGCTAAGGCAATGTCTGGGGTGGATGTGGGGTTGAGCTAGGTCTCAGTGAGGGAGACTGTTTGGTCCGAGGGTGGCAATGAGGTCCCATAATTTAGTGGAATGCTTGCATAGTGAGGGTGTGTCGAAGGGCCTGTGCGTGTTGATGTTAAGGTTGTGTCTGCGGTGAGTTCGTGTGAGGCTTGTGTCTGAGCTTTTGTGTGTGCAGTGGCAGGTGAAGTGGCAGTGGTTGCTGGTAAAAAGTATTGCCGTGGAGCATGGCTCGGTGTGCCGGCAGTGTTTGTTGCGGGGTCGAGGGTGTAGAGCTCATCAATGGTATCTCTGGGGTGGAAGGGCCAGGGGTCATGGCGCTGGTGGTGGTTGATGTGGCCGGTCACAGATGGGCTTGCCTTTCGCATACCTTCGGCGCGCCAGCGGCTCATTTGTACTTCGGCCTGCATTAAATAGGTCCTGGGGTGGGCGAGGTTTCTGTTGGCTGGAAGAATGATGAGTGGTAAAATCTGGTCGGGAAAACCTGGGCAGCTGCAGTGTCACTGAATCAGTCTGGAAACAGCAGGAACTGGAGGCCACATGCAAGTGGCAAGCTAGGTGTCCAGGTGCCAACTGATGTGGTCTTGCTGCGGCTTGTAATAAGTAGGTCCTGAGGTGGGTGGGGCTTCTGTTGTCGGGTAGAACGGTGAGTGGGAAACCCCGGTCGCGAAAACCTGGGCATCTGCGTTGTCACTGGATCAGTCTGGAACAAGCAGGAACTGGATGCCTCAGGCAAGTGGCTCGCTAGGTGTCCAGGTGCCTACTCATTGCACTTATTACATCTCATCTTGACTACTGTAGTGTCGTACCAATCAATACTAACTAAATAAGCTTCATGTCATCCAAAGTGCTGCTGCTCGGTTGGTTCTGGGGGTTCCCTAAACACATCTCCGTCAGGCAGGGCCTGAGGACTCTCCATTAGTTGCGGGTGAGAAAGCGGGTGACTTTTAAAGCCTTGTGACTGGCTCATAAGGCTCTTCATCAACAGGGCTTATGTTATCCTAGGGCTTTAATTGGTGTGGTCCTAGCAGACTCTTGAGATTGGCAGGACAGAGAAAGGTGATAGTTCCGAGGTTCCAGAAAGCGTAGTGGGGGTAACGACCCTACACTGTAGGAGCTGCTAGATTGCTGAACTCTCTCCCAGAAAATAGGAGTCTGGAATCTTATGCTACTTTCAGCAGCCAGGTAAAAACCTGCGTATTTCTATAACTTTATTGCCTGGGTAACTCCCTGGCTTGTTTGTCTGCATTTATCCTGCTAGAGTTGCCCCCTACCGTTTAGTGTCTTCTTGGTGATATAAATTTCAAAATTGGCATTTTTAATAATCACACTGGATACTTTTACGCGTTAGTAAGGCCTGCCTGACCTGAACAGTATGTTTGGCAATCATGTATTTTATTGCATTTTTAAAACGATAACTTAACTGCAATATTTAAATAAGTCTAGACCTATTTAAACATTGGCAATGGCATAAAAATAATTGTGAAAAATTCCCAGGTGGCTTGATGACTTATTTTTATATTTTCCCACTGGGGGGAAGGGCGTGGCATTAAAAAGTTTGAAGACCACTGCTCTAGGTTATCCCAGGACAAATAAATCCTAAATCAACCAAAGAATCTTGTAGGGATGATTCTCTAGTTTGGGCTAGGAAACCAATGAAAAAGCACAGATTAGAAAATAAAAAAAAAGTGTTGGAACGAAAAGACCGGAGAAGGTACTTTATAAACCCTGGGCACACATCCGGTCAATGTCATTGTTGGTACTTTAGCCACAGACCAAAACATGCATGGGAACACCAATTATTTATTTAGTTATTTTTGAGTTTTATGTAGCGTGAACTAGACCCAAGCGCACCAGAGCACTTTACAGTAATTACATATAGATCGATTACAGGAGCTGTAACCATAGGATAGGGCTATACAAGTGTTACATGTGCATTGTTTACATCATTTACAGTAGACCTACCAGAGGTGGGAGGGAAAAGTCGTATAATACAGGGCAGAGAGGATTTCTTTACAAGAATTGCATATAGATCAATGATAGGGCTATAAACACAGGATAGGGCTTTACAAGGGTTAACTGTGCCTCGTTTGCATAATTTACAGGAGGCATATCAGAAGTAGGAGAGTAAAGTCTTTACCATACAGAGCAGGAGGTAGGTAAACACAGCTCCATTACAGGAGATGGATACATGTGGGGGCATATAATATTACAATGTATGGTGGGGGTGGTGTATCCATAGGGGAGTTGGGATTGAGGACAGAGTGATCAGTGAGTTGGTTAGATGGGGTATTTGATACGGCAAGCAAGGTAGTTTGGGTGGATGAGTTTAGGAATTTGTTTTAAGTATTTCCTCGAAGTGAAGGTAGGATTGTTTGTCATGCAGTTCCTTAGAAGGGTATTCCAAATTTTTGGGGCGTTTCCCGAGAAGGATTGAGTGAGGTATGTGGTTTTCTTAAATTTGCGAGGGATGAGGAGAAGGGTGATCATAGAGGGCTTTTTAGCCCCGCTTTTCTGAGTTTATTAGGTAGGCAGGATTTCCAGAGTTGAGAGCGTTGTGTGTTATGCTGGCTGTTTTGAATATACTCCTTGCTTCAATTGGTAACCAGTTGAGGTACTTGAGAGTGGGAGTGATGTGGTTGAATAGACTCTCTCCAGAGATCAGTCTAGCTGCTGCTTTAAGTATGGACATCATTGGCAGAAGTTGGGTTTTTGGAGTGCCAGTAATCGTTGTGTTGCTGTAGTCCAGCTTGGGTAGGACCAGGAATTGGATTACGGTCTTTAATTTTTCAGAGGGGTTAAATGACTTGATTTTCTTGATGTGTTTTAAAGTGTAGAAGGTGCTTTTATCGGAGGCGTTGATGTGCTCTTTCATATTCAGGTTTTTGTCGATTGTGATCCCAAGGGATTTGACAGAGTTAGATGTAGATAGTTTGCAGTTTAGGGCGGTTAGACTGTCGAGCTAGTGGTGGATGGGGTAGGGATTGTTTTCAGGCTGGATGAGGAGGAGTTCGGTTTTATTGGGGTTTAATTTTAGGTGGTTGTTGTTGAGTTAGATGTGTATCAGAGAGACAGTGTTGTTGAGATGTTGGATGTCTTTGAGTGAGGCGAGTTTGATTTTCCTATGAATACCCAGAGTTGAGTTGTGTGGCATGTTTGTGTGTAAATCATTTTCTACTGGATTTCTTTTGACGGTGAATTATTGTTAAACATTAGCTGGAAAAGCTCTACTGAGGGATTTAGGTCCAATTTCAAAAGGGGTATGGCTGCAAAGGGAGTTCCATGGCAGCCAGTTTGTGATCCTGCTACTTATCTTCTTTTCTTCATTTTTGTTATTTTTTTTCACATAAATGTTACTGCTTGGAGGTGAGGAGCTATGTTCTCTCTCCATTTAGTAAGATAGTTTTGCAGTCTTTTCTGGTTTAAATGTTAATAGATTCTTAACCTTCCTTTATTTCTGGGATTATTTTAGGAGTGTGCAATTAAAGACTCTACTGGAGTTGATATCCAATAGAGAAAGAAGTTACCTTTGCAATGATAAATCTGATGGATATGACAACTCCAGTAGATTGTTTACTTTCCAGACCACCCCTTTTGAGTATTTGTTGTGATATTGTGGTTATTTGCTCTGCTTTGTCTATTTAAGTCCTTACGTCATCAAAAAGTAAACAACCTGTTGTTACTGGAGCACATGACAGTTAGCATCACTTCTGGTGGAGTGCCAAGATGCTATTGTCAATGCCTTGCAATGCTGCGTAATGCCACATGGAAGATTGCTGTGGAAACAATTTTACGATTTAACCAAGCACCTAAAAAGTGTTAAAGTAAGGTCTCTACTGGGGTGGGCATAGGGGGTTTGGGTGAAAATAAAGTCTGCTAAAAGGAAAGAATGTTAATGTTACTAAATGTAAGTAATTGTCTTTTGTTAAAGTTTAGTTCTTATTATGTCACCTGTTAGCAGATGGATAAGAGCTGCATAGCTGGACATATAAGAGGGTATACAAGCTGAGTACTGACATTTCAAGATATATTTTCTTTTACCCAGCTCTTAAGAAGAAGTTTCTGATCCCACCATAAGGTGGGAACAACTTCCATTAGTTTCTAATAGAGAGTAGTATATGTACTATAATATCTATTTAGTCGTTTTTTAAATTAACCATTAATGAAGGACACTAGTGTCGACCCTAGATGATGACCAAACCATGTTGCCTCAAACCCAGGCTTTGGATCTTTCCTTAAACCTGTACACTGATTTTTTAAAGATAATTGTGATTTATACAAATGGAAATTACCAATAACAGTGACTGTGCGGCACAAAATAGATTCTGAAGGGAACATCACTAGTTATTTCCCCAGCACTAGCGTGTATGTGCATTTCAAAGTAAGGAATAGGGGAAAAGGAGCAAAAGAGTGAAGAAGATGACAAAGAAACAACCAAACAAAAAAAGAAGTGAAGGAGAAGCACAGAAAAGAAATTGGAAACAATGTACATTGGGGAGTAGAAGAGATGAGATAAATGAGTGCGGAATTAAGGGGCAGAAAATGGAAATCTGAAGAGGCAGGAAATGTTAGAAAGTTGCAAGATTGAAAATGCAAAATAAATCAATAGATAAGGGATTATATAAGGATAGAAATGAGGGAGGCAGAAATATAAAGAACACATTTAAAAGAGAGGAGTACAGCAAAGGGTGCCTTTGCTTGAAGAGGGTGAGACCGAAAGAAAAAAAGAGAATGAAATTAGAGAACACTAAACATGGTCCTGTGCAAGGTTAATATTTTGGCCAGCTAGTTGATTGTTAGGTAGCTAAGAAGAGAGCAGGGGGAAAAGGAGAGCAAAGGAAGTAGAAGTTAGTGAAGATTGTGACATGTAATTTTCTAAATAAATCTAGTGTTATGTATTGGATTAATACTTTCTTGCATATTTTGCATTGCAGGAGTTATCATGGACAAAACAATTTCGGTAAATGTGAAGCGTGCACTCCCTCTTGTATAAAGACTGCAAAACAAATGTTTTGTAACACTTTAAAGTGTGAAAGGGGATCAACAAAGACACGTGTATCCGGCCTCTCTTGCAATAATAGATAATCGAGGGCATATGTGACGTATACATGTGAGATTCCGCTCCATGTGGATTCGTTTCCAGAATGGGGCATATTTAATAGACACTCTAAATTAGCCAAAGAGATGCAGAGTTGATGACGTTCCAGAAGTGTCATGAGTTCATTAGATCATCCTCAGGACGATGTGACATAATGCAAAATAACAGACCCGAGTCACTGTATGAAAATAAAGAGAAGTACAAACCACAACATAAGAAGGAGACCAATAAATAATGTTGATATACTGTAAAAATTTGCAATTTATGTAGAATCCAACATGGATATCAACAGTACATTAGTTACACTAATAAATAATTTGATTATACATCATTCCATATTATGTATGAGCAATTCCTTATGAAGATTTGTAATGCAGGTTGTAACCAAGCATGCTTTACTTACAAATATAAGACATAGTAAATTGTTTTAGGACACATACATATGTCCGTGTCATCCAGCCCAAATCAAATACATTCTGGTTGAAAATAACTAGACAAATAAAGAAAAATAGGAAATACCTACATGCCTATGTACTATATCCCAGAGACTCCAAAGTGCAGGACAAATGATTCTCCAAGGCAGCACCAAGAGAGACAGAATTTTTTTTACTCTAAAGGTGATAGAATAAGACCCATGAAAAGTAAAGGTGGTGTGAAAAGAGCACAGTAGAGCATCATGCCAGAATAAATCTTAAGTGAATCAAACGAAGAGAGACTAATTTTGAAAAATATGTATATAACCTACTCACAGCTCATTGTACCAAACAAATCTTCTAGGAACAAGTACGGAACGAATTAATAGAAGTGAGTACAAGAATTAGACATTGAAAGATACCAGCCAATACACTGTGGGGATAAATGGGGTTCCATACCTGCTAATGAATGTGATCTGAGACATGCCCAAACAAACCCTGATGCTCAATGCACATAGCCTTGAATGTGCTCAAACTGAATCTATTCTGGAAGTTAAAGAGCCTAACTTCCAATCCACCATGTTGCAGTTAATACTAAACACATCTCTCAGCGTCATATTACAGGGCAACCTACAAAACAAATCAAAAAGTGTAGATAAAAGAAGTGTGTAGTATAGTTCCCAATTTAAACTGGCTTATGCGAGAATCCTAGACAATGGCATAGTTGAAGATCATAGCACAGTGTAATATAGAATTTGAATCACAAGAAAAAGACCATAGGAGGCATGAGACTACCTTGTTTGTAGTCAGACCTCTTATGCAGCCTCTCCTTAATATGTAAATGTAACTGTGGGGCTGAGGATGAAGACAGTGAAAGCTCGAGAATGGAAAAGGAGTGGCTACTATTGTGAGGGTGCTCTTCGCTCTAGGTACAAGGGCCTTGGGGTGCATCAGGTTTTGATAAATGCCTGTAGAAATCTGTGTGTAACATGCATGTCACACATTCTAATACAGATGAGACAGCTCAGTGTGTCAGTGCATCTACTGCAGAGATGTGTCTAACCTTTATATTCTGATCTTAAATGAAGAAACCAGAATTAATTGAGTAAGCTACAGATTTTTTTAAAATGTATTTTAAGTACAAGTCCTATAATCAGAAGTGCAGGTCATTGTTCTTCCTTTCCAGTGTTGAGCATTTTGAGTCATTGTGCCTTGCCAGGCCCAAGACTAAATATTCACGGCCAGAATCACGAACTGCATTTACTTCTGCATAAAGTGGTATTAATTACAATAAAATACAATTCACAAACCTGCGAGTGTAAACCTCCATCTCTCCAATCCTTTCTATGGGAAGATCCTCACACTTGCAGCTTACTATTTAGGCGAAAATTTGGGCAGGACCAGGGTGAGCAGCTGAATAGGCAGGAATATGTACCACTAAATATAGGGATTTAGGGAGGGTTAAGGAGGGATTTAGGGAGGGTTAAGGAGATATATATATATAATTAATATATTCCGTTTTTTGTCTGTTTATGTAACTTTACACTTACCAGTTTGGCTCCATTCCCTGTTTCAGAATATGGTAACATGCAAGTCTACACTTAGTAGTAAATCTACCACTCTGAAGTTGTGAATAGTCAAAATTATTAAAATTTACTACAGAGTGTAAAAGTAAATGTACACGTGTAGATTTACTTACGTTTAAATATACCGTTGTAAATAGACCCTGTAATTCTGACCCTTGAGTTGCCGTCCCCAATACTGAAAGTGGAGAGGTTGGAACATTTTTCAACTTGAGAAGGTTTGAATGCATGTTTGAGTTCTGATATTGCACAAGTACACAATATGACTTTGAAAGAAAACGTATTTTTAGGAATAAGGTCTTTATTAATGTTTTCACATAAGTCTCAAAATATTTGTTTGTGTCAATTACTGACTTTAGCCTTGGGAATCCTAAAAAGGGTTTTACCATAAAATATCTCGTATACATTTTAGTTAATGTGTATTAAGGACCACTGTTTTAATCTTGGACTTTAGGTGACATTTGCAACCTACTCCGTCTTCAGCAAAATGCTTTACGTTCATGTCACTGGGAAGTGAGCACCCCTTTGGGTGTAGTTCTCATTAGTACAGCAGATGTGTGATGCCAGGGTCCAGAGTTGTGAGAGGTCTATTTCACTCCAATTAGGGTAGTATTTTAACATCAAACAGTGTATATGAAGAGACCTCTTCCTTGCTTTCAGTAGAGCCCATGACCACCTGGCCACATCATTGAAAACCTCAATGGCAGAATAAAACGTGATAAATAGATACACAGTTATGTGCCTACATTGTACATTTCGGTCCATGTAAGGCTGTTTTATGATTTAGCTAAACTCGCAGTTTTATAACTTGGTGGGGAAATATTGATCTGTGTTTTGTTAGTTGAAGCAGAATTGGCTTCTGGTTATTCTGCAAAGGTGCCTCACTAAAAGGTCAAATCTGACCCCCCCCACAGAGATTTCGTTTCTGTAATCCTTATACAGAAAAGGTTTCCGTTCCTTGTCTTTTGTTGCGGCTGCCAGATAGGTGATTTCCTCAGGTGCATTTTCTTGCTTTTATTGTCAGGTTACCAAGTCGGCTTCAAACCACAGCGGGTCGTAATGGAAAAAGCCTGCTATACGGTCTTTGAGATAGGTTACCAGTATGGGCCAATTTCAAATTGTGCTTCTGGTTAAGTCTTCCAGAAGTACTCCTTGTTAGATGATATCAGCTGATGCATCTGTGCTGCCGTTTCTGAAGCAAAACGTAGCCACGAGTGCTCTTAAATATGAACAAGACCTAACATTTTTGTAAAGAATGAACTGTTAAAGGAAATAATTTGCAGAATAAATGTTTTTGTTTTAAATACTAAATGGGGGTCCCCTGTGTGAAATTTCAGAACTGATTTGGGATAGTTTTCCTTTCAAGCGTCCTATTAGGACCGCTGTCCGGACACGGCAGGTAGCACAGAGGGTGTTTCCAGTCTAGAGCACTCAAACACGGGCACAATGAAGTGTGAGGTTCCTGCCCCTGTATGTCTCCAGCCTCTCTAAAGCAGTAATAAGGGACAGATCAAATGATAGGCCTTACATGGAAACATCCTCCCCTATCACAACAGAAATTGCGGTCCCAGGATAACTAATCCTCAGCCCCCTTGCTAGCAAAAGTCTTTATGGAATTTCGAAAGGTTGCACTGTCACCTGATCACTTGAGTGTCTGGATTCCATCCTCCACCCCTGGTGCAGACTTGTCACATACTGGCACAAGTGCATCATTAGTTCCAATAGTGACAAATGATGGCTATGTAAATTTTCCCTCTAGGGAATAGTCTGTGTGGCAGCTACAGAAGCTGAATCACAGGCATATGACTTAATTAGTTTAAAGATTATTTCTTCTTTTTGTCGACTTGTTTCTGCACATTTATAATTGCTAATAGCTCAGGCATGGTGTCTTTTCTGTCACCCGACTTACAAGTTTCTCCAAATCTCTAGATCTATTCCTCTTTATCGGTTTCTTCAAAGTTCTGGTTAGTCTCTCCTGTTTGACTTTTGTCTGTTGCCTGACTGAGTTTTCCTCTCCGGTTCCAATCCATTTGTTTTGTATTTATTAGGGCAGGGACCTCATCGCAGTTCTGTGTCCTTGAAGACCCAGAGTGGAACTTTAGGGGAGGGTATCTGATTCGTGTCTAGCAGTGCTGGGCAGCTTCTTCCATGCGGGAAAGTTTGCTGCACTTGGAGTTGTCTGCTTGGATACCAATCACCTGACCTAGCTCCGTATTCCCTGGCCTATTGTTGTATTTGAACCTCTGTAATTATTTTCTGAGAGGACTGATGTTTGCCATAGTAGTCATTCTATTTGGGCAATAAGCTTGACTCGCTGCTCCATCCTGTACCTTCTGAACGTTCTCGTTTTCATAAATGCTTGTAATGTGGTAGTCAAGACAGTAGCTGCATGGCCTAAAGAAACTTCCCATTGCAGGTGTGAGCAAGCTTTTAGAACCTGTCTTCTTGCAACACCTATCCTGAACTTAAAATGGTTGGCTCAGCAGTGGATTGTATAATGGATCGAAACTTGAACTGAATTATGGGACATATTGTGGATTGATTCTGAGAGTTGAACAGTGGATGTGGCATAGTTCTGTGGTCTTTGAATTGCTGGTTGAATGATCGTCAGTGGGCTAACTAGTGGGTTTAGATGGGCTGTGAAGGGACTGCTGGAGGACAGTGAGTGTGTGATGTCCCCTAACTTAAACCCACCTTTGCCCTTTCTCTGGCCTCTGTGCTTCCCTCTAAGGAACATTCTTGCAATCTCTTTCTACTTCAATTTCAGTTTGTTAGTGGCTGGTATTTTAAGTTGGATTAGGTTAGGCTAGCAGATGAACACCAACTGTCGTCTATTGGGGTTTGGGTACTTGTGTTTCTTCCCCTCCTCACTCCATTGCACATTAAAATAGATATTAGGATGCCATGTGGTGACTTGATAAAAGCTGCTCAAAGAAGTTGAACTGTGACATGCACAAGGACCTCCGGTGAATGCTGTGAGCATCCTGTCCATCTTAGTTATCAAATTGGGTTGGGAAGAGCCTCAATTGTTAATAAGTACATGTGTGTGAAGCTCCCTTCACGCCCCTGATCTGTACCCCCTTCTCACTAGTGGCCTGCTAGTTTTTTCTCTCATCAAAATTTAAACTTACTAGTGTATATACTATTCTTGTAAACAAATATTGCTGTTGAGAAGCCTAATCTCTGGGGGAAATGCCTTATTTTAGCCTGTATACACACCCACTGTGTCTCATCTTGGATCAGCTTCTGAAATATGAATACTGGAGCAGAAAGCAAAGGCAGAGTCAATTGGTCTCACCCTTATCCAGTGATCACTGACTTATTGGCTTTGCCAGTGTTTATATGCATTAGTATTACATTGCACTTTATTTTTTATTTGTACTTTACTGTTTATAAAATGGCAGTCAGCCATGTTGGAGCAGTAAATTAAAAATGCCAAATTCCTGCCAGTGCAAAACACATGCAGAAATATGCACACGCTGTCTCCAGCTTGATTTTTTTTTTTTTGTTATTTGGTTTTTTAAATCTCAAGATAGTCTATGTTTGAGCTCATCTGTGCCTGCATTTTAACGCAGTCGTCACCATTTTGTATTTATTGTTCCAACGTAGCAGCCATTTTGCAACAAGAAATTAAAAATAAAGTGCCCAGAGTGCCAAAAAAACACAGAGACCAGTGCACCGTTAAGATTTTGCACCTGCCAGATGCTCGAATTAAAAAAAATAAATGAAAACGGGGATGAGGGCAGGCATAGAAGTCCTGGGGAGCAATGGACGAGCAGGGTGTAAGGGTGCGCATACAACGAGACTAAGGACGCACCTCGCAAAGGGAAAAAAATGAAAAGCTGGGGGGTGGGAGGGTTAAAGTAGAAAGAAACGTCGGGAAAGAGGGAGAGGAAAAGGAAAAAAGACATGCAACATCCGAAACTATTTGAGAATGCAGCCGATGTTTTTTTTCTTAAAAGTGCTGTATGTCACTAGGACGGTTTGCATTTTTTGGGGCCTCCAAGGTCTACTGTGTCATGTCTTGCTTGTGGGATTCTTGACATTCCACAGACTTTCAGAAGGTACCTGTAGTCCATAGAGCACTGAATATTCAGTCAGTTTGTATAAACGGAATTTCTCCGTTTAGTATTAATAGCTTTATTAATTGTTTGTTCGTGGACTATACGCATTCCAACAAATGTTTACCCACAATGGGCAGGGTTTCCTGTTCCATTATTTCTACTGCTGCTTTGTTGTATAATTTGATACGGTCCCCTTCTGTTTTTGCTGAAACAATATCAGTGTGGCTCCTCCTAGAATATTTCTCTAGTTCAATGGCTCTGTTTTTGACACTCCTCTTCCTGTAGGCTGTGCCAATATTGTTAGTTGAAAAGAAAGAGATTCCTAAAATATCTAAAAAAAAAAAAATGTCATCTCCCCTTGTCATGGAAACTTTGCTTTGTTTTCTGGGTTACAGCAGTTCTCTTGGCTCTTGTCTGACACTGCACCCTGTTAATATGTAGACCTAGGATCCACTACGCTCAGAACATAGGACTCCCCACAAAACAAATGACGGTGCAAACATATAATACAAAGTAAAACAAATTGGTTCCCTTAACTAGGCTATCAAAATAATTTAATGATTAGACCAAACAAATCGGTTCTTTTGGTACTTTTTGACATTGTTAAAATTAACAAAACATATCTCTCCTCTGAAGCATGTTCCTTATTCACGTAATTTTATGTCCATTAAATTTACTGTTGAAAATCCTTTGCAACGAGGTAAGTATTCATTTTATTTTATTTTATCATGCTACCAAGTTTTTTCCAGTATCCAAGAGAGCGACTTACAAACCAATGCCTGGCCATTGTCCTTTCCGTTCCATTCCTGCAAACCTGTTTATACGCACTGCATTAGTAGGGTTTCCATGCACAGATTGAATGTACTCCTTTACAGCTTGCATGACACACGCACACACATTGGATCATGCGTCATAGGTTGAGGGAGAACCACACAAACTGAAGGGCTCTTGAGCTTCTTGAAGGTGCAGTAAGTCATGGCAGGATATGCATGCCCAATCTGCTTTCTCTCGTTCCTCGTAAGATATTTATGGCACGCACTGACTGGGGTATTGCTGGATTAGTGTGGAAGATGCACGCTCTAGGAGTTGTTGAGTATTCTTGTGAAAACTAGTTGGCCATGTAGAAGCTTTCTTCTATGTATAATATTCCTGCAAGTCTGCCATCACCAGTCTGACTGTATAGGTTACTTTTCAATTCTGCTCGGACTTAAATGAATCTGAAGTGTTCCTTTGCGGATGATTAAACAGGTAAAACTATTCTTAGCAGTATACACTTCTTGGCACGTGTGCGTATGTGTGTATAATGTATATAGACCCGTATTTTCATCTCGTTTGAGGAGAGATAAGAACCTTCAGTCTTTGCTCAAATCCATTGTTGTTACATTTCACTCCACATTTTCCAGGTGCAGTATTGCTTATCAACCTGTGTAAACTGTAATGGATGTTGACAGATAAACTTTAAAGTTCACTAAAGTTGACATTTGTGGTTTCCTTTTGGCCAAAGGGGCGCGTATGTGTTTTTTTTCTCTCTGTTTTTGACGTTCAAGGCTGTTGAAATGAAATCGTTGCATCTCAGTATCTCCCTTCTCACCACTTCGACTAAGTAGAACGTGTTCATTGAAAGATTAGTCTTTCCTCCTCTCACGAGGCACACCAAGGTTTAATCATTTTCATGGAATAATTTCCACAAAGTATTAATGTCTGCTCTAAAGATAAGGAACAAGTCAACAGATTATTGTCCGCAGTTGGAGTATTTCTGACATCTAAATTTGCAAATTACAACCGCGTTTCTTTTTCTTTATTTAGCCTAAATACTACTCAAGGCCTTAGCATGATAAGGTTACGGTTATAACCAATCACTGACTGTAGAGTGCACAGGAAACTAGCCATTGAATGATATCATTTATAATTGACTTGGTGGAATAGAAAAAAGCACAATGCTGAAACGAGAACTCTTTACGATAAAATATTATTATTTAGGTCTGGCCTACCAACGGCTTTATTTTTTCTTGCCCACCTTACGGAAGTAAAACAACTTAGTAAATATGAATTTAACATAAATGGGGGGGGGGGGGGTCGTCTGTCAGTCATAATCATGCATTGGTCTTCTAAACTATCTTTCGTACTATGCTTCCCCTGCCACAACATAGGGCAACGAGTCAACCCAGTTCAGCCATTGACTTATCTTGTATGGTGTGTGTCTTCATTTTGATTCCTCACGTGTCCACCTTCTTTAAAAGAAGCATACTTTAATGTGGGTTGATAGGCTAATCATTTACTGTGCCAATGCTTTTTTCTTTCCGTTCTATTTTGTTGCTCTTTTTTTAGTCATCCTTAGATGTTTAAACTATGTCTGCAGGTTGCAGAAATGTACGACTAATAGTATCTTTTCTTTGTGCCAATAAAAGTCATATTTTGCGTTTTTATAAGGTTATTTAACCACAAGGTATCAGTGCGCTATACGTTTGAACAGGAAGTGTGAGTGTTACAAGCGTATACAGGCAAAAATATGTAACTTAATGATTTTTCATTCACTTATACTTTGCAAGCCAGCACTTCTCTTCTTTGGTCACATTTTTAAAATTGTTCTGTTAATGTCCAGGGACGAGTGGTTGCATGTCACGTGTGTCACTTAACAGATTAGAAATCGTACGGAAAAGCTTGCTTTTAATATTGTGCGTATGGGCTTAAAACCCGTAGCGCCCAAAATGTTAAGGAAAAACGCTTTTAGGTTTGCTGTAGTCAAATGATTAATTTTCTGCTGCATCAACATTTATGCTTCATTGTGGATTAAAATGGCCCTAAATGCCGGTTGTCTTTACTGTAGGTAAGTTTTGTTAGGTTATCTAGGGTGTTGGACAATTCTCCTAAATGCAGCATCACGGAGAACAAATTTGATTTAAGATGCTTAGTTTAACATCCGCAACTTTAATCAAGAAAAATGAACCCGGTCTCCATTCGCCCAGTAGGGGTAACCGTCCTCTTTCCCTGTTCTACTGACCATTGGCATCAACTCCCTCACGTGACGTCACTTGAGGGCATTAACTGAAGAGAATAGTGGGGAACGGGTGAAAGAGAGCAGCTTTGTGGCTCCAATGATCACAGTTGTGAAAAATCCGAAAATGTTTGAAACTAGTGGCAAGTACAGCAAAATTAATCGTAGAAAGCTATGCAAAAGAAAAAAAATCAACATCTTTCCATTCTACTTTTAGTGCTTTGCACAGGATTGCATCCGTTTCAGTCATCATGTTTTCAGAGACCCTGTCCTAAAAATGAGCTGTGCTGCACAGCAAATGGAATGGGAGCACACTTAGCTGGACTTGATGTCCGGAAACATGATCGGTTTCAGGGACAGGGAGGGTGGGCGGTCAAGCAATTACAGGAGATGTCAGTGTCAGGTACAATGAAATTATGCTATGGTGTAGAAAACCGTGAAAAAGACAAATCAACCAACCCCTCTCCATTCTACTTTCAGTGCATTAACCCCTTCACGCGCATGACGGAACGGTTCCGTCATGCACGTCGGTTGGGCTGTGCTTATGACGGAACCGTTCCGTCATGGCCCCGCCCGCGCTCAGAATCTTCAGCGTGGCGCGGAAATCCGCGCCGCGCTGAAGGGGTTAAACAAAACTGCATCTAAGTCAGTCGTCTGATTTTCTGGGCCCATAATAAGAACGAGCTTTGCTGCACAGCAAATGGATTGGGAACACCCTTGCTGCATTCAAGGTTAGGAAACCCGATGTGGTCTCAGAGACGGGAAAGCAAGGAATGGGGTGGGGCATGGGCAAGCAAGGACGGGAGAAGGGAGTGGAGGAAAGGGAGGACGGGGCAGCAGCACACAAAGAAGTGGTAATGAGAGGGGGGCGCAGTAACACAGAGAAAATAATACCTCCATCACTCATCAAGAGTAATTAGTCTGTGTTGGTCCATGCGCCAGAGAGGTACCAGAACTGATGACTGGTATGTGATGGCTAATTAGGTGGTAGCAAAGCAGAACGAAAGAAAAGCCAATGAATAGTAAGCAGTAGGGCGGGCTCCAAGCCCTCTATTGTAAACAGCAGTGTGTCGTATGCAAGAGCTCATGGGAGGTTTTAGGCTTGCCATAAAAACTGCTCAATGGAATTACACCAAAAATAGCAAAAAGAGCTTTAATCAGAAAGCGTGGTTTTCATTATTTGGTGTAAATCCATTTAGCTGTTTTCAAGAAATTTGTGTTTAAAGAGATACTTGGCATGGTCCTAAAGGGGTTGAAAAGTTTGGTATATCTGAACTGTTGTTATCCAGATATGATCTGATTGGTGACTTTAAAGTGGCCTGGTCCATCCTAATTGGCTGGCCACAACCTGGTTCCTGCATCCTGAAAACGAATGGAAAGAAACATTTAAGGGGCTAGATGAGCACACCCTGACTCCAGGCAGCATCACAAAGAGCACACACCCCTCTTTGATTGACTGGCCACAACATGTTGTGGCAGCCATTACAGTACTTGGGGATATGGTTCCATTGAAATGCATGGTAGTAAATGCTGGGTTTTGAAGGTCACAAAATAGGGCATGTATGAAGGGCGGCAACTGATTTTAGTTACAATATAAGCCATTTATTGGTTGTACCACACTCATTTTAGGAATTGTGGTGTTTTCTACGATGGCCTTATAAACTAGAAATACTGATTTTAAGGATTCCTGCCGCAAAACGCAGTACTTGTTAAAATGCTACAACCAGCACCAATTTTTACTAAAGGTTACCTAAAGACTTTTTCGTTCTTGAACCTTCATGTAAAATATATATTTTGCTCTGTGTGCAGCCTCTTCCCGCAAGTTAGGATTGGGAAATAATGGGCAAATAGGGAATGCTTGATGTTGTCCATATTTTATTGGCATATCAACAAACTAAACTCCTTTTTCTAGACAAATAGGTTACATCAAAGATAACATCTTCCCAGCTCTCTTAACGTTCTGAAGGGCCTGAAATCAAGCTCTCCATCTGACCCCTGCGCAGCCCGATTGCTGGCAGCTGTTGCAGAGACTATCAGCTTGGAAGTCGATAGCATCATTAACATGTCCCTCCAGGAGGCTCGTGTCCCGGAAGTCTGGAAGCAGGCCGAGATTCTTCCCTTAGTAAACAAATCACCTCTTGATCCTCTTAGCCCTGGCAACTTCCGTCCCATCTCCCTCTTGCCTCGTGTGGATAAGGTGTGTGTAAAAAGGTGGTGACCAAACAACTTACTGAGTTTATCGAAAGCTCGGGCCTCTTGCACCCGGCCCAGTCAGGGTTTAGGGCCTCTTATAGCACGAGTCAGCCCTGGTGGAAATTTCAGAAGCCATCCGGGAGTGTCTGGATGCCGGCGGGAGGGCAGTGCCTATTTTACTTGACCTGTCGGCAGCGTTCGACGCGGTTCCACACTCACTGCTGCTCTCGACTTGCTGAGATTGGTGTGTCTGGTACTGCTTGGGGTTGGCTTTAGTCCTTTCTGGATGGGCGGATGCAACAGGTCTGGCTTCCGCCGTTCTCTTCATCCCCTCGGACAGTGGCCACAGGTGTCCCCCAGGGGTCTTCCCTTAGCCCCCTTCTCTTTAATATCTATGTTACTCCATTGGTCCAACTTGCCGAGGAATTCGGGGCTAAAATCATTGCCTACGCTGACGACACCGAGCTCCTGTTTACCTGGGGTAAAGACGTGGACTCCGTCTCCTCCGCAAAAAATTGTATGTCTTCTGTATTTAAGTGGTTAGCTGCTGCCCAGCGTAAGTGCAACGAAGAGAAGTCTGAGATACTCCTCTATGGAAAATTCCCCCCTAATTTTAGAGAAACAATTGGCCACCCAAGTTTTCCATGCTTTCATCGACGGAAAAACCCGCTATGAACCTGGGGGTTTGGTTCGAAGAGAACCTAACATTCTCCACTCAGGTCAAGAAGCTTGCCGGTAACTGCTTTAGGCAACTAAAAAGCCTCAGGAAATTTCTCCCTTTCCTTCCTAGGGCTGCGAAAGAAACGGTTATCTGTGCTTTCATCTGCTCCCGATTAGACTATGCCAACGCTCTGTACTTTGGCATCCCTGGCTACCTGCTGAGTAAGTTACAGGTGGTCCAAAATGCGGCAGCCAGGCTTCTTCTTGACATCCCTATTAGAAGCAGCGTGAGACAACACCTGCGCTCACTGCACTGGCTTCCCGTGGTAGAACGGGTCAAATTTAAATGCCTAGTAATTGCTCATCACGCCCTCCATGGTCTAGGACCTACCTACCTTCAGAAGCGCTTCTCCTTCTATGCCCCAACGAGACATCTGCGCTCTAAGTCTCAACTTCTAGCCCAGGTTCCCCTCTTTAAACGTCAAAGGTTGGGTGGCAGCTCTCTTGCCCTGAAAGTCGCCTTAGCCTGGAACGCACTGCCACATGCGTTACCCAACACCCAAGACCCCAGGGTTTTTAAAAAAAACTGAAAACTTTTCTCTTTGTTTAGTTCAACCTGTTTTACCCCCTAGGCTCGCGCCGGGACACTCCACGGAGTAGCTGTGCGCTCTATAAAATAAATTAACATAACATCCCTGCTGTTCAAAATACAGACTGCGCAGCGTAACGCCATCATCAGTCAATATTCTGCACACTTAATTATTGATCAACAAAACACTGACCTTTCTAATATGGAAGTGCAGTTTTTTTAATGTATCCTGTCGAGAAGAGATGGAAAACCTTCCTTGTTTATGCGGTTGAATGTCTGAAGAATGAGACTACTTTCTTCCTTGTAATTAATGGGCTTGCTAAAGATAACTTACTGTGTTTGACGTCTTGTCACATGTCTTCTGAATGTCGGCTGAAGTGAGTCATTGAATTATGCGTGTATGAAAATGGGGTGATGTAGACTTTGTAAAGCGAGGAAAACCCCATATGAACTCTCGACGGTTTAATTCTGTACTTGAACGCCTCCTCCCTCCCACAAAACATTTACCTATTGCGTCCTTAACCAGGAAAATCAACATACAGCTGCTTTGCTGTTTACACATCTCATTATTTGCTTAGATGGCTTTGTTTTCCCTCAAGACTAGATGACATTTGCATAATATTAGAATCTGAAGTCATTGTAACAAAAAAAAAGTCTGGGCAGCAGAATCTTCAAGTGAAAGGGATTTTGAGTGGCTCTGGAGTCTGCTTCACCAGGTAGCATAGAATTCTTCTAGTAGAACGGGCTAGTGGGAGTGAAACGTGGTGGTCACAGGATTGGGGCACGAATATAATACAAAAAGTATTGACGATCTTTAGCATCTCTGCCCTAAATGAGAACTAGATCCATTCTGGTTTGTCTCTTAAACGGGCTTGGACTAGAGACATTTCCCATACTGTGTCTGCATCTTGTGAAGTTATTCACTGGCGAATCTACATCTTTGTTCCATTAATTTCAGTGTCCCTTAGGCGTCCTTTCTAACCCCCATCTGCTATGATATCCATCTACTTCCCCTCTCTGTCCTTATCCTTTCACAACAGTTGGTGTTGATATGTATACTGATGAGAACCACGTCATTCTCAAATTAAAGTGTGACTCGGATAGAGAAACTTGCCACTTTCAGGTAGGTGCATGAATGAGTGTGTTAAGTTCAGTTTAGGCAAAACAAAAGTAACGCTTGCAGAGGCAGTGTGTATCTTTGGACCCCATTCACACTAAAAAATGTGGCAGTCTTTCCTCTGACAGTTTTCAAATTACCGTGTTTTACAATAACACTAACTCATCAGACAGGTGAAAATCCTTTTGTTTGACTTTCTGGCAGACTGTGTTTTTCGTCCAGCTTGCTCAACATCCTTGAGCCCCCCCCCCCCCCCCCCCATAAAGTGCTCCACGTGATCTTATGTTGCTTCAGCAGGAGAACCAAAACCTCAAATTATCTACTGGTCTTCCTAAAGTTTACACTGCTACCCAAAGTACTTTGTGGCAAGGCAATGGCCCAATTGCCAGGCTATGGCGGGACTGATTGTTTGTGGCAACTGAGATTCTAGGGAGGGACACAGGACTTTTAAAAATTGTTTCCCACCAGGCCTGAGCACTGCAGGAGATCTAAGGGCTCACCACAACAGATTTTACCGACTGTTGGCCTTGCCTGCATTTCTGCCTCTACACAAGCTTACCCTTGCTTAGGATGTCTAACCAAACACATCCTTGAAGCAGTCTGTGGCCTCAGTTTCAGTCCTTAACTGTGAGTATTAGTGAAATTACATATCATGGTTGCCAGCTGAGAAGTCTATACTATTTTCCTCGGACTATACATTCCTTTTATAATTTGCTAATTTCCCATTCCTTCTTTATGGAGAAAACTTGGTGAGATTTTCAGAGCTCTGGTTGGTCAGTCTTGTGAATTTTGAACATGATCACCTTCTGATTGCCCATGTCCTCCTAAAAATTGCGATCGTATAGCAAACGCAGAAAAGATCTGATTGAATTGCTAAAAACTGCAGTGATATAACAAACAAGACACAGTTGAATACAAAATAAAACAAGCAGTTAAGTGAGAAGGCTTGCATTTGTTACTTGTAGTTAATACCGCAGCATACAGTGATTTGCTGTGTGAAGAAGGGCGACACAAACCAGACAGACAACAGGGAATACTGCATGCAACACACTGGCCAACAAGAACATCCCTTCCATTACAGATGCCCATATCACCAGTTTCCAAGTCTAAAATGGACATCGCCTGGTTTTCTTTGATCCTTCCCCATAGGGTAGTGGTCCTTTTGGCTGAAGCTGGTTGCTCTTACTCAGAATATTGGCAAATCTAGTCAGCAGAGGGCATTATACTCTCTCAACCTTAACGTGTTAAATTTATTGTAATTATTCTGAACTACTTAAAACGAGTTTGCAATGCTGGCAAATATCATGTTGCAATCTGGTGGGTGTGTCAGCTGCACAACAAAATAATATATTCAGGCTGAGTATGTCAGTGTCAAATCCCAAACACTCGATTATCTTTGTATCATTTTACTTTTTTTAAAAATGTTATTTATTTTGTTTTCAGATTTGTCAGTTCAACAAGCATAACTCCCAAAACGTGTTTCATCCACGTTTATAGGTTCCATTTGGGACTGTGTAACAAGCAATAATTCTCTGGAACCCCTTAACTGGAATTTATAATATCATGCTTTAATGTTTTGATGTCTGAACAGATTAGTCCTAAGACAGGATGGCATAGGTGGTGATCTAGGCTATTTTGTCTTTAAAATCTACATCCATAACTCCAGGAGCTGTGATTGGTTTACCGAAATGTGGTTTGACACGTTCTACTTCTGTATTGCACCTAATTGCACAAGGTGCTGGATTGAGTGGTCAGTGACCACTATGCCGTTGTGTTATTAGTAGGTGCATTTGAACAATTGTGAAATGTAAGGCCCGTAGTTTGTGTGCCTCAATTATTGGTGTCCCCTCTTTTGGGGCACTATAGTAGACAAGCACTTATAAGATGTTTGCAACCAAATGACTTCGCTTTGAATTCGGCTTTAGCAAAGTTTATATTAACCATAAGAAAGAAATGAGATCCTTCAGACTGATCGGAAAAGATAACATAGGCTGTTAATGAATGATTTATCGGTATTACAAAGTATGTATTATTTATTGTTGTTTTTATATGTATGATTTTGATTAACCTAATGATGTGTATTTTTATCCTAAAGTTATATTTTTATCACTAAATGTATTGCTATAATATGAATTCTTGTTGTTTTTAAATATTGTAGGATTTTAAATGATCAAAAAATAAATACTTTTTTTTTTACTTACTTTAAGCCCCCATGCCACAGCTAGGAAACTTCAGACAGATTGTAGACATATAACAGTTACGACGTGTTTCATTTTGCCAGACGACATTGTCCATTGAGATGCAATGCGGTTGTAAATGACTGAGAGGCAAAGGATTTTGCAGCTTGTGGAGGACTCAAGGTCTTCTTCACATAGATAAACATTGTTCATTGACTCTCACGGTGTTGGTTATAAAAGTCCTTTGCTATGTAACCACTATGAGTTCACAGGGGTACACATGTCTGCTCCATACGGTGATGTAACCTTCAAGTTTGTTTTTTTGATTATCATTTTTACGTGGCCTACTATACCCGTTTGTAAATATTGATCATTCTGTTAAAATGCACTTATAATGACGGGAGATTTAATTTGTGTGTGTTCACTGTCTAAGTTCCAAAGCTGTTGCAACCTCCTGAAGTCTAAGCCTTGATTGCTCCTCCTAGCTGTTCCTCAAGAATTCAGTGAAAAAAAGGCATTTACTTCGGGATGCAGTAGTGGCTGAGGCCCTCTGGCGCAAGTTCAAAGTTGTCTGTCTTACCAATCACTTCCACCCTACCGCCTGATAAGTCTGGGGTTCTTATTGTTGCGTGAGGCTAGGGTTTCTATTGGACTTGGAGCTTAGGGTTAGTGTTTTGATTGGGTGATAGGTCTGGGGTTCTGATTAGTTCCAGAGGCTAGGGTTTTGATTGGACTTAGGGTTTGTTCTCTGATTGGCTGCTAGGACCAGGCCTGTGATTAGCTGTAAGGGCCTAATTTTCTATTGGTCCTAGGCTTGAGGGCTAATGTTGTGATTGGTTAGGGCTATGAATTCCATTGGCTGAAGGGGTCACTTAATCGCTTGGACTATTTAACCTGCGAGCTCAGGGCACCTCAACCCAGGTGTCGAGGCTAAGGGCAGAGAGGACAAGGGCAGTTGACTGTTTTGGACTATGGCCAGAGATGCTGCCCTTTTTCCTATTCACCAGCACCCATCTTAACTCTTCCATGTCCACAAACATATTAACCCACTCTCAGCATATGTACTCCACATATTTACTCTAAACAAACCACACATTTCAATCACTCAACACCCACTACAAAACCCCCAAAAACACTTCTATAAACCCTTCTACCCCAACTACAGCACAATGGCACATTCACTCACACACAAAACATCGCTCTATCCTTTACCACTAACCAATCCACACATCGCCAACGCAACCCAAATTCACACCATACATAACTATATTCCATCCACACACACTCCCTGCTTCATACGAAGCACCAGTTCTACCCTCTAATTACTCCTAACAGACGCCTTTCTTTCACCACCAAACGTATACTCAACCTTCCATTTTGTCATCCACCAAAGCTCTCCCTTTTTACCTAAAAAAACGACCACACAACCATTACTCTCCACTCCACCACACAAATTACCTCTTCCGGCAATCAAATAAAATACTCCTAGCTCTTGTCCATCTCCTCTCACACACACACTCTTTTCCAAAACACCTCACCACCCCCTTTACCTTGCAGCTTCCACTCACCAACAATACTTTTCATACAAGTACTTCTCAGAAAACAAATATAACATCTCCTCTCACTACTACTTAAAAACATAACGCACACTCCAGCACAACAAAATCTCTCACACACTACCTCATAATACTTTCCGTCACACACCATAAACATACAACCACTCCCACCCTTGTGACTACACTAATACAGAACTCTTCTGCCAAGCTTTCTCTCTTCCCCACACCTAACACAGCAACTCTCTTTTTAACCACCTCTCATCCATTGGATAAATTAGAACCTTACAATATGACCCATATGCTGCACCACCACCCCTAACTCATACCCCTTCAAACCTAAACAGACGCAAACAAAACAAACAACATGCCAGTCTTCACAACTTCGCATCTCCATGCCTCCTGCACAACAAGGCTACTCTACAAAAACAACGCAGCTCACCAACTCACTCTCAACCACCACCTACACACGCAGACCCACCAAAATGCCTTCTTAGACTGCTGGACAAGGAATACGATACCGCAGAACTGCACCATTGCTCTCCTCACACAGCTAATAGCACTAATGACACACCTGCTCGCTCTTCTACAAAACAAAGTCACACCATCACCAAAAGACATTCTGTAAGCTGACTACTAATAAATGCTCAATCACTTTCAAAAACAAGCACCGCATCTTCGACCTTACTGACGCACAACCTGACTTACTCTTCATAAATGAATCATTGTTGGGAGATGACATGGCTCTAATGTTGCATGAAGCCGTCCCTCTAGGCTATCAAACTATCACACATAATCATATAAGCATAAGAGGAAGTGGCCTAGCTATTGTGTTCACGCAACCATTAAATATCACTAAATCTGACGACGTCTCGATACAAGGTTGTAAAGCCCTCTTCACCAGATGCAACCCTACACCATCTTCCTCATGTAACCTTCTACTCCATTACAAACCTCCACCTAGCAATGCAACATTTCTAGACACAGTTTCAAACCTGATAACACTACACTCCAAACTATGCATTCGTGGGGACCTAAACATTTGGTTTGAGAAACAAAATATGCCTCATCCAAAAACAATCATTGCTGGCCTAGATGCACTAAACCCACAACAAATCATCATCAAACCCACACATTGCGGGACGCACCCTAGATGTCATTTTTGCAAATCCAGAAATAGTTGCCTTTCAAACGATTACTCCAGTCACATGGTCAGACCACCATTTGCTTGCTTTCCAACATAAAACAACACAAAGAAACACACCTATAACAACCTTACATGCATCGACCGTGGAACTAACTCAATTTTGAACACTTAAAAACACAACTAACATCTAATACAGATCTAGACACAATAAATTCCGTAAAAAATTTGAGTGGCTATGGGAAGTTTTTGATATCCTAGTACCACTAAGAACAACACAACCGAACAAAAGAAAACAGGCACCTTGGAGAAATAAAGATCTAAAAGAAATAAAACGGCAAATTAGAAAATTGCAACTCACCTGACTCAAAACAAAAACTAACCAAGACAAACTTCACCTACAGAAACGTAACCGATTGTACAAGTCAGCAATCAAAAAAGCTAAGAAAAGATTCCATGCTGACAGAATTCAAAATGCTAAATGTGCAAATAAAGAACTATATAACATTTTCACCGAATTTGGTAATCCAAATTGCCTAGAAGGAGTTCATCCCATTATTCAAGAATTCACAGACAAACTGGCAAATTGTTACACAATCCAAGCAGATATGTTAGACTCTTATTTAAAACTAAGAAAAGCCACCGGCACCTACCCTTTCCAAAAACCCCCTGCAAGAGTAGGCTAACCCAGCCTTGGCATTCCTTCCAACAAATATCAGACCATTCATTCATGAATGTGGTCAAAGCAAGCAGACCTACCGGCAGCCCTTCTGATTAATGTCAACCACAAGCCTTCAAGAAAATTCTTCTATCTCTGTTGCCACACCAGTAAGCAGAATCATCAACATTTCCTTAACTACGGGAATATTTCCAGAAGACCATAAAAAGTCATACATATGCCCATTACTAAAGAAAACAAACCTGAAACCACTTATTTTATAAAAATTTGTACAACGCACAGCAACTCTGAGAGGGCCCCGGCGCTCGGGCTCAGGCACCAAGTTATAACCTAGTCTGACTGCGTGAAAAAACAGGTATTCAGGCTTTTTTTGAAAGCGGGACCTCGCTGGTTAAGCGAAGGTCTCTCAGAAGTTTATTCCAAGTGAGTGGTCCTAAATATGAGAAGGATCTACGACCCATTCTAAGTCTATGGATCCGAGGCACACTTGCCAGGTGTGAGAAGTTGGCCTGGTATATGCTGGTCACTAGTTAAAGTGGCCACCTTGCACCAGTACAATTCAACTCTTATGGTAGATAGGTTTAAGACAACCTTTTTAAGAAAGCTATCCGAGTGGTAGCTGTGGAGAGCAGCCTTCAGGCTAAGTCTTTAGATGAATGTAAAGCAGCTTGTTTTACCTTATAATCTCTTGAATCACTAAATGAAAGGACACCACACAGGTGTGTGTGTATATATGTATATATGTATTATCTACTGGCGGTCGCCAGTAGATAGTTATAGTTAGGACCTATTTTCCATAGGAAATCCGCAACATTCTATTCCCAATAAGTCTGGCGCCGGTTGACGAATCCTCGCGAAATTTTCCAAACCTCTGGCCAGCACCGCTCCGCTCCTACCCTGAAAGTTTTGCGGTGATCCGTCAAGCGGGGGCCGAGAAAAAAGAGGGTCCCAAAACGCGTTTTCCCCATGCAATTTCTCATAGGATCTGTTGTCGCAGCTACAGCCCGAACCGCTGAACGGAATGACACCAAATTTGGCAAAGAGGTCGTCCTCAGTTCGGACTCGTGCCTTTTGCATATATGGTGTGAATCTGTTCAGTAGTTCCTGAGAAAATTAGGGTAAAAAAGTTAGTGATATCTATGGCCGCGGAGGATCCCCGGACCGTACCCGCACCGTAAGCGCATCCTCCCTGAACCGAGCGCGCACCCTCCCGATCGCGCGCTGAATGCTAATTGGCTGTCGAGTGTCTCTCTACATTCGAAACCAGGAACTGTTGGCGGCCATTTTCTGCCTCAGTAGAAGCGAGGCTGAAGAAGAAAGGGGAAAAAGTGTGTAAAACGTATAAAGGGGGCAGAGTGGAAATACTCTGACCCTCTAGAGGTGCTTGGGGAGTCCCAGAAGGACCCTGTGGGGCCCACTTTAAAAAAAAAAAAAAAAAAAAAAAAAAACAGCGAAATGCGCGCACGGTGCGCGCATCCTATCGCGTTGGATGCACGGATCCTCTCGCGGTGGGTTCGCGGATCCAAGGGGAAAAAAAATGAAAATGTTGGGAGATAAAGATTAACCTTAAGTGTTTTGTTCTTGAGTGGCTCTAAAAAGAGCCGTTGTGTTTATTGAGAGTTTTTGGTACTTATAAGTAAGTACCTATACAGAGTCTAAAGTTGTTGAGGAAGACTCTGTTTCCTTCATCAGTAAAGTGTACTCCATCTCTCCTATACATCTCTTGCATATGAAAGCGCAGATTGTTATTGTAAATGGACCCAATTCTATAGTCTCGGAGAAAAGCAGAAACAGATTTATTCACATGTTTCCTAGCTTTCTCAATCGGTGGACAAAAATGATCGGACCAGTACATATTTCAAGACTGCACTTTTGTGTCAAAGCCTGACTCATTTAATCAAAGTGTAAGCCATAACTGTCTTCTAATGCTACTTCACAACATGATAGGTTTTAAAACAGTTATCTGTCAGCAAATACACGATGTTACCAAACGCTTCTCTCACAGTGGTTCCCAAATGCACACAGACTCACCGTGTGATTCTAGACAAGCACCACTATCCCTAGGAGTTTACAAAAAACTCTCAAGGAACACAACAGCCCTTTTTAGAGCCACTCAAGAACAAAACACTTAAGCTTAATCTTTATCTCTCAACAATTTCATTTTTTTTTCCCTTGGATCCGCGAGAGGATCCGTGCATCCAACGCGATAGGATCGAGAACGGTGCGCATAGGGTGCGCGGATCCAAAAACATAGAATTTTGCACATATAGTTAAAAAAATAATATTTTAAAAAATATAAAAAAATATGTTTGCAAAACCCATTAATTTCAAATAATATTTTTTAATTTTTAAAAGAATTAATTGAAAAAATAAGTTTAAAAAATGGTGATAAAGTATTTTTAAAAAAAAGATAATTAATTAAATTGACACTGAATTTGAAAAATATAGAAATCCAATCAAAATCATTAAACATGTCATGAGTGATGTAATATGTGACGTCATCAGCAGTGCATTGCGGGGCCGCGACTTATAGTTAGCTGAACTAACTATAACAGGGGAATTTCTAGGGTTTTGTACGAGGGAAATGTCCAGCTAACTATAACACCCCTGAAACCTATGGTTTTTTCAGTGAATATATATATATTACTAGACACACTCTACTAATCTCTTTATGAGATTAGAAGTCAAGGACATATGCCTAAATCAACATTTCACAACAAGTTAAGCACAAATATGGCTGGGGCCCTAGGGGCGTACCAGACCATATACTAAAAAAGAGACTTGGGAATATTGACTTGCGAGGGGACAAGGCCTAGGGCCTTCAGAAGCGCTGGGGCCTCACTAATCTACCCAAGGCAGGTAAGTAAAGGACCCACGGGAGACGCATGCAGTGTGAGAACACAGCCGCGGATCCCAATTGACTTCAATGGAGCAAGTCGCGGTTGGAATTTTAAAATGTTAGCATACTTCGGGAGAGTCTACAAGAAAGTCACTTACAGGGTAAGTAGTTCTAGAGCCAACACACACAGGAGCACCGTAGTGCTGGAGTTTTCTGATGGATACATCTGCCAGTGGATTCCTCACCTTGTGTATATCTCCTGCGCCAGCATTCCACTGAACTTTTTTCCCCAGCTCTCTACGCCGACGTGAACGATGTCATAATGCATTGGCTCCGCTCGCGACTACTTATGACGTCACCGGAGCCATAAGAGAGCCACGTCGGCGTGATGACGTCGGTTCCCTTTTTTCCGCGCCGTCGACGCGCAACGGTTTTTCCAGTACTCTCCTGCTACTTTGTAGTTGTTAGGTGTTACTGTTGGAGAAAATCTGTAATGTCTTCGACGAGGAAGTCGGGTTTTAAGCCCTGTAGGGAATGTGGGGGCCACATGTCTATGACGGACCCCCATGATGATTGTTTGTGGTGCCTTTCATCTGACCACGATGTCGAGGAGTGTTCAAGCTGCAGGAGGATGAATCCGAAGGCGTTGAAGGAGAGGAAGGTGAAGCTTTTTATGGCCAAGGTCGGAAAGGAGAAGAGAGGTAGAAAGCAGGAGAGGTCGAGGCCGGAGTCGTCGACTTCGAGGTCATCGAAGTCGAAAAAACATCATAAAAAAAGGAAGCATTCCTCTAGGCGCCGGTCTTCTAAGAACAAGGCGTCGAGATCTGCTTCGCCTCGACGACGTCAAACTAAGGATTTGTCTCCTTCTCCTTTTCCTAAGTCTCAGGAAGGATCTCCTTCGCTGAAGCGGACTCCGGCGCAGTCCCCGGCGACTTCACCGGCGTAGTCTCCGGTTCCAGTGGAGTCGTTTGATGATGAGCAGGAACAAAGGAAGGAGCCTTCTCCAGGGCCTGAGGATCCTTCGGCTCCGGTAGAGGACACTGCGGCGCAGTTGCCAGGTACTCCGCAGATGGATACAGGATCGGTTCCTTATCCGCAGTTCCCGGCTCCAGGTACTGATTCTTCGCATTTTTTAAATGCCATGTATGGAATCTTCAATCGGGCTGCCTTCCCATCCGGTGCACCGACTGGTCCCATGGGTCCTATGGAGTATGCTCTAGGGCAGGGGTACTCACAAACTTTCTCTCGGGGGCCAAATTTACAGTGTGGTTTGTGGCAGAGGGCCGCACCGGTGGGGGCGGGGGCAGTGGGGGAGGGGGCAGGGCTAGAGCAAAAAAAAAAACTGTGACCATGAGGTTGAACACAGGCCCCTGCAGCAGACGCCTTCGTCCACTGAGCCACCAGACCCGGCATTCACACATATCTATCTATCTGTCTATCTAGCTCTGTCTCCCTCCCTCCCTCTATCACTCTCCGTCTATCACTCTCCCTCTATTACTCTCCCTCTTTCTGTCTCCCTCTCTCTCTCTATCTATTTCTCTCTCTCTCTCTCTCTCCCTCTGTCTCCCTCCCTCAGTCTCTGTCTCCCTCAGTCTCTGTCTCCCTCTGTCTCACTCACTCTGTCTCACTCCGTCTCACTCACTCTGTCTCCCTCCCTCTCTCTGTCTCAGTCCCTCCCTCCCTCCCTCCCTCCCTCCCTCTTGTCTCCCTCCCTCTCTGTCTCCCTCCCTCTCTGTCTCCCTCTTGTCTCCCTCCCTCTTGTCTGCCTGTCTCCCTCCCTCTTGTCTCCTTTCCTCTTTCTGTCTCCCTCCCTCTCTCTCTGTCTCCCTCCCTCTCTCTCGGTCTCCCTCCCTCTCTCTCTGTCTCCCTCCCTCTCTGTCTCCCTCCCTCCCTCTCGGTCTCCCTCCCTCCCTGTCTCACTCACTTTGTTTGTCTCCCTCTCTCTCTGTCTCCCTCCCTCTGTCACCCTCTCTCCCTCTGTCTCCCTCTCTCTCCCTCCCTCTCCCGGTCTCCCTCCCTCTCCCGGTCTCCCTCCCTCTCCCGGTCTCCCTCCCTCTCCCTCTCTCTCTTCCTCTATCTCTCTCTCTCTCCCTCTGCCTCACTCACTACGTTTGTCTCCCTCCCTCTCTGTCTCCCTCCCTCCCTCCCCCTGTCTCCCTCCCTCCCCCTGTCTCCCTCCTTCCCTCTCTCTCTCTCCCGCCCTCTGTCTCCCTCCCTCTCTCTCCTTCCCTCTCTCTCTCCCTGTCTCCCTCCCTCTCTCTATCTCTCTCCCTCTCTCTCAATCAGTTCCTCATTCCTATCTATATAAATCTGCCCCCCCCCTACCCCACCCCCCAAAAAAAGAAATGACTGCACTGCAGCCTACAAGATGCTCTTTGGCACACGATGTTACACTTTCTGGACAGGGTAACAACCTCACAGGGCTGTGCTGCTTCGAGCAGCTTGGTGTCAGGTCTGTGTGCACCACTGTCCCTCTGCAGCAATGCCCCCACCTCCCAACAACCCAGGGCTTCACGTGACGCCGCTGATGCCTTTCCCTTCTGCTCTGACCCTGGTCCCACGAAATGCCCCCTGGGCGGGTGGGGGAGGGGGATAGTGGGCTCTTCTTCCTCTGCTTGGCCCGGGAAGGACAGATTGCTACAGATAGGCCCGGCCCCTCCCATGACAGAGGTTGTTTTCACAGGTGCCCAATACTAAAATACAACCATACATAAAGGGAAATACCCTCTTTCATCCTTGAACCTGGGTGCCACTGCACCTGTTGCACTAATGAGCAGCAGCGTGGCCAGTGTGTCATGGACCCTCGTGCAAGGTTGGAAATGGGGGGTCCTGGCTGCAGTTTATTTGCGTTGAAATATACAGCACAGCAATAATCATGGATCAGTAGGCCTCCTCTGTGTCCCGGTGCCACTGCACTTGCTGCACCCATAGAAGCTACGCCTCTGCTAATGAGAGCTACGTCCCTGCTCTCCGGACTCTCGGTTCTCAAGTGAGGGGTTGGGCGGCTATGGGTGAACAGACCCCGTGCAACAGACATAGGGCAGGACCCGGCGGCTGTGAGAGGACAGAGGTAGAGCCTGACAAGGGAAGGCCCAGGCGGCTACGAGACCGGGCGGCTACGAGACCAGAGCCCGGACTGAAGTCACTCGCGTGGAATGGAGGCCACAGCCCAGCCTCGAAGCCGGGGGGTGATGTGAGAACGGAGCCTTGACTTCAGACAACTGCCTGGCGTCTATGAGTGACCAGAGCCCGTGCCCTAGACGCCGGGCAGTGCGACTATGAATGGAGCCCAGGCTGCCTGACACGGGGGCCTGCCGGGTATGAGGGAATAGAGATTGAACTCCAGGCACTGGCGTAGCCAGGCGGCCATGCAAGAATAGAGACCGAATCCAAATCGTGGAGCAGGGTGGTTATGTGAGAATAGAACCTTGACTCCCGGACACTGGCCGGGCGCTATGAGAGAACAGAGCCTAGGTACCAATAAAGTTCTCTTGCCACTGTGTGCCCTTTCAGTTGTACACCTGCACCCCCCACACCCCCCCCCCCTGTCCGTCACCTCACCCCGCGCTGTCAGCTTCCCTGGAACGCACACAGCCGCCGCACCCAAGTACTTCACAGGTCTTTTAAAGACCATTCACTTGTTAATGAGGCTTTGTTGTATTTCATCTCTTCTTAGCGCCCCTGCATCTCCACTCATTCAGAGGGGAGATGCAGGGGCGCTAAGAAGAGGTGAAATACAACAAAGCCTTATTAACAAGTGAATGGCTTTTAAAAGAATCCCCCGGCCCGGCCCCCATAGCTCCGTGCTGCTGACAGGCAGTGCTTGCACAGGTACGATGTCTGCAAGGTCCGCGGGCCGCCAAGGAAGGCTTGCCGGGCCGCTGGCGGCCCGCGGGCCGTACTATGAGTACCCCTGCTCTAGGGGTACCGCAGCAGTATGCACAGGCCCCGTTTATGCCTTTTCTGCCGATGGCGTCTTCGTGGCAGTTTCCGGCGCCGTCTGATCCATCGCGACTCCGGCTGGATCGTCAGGCTTCGGAGCCTTCCTCGACGCGGTTGCCGACTCCATCGGCGCTGCGTCCGGCGCCGCCGACTCCTACACCTGGGTTCCACGGCCTCACGGATTCGGTCGAGAAGGGAGGCCCAAAGAGCCTTGGATGAGGAAAGGTATAGAGTGGAGGTAGAGGAAGGTGAAGTGGACACGTCCTCTGAGTTTGGAGGGATACAAGAGGCTAGTGGCCTGGATACGACTCCTGAGTGGGAGCATACTTCATCTAGGTCATCTCCACCTCAGGAATTGATTCCTTATCATATGGTTATAAAGAAGGCGGCAGAGTTGTTGGATTTACAGTTGCCCTCTGCGGAGTATAAGTCTAATCTGCTGACAGAGGTGTTGCATTTACCTACTTCGACTTCGAAGCCTTTACTGCCTTTTAATGAGGCTAATTTGGAGCCTGTTTTGGAGGTATGGCGAAAACCACTTTCTTCTCCGGCGGTTTCCAGGCAGGTGGCGAGAAGATACAGGGTGGCACCTGGGGATCCAGATTTTTTTTCTACGCACCCGTCTCCAGAGAGTCTGGTTGTGCAGGCGTCCTGCTCTAAGCATGCTTCGGGAGCGTTCCCTCAGTCTCCTGCGGACAGGGAATCCAAAAAGGTTGACCAGGCGGCTAAGAAAACTTTTTCTTCAGGAAGTATGGCACTTAAGTCTACCAATGCCACGTGCTTGCTGGGTCGTTATGTGCATGCCTTAATGGACTCAATGAAGTCTTTAGCCCCTAAGCTGCCTGAGGGTGATAAGGCGTCCTTCATGGAGGTGGTCGCAGTTACTCATGCTGCTGCTAGACAAGTGATTCAATCGAGGCTTGATACAGCAGATTCAGTGGCGAGAATAATGGGCTCGTCTTTAGCCACAAGAAGGCAGGCATGGCTCCGTTCATCTGGCTTCTCCACTGACGTTCAGGCCACATTGGTGCATTTGCCGTTTGATGGACAGAAATTGTTTGGAGAAAAGGCTGACTCCGCCCTACAAAGATTTAAGGACAGCAGGGTAACAGCTAAATCTTTGGGTCTGCAAGCTCCTGCTAAAGGATTTGGTTTTAAAACGTTTAGGGGTTTCGGAAGGTCTTCATTTCGCTCCTTCCGACAGCCTCAGCAGAAGCAGCAGCAACAACAGCAGAATCCCCTCTATAGGTCCTATAGAGGGAGACCAAGGGGTCGGAGAGGTTCTGGACGCAACCCCTCTTCTTCTTCCTCCGCCTCTGCTCCCAATGAGGCTTCAGGGAAGCAGCCCTAGACCCCCCATCTTGGATCATGTAAGACCTGTGGGGGGTCGGGTGTCCTACTTTCTGCGAAGTTGGAAATCTGTTACGACAGACCTTTGGGTTTTGAACCTCGTGGAGACTGGGTACGCCCTTCCCTTTTGGGAGTTTCCTCCCCCTTACCCTCCCTGCCAAGGTTACTGCTCAGAGGACCATCTGCTTCTTCTGCAGAAGGAGGTTCTGGCTTTGCTTCAAAAAGGGGCGATAGTGGTTCCGGAGCAGGAAAGAGGTCAGGGATGCTACTCCCGGTATTTCCTGATTCCCAAAAAGGACATCAAATTGCGTCCGATACTGGACCTCAGAATCTTGAACTTTTACCTGAAACAGGAGAAATTTAGGATGCTGACCCTTGCGCAGGTTCTTCAGGCATTGCAGCAAGGAGACTGGATGGTGTCGCTCGACTTGCAGGACGCGTACTTCCATGTCCCGATCCTGAAGTCGCACAGGAAGTATCTCCGTTTTACGGTTGGGTCGCAACATTACCAGTTTGCGGTCCTCCCGTTTGGTCTTACTACCGCACCTCGAGTCTTCACGAAGGTGATGGCAGTGGTGGCTGCTCATCTCAGGAGGTCAGGGATTCCAGTTTTCCCCTACCTGGACGACTGGCTTCTGAAGGCAGAGTCCCCAGAGATGGTGCAGCGTCATCTGCAGGTAACATCTCAGCTGTTATTCGACTTGGGTTTTTCGATCAATGTGCCCAAATCTCACCTGGTGCCCTCTCAACGCAACCTGTTTTATAGGGGCGGTACAGGACACTACTGTGTGTCGAGCATTTCCTCCTCCTCAAAGAAATCTCGACATTCAGGAGATGGTCCCTTTATTCCACAATGGAGCGGTTGTTCCAGTTCTGAAGGTCCTTCGCCTGCTCGGTCTGTTCGCTTCCTGCATTCTGTTGGTCAACCATGCACGCTGGCACATGAGGGCGCTCCAGTGGTGCCTCCGCAAGCAGTGGTATCAGCTCAACGGAGATCTCAGGGAGTCGATCAGGATCTCCAGAGAAGCTGCAGCGGATCTGTCTTGGTGGAGAGTGGAGGGCAACCTGTCTCAAGGAAAGCCCTTTCATCTACCTCCATCGGTGGCCACAGTGATAACGGATGCCTCTACCCTAGGGTGGGGTGCCCATCTGAGGGATCTGGAGATCAAGGGTCTTTGGTCTCCAGAGGAAAGGTTGCTTCACCTCAACCTTCTGGAATTGCGGGCGATTCGTTTGGCGCTCAAGGCCTTCCTCCCTTCCCGGTCAGTCGATTCAAGTCCTGACAGACAACACTACCGCGATGTGGTATGTCAACAAGCAGGGAGGAGTGGGGTCTCTTTGTCTTTGCAGAGAGGCCTTACGTCTATGGTCCTGGGCTCAGGACCATCGGATTTGTCTGATGGCAAATCATCTGGCCGGGGTGCTGAACGTACGTGCGGACAATCTCAGTCGGCAGTTCTCCGCCGATCACGAGTTGCGGCTCCATCCGGAGGTGGTCCGTCATGTCTTTCGGGCGTGGGGGACACCTCGGGTAGACCTGTTTGCCACCCGCGAGAACGCGCACTGCCCGTCATTCTGCAGTCTCCAGTTTCCGATGCAGGGGGCGTTGGGGGACGCGTTTCAGTTGAGTTGGGGTTCACGACTCCTTTACGCGTTTTCTCCCATACCCTCGATTCCTCAGGTTCTGAGGAAGATTCGCCAAGACCGGGCCCAAGTCATATTGATCGCCCCGGATTGGCCAAGAAGGGTGTGGTACACAGATCTTCTCCACCTCTCCTCGTGCCCTCCGCTCCGTCTCCCTCTGAGGGCAGACCTCCTCTTGCAATCGGAGGGGCAGGTTCTACACCCCCACCTCCAGAGCTTACACCTTCATGCCTGGAGATTGAACGGGGCAACCTGAGTTCATTCTCTCTCCCGCCTGATGTGGTGGATGTTATTTCATCGGCCAGGCGACACTCCACCAAGTCCATTTACTCCTACAGGTGGTCGAAATTTCTTAAATGGTGTAGAGAGAGATCCATTGACCCTTTAAAAGCCCATCTTTCTAATGTGCTTCAGTTTGCTCTTTCCTTGGCTCAGCAAGGCTGTGCTGTGTCCACGGTTAAGGGCTATCTATCTGCCTTATCGGCTTTTCTATGTCTTCCTGATCAACCGTCGCTATTTAAATCTCCGGTTGTACTGAGGTTTATCAAGGGTCTTACAAACATGTTTCCTCCTACTCCCTTTGTAATGCCACAGTGGGACCTTAATCTTGTCTTGACTTTTCTGATGGGGTCCCCGTTTGAGCCTCTTCATAGCTGTCTTTTGAGGCTGTTTTCCTTTAAGGTGGTCTTTCTTGTGGCCATAACCTCGGCAAGGAGGGTGAGTGAGCTTCAAGCTCTTAGTTCCAAACCCCCTTTTCTTACATTACATGCTGAAAGGATGGTACTTAGGACCAGGGCTGCTTTCCTGCCTAAAGTAGTTACTCCGTTTCATTTGGGGCAGTCTATTACTCTCCCTGTTTTTTATCCACCTCCTCATCCCTCCAAAAAGGAGGAAAGACTCCATCGCCTGGATCCAAAGAGGGCTGTGAGTTTTTATTTGGACAGAACGAAAGACTTTTGTCTGGACGATCAGCTCTTCGTGGGCTATGTTGGTCATTAGAAAGGAAGAGCGGTGCACAAGCGCACTTTATCGAGCTGGATTATCCTTGCCATCAAGATCTGCTACGCCCTGGCTGGTAAGACTCCTCCTGAGGGTATTAGAGCTCATTCAACTAGAGCAAAATCATCTACATCTGCTTTGGCCGGGGGTGTTCCTGTGGCAGATATTTGTAAAGCCGCGACTTGGGCCTCCCTCCATACTTTCGCAAAGCATTGTTGCTTGGACTCTGAGATGAGGAGGGAGGGCCACTTTGCGCGCTCTGTCTTGCAAGACTTTTTGGTGTAGGAAGGTGGACACCCTCCTCCGGGAGTGGGGACTGCTGTGGGAATCTATTCAAGAGGTGAGGAATCCACTGGCAGATGTATCCATCAGAAGAACAAGTTATTTACCTTCGGTAACGCTTTTTCTGGTGGATACAGTATCTGCCTGTGGATTCCTCACTGGCCCACCCGCCTCCCCGTCGTCCACCTTTGTATACCTTAACCCCTTCTGTGCCCATGACGAGCTGGACTCGTCATGGGCCGCGGTTGCGCTGTGCCCATGACGAGTCCAGCTCGTCATGAACCCCGCCCGCTAATGGAACGCCCGGCACAGGGCGGGGAAAGGGCGTGGCACACAAGGGGTTAAACGTTGTCTTGCTTGAGATTTGTTATACTTTCTTGTATATTGGTAGGAAATGCTTGTTTTATTTAGCTTTCCTTTTCCTTGTATACTTTGTGTATATGATTGTATTTTGTATACTGTATATACTTTGTATCTGTCGTTGGTCCACCTGTGCGCCTCGGAGGCACGGAAAAAATGGGTGGAACTGACGTCATCACGCCGACGTGGCTCTCTTATGGCTCCGGTGACGTCATACGGAGTCGCGAGCGGAGCCGATGCATTATGACGTCGTCCACGTCGGCGTAGAGAGCTGGGGAAAAAAGTTCCGTGGAATGCTGGCGCAGGGGATATTCATAAGGTGAGGAATCCACAGGCAGATACTGTATCCACCAGAAAAAGCGTTACCGAAGGTAAGTAACTTGTTCACCTCACCCAGGGAAGCCGGGTGCATAGGTGTCTTTTGGTGTCGGGTCGCGGCATCGTTTTCAATGGGAGCCAAAGACGACTTGCTGCTTGTGAAGACAGGAGAAGTGTCCGGTGGAATCCAAGGCTGGATTTAGAAGAAAGAAGACCTGAAAGCAGAAGGGACAGTGTTCAAAGTCACTTGGCAGTGATCTGGGGCAAGGAAGCTGGATGCCCACAGTCGTCGGCTGATTTCAGGTGATCACGGGTGTCTTGACTCTTCAGCCACGAGGTCCAGGAGGTGTCGACCAGGAGCTGGATTCGGCGTGTCCCACGAAGTCTGCAGCTTACTGCGGTGTCGTGACCAGATTGGCGCCAACAAGCCTTGGCAACAGCAAGTCTCGTGGAAAGGTTAAAAGTCAGCGGTGCAGACCAGCAAGGTCTGAGGGACTCACCCAGCGAGGGTAAGTCAGGGCAGGCCTGGAGTAACCAGGGGAGCCCTTTGGTTCTGTAGAAAAGTCTTCTGGGGACCCACAAGCCAACCGGCAAGGGATTTGCAAAGACGCCTCGGGAGGATTCACTCACCAGGAGCCCACGGTCACTCTGGACGAGGTAGGCCTCTGATCTTCGGAGGAAATCCTGCTGGAGGCTTGGACCACACGTGGTCCAATGCACAAGTTCGTAGAACGTTGTGAAGGGGTTGCACTCGAAAATAGTGCCCGGTACCCAGGTATTGCAGTTCCTCGTCACTCGTGGGGTCCACTTGCCTCAGCGTCGCTGGGGACTCACGATGTCCTTGGAGAAGTCGGGAAATCCACTTCCGGGGCTGCAGGGGCTTCGGACTCCGGCGGGAGCGGGAACGTTTGCGACCGTTGATTCAAAGTTTTGGTGCCTGCCAAGCAGGGGAGTCACTCCTTGACTCCAAGGGAGATTCTTCAGTCTTCCAGAGGTAGTGGAACATCGAAGGTCCAGGCTTCTTCATCAGAGCGTCGTCCAGGGATATCTAGTTTGCAATGGCAAGGGTTCCCTAACTTATACTAGAAGGAAGGGAGGGACTAGCTCTATGACCCCACCTATGGGAGGGTCAGGGGAGTGGGTGGCTACACCCACTTACCTTTGTCCAGTTTCGCGTCAGAGCAGGGGCTGGTAGCCCCTGAACCGGTTTGAGCTGGCATATGCACAGAGGAGCCTACTGCTCCCCCAGTGCAGGACTTCAAAGCACTCTAGGAGTGCACCCACCCAGCCCCAATACACTAAACCCTGTCTGGGAGTTGACCACACCTCCCTGTGACAGGATGCCTATTGTTTGGCCTCCTCCACTGCGAGTTTCGGTCATCAGCAGGAGGGCAGCCCAGTGTCTGTGACTGGTGGAATCCATTTTGTGATGCCAGGGCTCTTCAGGATTCTACTGTGTTTCCACAGTGGGTACATGTCTATCCCTCTAGAAGGGGAGGGGGAATCATACTCCCACATCAGTTACTGGTGTGGGGGTATGATTCCAAAGCGTTTGACACCAAACACGACATGTTTTGATGCAGCCATCCCAAAGTTAGCATTTACCGCTAGGTTATAATGCACTTAAGAGTATATGGTTGAACCGCATCCACAAACAGCTACAGAGAATGGACTCAGAGCTGCAGAGGGGCCCTGCTCAGGCAGAGGCACCCCCTCACATGGAAACCAAGCACCCTGCCCTCAGAATTGATAGGGCCTGCCTTAGGGGTGACTGATAGGTTTATATTTGTGTGTAAGGAGAGATATAGTGAACCTATATCTCAGTGAGGAGTGCTAACACTACCTCACCCAGGCTGCAGTAGCAGGCCTGTGATGTCAGATTTAGTCTGCTTCCCAGGGGTGGCATAATACATGCTTCAGCCCCTCGTAGGCCTGTGAAGTACCTATGCCTTTGGTACCTAGGGTACCATATACTAGGGGCTCATAAGGTACCACAGTATCCAATCACTAGTGCATCTAATATGCACTCCAAGTTGTTTAGAGAGAACAGAGAGGCTGGGGCCCTGATTAGCAGGGTCCCAGCCAGACTATAGCCAGAAACCAGTGTTCACATCAGAAAAAAAGTGGGGGCAACATAAGTGCAGATCCTACTGTCCTACACCAGGTAAGCTGAGGAAAATCGCAATGCGCGAGCTGGAGTGTTTTCATGTATCCTCTCTCTGAGATAACCAGCTCCAGAGTCATGCAAGGCCTTATGCACTAATACCATGGCCTTCAAATGCACCCTATTTGTTGCAGGAAGCCAATGAAGTGCCTTCAGATAGGCGGGCATTCAAATGCACCCTATTTGTTGCAGGAAGCCAATGAAGAGCCTTCAGATAGGCGGGCATGTGAGTCCTAGGTGGGAGTTTGAGTAAAAGTCTGGCTGCCGAGTTCTGCACCACCTGAAGTCTGCTAAGAAGGTACTCTAGGAGTCTGAGGTAAAGGGCATTCCCATAATCCAGTCTCATCGTGATAAGAGCCTTGATAACCTTTTTGATGACTGACTCAGCTAGGAGAGGTAGGAATCTTTTTAGCATACAAAGAGTGCTGAAACATGAGCAAATTGGTACTTGTATCTGCTGATGGAGGGAGAGGGTGCCGTCAAATTCGATGCCTAGTTTCCTTACGTAATTCTGAAGAGGGCCTGGCTGTGGCTCACCCTAAAGCCAGCAGGTTCTCAGAAAGTTAGGAGGGGCATCTCCAAAGATCGCAATCTCCTTCTTATCCCGGTTGTATTTCAGTTGGTACCGGGCCAACCACAGAAACACCTTAGCTAGACATTTCAAGGGGAACTCTCCGTCCAGCTCCTCTCCCTTACCCCAGGAGAAGAAAAGCTGCATATCATCCGCGTATGAAATTACTTTTGTGCCCATTGACTCCGCTAATCTTGCTAAAGACGTATGGTAAATATTAAACAGAGTGGGGCTTAGGGCAGATCCCCGGGGTACGCCCACAGTTGGAGTTCTAGCTTGCAATGAAAATGGGGGCAGCCATAATTCTTAGCTTCGATTGCTTAGATAAGAGGTAAGCCATTTCAGGGCTGTGTTTCTGTTCCCTATCGCCAGAAGGCATTCGAGTAGTTGTAAAATGGGGAACCAGGTCGAAAGCAGAGCTAGGTCAAACATGATCAGAATAGCCTAGCCACCCTTGTCAAGGGCACTTCTGACATGCTGCACTACTACCAGGAGCGCTGTCTCAATGCCAGTGTGGTCAGAAGCCCGATTGACTGGGATGTAGTAATTTGTTTACCCCAACAACTACAGACTGATTGCAAATGGACCTTTCCTGGGCAAAGTCTACGAAGCCAGCATAGAGGGGACTGCTCTTGACTGGATCACATCCTACCTTCAAAACAGAACAAATGTCATCCATCCCCCCCCCCCCCCCCCTTCTCATCCAAACCATACTTTACAGAAGCAGTAGCCCCTTTAGGCTTAATCATGTCACTCATGCTTTTCAACGGCTACATGAGATCATTACCAGCATTAATCAATGAATTTCACCTCACATGCTATAACTATGCAAATGACACACAAATACTCCTTAAACTAGAAAGTCCCAAAGACATTGGAAACTCACAAATTCTCAGTTACCTCAGAGCTGTTGATCGGTGGATGACATGGAGCTATCTCAAATTGAATGCTTCCAAAACGGAAATACTCATGTGGCGATTAGAAAAATTATGACCCACTTGCCACCTGGCCTGATGATCTGGGAACACCGCCTAAAGTATCTAAGGAAGTAAGAAACCTCGGAATTGCCATGGACTCCAAGCTATCAATGAATGCCCATGTGACAAACTAGCGAGATCCAGCTTCCTTATTATAAAAACTCTAAGACGCATCTTTCCACACCTGAGATTTGCACACCAGTCCAGGGTACTATCTCTCTTGTTCCGTCTAAACTTGATTATGCCAATAGCCTCTACCACGGATCATCTTCAACAACTATCTAAAGACTACAAAGGATTCAGAACTCTGCTGCCAGACTGCTCTTACATATAAAGCCACAAGCACACATTTCCCTTGTCTTAAAAGCCCTACATTGGTTACCGGTTGCCAGAAGATCCACATTCAGGCTGCTTTGGATCACCCACAAAGCAATACATGGAACATGGCAGCTCTTCTTTATGAGTAAAATCACCAAAAACATTCAATAAAGGATCCTCCTCTCTAGATTGGCACTTTGCCTGATAATACCACCATACAAGAAAAAAACAGGTGGCACATCCTTCTCTGTTCAAGTAGCCAAACTATAGAACTCTTTACCCCCCAACAGAAGATCCACGGATAACTACCTTCTCTTCAGAAGACTACTCAAAAGTTGTCTCTTCCCCACATAACCACCATACTCAAACATAAATGTACAGCAAACCTCCTCCTGCTGCTGTGATCTCCAAATAAACACTTTCTAGACCCTTCCCTCTTCTTTCCCTCCACTATCCTTTTCAATCCAAATAACAGACTCTCATGTCGACCACTCAAATTAATTTAATATTTCCCTATACTAATTCACCACTAATCCTTTTTGGGTTCCGGAGTAGCGTGCTACTTGCTCAAAAGCGCTTTGACACCTCGTCAGTGGTAGTAAGCGCTATATAAATGCAATAACAATTTAAGGCAGGCTGAGATTTAACCTTTTTTTCTGCTAGTTACATATGCCTCAGCAACAGGCAAGTCCTAATAGGCTCTTGTTTAGAGATTGTCAAAAGTGTAAAATTGTACATGCGACACCTGGTTTTATGCATGTTTAACACTATTTTTCTATTTGCGTAAATTTACTATTAATTGCATATGCATAGCGCATTCCTATCACTTGGACGGTCTAAAGGCACTTTTGCAATCTGAAAGCCCTTTACTGTTGGAATCACTGTTGACCGGAGTCTAGTATCAACAGCTCAGAAATGCAGACATGTCACTTCCCTGTATGGTAGCAGCGGCGACAGACAGTTCTTAGCTTTGCACCTTCAAATGCAGAAGAACACGTAGAAGAATTGTTGCTCCATGTTACCTTGATTTATTTCTAAATTTTCAATAATATCACGACTATCGATTGCGGTAACGGGATTATCTAATCTAGGTATTGCTGCAGTCAAATTGACATTTTCTAACTGAAGCTCTCTCGGTAACGTGACTTAGAATGGAATGGACAATAAAGAACTGCCTTTTTATCTACTTCCACAACTTCCAGTCGTTTCCTCGTTGGAAGGTTGGGCATCAAGCGCAGCCTTCAGGGAGCCATTATCTTGACCTTATCTCTGTATTTTAAACCAGTTTTATAAATAGCGTCTGCTGATTGCTGAAATGTATCAAAGCTCATTGTTTTCCTCACCCAGCTTGGATTTAAACCGTAGTGACCTTTGAGCAGGGTTTGTCAGGTCCGCACTCTGCACTCTTGGTGACATCCTATCAGATTTCTTGTTTTCCCTTCTTCGCTGTTACACTTAACTTTTAGTTAGCGATTAATTTGAGGGGTGGCGAGATTTGTGTTCAGCACCACGGTGTGGATCGAACTGTCAACTTGAGCAGCAGACCAAATCTGACATTTGGGAGGAGCGAAAAGTTGCACCGTGGATGGCTCCGAGACCTGAATGACGGCCGCTGCGGAAGAATGTCTGGGCGCCCCCTGGGTTATGGAAGCGACAGCCCCCGCAGCAGTTCAGACCATCTTTGCTTTTACACAGTTCAGATCTTGCAATTCATTCCTTTATTTGTTCATATAAGGCTATTTTAAAATAGCATATTTACCGTCAATTGGCAACTTTTTATTCTTACTCCTCTTTAACTAAAACTACGCTCTTACAAATGAAGCGTTCGTTAAATATGGAGCTTCCCACGGAAGAGGTAATCAGTCACTGTAATGCTCTTGTTGATGGTAACAATCTTAAGTTTTTTCCTAGAAGGAATAGCATTTTAGAACATGTAATTCTTGTTCAACGATTGAAAGCCAGTTCGTGTTCTGCTCTAGAATCTTTGTATTTTACTTTGTGTTTGTGGATATTATTAGATTTTTTGCTGCTCAGTGAGTAGATGGCATACGCTCACATATGAGGTCGGAGTACTGTCAGCTGTCGCCTAAGCACTTAACTGGTGGCGAGAAGGCCACTGTCCTTGCGTTCGTTGTCGTTGATGCATAAACACACTGCCGCTTTTAAACTCCTCATTACATAACCACCATTCTGTCTTTGATATTTGCGTACACACACAGTTCAATCGATCTTATGATGCATTCCATTTGTGGCGCCTGTGCCGTGCTTTATTTAAAGGTATATTGTACTCTACGTGAGATAGAAAAGTATACGGGGCCAGGAAGAGTACATCTGACACAAAGGTATACACCGTCCTCCCTGAAACACTTTGTAGGACTTTTGCTTGTGTGTACGTCATGAAACATCATCTGTATCCCTTCATAGATTATTTGAGATCTTGCGCCACTTTCAGTAGTTGCACTGTCGATTACCACTTTCCTTTTCTTCTGTTCAGCGTAATGTGTGCTGTAAACTGTGGCCTCTATGATCATTTGAACCAAATAAGGAATTGTGTGGAGGTGATAACTTTGGGCATGTGCACTCTGACAATTATTGCGTTACTTCTGACATGTTGAAATTATTTTTATATCCACTGTTTCAACTCATTGATATGAGTTTCAAATGGACTTTTCTAATGCTTACTAGAAGAGATGACAAATCCTCCGTCCAGAATCTTAGAATTCGTAATTCCCTCGTTACTTGTGTGGATGTAGATAGCGAAGGAATGGCAACACAATTCTTTCCTGTACATTCTCTCAGAAATAAAATTAAATAAAACGAGAACTTTTCTTCATACCTTTAAAATTATATTTATGCTACTCTGTTTTTATAAATCGCATGTATATCGATTCTTTTGCCAATTAGTGCTTTGGACGACGGTTTATTGTAATAGTATTGCTATAGCACTTACTACCCTCGATGAGGCTTTGAAGCGAATTTCGACAAGTAGCATGCTACTCAAAAACCCAAAGTGGATTAGTATAGTGAAATATAAGTTAATTGGAGCAGTGGACATGTGAGTCTGTTAAATGGATTGAGTAGGATAAAGGAGGGGAGAGTCAAGAGTGTTATTTGGGAGATCATAGTAGTACAATGAGGTTTGTGATGAGTCAAAGGAGGGATAGAGGAAGGGAGAGGTAAATGATATATTGTAAGAGGAATAAGATGAGATCTAGAGTAGCAAGTTGGAGAGTTGAATGTTGTTTTCTACAGTTGGGAGTAAAGATATATACACATAAAAAATAGAGATATTAAGTTGTACTATATAAAGTCCCACATGTACATGTATGGATAAACATTTAGAAACTCAGACCTGTACATAAAGCAAATTTATTTTTTATAATTATTTATTTTTATATTTTTTCCAATATTCCATGTAAGTTGTGCACTTTGTCCATCGATTGGTCCTAGCTTGAGTAAGCGTGGAAGGGAATGATTGTAAGGTTTTTCCTGTGAATGTGTATTTTTGTGTGAGTGCACCTTGTGGCATGTCATTCAAACTTGTGAGATAAGCAGGTTTTTGGGTTGTCCATGTGGGGGTTATGTCTTATCTCCTCGCACCAAATCTGAGGCAGATGTGGAGGTGAAGTGTGTTGCTTGAACTCCCTTTAGACCCTGCACTGCCCAGGCTGCTGACAGCCTTTCCTGTACGTTTGGGGTCGATGTGGCCATGACTCAGAGATGGTGGAAGTTGCTATTAAACATTTTCCTTAACCTGGTCTCAAAATTTGTAGATTAGCAATGCTTGATCTTTCCCTAAATATGGGATTAACTGAGCTGTCTAGTTTTGGTAGGGTATATAATCATATCTGCGGGCCAGAACCATATCCTACCTGGCCTGTGTACCTGTGTTAGACTGCACATCTGTTCTTGCTGGTTCACAGAGGCACGCTTGTTATTTTCCTATCCTTGTGGGTGCACTCCATCATCCCCCACTGAACAAAAAATGCGTCGGTGATACCTACTGCACAAAAATGATTTTACATGCTATGGGCGTTAACTTTTAAAGAATAATCAAACTGATTTTAGGTACTCGTATTCTAGTCTTGATGCACAGCTAAGTCTTGCATCCTTAAGACCCTTAAACGTTTGTGGTTCTTCATCATGGAATGTCTTCCATGGAAGATGTAGGACCGAAAGATTACTCTCCCAAGTTACACAATTAACCAAAGAGCTGCCTCTTACCTAGCAGTTCTGCTTATCATCCACTAGCAAGACGTACAGAAATGAAATCGCAAAGTATGTTAAAGCTGTATAGAAATCTACTGGTCGGCTATTTGTCAGTGGAGATCGAGTTGGGCATGGTCCAGGCCAGCCCAGTCTTTGCTTAACATGAGAAACAGGTTGTTTCTGACCTGTCAGACTCACTGTCATTTCCCAGGATTGAGCAAATGGAATCGCATGGCGTTTAGTTTCTGTGAAGTATTCTAAAGCTCGTAACCAAAGAAGACGGCTACAATAAATGACTGTCTGACACTAGAGTGTCTGGCACCTCAGAGGTTTGTTAAGAAAACCCTCACACACCAACCTGGTTAGTGTCATGCTTCATCATTGGGTCCCAGCTGAGTAGCCAAATGCTACCCAGCTGTGCTGCGACACCTGTTTACAGTGGAGCGGGTTGAGTTGTCAGTGAATGTGATGAAGTGAGTGTAAATATAAAAATACCTCCAGAATTCTACCTGTTAATTTATTCCTGGTGATCTGGGATATGTTTAAAAACCAGAGAGTGGATAATGAGCTACAGATACAATGTGTAGCTTGTTATTATCCTATGATGGTCGACATGTTTCAGCCCACTTGAAAATATATTGAGGCTTTCTTCAGGACCTCTCAAAGTGAGTGACGTGAAAAAGTGAGTGGTAAAAATAGCTACCACGTGTTTATACATTTTTAGTACACGCGCTAAGGAGGACTGTATATGCAGGGAGGACTGACCGTATGTGGGTCCTCGCATTTTGATAAATACACTAATGATATTGCAGGCTTTCGCATCTGGTCCTGGGGGGGGAGCGATCCTCTTTTAAGTCACATATTGGTGTGAAGGTCTCGTCCGCGGGTTCATCTATTGCTGTATCCTCAGGAACAGGCTGGCCTGTTGCGAAAGCCTGCAATACGATTACTCTATTTATCAAATGCGAGGACCCACATACGGTCAGTCCTCCCTGCATATACAGTACTCCTTAGCGCATGTACTAAAAATGCTTTAACACGTGGTAGCTATTTTTACCACTCACTTTTTCACGTCACTCACTTTATTTGAGAGGTATTTTTATATTTACACTCACTAAATCACATTCACTTACACTTCAACCCGCTCCACTGTAAACAGATGTCGCAGCGCAGCTGGGTAGCATTCGGCTACTCAGCTGGGACCCGATGATGAAGCATGACACCAACCAGGTTGGTGTGTGAGGGTTTTCTTAACAAACCTCTGAGATGCCAGACACTCTAGTGTCAGACAGTCATTTATTGTGGCCGTCTTCTTTGGTTACGAGTTACTTTTAGGGACAAGGACGGCGGTCCACCTGTCCTAGCTTTCCCCAGTTTGTTTTTTTGAAGTATTCTAAAGCGACATTTTCTGGTACAGTACCTATAGCAGGTAGGTTTCCAACGTATACTACAATGTGAGGATTTTACTTTTGAGATAAACTTGGTAGGGAAAATCACTTTAGTTGTTTCTAGTTAGTATGGATGATATAAAACCGCGTTTACAATGGCTGTGTGCACGTGAATCCCAAGGCAACAGGAGAATGTGTATATATTGCTCACACAAAGACCTACATAGGCAGAAACTTAGCTTGGGAAGAACAGACCCAAACATCAAATAAATTATTTCCCAAAGAAACAAAAATAATGCAAGCTTGAAAAACTGCGTATGTGGTTGAAAAAACGTTCATGTAGAGGTTTTTGTGCTTCAAGTAAGGAAAACAAGTAGGGTCATACAGTGCGGCTGTTGGGTCTTATTGAATTAAAGTGTATGCAGCTAAAATAGCTGATAAGTTAAACGTAGCAAATGGGTTAAAGAAGACACACGGGAATGTTCGTCCAATTGCATGAAATGAAAATTAATAGCTTAGGGCTGAACTTTCTTTCATTGAAGTTGGTGCACTTGCAAACACTTGAATAAACTGAGAAGACTTTTATTGTTGAACTTTGAAAACAAAAACAGTTCTACCCACATTAAGCCCCATTAGCATGAAACTAAGAAACGAAATGCCAAGTAATATTGAAAGTGTAAAAAAAGGGAACTCTACAAGGTCTGAAAATCTATATGTACCTAGAACACGAGTATCATTTAACCTATCTTAGATTGTTCATGGAGGTAGATGAGGTATTCGCAAACCCACAATCAGGCTTCTCTGTGAAAATGCAGGACGTGGTACATGGCATTTGGCTTGAGTAGGGCGGAAGAATGACTAATTTTAAATGAGGTTAAAAAGAAAACGAATGACACAGCATGCACTAATATACTTAAAGGGAACACCACCACCAACATCTCCTATTCACAAATAGATCCTGTATGTTCTTCAAAATTTCTCTGAGACCAAGCAAAACAAGCATTGGCATAGCCAATAGGTCTCTCCTTTGGGACCTTATAAGTGTTTAGCCATGCAACAGTTGCATAACTAAATACTTATAAGGTCCCAAAAGCGAGACCTATTGGCTATGCCAAGCGGCCGCGAAAGTGAAAGTAATCGCGGTAAAGCGCGCGCACATGCACTGTAGCTCTAGGCTGGCCTGGTAGCACTTTTTGGTGCCCTCTCAATAAGTCTCACCAGACCAGCGCATGCGCTGGGTCAGGCGAGACCTAAAAATCGTCAGAGACCAGCATGAGAATGAGACAAAAAGGCAGCAGGCTTTCATAGCAAAGTCTTGAAAGCCTTTTTTAGAGCAAGGTGCGTTTGAATTTGTATGAATGGCAAGAGAAGAGTCTACCGTAACTTGGCCCCCAGAATATGAGTGTTCCTGCCCACCCTCCCAAAAGCAGGCCTTGGTGATTCGCATAACACTCAATTGTATTTTCAACATGCTGCCCAGCTGCTTTTTCCTGCATGTTTTCTAGGAACAGGGAAGCCATATAGCACTTGTCAAAGCACCTTGGCTTTGACATGCAGTCTATGCTATTCCAAACTTCTCTATGTGCTCCATTATGGCTGTCATTACTTCCCATACTGTAATCTGATCACACCTTTACCTCAGTCGCTTAATCACTGATGATCAGTGCGCTCCATTCAAATTTGTTTGTATTTTCTACGGTAAACAATTGTCATCAAAAGAGCATATTGGTGCACTCAAACACGGTACGCTTAACTGTGTAAAACGTTTGAAATTTTATGCAGTTTATATATCTAAAATGATTTCTTCGTTTTGCTTTTTTAGAACAAATCATGGAAGAAGCTGAAGACGGTGGTGCACTGGTCTCCATTTGTTGTGTCATTTAAAAAAAGATATCCTTGGATCCAGTTAGCTGGGCATGCAGGTAAGTTGTACATGGGGATTTTGTGTTGCTTACACTTGCTATAAACAGTGACCAACAAACCTTTCTTCCCTTAATCTCTCATCTCAAATTGGAAGAGACAAGAATATGGGTGTGGTGGAGAGAAGATTCATTTTTCAAATAATATAGGGGAAAGCAGACCGTACTGTGTTTAATAAGCCACAGACTCTACTTTTAACTTTCCTTGTGTGTTGTTATTTTAAATCCCCCCGGTATCTTATATTTTATACTGACATCTATGATAGTACAGTACCCTAAACTGTCTGCATCCCTATCGATCTCTTCCTTCTTTTGTTGTCAGAACGCTGGAGCATAGGTATAGGTAACCCCATCCATGAGCTAATAACATAGCAGAGTGAATGACTCAAACCTCCACAATATCCAACAGTAATGGTGATCGTAAAAATACAGCATTTACCACTCCCAAAAATCGCATAATGGGCTTTAGGGACTCTGACAGGTTAAGTATAGCCACATGCAAAAGTAGTTGTGAAGCTTGTTAGGATGAGTCCTTTGAGATACTCCCTGTTGATATTAATTACTCAGAGGCCCCCCTCGAGGTTTCAGTTTGTTGCTACAATCGTAATTGAAAATGTACTGTAAACATTAGGACTCCAGCTAGGATTGGTTGCGAGATGGACACTTAATTGTCTTTCCTGACTGAATTCCCCATCTAAGCGAAGAGGCTCGTTCCTAGGGCTTGAATTAAATGTGCCCAATGGGAGCCCACATCAGGAGATGGAGAAGGAAAGATTGCTGTTAAGCCATAATCAATCATAATTCCCTCTTTTATGTATCCTAGGACTTAAGAACCTACTAATCTGACCTGTGAATTCTGTGGAGTTGGCTGGTCCAAGCTTATCTCGGGAACCTGTTCCACCTTGTAGATTGTCAATATCTTGGGTCGGAGTTCCCGTAGGGTTATAGGAGTTTGGTCTGACATGGAATGGTCCGCAGCATTAGCCAATAGATGTTTTATTTTAAAAGGCCACTGACTGAGTGGGGTTGAGCCAACCATGCCAAGCCAGCTATGCTTATTGAGGGACACCCTCTGTGGCGCCCTGTTGCAGACTCTACTTCTAGCCTCCCCACAGCCCTTTCACCTGGAAGAAGTTACTAGACTAGATGAGGTTCTAGAGAAGGCTTGGTATTACACCTCCGGATTCTTCATTGAAGAATGGTGAGTGCTAAAAATGGACCTTAGTCAACCCTTCACCTTTAGTATTTACCTACTGTGGGTCTTTCTTACTTAGAAATTACACTCTCTCTCAATTGCTAGGGGGATGGTCTTGTGGCAGGAAACAGCTGGAAAACACAGTAGGAGGTAGGAAAGATGGGTAAAACAAATGTGGAAATCCGCCAGGTCGGAGACGGCGATGCAGAGTTATTAAAGCTGGGGTTAGTGGTAAATGAGTAGTGCTGAGTTGAGATGGCTCAGTCGGATGTCTGTCAGAGAGATCCTTGGGAGAAGAACTCCCTGTGTGCAACTGTGATCCAGTTGGTGACTGGAGTGAGTTAAGGTCTTTCATCTATCTTACTGGAAGTTTATGAGGAAATGTAGGGCATTGTGGCATCCTGCTGGTTGATCCCTCCTCTAGGAGAACCAAATAGTTGTAATACTAAGTCACTGAATCCAGACTTTCCTCTTTGTCTAAGGAGCTAAAGACTTTATTGGGGCATCTAGCTCATTTGCTGATGTGATTCTGGAAAGACTTAAGCCCAAGGTCTACCTCAAGACAGTCGCAATGACGTGCCCAAAGAAGGACTGCTGCAGGAATTCCCCTGAGTACATAATTAGGTGGAACTGGAAAATGGACATTACCCAGTAACACCATAGCCCCACAAATGGATGTCTGTAGTATGGATATTGTTTGGTCTGGAAGGGAGTGTTTCATGCCAAATGAACTGTAAAAGCTGAACATTTCTTTGAGGAAGATATTGCATTGTAGAGGCTCAAGAATCAAGGGGGTGTACCTATTCTTAAAATGCAAGGGACGGAGGAAAGTATATGGCTTTATAACTGACTGTGATGGCAGGAGAAGTAGGTGGAATTAGGTGATTGGGTAAGATTGAGTTAATTCTGAACCTGGTTTGTCGATCGCAGACTTAATGAGTCACTTTAAAGATAAAAATTGTGGAGTGATGAGAGTTTTGTCAAGGGTGAAGAGTGGCTGAAGATGTTTTTGGGGTTCATGGACCTGGTATTTCTCAAGTAGATGATTCCCATTGGCACCACCAGGTCTCAGAAGATGCAAATCACTGTTGGAGCTCTCCAAGGTTCTATCTTGTTCCTGGTCATCTTCAACCTATACAAGGCGCCCCTTGTGGCTCTACTAACAAACAACATCAAATTCACCAATATGTCAACAACAACAACTGCATTTGTATTTGAATGCCCCCTCTGCTTCAGCCACTGTGCCTCAAACACTACTTTCCACTCATCCAGACCTGGATGTCCAGAACCTACCTAAGGCTTGACCCCACAAAACAGAATTCCTGTTGTTCGGCAAGATCATCAAGCAACAACTAGTTCAAACTTGCCTCAACAAGAGGAACCTGAACGGATTTGAATCCCACTGTCGCTCATTGCAGGTCTTTGGATTCACCCAGGACACTAATCTCACCACCCGCCCAAGGGGCACATTGCCATCATCAAGAAAAATAAGTCCTTCTGCTACCAGCATTCTCAACTGACAAAAGAAAAAACATTCTTCCACAAATCGACTTCAGAATAGCCTTTAAAGCCATCTGATGGCGACAGTGCCTTCTTACCTGCTTTTTACCCTAAAGATCCCATTAGACACTTCACACAGGTCAATCATTGTTTTTTACGTGTTTCTGTGTATTTGACACAGAAATAATCCCGAAAGAAACGTATAACCGCGCGTGCCAGGGTCGCTCTAATATGGACAATGCCATGTCACTTCAAACTCGGGTGATGCCAACACAGTGCCAATTGACGCCGCCTATAGGAACACAGAGCAATGCTTAAGACTTTCTGAATCCAGTCTGACCTCTGGGAAATATTATAAGTTGGGTAATCTGCAGTTTGTCTCTTTCAGCAAAGGCGTTATGGGAGGTAAGTAACTTATTAGTTGACCACATTGGGAGGAAGCCAACCGCAGGACTCACATGATCACTTTTGAGATCAAGTACTTACCACAATGTTCTCTTAAGAATGAGACCTGAAAAATCAATACTATTTCTTCCCATTCAGTTAAAGTATGTGTAGGAATGTGGATTATTATGCAGGGAGGCTCTTTAGGCTTCGCTATGCAGTAATATCACGATACCCCAAATAGGTTCTGTAGAATCACAATAATAAATCCCTAGCTCAGTCCTGGTAGTATTGCACAGAGCAGGAAGACAGAAAGCAAAGTAGATGGACAGAGCAGATGGCGACGTTTGTAGAGCTGAAAAATAGTCACACATGCAATAAATAAAAATACGGACTCGAAGGTGCCATCATCAAAATGATTGAGAAGAATACAAGGAAAAAAAGATACGTGAAAAAAATGCAAGTATTGGAGGGAATAAAAAGCTTTTCCTAATAACATGTAGCGCCAGATGCTACTGGTACATAAAATGTTCTTCAATTGATGATGATGATGTACATAGATCTGAAAAGGTGGAATTTGATGACGCAAATCAGAATGTCCATGTTATCAATCCCAAATTATCACAACTAGGTGAATTAAAGAGATGTAAAATAATCCTCAGAATTAATGTTCCAACTTACTATGTGTGGTCAAGACATGTTCTGGGAAAAGTATCACGATTTATAAAGAATGGGTGATCACTCAAAAGTCTGCACAGCAGTAGATTTATCTGACATAATCCAGATTCAGGTGATTGGTGGAACCCCCCTTGATCAAGGGTTATCTCTGTAAATGGAACAAATTTCATGGAAGTTGAGATGTCGCAATTTTTCATCTCTATGAAAGTCGACCTCTCCACTGTCCATCTATTCAACATGGTTACTTTGCTTTCTGAAACATAGTTGGTAGTTTATTCTGTACTTTTTCTCTTGAACGACTGGGATCAGCTTGGTGCATTTTGTGACCTAACTAAATAGCATAGATGTGTTTTTCCTATTAGTCCCCACATGTTATGTTTCCAAGTTATAGACCAAAAATTAAATGTCATCTTTGTATACATGATTGCATATCTCCATTCTCTTTGTGTTCACAGCCCTGGGGAAGTCTTTATTATTATTACACTTTATTCCATTTTATAATCAAATCGTAAAAGCACATTAAAATACATTATTTCATCAAAGGGATAGATCAAACCAGTAATAAGAATATTTGCACGTTAAAAACATAAGACAGGATTTTATCTAACCCATAATCAATTTCTTAGTTATCACTCCCTTAAATTTTGACCAGTTGAACAAAACCCCAATTAAATAGTCAAAGTGTGTATGCAAAAACTAGTTTACAAAGATTTAAAAATCATAACATATATATTTTCTTTAACCTCAAAGTCTGGACAATAACATTTAAAACTGGAATTCAAATCGCTGGTGAATCAAGGTGCTGAAGGAAAATCAAACCCTACGAGTTCCCTCTAAGCACAGAATGTAAAAAGCGTGATCTAGATAAGAGGCATAAAGTAGACAAAATAACAAAGTGCTTAGTGGTTTGACAAGATGTCCCATCGCAGGCACAACTTGGCCTGAGGCAAACCAGGATCCCTTAACTGGGATAGCCTCTAAGAAATTAATCATATTAAATCGCAACTGTTGACAGAATCTGTGTCACAGAGCTTTAATCCACAAGAGGTAAGGTTCCATGCTATTACTCATAGCAAGCAAAATATAATGCTGGACTGATCCCATATTAATTGATTTCTCCAGCGTAATATTTTCTCTTAATTCCAGATACTGTTGCTTAACCCGAGCCTTGAAAGAGGAATTAATATCAACTCTGTTTGATCATAAGATCATCATCGCAAGATCTTGAAATGAGTTATTAACATAATTTAAACATGGGATAGACTGAGCATTGTTTTGTTTCAGACAGTCTGCCACTATGTCATGTGTAAACCTAAACTCTGTTACAGACCATAATTTGACCCAGACCAAAATGGGTGCCAATCCCATCCGGTCTTCTAAGAACCCTAGCCCAACCTTGTTTTAAGTGATGAGGCACAACGTGGATTTCGGGAGTCCTAAGAGTCTTGCCAGGAACTTGTTCTCCACTGTCTGTGTAAATGCTTCCCAGAAGCAAATCCCCCATCCTCTTTGTTTTCACAGCTTTGATGAAGTATTTTTCAAAACGAAACACGTGTTGGCTGGGCTGGTTCTGTCTGGGCAAATGTTATCTTGTGTACTGACTTTAGTACATTAGGGAAGTGTTTAATACATATTGTCAATTATTTCATCATATATGTACTGTCCATATATTCTCTAGGTTGAACAACATTTCACTATAAGCTTATTACCAAAGTGTCTCCATGTCACATTTTAAAATTATAACATGGTTATGAATAAATCAGTTCTCTTTCATATCAAATCGGACTTTGATTGTGTTTTAATGTAACTGGTTTGTGCTCCAGGCGTTAATGAAAAATTGCAGAAGTCACTTCCTTGGCAGTGTACTTGTTTGCACCTTGACCGCAATGTTGCAGTCTGTGCTAGCACATTGCACATTTGTTCTCATTACTGACCACACATGTAGAGAGGTATTTGTGCTGGGTCATTTTTCCACTGCTACCACGTTTGTAATACTGGCAGAGATTTGACACCCTCAAGCAGATATGTCAATGTTCCAAGTCACCTAAAGTTCATCTCAAGTCCAGCAATGAATTCTGAGGTATGGTATGGGGAAGGTGCATAAGAACATAGGATCAAGTTTCCCTAAATTTGTGGCTGGTGGATAACAAGACCACAAGAATTGAAAACTGCTCCTAAAATCCTATTTTCAAGAAGAATCTGGCGCATATGCCTGTAAGAAAATGCTAAAATGCAAAAGATTTGTTCTACAATCTTGGGCATGAAAGAAAATCACTTTCATATTTCTCTGCATCTTTTGCCTTGGACTCAGTATAAATGCGCCAATGGCGTCCTCTCAATAAGGTGGGATCTGAGCGAATGACTATATCCCTTTAAAATCTAGGAGGCATCCCTTTCAAATCAAGGTGAAAGCGAAGCCTCGTTAGTATTTAGCAACTACGGATCTATGATGAACTGGCAGCCAAAAGCATAATGCACATTTCTAAGACCCACAGAACTGAAACTCTAATAGTCTGTGAAGAAATTATTATTTTTACTGAACTTGCACGAACGTTGAGGTAAGTCTTTTTCATGGGGCAATCAAGACAACTATTTTCCGGGTCAAAGAAAAAGGCACCTTATATCTGTCTGATTCATGTAACCTCAAAATCCTACTACCCATCAATACAGTGCGAAAGACAGCAGTGGACAGTGCAAGTGCTATTTGATCATAGGAATGCTACTTCCACTGAACATAAAGAACAGAAAAAGTAACGTAGGTATGTTCGAAGCAAACCTTTGTTTGGAGGAGCATGTACAGATTACCTCAAGGTCAAAACTGAACCAGGAGGAGGACTGCATTTTAATAGCACAGAACACAAAGCCTTTTGTGAAAAAGGATCAAAAGTTCCTTACTTGGATCTTTTTGTTTATGAGGCAGTTGCTTATGATGGCACAAACTTTGTTACCAGCTGGAGAGTCCACATAAAACATTTTGTATAGAGGCAGATATAAACTGTATCTAATTCACATCTGAAGAGGAAGAAACAGAACTTCTGTCTACATTAAGTAATGCTATTGGTATGCCCCAGTCACTTCCGAATCACCTCGGCTTAGCAGCCAAAATGTATAATTGGTCTCAGCCTCAGCAAAAATCATTTATTGGACATCCAACTATGCACAAAATATGAATATGGATGTTCTTTAACCTCCAAGCTAAAACATGAAAGAGCGGATACAGTAACTAAGACAGAGAGCAAAATTTAAAACACTGGTAAGAAGAACAATGAAAGGTGCAGTAAAATAAAATATATAAATACAATACAGAATAACTTGGATGCAGAAACTAGTAAATAAAACCAGCCCTGGACTAAAAAGTAAATGCTGAAAATTCGAAATTTGAGGTAAAATTCTCAAAAAATCCAGACGTGAAGAGAACTACTTGGTGTCTGGGAATCTACATAAACTTCAATGTCAGAGGAAGGGAATGGGATCTTTAATAGAATTTACAAAACCAAAAGATTTAAATAAAACTTCTACCTCTTTTAATGAGGTCAAAGGAAAAGTTTGAAAGTGCTCATAGATACTCTACCTAGCAGAATGCTATAATGATGCAAACAAAAGATTTGACAAGGGCAGAAGAGACTTCAGCAAAGAGAGATACTTGATTGCGAGGCTCTGCTATAATGATCACCATACAGCACCATGGACTCAACTGAGGTATGCCCTGGAGGCCAAAACAATATTGGGGCAGATTTCTGGGCACAGTGTCAAGAAGTTTTGGGCATGATCTGTGATCTGTGGGCTTAGAATTGCTATTATGACCTGTGAGAAGGGAACCCTCCCTGAGACCTAGCATTGATGGAGACTGTCCATCAAGCCTGGGGGTACCCCTGTAATCCACCAACCATGCTGAACAGAGACTACAATCCCTTAAGTTTTACACCTCCTAAATTTCTGAGGGCGCAGTGGGGCACACAGCAGATTCTGGACCAAAGTGTAGGATCAAGGACACCCAACAGTTTACCCTTCGGGGTGGGGTATTGGGGGTGTGTTGTATTTTTAAGGCCTGACTGGAGAAGTATACATTGCTGACAGATGACTGAAGTCCATCCTGAAAGCTGAGTGTGCCACTGCAGGTCTATGTTCCGAGTGCTGTGGTCACACAACAGGAATGGAATACCATAGGCAAAGCAAGTTGATATTTCAGCATTACAGAGCCCCAAAATGCTCAACAGCAAAAACAAACTCAATGGATGGTGGTAGTGGGGTAACCAGCTAATCCACTTAGGCTACTGCTACAATCCTCCTTCTAGACCTCAAAGTAAGTCTTAAGTGTACTGTTGGCAAGATAGATATGCTTTCACCTGGTAAGACTATTTCATGGAAAGAACGTATTACAAGAGCACTAGAACCTACGGCCAGAAATTGTGATATCAGACCTAGAAGACCACATCACTATTGCAAAGAAAAAGCTACTCAAGATAGAAAAACTTTTGACAGCTATAGGAAGCCAAAAATGAAGAACTCTAAGTGAGATCACGGCGCAACAATATCCATTTCCCTGGCCTGGCTGGATCTACTAGCATAAGGGAGGGCCAACATGTTTGTCGAGAAACTGCTGTCTTAGAGCTATGATTTATCCAACTTCTCAGAAGTCTCAATTTTCCTTGGGTCCACAGCTCCCAACTGGAGATCCCCTTTGTCCAATAATAACCCATCTTCTCAATTTCCGTGGAGGGACATGATTTTCAAACTGGCGAGGGAGAAAGGAGTGTTACATTATCAAGAATCCTCATTCCCATTATATCTGGAATTCACACTGCAGTTCAGGAGTCCCAATGTAAATTTACAGAGGTAAAAAGTCTGCTCTGCTCAAGATATAAAATACTCCCTGCAGCATACTGCAAAGCTGTGAAGAACACCCAAAAAGAGTCCCCATTTCTTGGCAACGTGGCAAAATTGTACCAAAAAAGCACTTATCACAGAAGAGCCTCACTCTGTGGTGAGCAATCAACAGAAACAATAAAGTGGGCAACACTGACTGACTCAGATCTATATCGCTTCCTGTTATGGACCTTGATGCAAGTCAAAAACTGCCAAGAATGGAAGTATGGTTGGTCACTTACGTTGTTGCCATTTCAGTATGAATGATTTCTGGGCCTACTTGATAGGCCCCGTAGAGATGCAGGCTTCTTTGAATCTATACTTTGGCTGCCCTTGATATTTCTTATTATTTCATATTGCGCCCAGAATACCAAAGGGCCTTTTATACCCGCATTTGTGATTCACATTTTGGTATGCCAGAGACCATTTCTAATTTACCAGGGATGGACGTTTTCCACTAATAGTTGGGGTGATCAGTGTTTGGCAGCGGAAGGAACTACACATACAAAGATAACGCGGACCCTCGGTATACACACTTCCCTAATGCTACTTTATCAAAGGCTCCGCCCACTTGGCCTTGGCTCAAAGGGACCATTTACAATGACAGCACAAAGTAGGAAACTCATTTTTTAGCCTGAAACATCAAAGTACACAACAATCCACAGAAGGCTAGAAGGCTAATGGTTTTTCTGGACAAAGCAGACCTGGCCCTAATACAAGAGACCCACTTAAATCTGTAGTGTTTCATAAGATGGCTGGCGGGCAGGGAGAAGATGCCCTAGACTTATGGTCTGATTAAAGAATGCTATAAAGAGCTGCTAGCCCTACACCTCCTCGAGATTACAATGAGGCAAGGCAATTCTTACTATTCTCCCTAATTCAGTTAAAGACATGCAAGCCTGTCATCACTTTTTCCTCCTAAACTTCGATTAAAATATCCTGGCCAAAGTGATCGAACCATCCGGCTCCTCTAATTATGGGTCTGGTCCTCCCTGACCAATCAGGTTCTCTGTTGGACTGGTTCACTTCTATCCATTTATGCACAATCTTTGCAGTAATGCACCAACTGAACTTGGACCTGCATCAGTTCTTCCAGATGCCAAAAAAGCTTTCAACTGCCTGGAATAGCTCTTCCCGATGACCACTCTCTGTAGGCTGGTATTGAGACCTATATGTTGCAAATGATTGCTCTATTGCACACAAAGTCTCTTCCCATAGAAAGAATTAATGTGTTTACCGCTCACTATTGGCATAGGCACCAGGCAAACGTTGTCCTCTCTCACCTATTCTTTTTGTTCTCGCCATGGAACCACTGGGCTGGGAGAGAAACATGTCAAAAGAGGCCTTTTCTTCTAAATTGGCCTCATCCCTACATCTAGGTATGCACATTATCTTTTACTTGTCTTCGGATGGCTAGGCTAAAATTTCTCCCCAATAATTTGAGAAATAATCTGCATTGGAGAGTATTCGGGTATCTTCATTAACTGGAGAGAATCAAACAAGTTGTTTTTCAGACTTCCCAGATGAACCCAAAGAAATTTAAAACCTTAACTAAGGTAACAGAATTCCTAGACTTGAAGCATAAGAAGACCGCATAGTACTCTGTTTAGAGAGGTGGATAAGTAAGAATACTTCCACAGAAGACTGTCCTGGAAGGAATTTACACACAAACTAAGCAAGTTTTTCTAAACTACAGGAACAAGTTATTGTCTTTAATGCTTTTACTCAAGATGCACCAAGATGTCTAATCATGTGTTTTCTGGGTATGGCAGGGCATATTGTCATTAGCAGATGATAGATGGTAGAATAATAGTGTACGAGGATCAGGTGCTGCTCGTTGACTGGATATGGCATCAAGAAAGGATGAAAGCAAGATAGTATGACTCAGATACCTCTCTGCACACATTTCTGAAATATCTGATGGGAATTGGAGGCAGGTGTAGAGATTTGAGAGGTTGTGTTGTAGGTGAGGTCTGAGAGCTTTCATGGTGATTTAGTGGTGATACTACTATGCCAGTTTCAAGGGTATATGAAGTTTAGCATGTGTCCTACTGAATGCACCGAGCTGCTTTCTCTGTTTAAGCCGAAGAGCTGCAACTTGTCAAAGAGGTGTCTAAGCAGATATAGCAACTGGGCTGTCAACCAACATGTTGATGTAGCATGATTACAATTGTATTGGTTTTAGAATTTAGACTGCAGGTAGAGAGTGATTTTAAAGAATTCATTCAGAAAGGCAGGGTTGTACCACTCCTGAAATAAGGGAGCTATTGGGACTAATAATTCATTGGGCCGCTAGCCAGTGTAAGCGTGGAAATGTGGTCTTTGAAATTAAAGTGCATATCTGTTATGTCTTGAAGGCTAGCAATATTCCTCCCTTGTAGCTGTTCTCTCTCTTTTTAGCCCAGGGGTAGATGGAAGTTAAGAAAGGAAACTGCATTTTCTCCTAACCATGTTCCTGGCTGCCTAACTGAGTTGAAATTAGACAGGTCGTCACAGGTGTCTCACTGGTATGTCTCAAAACTGAACAGGTTTTATTATTAAGGGCAAGTTCAAGGTCTGGGGATGGAGCTAAGGGTTGGTCATCAACAAGCTTTGAGGCTAGCCAGGGCTAGTATTTGGGCTTTGGGTATTCAGAGCAGTAGAGTCTAAGGTGGTGGGAAGCGCTGATGGGTATCTGGGGAGTCTAGAGAGGCATAGATGGAATTACTGTAAATACAGTAGCATAAAGTAGTGGAAATGGTTAGTTGTGATCAGGAGACAGTACGGTGGGTGGCAAAGGAAACATGGAATTATGTAGGGGTTTGAAGGAGGTGGAACAAGAGGATTCGGTAATGCTCATTTATTTTTGTTTGGGACAGCGAAAGATCTCAAAGGCCAACAGGTTCCTTCTGTAGGCTTCGGATGGCCATAGTTCCATGACAGCAAATGTTAATGATTGGTATTACTAGTTTGGCGCAGAGATGACCGAGTCAAGTCTGTGCCACCTTGTAAGACTAAGAGTGTGCTGTGGTGAGCTTACACTGCAATCTGTTAAGCAATGATTTATGATTGGCTGTAAACAAGAGGGCATTTTGCTGTTCTTGGAGATATTTATTCTTCAGACTTGTATAGACGTCCACTATAAAGGTTTCTGGGTTTGATCTCACAGAGACTTTTCAATCTTTTCATGTGTTTTTGTAAAGTGAGGTCGGTGCGTACAGGGTAGACAAGCTCTCGGAACATTTACTACAGTTGGGGGCTCTACTACATTTATATATTCTTGGTGAGGAGTGTGCAAAGGATTCCTGACTGAAGGGGTTCTGTGGGTGGCTGGGAGAGCAAGAGTGCCTGGTTAAGTCAAAAGTACCGACCTCTCAGGTGTGGTAGTAGTTTGGTGAAAAGGGAGCTGTGATGAGGGAAGACTAGCCTGCTACCAGAGATGTTATCTTCAATCCAGAGTGAACCGTGATCGGTTGCAAAGGGCACACTCGTAACAAGAAGGACTTTAGGCGGCATTAGTGGTTTGTAACCTGGCTGTTGAAGGGTCAGCATGTGGTAATCATACCGTAGAAAAGTGCCCTTTTTGTATGGTCACCCCACACTTTTCCCCCCAATACTGATGGTTTTTATTCTGAAAGTGTACTAGAGCCTGCTAACCAGGCCCCCCAGTGCCAGTGCTCTCTCCCTAAAATATGATGCATGTGAATTGATAACCCCAATTGGCAAGGACTTTAACTCCTTATAAGTCCCTGGTAAGTGGTATCTAGGGGATGGGAGTTAAAGGGGTCACCAGAGCCTGAAGCACTGATTTACCTCTCTGAGTGACCCAATTAATAAGATGACAGCAGTCCTGCCATTGCAGACTGCATGATCATTGTAAACTGCTCAAACTCGATTTTGCCCGCTTCATGAGTGGCAAAGTCAAAGCACTATTTTTAATATGTCAGTCCCCCCCTAAGGTAGGCCTCCTGAGCCCAGTAGGCATTGTGCATTATATTAATATGGACATATAAGTGCAAGCTTATATCTCCCTATAGTAATCTCCTTCCATTGGGGCTACTATAAGTGTTCATGAGGGCCAAAGGATAATATGGGCGGGCACCAGGGTACTCCCAGGTTGCCAGCTCTATTATGGTCCCTTTGAAAAGTGTCATCTTTGGTATCAAACAACTTGACTCGTCAAACTCAACTTTTCCCTAAAGTCGAAGTTAATGTGGCATACACCCAGGTGGCTACATTAAAGGTTGTCCACCTGCTGACCCCAGCAGTTCCTGTGCCCTGGATGTCAGTATGCAGCTACTGCCGCTAAGACAAGAATCTGACCTCCTGTCGTGGGATGTGAACTCTCGCAGGAGTCAGAAACAAAGACCTGCCTGGGCGGGAGGTGTCACCTCTCTCCCTGACAGGATGGCTATTGAAGTGGCATATCAGAGCAATGAGCTTCAGAGCTCCACCGCCTCTGAAATGCAAGCATGCCTCCTACCAGAGGAGGAAAAAGCCATCTCCTTGACCCAGGCCCATTTGCAACCAGGGCAGGTGGGAAAAGTAAATTGTCAGGAGGTGTACACCCTTAGAAGGCATGCCACACCCCTAAGAAGGCCTACCTGGTCTGTACAGCCGAAGAAGGGTTCTGCCATTTTTAAAAGTGACAGCATAGAGGCTTCTGGGTAGAAAAGCTGCCACCCTCCCCAGAACATCATCACCTCGGGGCAGATTAGCGGTAGGGGCGAGTAACCCTTTTGTCCAGGATATAAGGGGCTTCCCTAGCACCAGAGCCTCAGATCTTATCGACTTGCAACCAAAGAACACAGCCTGCAACTGCATGACTAATACTCGTCCTCAACCAGAGACCAGTTCCAAAGTAAAGAGGAACCCCTCTGCAAGCCAAAGGCAATTCAAGAACTCCTTTGGACTAGAGGGCACTAGTCCCCTGTAACCAATAACCTCACCCAGATCCAAAGAATCACTGGCCATCAGACCCGTAATGGCCTAGTGGAAAATGTAGTCCTGATCTCCAGCAAGTTTCAAGCAGGTACCATTTTCCCCGGACTCCAGGATGACCGAAGACTGAGCTTACCGCTGCCAAGGCTTTTTGGTAGGCAGTCCGGCAACCACTACTTTTGTTCGACATTGTGCCCCGAGGGAACCCCTGCTGCATCTTCAACCCAATGCCTCTGTGCCCATTGTTGAGATTTTGCGCCCTCTTCCTCACCAGCATCGTCTTAGCTGAAAAACTAGCAAGCCACGGCTCACGCTTCAGCACCAGAGACAGTCAAGACTATTCTACACCCGGGCCCTCCAAGCCAGGTAAAAATCGACTGGCTATTAGTGTGTGGTCTTGGACCTGCCTCACCTTCACCCTCAGTGGTTTCTACTAAACTCGACCTGCAAGTGATTGATTGCCACTAGTACATTTCCCCATTTACTGCACGTTAAAGTTTCACAGGAGTGTGAAATGCACTGATATATTTATTTATTTTTAAATCCATTCCTACGGTTATATTAATCAGATAGTGTTTATTTTGGTGTCCAAATTTCTATAAAAATGTGCTTTATTTTTATAAACTGGTGTCAGATTTCTTTCGAGTCGTATCAATTACTTATTGTCCATGTTGCTACTCTGAAATACTTAACACATTTTTCTCTAGTAAAACCTATGTGTCATAGTTGGTAGTTTATTCTGCACTTTTTCTCTTGCATAATTGGGATCAGCATGGTGCACAATAGACTTAGTATATTTTGGTGACCTAACTAAACCACCTAGATGTGTTTTTCTATTAGTCCTCGAATTGTATGATTTCCAGTTATAGACCAAAAATGAAATGTCATCCTCTTTGTCAACATGCTGGCATATCTCCATTCTCTTTATTTTCACTGCCCTGAGGAAGTCTTTTTCGAGACGAAACAGGTGTTGGCTGTGCTAGTTCTATCTGTCCTAAGTGTATCTTATGTACAGACTATAGTACATTAGGGACGTATTTAACACACATTGCCCATTGTTTTATCGTATATGTACTGTCCATATATTCTCTACGTTGGACAATATTTCATTTTAAGCTTCTTACTAAAGACTCTCTGTCACATTTTAAAATTACAACTTTGTTATCAATAAATTCTCTTTCTCATCAAATTAGACTATTACTGTGTTTTAATGTAATTGGTTTGTGCGCCAGACGTTAGTGAAAAATACCTCTTCTAGTGATGTATTTTCATAAATAGCATCTTATGAATTGTTTTCAGCTAACTAGTCTTAGAGACGAGAGTAAGACGGACTCATCTACATTGGACTAGAGAGATCACACGCCACAGTTTCTTGAAACCAATAGATTAATTTTATCTGACGATCAGTAATTGTAAATGGTGATTGGTTAGACTTTATTACATGAGAATTGGTTCTGTGTGTGCCTTAGACAACATTCTGAAATGGACTTAGTTTAATGTTATAGCAAATGCTGGGTACCCAGCTTTCACTGTTGTTTTTTGTATTCCGAGCTGAGTGCAGAAAATCATCATCTTGGTTTTATTCCTTTTTGCACACCCAATGCCACCGTTGTCGAACTGAGCTTTTTTGATATTGCTTTAAGCGATGTATATATTACTCTACGGCAACAGTTATAATAATTTTATATGATAGGGAAGATGTAAGGAATTGCACGGGAGTTAGGTGCATAAGTTACTGCTATTTAAAAACTTTTTATTTTCTTTCATTTGGGTAAAATATTTTTGATTTGTCTGGCTAAGGAGACATGTTTGGGACACAAATGTTAAAACATTGTGAATGATCTTGTTTTTCCATTCTTTTTGTTTCTTGAAGGTAACTTCAAGGCTGGCGAATATGGTAAAATCTTGAAAAAGTATTGTGAATGTGAACAGCAGTGCCTAGAGTTACTGAATAAAGATGTACTGCAGCCATTTGTTCCAGGATACTACGGTGTGGTAGAGAAGGATGGGGAAAGCTACAATCAGATGGAAGATCTTCTTTCGGAGTTTGACTCTCCATCTATTATGGACTGCAAGATGGGTATTCGGTAAGCCTGAACTTTGAGTCCTATATCTGTTTGAATTGGTCCACTGTTTAACACTGAAATTTTTTTCTGTATTTGTGTTCCCTTTAAGAAGGGAATTGCACATGGTTGTGAAAGGAGGTCAAGGTTTACCAGAAACCGAAGAAAACAGAAGCCTAATATGAATGAGTAAATGAGACCTATTTGTTTCATCCTTTGGATCTTTGCTAGTTTCTTCCAAAACTCCAGCATAATCACTCAGGTCTGGTACAATGACCTGAAGGAGTGGAAGTCATTTATGTGGGTTTCACTTTAGATTCATTTCACATTGATGATCTCGTGGAAAAAGGTTTGGAATCAATTGTTCAAATGACCATTTGTGATCTTTCAGGAGGAGGTCTTTGTCGGGGTGACTTTTCTTACTGTAATTTCTTGGCCAATTTAATTTCCATATTTACAGTACACAAATACACTTGATAACTGTGACCATTGAGAAGCTACAGGGTTCCGAAGGGATAACATCCTGATCTTTTCTTTGCTGGCTGGCACATTCAGTTTTATTACTTTCATGACTTTATAAAGTACTGGGATACCGTCTTGCCCACAGAACTTTACCATTCCTGCTTTCTAAAGGAGTTTATGTGGTTTGGGGGATGGGTAAGGGTGCGAGACGTTAAGGGTTTAATATTTCTTTAAAAGGAGTTGTTTGGTGGGCCTCCCCTAAAATAAACGATATAAAGGCCTGCATAGTATTACAAAAAGTTGTTAAGATCAAAGATCTGTAATACGTGCGGGGTAAAGGCATGCAAGGTATCGACTGATATTCCTGACATTGTGATGGTACTGTCCTAAAGTATCATGCAAATCACTAACCCTGTCTTCCGACAATTCCTTTAGCAGTCTACGTCTTTGGATCTGGTTTTAGAAAGTATTTACTAGAGAACATGCTGAAAGTAAGGTGCTAAATTATCTCTCTTGTATTTCACAGAACATACCTAGAGGAAGAGCTTGTGAAAGCTCGAGAGAAGCCAAAGCTAAGAAAGGATATGTACGAGAAGATGATTGCTGTGGACCCAGATGCACCAAATGAGGAGGAGCATGCACAGAGGGCAGTTCTCAAGCCACGCTACATGCAGTGGAGAGAAACCCTCAGCTCTACAGCTACCTTAGGTTTCAGGATAGAAGGCATAAAGGTGAGAAGCACAGAACAACATTTTAAGCAATCAAGCTAAAATGAGTTTGGAAAGCTGTTAGGGGTGGCTCTTTGTCTCATTGCTCTGAGGTCCTTAAGTGATGAAAAGAAAATGTGTAAACCTTAAGAACCTAAAATATGAACACAGAGCATCAGTCAGGTAACCTTGCTGTTTTGTGAATTAACTCTGAAAGAAATATTAGCGGCATATATTAGTAGATAATCTAATAATTTCAATGTTTTGTGCCCACCCCTACACATGAAAAAAAGTCATACCTGCTATACTGAAAATAGTGATCTTCTTAAAAACTACATACAGATCTGCACAAGCTTCCAGAACCCGTCTATTCATGAATATAAAAATCATTCTTCTTAAGCATATATTTGCTAATTGTAGGACTTGGACCATGGTCTCTGCCTAGTTCACTTTCTTTCTTTGCTTGCTTATTATCTTTCTCTCTGAGCCTTTTCTCATGCACGCCCCAGGATCTCCTTCTTCGAAGATATGAGAAGGTCTGTTGAATCTTTTTAGATGGATGTTTACACAAAAGTGAATGTCTTCAAAGGCTGTTTCTTAGGGGGTGTTTAAAGTAAATACATCCAGCTATCAGTGTTTCTTTTCATTTTGCTTCTTGGGCTACCTTTATATATCTACTCTCTATTGAAAGAATGACCTTAAATAAAGTAATGTCTTGAAATCTGAAATCTACTTGAATGTTAAAAAAAAATGGTGATGACAGACTGGTAATCACCTCTGACTATAAAGTATTTAAAGCTGTTAACATCAGAACACGGTTTCGGAACATTATACGTTTAGTTTCTAGGATTAACTGGTCCAGACATGTCCTTTTTGTGCCATCCTCTGATAAGGATATCCAAATAGAAAAGAGCTCTAGCAGTAATGTCACCAATGGGGGCACTTTATTTGGAGATGCTTCTGCAAAAAAAGAAAACCAACTACGCTTTTTGTCCTGCCTACTAAATAGAGGCCTTTGACGTCGAATCTGTCCTTTCTTGCACAAAGCAGGAAAAAGGGCTCCAGATAATACAGAATAAACGTCTTTTGTTTGCATATTTATTGTGGATTAGTTGTGTTTTCTTACTGCAAAAATGACGTGGATGCGAAGGTCCATTGACCATCAGTGGCCTGTAATACTGAGAAGTGGAGAGGGTCCTTTGTTTCAGGCATGTTGCTTGTGTTGTGGTCATCTCCTTTATCTGACATGCATATCTTAACGCTCCTCCTCATGCCCAGTCCCGATTTCTCCATCTAGTTCTCTTCACAAGTATACAGTACTGGACATGCTGTACTTCTCACCAAGTGCATACCTCATGCAAGGTGCAGTAGTCTACCAGCTACCCATAACTGATTTCTCCATACGTCTCCTAAGCTGAAATCTTAGATTGCTGCTTTTAGTCTTTGACTTAAGTACATCACTTGCCCTAGAGAAGAAGCATGACTTGTCCCCTAACAAACCAGTAGAAAGAGAACAGTAAACTCGGAGTACCTCTGTCTCCGAGCCTTATACATCCTACACATGGTTGATAGTACAACCACTCACTACTGACCAAATAATTGGCATTTCTCTCAGTCATTGTAAATGATTATTGCTTATATATCAGTTCTGGGTGATCACACTGATTTTATTACTGTACATGGCAGATATTGTATACTTGATATTGGAGCTCTTCGGGAACCACTTATCAGAAATGTATGCATAGTGTTGTGAATAGAACTCCTCGTCCTACTTCACTATTCTCACCTTACCGAAATCCCGGGTACGTCTTTTCACCTGGAGGTCTTTGTCAAAGCCTCGCAATACTGCTCTTTGAACTTGTGTCCATTACCTAACCGGTCAAGATGTTTAAATTCTTACTGTTAGAAAAGCTGGTTTCTTCTCAAGCAGAGACAACCTCATTGTAGGTGTAAATGCAGCATAAGTATTTAAGCTGCTTCCTCAGGAAACCATGCTAAAAAGTGTCTGATATTGCAGACCGGTCACAGGAAGGCTCTGTGTTCACTTTACAAGGAAGGGCAGCTGCAAAGCAGATGTAGTAATACCCAATTGGGTCATATTTCAATCAGTTGTTAGTGGCTTCTACCTTTATGGAGGAGCTGTTGTCAAATACTAGATTTAAAGCTCAGCCTAGTGTAACTTTGTGAAGATTGGGCCAAAAACACAGGCTAGTTGATAAAATGTTGCTATGTGTTGCAAAGTTATGTAAATCTCTTAACTTCTAGTGCTAGTATAGTATTTGGTTGCAAGGTACTGGGAATTCAAAGTGTACATATTTCCTGACATAACTCTGTTAAGAATCAGATATGGGCCAAGAATTCTATTGGACTCTCCTTTCTTAGAAAAAAGTGTTTCATTCTTCCCTAGACCAGGCCCATAAGCAGAGTAATTTGGGGTGTAGCGCTCAGACCTATTTCATTAAATACCACTTAAACTACTATTTCAATTAGGTGCCCAGCCTCCATTTGGCCATCAGGTAACCTTGCTTTCTACCACAGCCTCAGACTAGATGGGTTCTTAAGCTAAAACCTTTTCAGAGAGAAGACGCAAATTCCCCCCTGCATGCCTGCTTCAAGGAATTGTAATTGTAGTTTGTAAAGCGCATAATCACTGTCAGGTCTCTAAGCGCTGTGAGAGAGAGCCCTACCCTAGCGCATGGCAAGGAAATGATTGATTAAGTTGTGCCCCAGGCTTCTACAAAAAGGAGTGTTTTTAACTTCTTCCTAAAAGGGAAAAGAGCATGTTCCTTACGCAGATTCTACGGCAGCTTGTTCCACAGTTGAGGAATCTGCACATCTGCTTTATTCATGCTAGGACAATGCCTGGCAGCCAAAATCTCTGCTTTTGATACAATTTGAATCTTTACCCAAGATCTTAGCCATCTATCAATGTGTTAAAATGTCACTTTACCTTTCTAGCTGTTTTCTCCCTCTTGAAACAGTTATCGGTTCTGGGGCATTTTTGTTTAGTTTTCACATGTTGGTGCCCTCTGAGCACAATCTCGTATTAATATTTGAATTAAGTCACAGATGATGAGCAAAAACAAGAGCTTGAGGAACAAGAGAATGTCTCAAGAAGATGCCAAGACTGGAAAACTACGGTTCAAGTCTTCTTTAGCATTAGATCGTCACAGATTGGTGTTCACGTATGAATATAGGTGGAGGGTTTTGAATGCATTGAAACCCATTAGGTAATTAAGGCAGTTTTTATGATGCCAGCCAGCAGTCACAGCAATTGTGATTTAAAAAAAAATATATTTTCATTGTCCTCTGCACAGTTTGATGTAATATAGGTTAGAGGACCTCATGTTTGACAGAATCCAACTCCTGCCCCCTTCTCCCCTTCTTATTTGTTAGCACTAAAGGTTTGTTACTTGGCTTACTGCTGGTGAAAGACGGATCCCTGTAAATGTAACTTAACTTACGGTTACAAAATGCACGACCTTGCTTGATTGACTGGTAGGTTATCTGACGAGGAGTTCAAACTACCCTAGACTCAGACTTATGGTTGGTCAACTAGTCTGAATAGGCCAAATATTTTGTCTTACACCTTTCCCAGGAGACCTTTGTTGAAGAAATGTTTTTTTGTTTAGTACAAGTCATTAACTTGCTCTCTCTTGGCAAGAATATTTCCCAGGTGTTTGGAAGGCCAGCCAGTTCCTGCAATATAGTTATCAATTAGCCCAGGAGTAAAAAAAATTCTCATTTGGTGTGAGCTTCGTTGGCAGCTTCTACATCCTATTGCAGAAGAAGTGGTTATGAAGAGTTTGTGAAAGAGACCACTGAACTGAACATTCAAATTTTTTTTTCTCCCAAGTTTTGTTTTTAGCTGTTACAATGCGTTGCTCTGCATGTTATCACATAGCAACCTAAGATCTCTACTGCATAGTGTGCCACCTTTTAATTTTGAATGTTTGCACCACAATACATTTTCTGTTATTGCCTCTCGTCTCTGAACAATTTGGAATTTTGTTTAATTCAGCTAACATAATAGAAAATGTTTAAAAAAAGAATACTTTTTATTCTTATGAAAAGAAATACCAGCACTTCGCTGTTGGTGAATGGTTCGTAGAATATTAAAAGGCTCAAGTGGTCCCCTTGCACACCGAAATAAGACCGATTACAAGATGTAGATTAATTCTAAAGTTACTTTGCTTTTTATGTTGCTTTTCATATTGCTTTTCTTTTTGGCTTGGATACAATTTCTCCATTCAAGAAGCCTTTCTATCACTCTGAATCTTCTTAGTTTGAAAACTTCTCTGAAGAAAAGTATGACCTATGTTTCTGAAACAGCTTAAGTGTAAGAAACATCTGTGTAAGGGTTGCCCTAAAAAGGAATATATGTTTAACATTCGGGAAGATTATTGCAGTTGAATGAATGGATCTTATTATAGTTGTAAGTTTTTATTGATTTGTACACAGTATGCCAAATGCTGTAACCGAAAACGATCTAGCTACTGACGGTGGTCAGCTTTACTAACTTTGACTTCTTTCTTTAGAAGTCTGACGGGACCTGTAACACCAACTTTAAGAAAACCAAGCAGAAACAGCAAGTCATGAATGCACTAGAGGACTTTGTTGATGGAAACAAAAATATTCTTGTAAGTTGTTATTCAAGCAATTTTGGATTATGTATGATTAAGGAATGTGGTGGGTTTAGCCTGTCACAAATTGTCGATCTTGGCTTATGGTTTGTTTTGGAGTTATGAATAGGGCTTTCAGTTTCCTTAACCGTGAATAGTTGAGTTTAAATACTGTGCTCTGGCAAGGCATTCAGTTATATTTCTTAAGTGCGAAGACAAAATCCATACATGCAAGTCAAACTCTCCTCTATCTTCTCTGAAACATTTTGTACTTGTACAGTCCCACTAAATCAAACATACTAAATTACATTTTAAATGCCTGTAATTTGGGGAAAACTCACTGTCCCTTTTAACCTAGCAAATATTTTATGTGTTCTTTACTACAGATATGTAACACTTAAATGTATACTGTACTCAAATTGCCTCTGAGCTCACAGGCACTCTTTGCACATTTTGTCTGCTTTGTTCCTTCTCCATAGTCTTGCCATTCCCGACTATCTAACACATCATTCGCATATTTTCTTTTCCCTGAGAAAATATGCCTCTGTAACTAAGCAGCGATGAAACTTCGTGATCTGTGATGTGGCATTAGTTATTCTTTTGTTAAATTAGACTATAGCGATGTGTGTCTTTGATTGTCTCAATACAAAGATCACAAAATGCTAGCATTATTAAAACTCTTACTGATTAAAAGAATCCTCTAAACTTCTGAAAGTTGAGAAAGATTTTTAAGTGGTCACAGCGATAGCATTCTGTATCACAGAACGTGATCCAAATATCTTTAAAAAGTAAGTTGAGTGATGGTTTCATTTCTGACTGTTCTGGAGTATGTAATCATGGAGCAGAAGTTGAAGGCCTGCTATTATCGTCTGAACTACTTGGAATGAGTCCGTCACCAGGTGCATCAAACCTTTTACACATGCTGGATTTTACCAGGATTACTCCTATCTTTAAGACAATAAATTAGTAAGGAATGTATAGCACTTGGGATAAGGCAGGACACCGGCCCATCGTTTTCTGAATTAAACTTTTTGTGATTAACACAAAATGTATTTAATTATAAGCCTTTCAGTAGGTCTTATCTTTGATCAATGTAATAAAGTACCCATCTAAAAGTATGCAAGATTAGTGAATTTGAGATTTAATGATGTTTGATGTTCCACATAGCCAAAATGCACTGGCCTTGTCAAGCAGAGTGAAATAAATGCTATATTTTGTGGATATTAATGTTGCTTGTTGCCACTGGGGTTTCTACTTAAACTCTGAGTAGGAAATGCTGAGAGGTGGAATAAGACGACTCAGGCCAGTAAGAGGGTAAGATAGCAGAAATAAGGAAGGCATCTTGTGGAGGAAGTTGGCTTCCCTTAAAAGTTGATGACTTGACAGGAGTACATAGATAGTATTGATCTTTTGATTCTGACTTGCAAGATCCCACAGAACTGGAGAGGTGAGGTGTGGTTCAAGAGGGGAGAGGTGAGGTTCAAGAGGGGAGGGGAGAGGTGAGGTGTGGTTCAAGAGGGGATAAGTAGAGGAGAGAAGTTAATTCACAGAGAGGGAGGTCGAAGCCCTGGTAAATACCTTGAATTGTACTTGAGGGGACCAGAGAGAGACCCTGGGAGATGGACATCTGCCTGACATCCCGGGCCACCCAAATTGTCTATATTGAGAGCTCTCAAATAGATGCATTTATCTGTGTCTGGAAAAGGGGAAAGAGAGAAATAATGAGCTAGAAAGGAAGAGGTCATGTGCATTTCATTTTCCTGGGTGTCTGGGTTCCTGAGCTTATTCAGGTTTTATCAAGTGCATTTATCTGGATGCTGAAGACTTGGTTTTGGTAATGGCCCAGCTGTATGTGACCTGGACTAGGCTTTTAACGCCCAAGGCATGGGCAAGGGCTGCTTAGCTCTAATGAAGCCTCCATGCTTGTCACTTAGTTTTATCTAATACTGGCTGTAAGTACTGGTCTGGGTTGGGGCTACAGGATGTAGGACTGCTAAGAGTGAATGAACAATTGAATAAGTCAATGAATGGGTGTCATGCGTCTTTGAAAAGAACCGATGGTCTTGCCCAATGAGCATTGGAATTATATGCATAAGCCACACCTATGCAACGTCTCTTCAGAACCCTTCAGTTGCCATATTTGGTTAATAGCGAAGTAAGTGGCCGCACCTAGGTTCATAGAGCTTTCTATTTTAGCACAGAGAATGTTTCTTTGTACGACATTTGCCGGGGCCTGTGATAACTCGAACAGCTATTGGTTAGTTATTTTGCGCCAAGTGTCTGTTTGTATTAATGTGATTTTCACAATAATACAAATATTATATCCAACAAGTTTCATCATGAATATTGCATTCATGATTAATACACATAAAGTTAGACTGTCCCACCTCTTACTCTTTCTTTACCATCTGACAATACTTGTATCCCCGGACTATACATTCTAATTCTATGTTTGTAATTGGCCACAATTTCCTCCATCATTGCATTCCAGTCTAGCGAGATAGGTACCTTTCGCATCCCTTTCTGTTCCTCTCTTTGAAGCTCAGCTCCCTCCGCTCTTCCTCATCGCACTACTTCATTATACTAGTCTAATAACCGGGTCGGTTTGATAGCTTTCCACCTCATGGTTATATTTCTTTTTGCCAAGATCAGTGCAAGGCTCACAAATCTGCAGGGGCAGGCAGTTAGTAGAGAATCCGTATGGCAGCAGTCCCTAATGAGTGGCACCCAGAGGAGCTTTGAGGCTAAATTGTTCTACAATTTTTGTTAAATCTTGGCCAGGTATGTTTAACTGCGAATGCCTTAAAGGTTCGGAGGTCAGTAGTGGGAAATTAAATTAATTGTAAATGGGACATGCAAAGATTTTAAGAAACTGTCCCTCTGTAATGGATTTTCTGATGGATACATCTGCCAGTGGATTCCTCACCTTGTGAATATCCCCTGCGCCAGCAACATTCAGAAACTTTTGTAGCAGTCCACGCCGATGAGGTCGAAGACGACGTCACAGATGTACGGCTCCGCTCGCGACTCCGCTGATGTCACCGGCTCCATAAGAAGACCTCCTCGGCGTGACGACGTCAGTTCCCTTTTTTCCGCGCCGACGACGCCAACGGATTTCGGGAATCGTTACTGGTAGCTGTTCTGGTTACTTTGTATGTTTTTTGGATTTCTCTGTCTATCTTCCGAAAATGTCGACAAGGAAGTCTGGGTTTAAGCCTTGCCGAGAGTGTGGCAAGCACATGTCCATCACCGACCCGCACGACGATTGCGTTTGGTGTTTGTCCTCGGATCATGATGTCGGGGGTTGTTCAAGTTGCAGAAAAATGAGCTCGAAGGCTCTTAAGGAGAGAGAGGCAAAACTCTTTATCGCTCGGATGAAGAAGAAGGAGAAAAGGGGTAGAAGAAGATCCAGGTCGAGGTCGGCTTCCAAGTCGACTTCGGGACATGCTTCCAAGAGCAAGAAGCATAAGAAAAAGAGGAGACATTAGTCGCATCATAAGGCTTCGGCGTCAAAGTCGAAATCGCCAGTTCGGCGTCAAAGAGAGTCAGTGTCTCCCTCTCCTGTCCCGGCTTCGCCTCCGACTCCAACTACTCCAATGCCTTCGCCGGCTCCGGCTGAATCCCCGGTGCCGGTGTCCACTCCGGCGCCGGTTCCATCTCCGGATCCTGCAAGTCCTCCGGCTCCGTCTCCGTCTCCGGCCCTGGATGAGGATCGTCAGGCTCCGGGTGAGACTGTGACGCCGCTTGTTCCACCGTCGGCGCCGCCAGGCCCGAGTCCGGTGTTACCTGACCAGTATCCTGCTTTCCCTAATCCAGGTCAGGACCCCTCGCATTATCTCAATGCAATGAATGGCGTGTTCTCACGGGCCATGTATACCTCTGGTGCACCTATGGGTCCGATGGCTTTCAATCTGGGAGTGCCGCAGGTTTATCCTCTAGCACCGTTTATGCCGTTCTTCCCAGCGACGCCGTCTTGGCAGCTGCCGGCGCCGAGAACATCGACGCCGCTTCCTTCTTCGCCGGCGCCGGCTCAACATCGTTCGACGCCGGCTGCTCCAGCTGATCCGCGTTCGACGCCGCTGCCGGCTCCGTCGGATTCGAACACTGTGCCACCGACGCCGCAGGTGCGGATACGTTCGAGAAGGGAGGCGCAGAGAGTGCTGGAGGAGAGACGCTTTTTGTTGGAAGAGGCTGAAGAGGGGAAATTGGTCGAATCTGATGAGGTGTTCGACGAGTTGAAGGAGGCAAGTGGTTTGGATTTGTCTCCGGAGTGGGAGATCACTCCGCCATCTGATGAACCCTCTAAGGATGCAGCACCCTATCATGCAGTTATTAGGAAGGCTGCGGAGTTGTTGGACCTTCAATTGCCATCCACTGAATTCAAGTCCAATATTTTGACTGAGGTGTTGCATTCTCCGGCTATGGTCTCGGAGCCTCTGTTGCCTTTCAACGAAGCAATTTTGGAACCTGTGCTGGATGTATGGCGCAAGCCTTTTTCAGCTCCTGCAGTATCCAAGATAGTTGCAAGAAGATATAGGGTGGCTCCAGGGGATCCTGAGTTTTTGTCTTCACACCCTTCACCTGAAAGCCTAGTGGTTCAGGCGGCTTGTTCTGGACGTTCCAAAGGTGCGTTTCCTCAAGTCCCAGGGGACAGGGAGGCAAAGAAGGTGGACCAATCGGCCAAGAAGGTCTTTTCATCAGCCAGTATGGCATTAAAATCTTCAAATGCGACTTGTTTGTTGGGGCGCTATATCCATGCGCTTATGGATTCTGCTAAAAAGTTGGCACCAAAACTGTCAGAGGAGGATAGAGCAGGCTTCAATGAAGTACTATCGGATGCCCAGGCGGCTGCTCGCCAGGTTGTTCAGAGTGGCCTGGATACAGCAGACTCAGTTGCCAGGGTCATGGGGTCTTCAGTTGCCACCAGGAGGGGTGCGTGGCTTAAGTCCTCTGAATTCTCTTCGGATGTCCAGTCAACTTTATTGGATTTACCTTTTGATGGGTCTGGTCTGTTCGGGAAGAAGGCTGACGCTGCTCTGGAGCGCTTCAAAGAGAGTAAGGCTACGGCTAGGTCGTTGGGCCTTCAATCCCAGCCGAGAGGTACTTTCAAGAGGTACAGAGGATTTGGAAGGGCGAGTTTTCGTTCTTATAGGCCAACCCAGCAGCAACAGCAGCAAGGCTCCAAGGGATATAGAGGAAGACTTAGAGGTCGCTCACGTGGCCGTCAACTCTCCTCCTTCTCTTCCTCTTCCTCAGCCCCTCCCACCACCGCAAAACAGCCCTAGATTCGACATTCCGGATCATGCTGGTCCTGTGGGGGGCCGGCTTACCCATTTTCTACAAGATTGGGAATCTGTAACTACAGATCTCTGGGTTCTGGATCTTGTAGAAAATGGGTACGCCCTTCCCTTTCGGGAATTCCCTCCAAATTACCCTCCTTGCCAAGGAGCTTGCTCGGAGGACCACCGTCTTCTCCTGCAGGAAGAAGTCCTGAAGTTGTTTCAGAAAGGTGCGATAGAGGTGGTTCCGGAGCAGGAGAGGGGTCAGGGATGCTACTCCCGGTATTTTCTGATTCCGAAAAAGGACGGCAGATTGCGTCCGATATTGGACCTCAGAATCCTGAACTTTTACCTGAAACAGGAAAAGTTCAAGCTGCTCACCCTTGCGCAGGTTCTTCAGGCGCTGAATCAGGAGGACTGGATGGTGTCGCTCGACTTGCAGGATGCGTATTTTCACATCCCCATTCTGAAGTCGCACAGGAAGTATCTCCGTTTCACGGTAGGGTCGCAACATTATCAGTTTGCGGTCCTCCCGTTTGGTCTTACTTCGGCACCTCGAGTCTTCACAAAGGTGATGGCGGTGGTGGCAGCCCATCTCAGAAGGTCGGGAATTTCGGTTTTCCCTTATTTAGACGACTGGCTGATCAAGGCGGAGTCGTCGGAGAAGGTGCTGTGTCATCTGCAGGATACAACTCGGCTGTTGTACAGATTGGGTTTTTCGATCAATGTGCCCAAATCTCACCTGGTGCCCTCTCAGCGCAACCTGTTCATAGGTGCGGTACTGGACACTACTGTGTGTCGAGCATTCCCTCCTCAAAGGATTCTCGACATACAGGAAATGATTCCTTTGTTTTACAGCGGAGCGGTCGTTCCAGTTCTGAAGGTCCTTCGCCTGCTCGGTCTGTTCGCCTCCTGCATACTGTTGGTCAACCATGCACGCTGGCACATGAGGGCGCTCCAGTGGTGCCTCCGCAGGCAGTGGTATCAGCACAAAGGGGATCTCAGGGAGTCTGTGAGGATCTATTTTGGTGGAGCGTGGAGGGCAATCTGTCCCAAGGAAAGCCCTTCCATCTACCTCCATCGGTGACAACAGTGATAACGGATGCATCCACCTTAGGGTGGGGCGCTCATCTGGGGGATCTGGAGATCAAGGGTCTTTGGTCTCCAGAGGAAAGGTTGCTTCACATCAACCTTCTGGAGTTGCGGGCGATACGTTTGGCATTCAAGGCCTTCCTTCCTTCCCTTCGCGGTCTGTCTGTTCAAGTCCTGACGGACAACACGACTGCGATGTGGTATATAAACAAACAGGGAGGAGTGGGGTCTCTTTGTCTCTGCAGAGAGGCCTTGCGTCTGTGGTCCTGGGCTCAGGACCATCAGATTTGTCTGATAGCAAATCATCTGGCCGGGGTGCTGAACGTGCGTGCGGACAGTCTCAGTCGGCAGTTCTCCGCCGACCACGAGTGGAGGCTCCATCCGGAGGTGGTTCGTTACGTCTTTCGGACGTGGGGGACTCCTCGGGTGGATCTGTTTGCTACTTTCGAGAACGCGCACTGCCAGTCGTTCTGCAGTCTCCAGTATCCGATGCAGGGGGCGTTGGGGGACGCGTTTCAGTTGAGTTGGAGCTCACGACTCCTTTACGCGTTTCCTCCCATACCCTTGATTCCTCGGGTTCTGAGGAAGATTCGCCAAGACCGGGCCCAAGTTATATTGGTCGCCCCGGATTGGCCGAGAAGGGTGTGGTATACAGATCTTCTCCACCTCTCCTCGTGCCCTCCGCTCCGTCTCCCTCTGAGGGCAGACCTCCTCTCGCAGTCGGAGGGGCAGGTTCTACACCCCCACCTCCAGAGCTTACACCTTCATGCCTGGAGATTGAACGGGGCAACCTGAATTCTTTCTCTCTCCCGCCAGATGTGGTGGACGTTATTTTATCGGCCAGGCGACACTCCACCAAATCCATATACTCCTATAGATGGTCTAAATTCGTTCTCTGGTGTGGAGAGAGGTCAATTGATCCCTTGAAGGCTCGTTTGTCTAACATTCTGCAGTTTGCCCTTTCTCTTGCTCAGCAAGGCTTTGCTGTGGCTACAGTTAAAGGATATTTATCGGCTTTGTCGGCTTTTCTATGCCTGCCGGATCAGCCGTCCTTATTTAAATCTCCTATTGTGCTTAGGTTTCTCAAGGGCCTCACAAATAAATTTCCTCCTACTCCCTTTATTGTGCCTCAATGGGACTTAAACCTTGTACTGACTTATCTTATGGGTTCTCCCTTCGAGCCCTTACATAAGTGTCCCTTGAGACTGTTATCGTTTAAAACGGTTTTCCTCATTGCAATCACCTCGGCAAGGAGGGTAAGTGAGCTTCAAGCTCTGAGTTCAAAACCCCCGTTCTTGACTGTGCATGCTGAACGGATGGTGCTCCGGACCAGGGCTGCGTTTTTGCCTAAAGTGGTGACTCCCTTCCATCTGGGGCAATCCATTACCCTTCCTTCCTTTTATCCTCCCCCCTCACCCTTCCAAGGAGGAGGAGAGACTTCACCGTTTGGACCCTAAGAGGGCGGTGAGCTTTTACCTGGACAGGACGGAAGACTACAGGATTGATGACCAGCTCTTTGTGGGCTTTGCTGGTTGCAGAAAGGGTCGTGCGGTGCACAAGCGCACCCTTTCCAGATGGATTGTACTATGCATCAAGATCTGCTACTCCCTGGCTGGTAAGGAGCCTCCGGAGGGTTTGAGGGCTCATTCTACCAGGGCTAAGTCTTCTACGTCTGCCTTATCTAGGGGTGTTCCTGTGGAGGACATTTGTAGGGCGGCAACTTGGGCCTCCCTCCACACCTTCGCAAAACATTATTGCTTGGACACTGAGGTGAGGAGGGACGGACACTTTGCTCGTTCCGTCCTTCAGGACTTTCTGGTATAGGGGGATGGACACCCTCCTCCGGGAGTGGGGACTGCTGTGGAATCTATTCACAAGGTGAGGAATCCACTGGCAGATGTATCCATCAGAAGAACAAGTTACTTACCTTCGGTAACGCTTTTTCTGGTGGATACAGTATCTGCCTGTGGATTCCTCACTGACCCACCCGCCTCCCCGTTGTCCATCCTTCTATACCTGTAATTATGTTGATGGTATTTCAAATGTGTTTATTACTATCATGGGTATTATGTTGTTTCTTGTGCCTTGCTATTTATTTTCCACACTGTGTGTGTTGGTTTGTATATCATGTGCTGTGTATACTGTGTATATATTGCTGTCAGTCCGTCCGTGTGCCTCGGAGGCACGGAAAAAAGGGGCGGAACTGACGTCATCACGCCGAGGAGGTCTTCTTATGGAGCCGGTGACGTCAGCGGAGTCGCGAGCGGAGCCGTGCCTCTGTGACGTCGTCTTCGACCTCATCGGTGTGGACTGCTACAAAAGTTTCCGAATGTTGCTGGCGCAGGGGATATTCACAAGGTGAGGAATCCACAGGCAGATACTGTATCCACCAGAAAAAGCGTTACCGAAGGTAAGTAACTTGTTCTTTAAGTCTCAAGGTTTAGCATACCTTTTGTAAGTGGTTAATTGACCTTAGAACTTACAAGAAGCCTTGAAAGGCAGACCGCTTAAGAAGTGAGGTCAGTTTGAAACGTGTTGGTGCACCAGATAGCATAGATTTAGGTCTGTGAGGAATCTGGCCTGCTTCATCGTCACCGTGAGATACAAGGTAAGACGGAGGCATGTATCTGTGAGAGAATTAGGGCTGGGGAAACTTTACTTGTGAGGTGAAGAGCAGGAAAGAAATCTTCAAGACCACAAACAAGCCCGTGTCTTTGGTAATCAAGAGACAAGTGGTAGAGGGCGAGACCCAAGAACAAGAAAGGGAACACACGGAGAGAGGCCAGTGACAGCCTGAGAGAAACTGAACCGCAGGGGTGACTGCAGTAGGGAGAAGACCTATACATAAGAGAAATCCAAAAGTAGTGATGTAGTCAAGAGGAGGGAAAATGTCCCTGAATATGTAAGTGCAAAGTTCAGCGTTGTCTAAAATAGAACAAAGTCCCCACTAGGCACTTCGTGGGGTGACCACCCTCTGACAAATCCAGGTTATTGACATTCTAACATCAGATAGCAAATGGTTAAATCCTTAAAGTCTTTTTATTTAGAACGTCGTGTTGCATCACACATATATATCATATATTAAATGCATAGAGTACATCTGTAGTCTTTTTTTTTTTTTTAAATTATTTTATAAATCCCAATGCAATTCGGGACGGTGCCCTTCCTCAGGGGAATCATTCTGAAAAGCAGTCAAATATAGCAATATTCAATAATGCAAAAAGTGCGGAAACCGCAACATAAAGTTAGTTCAAACGTCGGCGTCTCCGTCTACCGAGTGTTTCCAAGTAGAAAGAACATGACATATGCGTGTGATGCAACACGACGTTCTAAATAAAAGGAACTTAAGGATGTAACCACTTGCTATCTGACGTTTGAATTTCAATAACCTGGATTAATTTGTCAGAGGGCGGTCAACCCACGGAGTGCCTTGTGGGGACGTTGTTCTATTTTAGACAACACTGAACTTTGTATTTACATGATTTACGCCCAGGATCAGAGGGCGATACCCACTTGCACCCTACCAAGGATCGAACTGGTACAATAGAACAAATCACAGATTAATTACAGAGTGCCATAAATTGTTTTACGAATTCCTGATTAAGTAAGAGCAGGATGGAGGCTTTAGACTGGGAGTTCTGTAATAATGAGAGGCTTGCCACTGACGAGTTCAGTACAAGGGTGATTACTGAGGAATTGATTGGTTACAATAAGAGATCCAGTCATATTGAGGGCCTAGATCTTTGACAAAGTGGCACAGTTTAAGTTTTAGAAGCTCACGGTTGAGGTTTTACAAGCTGAGACTAAGATTAAGTAAGGCTTGTCAGTCATGATTCCAGACTCCTACTTTGACAAAAACGATAAAACTATTTGTACGCTCCTACGTGATAGGGGCACCCCACAACTTTCTATGCAGACTGCGCGGGTCGGCTTGCAATTGTGGGATAGCACTCCCAGACACGAGGGAGTCTTATTGGGCCTCACAACTCTAGATCATTATTAAATGGGATTTTGCTCAAAGAAATGCCCAAACGTTTCGGTTTTAGGGACTCCATATGGAGTCTCAGACCTACACCAACTAATTATAAGAAAAGGCAACCCGAAACAGACTGCTAGAACTCACCCAAACAACCCTTTACAATTGGAACAGGACTACCAAATACCTGTGTTGTCAATGGAAAATAACGAAGGACACACCTCTGTGGAAGGGGTCATTGCTTAAAGAAGTAGGTAAATTGATGGGCTTTAGAGAATGGCACATAATAGGCATCTCCAAGCTAGGCAATGTCATGTGAGACACTAGACTGAAATCAAATTGACCTAGCTCACAACTATGTTAAATCGATTTTGTTACGTTAAATCAATTTGTAGAGCACAGCTTATCAACCATGAGGGTATCCAGGCACTGGAACAGGAGCGAGGGTCGGGCGGTGCTCCTAGTTGGAAAAACAGGTCTTCAGTTTTTTGCGGAAGTTGAGCAGACATGGTGAGGTTCTGATGTGTTGTGGGTGGTCATTCCAGGTCTTGGCGGCATTGTGGGATAACGAGTGTCCTCCTGACTTTCTTCTGCAGATGCAGGGAACTTGTGCAAGGGCAAGCGTAGATGTCTAGTTGGATGGTAAAGTTGAGGATGGTCGTTGAGGTACGCAGGTCCGATGTCTTGGAGGACTTTGTAGGCGTAGAGGAGCTGCTTGAATTGGCATAGTTTCTGTATGAGTAACCAGTGTAGTTCTATGAGGTGGGGAGTGATGTGAGCGCTTCAGGGATATCTAGGCTGAGTCTGGCAGCAGTGTTTTGGATGGCCTAGAGTCTCAGTGAGCTGGTTGGAGAGTGCGTTGGTCTAGTAAATGTTTCTGGTTATGAGAGCCTGGATTATAGTGTGTCTTGTGTTACGTAGGGAACCATTTGAAGATATTGCAGAGCATTCTGAGTATGCGGGAGCAAGAAGGGGTCACGGCCTTCAACTTCTTAGACATCATGAGTTTGTCGTCTAGGATGATCCATAGGTTTCTGGCATGGTCTGTGGGGTGGGCGTGGGTCCCAATTCCGCTGGCCGACAGGAGTCGTCCCACGGAGCACTGTTGTTTCTGAAGATCAGTATCGCGGTTTTGTCTGTGTCCTGTTTTAGGCAGTTCTCAGTCATCGAGTTGGTCACGCTAATCATGCTAGTTGTGAAGTTGGTCGTGTTGGTATTCTTCTCGCCGGTGAGGGAGACAGTGTTGATGTCGTGGACTCTTATAATGCAGGCGAGGGGTGCTATGCACATGTTTTGAAGAGGGTCGGCTGAGGAAGGATACTTGGGGGAACTCTATAGATAAACTTCATGGGTTGGGAGGTGTATGGGGGGGGGGGGGGGAAGTCTGACTCTGGTCCTGCCGAAGAGGAAGGAGGCGATCCATCTCTGTGCTAATTCTTGAATTCCTGAGTCGTGAAGTCTTGAGATGAGGGTGCGATGTGATACATGTCAAAAGCCGCTGAGAGGTGTAGGAAGATGAAAGCGACAGTCTCCGATCTGGTTTGGATTGGCTGCTGAAGCCTGATGTCCGATGTCCAGGAGGTCTTGCTATTCTAGTTGGGTGGAGAGTTGACTGTTGATCTTTCTCTGTGACTTTGGACGGGAATGGTAGGAGCGAGATGGGTCGGTAATTGCGGAGTTCCTCCAGGTCTACCAAAGGTTTCTTCAAGAGAGCTTTGACCTCAGTGTGTTTCCAGTTATCTAGAAAGGTTTCTCTATGGATGAAGGTAGTGAGTATGATGCTGATCAGTGTTCCTCTCAAGTTGAAAATGTGGTGAGGGCAGGGGTCAGTGGGGGCCCCTAAGTTGATGGTCTTCATAATTGGGCTTTGTCTTTGATGAGGGGGCTTCAGTCCATTAGTTGATGGACGTTCTTGGTGTTGGTGTGCAGTTGTCTGATTAGGTCCTCTTCGGCGGGTTGGGGTTCGAAATTCCTGTAGATTTTGAGTATTTTGTTGTGGAAGAAGTCAGAAAGGTTCTCGCATAGGTCATGTGATGGGTGATGGTGGCTGCTTTGTGGTCGGAGAATTCTCTAACCATGTTGAAGAGTTCTTTGCTGGAATTGGAGCAGGATCCGAGTCTAAGTGTAAGGGACGCTTTCCGGACTTATTTGATCTGGGTGTGATATTGTCTATGCACAGATTTGTAGGTGTCTCTTATGGTGCTGTAATGGCTTGTTCTCCATCTCCTCTCCACCTGCTTACAGTACCATTTGGATTTTCTCAGGTCTTCCGTGTACTAGCAGACTTGAGGATTTGTTGTTGGTTGCCTGCCTTTCTTCAGGGAAGCCAGTGTGTTGGCGCAGCCTGACATCCAATTGTTGAACGTGGTTATGTAGTTCCGTAGGTTGCAAGTGAGGACAGGCTAGGTAGATCTTAGGGTGCGAGTCCGGTCCACCTCTGCTATCTTGATACAGCTGTGCCTGAAGTTGTTGGCTGGCTTCGGCGTTCTGGAGTGGGGTACTTTGAAGTGGAAGTGTACAGTGGAGTGGTCCGCCCATGTGAGCAGTGTGTGGTGGCTGAAGGTGACCTTGTTGCTAGCTTTGACGACTGGATGGAGGGTGTGTCCTGTGTTGTGTGTCAGGCCTTGGATGAGCTGTGTAAGTCCGATGTTGCCAAGGCATTCGAGAATCGTGATGGAGTTTGGAGGCCATTGCGTTGTCGAGATGAAAGTTAAAGTCACCAAACCGAAAGAAGTTGTTGGATCTGATGGGGATGGGGACGATTAAGTCGGTGAGGAGGTTGCTAAAGGTGGTGCATTGTCCAAGTGGTTGGTATGCGAGGGTGCCAGTAATGAACGTGTCTTGGTTGACTTGTAGTCGGAAATGTATGTGTTCCATGAACACAGTGGATTTGTCAGTGGAAGTGGTGCAGGTGATGGTCTCTGGATGACTGCAAGGCCTCCTCTGTGTTTGTGGTGCCTGTCCTGGCAGGTGATCTTGTAGCCTGGAGGGATGGCCGTGCCGATGGATGGGGTGGATGAAGGGCTGAGCCAGGTTTCTGTGAGAAAATGTATGTCTGGGGAGTGTTTGTCGAGGTCCCAAACCTCAGTGGCATGCTTTTCAGAGATCTGGTATTAAGCATGCATGTGATGCGGGTGAGGCGTGCATGATTAGGAGTGTTGCTGCAAGATAAGTGGCAGTGAGTTCATGATAACAGTCTTGCCGTGTAATGAAGTGTGACACAGAGGCAGCTGTTGTGGCGGTGTCCAGTGTTTAGTGCTTGCAGGTTGGAGAACGTGTAACGGCAGCGGTCAGCAAGACGACGGTCCATGGTGCTGGACCGGAGCAGGCGGGCTTGCCTTTGGTGCACCTAAGCCTTTAAATACTTGCGGTCGACTCATGCCCTACTGGCAGAATATGTAGATTGGCTGGAGGTATGAAATTATAGTCCTCATGAGGACAGGATCCTCATGGAGAAGATCCCCCCCCCCCCCCTAAATCCATCTCTCAGATATTCTTAAATCATTAATAATGCCTCAGATACCCTTCAGAAACTTAAATGCGGTGGGGGTAGGAGGGATGGGTAGTTTAGATGCCATAAAGGCCAAATTAAGACTAATCCAGTTAAAATACCTGCATAGGGTTTACTACAACAAGAGAACACTCTTCAAGATGAGAAAGGCGCAGACCCTGACCTGCAGGAGATGTAATCTTGCAGACAGAAAGTGTATCCACATGATCTGGGAGTTCCCAGTGGTCAGTGCCTACTGGAGGCTTATTGCTATTGAACTAGGGGTAGTACTAGACATTACCATACGCCCCCCCCACCCCACCACCCTTACTGACTTGATTATCCTGGCTATACCATGCCACATGGACCGCCTGCGTTCCACTGTACTGTCCTGTGCACTAGGCTTCATACTAGCAGAAAGAGTCTTAGCCAAGCTGGGGATTAACTAACAAGCACCATCTATACAAATGTGGCGCATGGGTGTGAACACATGCATGGAGGCTGCAAGATTGGTATATAAGGGGAGAGAATACCCACAGAAATTCGGTAAAGTGTGGAGCAGATGAAGAACTCACTTTGGTCTCGACTGGAAAATAATTGGTCGCCTAACATCGCCTCTGCCAAAGCAAACACATGAGCACAGTGATTTCGGAAAAGGGACGTTATGATGGGGAGTGGGAACCCATGGAAAATGATGGTGAGCGAACACTGCTCTAAAGGTTGATCGACTGTTCTGTTGAAATCTGCCTCGGACCAGGTTGGTGATATGAGTCAATGTAAAATTGAATTTGCGTTATGGTGGCAATGCAACAAAGTTCTTTAAAAACAAAAAAAAGCTTCTCAGGTGAGTTGAAAAGACTGGGAGCGGGGGAGAGTTCTGAAATTGTTAAAGGCAGGGAGCAGAAAAGTAGGCCCCAGAAGAGTAGAGCAGAAGGTAGTGTCGTGACAGAAAGCCCAAGATGAGGGCTGCAGCCTCTGAGAACTACGATCCTTCCAGGACTGGCAGAAGTGAAACGCAATAGCTGAGCATTAAGATGTGTGGTTAGTCTACGTCAGGCAGGCTCAATCAGTGTTTGGATGTTGTGACATCAATCCAAGCAGTGAACTTGTGTATGCAAATAAAAGCTTTTATAGTACAGCGTTGCTTTTAAAGATTTGTTTGAATAGTAACAGGAAACAAAAACGTTTATAGAAACAATATACATTTTGACTTGTGACCTTATGATTTATGATGTGTTTTTCCATTTTAGAATGCCATTTAATATTTGGTTCATTGTTTCATGTCAGTACATGTACTCACTTGTTTGTCCTGAGTGCTCCATAACATTGAACCATACTTTAAAATATTGCTTCAGGCTCTTACATTTAAATCAGTATTTTTTACTCGAGTCTGGAGCCCTGAAAACAGTGTTGTTCAGCAAAAATATTAAGCTGCAAAAGACCACATATTTTATTTATTTTTTGAGTTGACTACTGTATCTTACCAAGGTGTGTTTTCACTTCGCAGAAAAGCTATGTCACAAGGTTAAAAGAGCTTCGAAACGCGTTAGAGAAGTCTGACTTCTTCAAATCACACGAGGTAAAAGTCTCACATTTATCTCCTGTTTAGCATTGATGAATGGACTTAAATTATATGCTGTTTTTCAGTTTCTTTGTAACCTGCAAAAAATATTGTGCTTCTTGGCTAATTGTGCAATCCCAACCAGTACAAACAACACAGATTTAATCAGTTGTTGATTTGAAGTTAACAGAAAGTGGTGTGCTGAAGTCTTTTCACGTCTTGCTCGAGGCAGCATTAGATTTTGTGTGATACCTCCAGGGCTTTAAATGTGCCGGGTCTCACCGGGTCTGAGCACCGGCAGTGTTCTTGAAGGAGGCCTCAAAACGGGCCTCTATCGGGCTGTTTTGTGCCTTGGCACTGGCAAGTGGACTCTTTCAATATTATATACAACGAGCCATAGTTGCTGCTTATTTATCTTATGCAACTAGCAACCATTGACAAAGGCAATAGTCCGGACTTGTTGTAGGTATGATGTTACTTGTTGTGTCATATATCTAGATGCACTGACAGAAACCGCAAAATACAAGTCGGGCGACACACTATGCTAAGAACAGATTTTTAGCGCAAATGTTTTTAAGCAACGCCCTTAATTACATTGGCCACGCCCCTTTGAGAGACCCGCCAGTTTTCATCCCACTTAAAGCCCTGGATACCTCATTTATTAAAACATACTGTATTGGCATTATTATTCATTATATGAGCAAATTAAACTGGGTTTGGTAATGGGACAATCAATCATTGAACTGGTGGAGCCGGGAAATGTGTCTAGAGTTTATCTGCTTGAATAAAGGTGAGCATTTTTGTAGGCAGGTGATTATTGCACTTGTGGTGGTGTTAGTATTGAAAGTTGTTGCCTCATTCCAGGATCACAAGCCACAGCTAGTCCCAATGTTATCTGTCACTGGCTAGGATCAAATCCAGATCAACAAACTAGGAAGGAATAGGAAGAAAGGGGGCCCCTGACATGCTTCAGCCAGTTTATCTGGAGAAGTAGCAGTTGAAGAAGTAGCTGCTTCTAGCTGGCTTAAGTAATGCTAGTGATCCAGTGGCAGAAGTGGGGGCAGGGACACTACAATACCTGCTAGTATGCCAAGCAGTGGAGTAGATAGGTGTTGTGTAGATGTACTGTTTGATAAGGGAAGGAGAGTTTATTGCTGAGGCAAACCTGGTATGGAGGGTGCAGTCAGACGTTCTAATACTGGCAGTGATTTACAAAAAAACGGGGGTGAGATATAAGTTCCGCACCTATCACTCCTAGTGATTTCACAATAGTCCAAAATATGGGCAGTGCAACGATTCGGAAGGTCAAACCCCTAATAAAGATATGAATAGAAAGGAATATTTTAAGGAAATTTAAATGGAGTCTGTGCATTACATTTAAAATCAGAGCTTAAGGCAGAATCTGGCGACCTAGTCGAAGATACTGGTGAAACACACTATTTGGAGCATGCTGATCATTTGTTTAGACTTTCTAATGCTGCATCCCAGACCCTAGCTATGGGGCATCTGTGCTGGCCCTCCTCTAAATTCCTCCCCGTGAAGGGCTTTGTTTTCAGCAAATGCCCATTTAATGAAGACATTTTGCCAGGATTCAAAGTCCAGGCGTTCTGGCCTTCCAGTTTGAGGTGATAGTTTGCTATGAGGAGAACAAGGTTGGCAAAACGAGACACCACTTGATCTTTTTGGGATAATGTATAAACACCAACAGCCACTGATATCCAGTCCAGGGGAATAGGTTTTATAGTGAGGGAAGAAAGTAAATCTAACACCCTGTGCCAAAGATATCCTAAGGAGAGACATTCTCAGAGCAATTGAAGGAGGGTGTGGGGGGGGGCAGTGCTGGAGGGTTGTCATCTGGCTGTATAAAATGAAATAGTGTGTGTGTTTAAATTTAAATTTGGCAGTATGCAACACCAAATGTGGAAAAACACGGGCATCTGACCACTCTTTTTTGGCGGAGCACTCTACCCACTTCCATCTCCCGTTACTTGCTCAGCAGCAAAAACACTATACGCTTGTAAGAGAGGAGAGCTTTAGAGAACCAGTTGATATGTCTGCACCTCAAGCCCGTGGTGTAAAGGAATTGTATGAATGCATGTATCTGTGGCTCAGTATCTTCAGTGGACCAGCACCGATGGAGTGAGTGGTGAATTGACCAATGCACAAGGAGCTGCCCCCAGTGTAGTGAGAATATCTGCAAAGCAGTAAAAGGAAGACTAGCCCCATCAAGCAGGTCCCTTATGGTAGAAAGATTAGAGCTATGCAAATATTGTAAATGCTGCTCACCCGCTCGCTTTCCTGCAGCCGTTGATTGTCGTTGCAGGCTCGCACCGCAGACACCAGACTCCCCTGAGCCGTGTCTCCACTCCCCCGCTCCACAATAACCTGACTGGCTTAAAGTGGCCGAAAGTAAGCTGCAGACTGCGGGGTCACGAGCGGGAATGGAGAGGAGGGTGAAAATATAAGTAGAGAGTCCAGAGACCACAGACTGTAGACCGGCGTGAGGTTTAGGACTTGTGCATAGGCAGTTTAATGGTTATTTGTCTGTACAGTACCCTCGGACCTGGCCATATTTGGAAGATACATGAAAGTGGTCCGAACTGAGCTGAATAAGGTAACTGGCTCCGACCAGCAACAGGAATCATTAAAAAAGTGAAAACAGAACAAGCAACTTGGAAGAGTCCGAGGAAACCAGCCGCCATGTGCAAGGTATCTTCGCTACCCATCCGTAGGCGGGATAGCAAACATACAGCTCTTGCATGCGGTTCGAACTTTGAACCTGGTGGTATCACATAGTAGGCCACAATTGGAAGTATTAAACAGCTAGGACCAATCAAGTGAGAAGCCAGCCTCTGAACACTTGCATGTAGCACATGCACCTCTTACGCCATGTCCACCTGCAGTGTAAAGGCACAGGGTGGGTTCTATCACCCGGACTGTTCTCAAAGGGGGTGGGGTAAACTCCCCTTGGGAACGCCAAAGCACAAGCACTTGATACAGAAGGACCATCTGAGTGTACGGGGTGGACTTTTGAGCTAGATTTGTTTTCATTTTTAGCTTTTTACCTCTGGAAGGCAGCTGCCAGACAGGAGAAACAGATGTATTGGCTTCCCTTTCCACCTTGTATTGTACATTTTAATCATGGCACATTTTTAATGCTACTAGTTTGCTTACATGTGTATTTGCAATAATTTTAGGTAAGTATGCAATACAGTTTTTTCATTCATTTCTTTCATTCATTCATTTATGTTGTAAATTACTCTGCCAAAGGGGAACCTGTGGTTCAGAAATGCCCAGGAAAGGCATCACTGGGGCTTAGGGCGTAATCCTCCTGGTGAGGCGCTAAGCTCTGGTGTGATACCACAGGGCAGCTTGGAGGCGGCAGGGATGAGCATGGACCCAACGGGAACCAATAACCAGAAGGCCTTTTAATTTGTGAGGCCGGAAAAGGGTGCGCCTCAGCACATGTCTTTTCATGGGGCAGGCCCGCAAGCAATCTGCTCAGCCATTACAATTGGGCTGAGAGGAAGTAAAGCTCACAGTCAGGTGCCCCTAACCCACCGCCCCATACGGTAGACGTAGTTAGTCTAAGGTCACCCTGAGCCACCCAGTGTGTCAAAAGAGCACTCCAAAGATTTTGACAGATTGCGAAAGTACTTGCTCGCAAAGTGATTGGGAGATTTGTGAAGTAATATACAAGTTGGTGTATCACCATCTTCAAGAGGGCAATTCGACCCACTGGGGCGAGTGGGGACGTTTTCCAAAAAAAACCTTCCTGAGAGGCAAGGGCAGACATTGCTCTTATAAGGTTACTGTCCAAAAGATCTTGGTCCTAGTGTTAGACCGTGCTCCCCGGGTACTGAAATGTAGTTTCCTGCAGCAGAGCTGTTATGGGTGGAGTGTTCCAGGCAACCTGTCTCTAGCGAAGCTGTTTCAACCTTCTCCTCCGGTGGCCACAGTGATAACGGATGTCTCCACTCTAGGGTGGGTAGCCCATCTGGGGGATCTGGAGGTCAAAGGTCTTTGGTCTCCAGTGGAAAGATTGTTTTACATCAATCTTCTGGAATTACGGGTGATACGTTTGGCTCCCAAGGCCTTTCTTCCCTTCCTTCGCAGTCGGAAGGTTCAGGTCCTAACAGACAACACTTCTGCAATGTGGTACATCAACAAACAGGCAGGAGTAGGTTTGTATCTTCTGTGCAGAGAGGCTCTGCGACTCTGGTCCTGGGCTCAGGACCATCAGATTTGCGTAATCTCGAATCATCTGGCTGAAGAACTGAATGTGCGTGTAGACTGTCTCAATCGGCAGTGTTCGGCTGATCACGATTGGCGTCTCCATCGGGAGGTGGTCTTTCACATTTTCAGGATGTGGGGTATTCCTCCGTTTGACCTGTTTGCCACTCAAGAGAACGTGCATTGCCCAGCATTTTGCCGCAGTCTCCAGTATACGATGCGGGGAGCATTGGGAGATGCTTTTCAGTTAGATTAGGGCTCGCAGCCTCTTTACACATTTCCTCGCATACCCTGGATTCCTCGAGTTCTGAGGAAGATTCACCAAGGCTGGGCCCAAGTCATATTCATCGCCCCAGATTAGCCGCAAAGGGTGTGGTACACAGACCTCCTTTACCTCTCATCGCACCCTCCACTCCGTCCCCTTCTCAGGGCAGACCTCCTCTCGCAGTCGCAGGGGCAGGTTCTGCACCCCCACCTCCAGAGGCTGCACCTTCATGCCAATTAAACTGGGCAACCTGAGCTCTTTTGCTCTACCTCTGGATGTGCTCAGTGTTGCATTATCGGCCAAAAGATACTCTACCAAATCTGTCTATTCTGGTAGGTGGGCCAAGTTTGTTAAATGGTGTGGAGAGAGATCAATTGATCTTTGCAGGCCCATCTGTCTCTGAAGCTGGCTCTGCATATACTATAAGTATGGTAGAGTGTACACAGAGTCCAGTGGGTCCCCAGAGGCATAGCAGAGGCTAAATTAGATAATCACTAACTGCTCTATTTGTGGTAGTGTGGTCGAGCAGAAGGCTTATCAGGAGGATGTGTTAAGCATTTATTGTATTCACTCATTCAAGGCTGATGTCACACACCGAGAGACAGAACCCAGACCAATTAGGTAAGTATAAAAAAGGTATACTTATGGTTTATTTATAGAACCAAGCAGGAATTGGTACAGGTAGGTAATAAATACTTGCAAATGCAAGACTGTTCAGGGAAGTGCAGTTGTTCTTTAAAAAGTAACAGTTATAGGTTGATATCGCTTTTCAGAATACTTGGAATTACACAGTAAATACTCTTTTGATTACTTTCAGGTTATTATTACAATAGTGCTCACTTTTCATCATATGTTAGCTGTCTTAGAACGCTTTTTATACCCAAAATCTCATACAATGAGTCTCTGTGGGAGGAAAAATGGTTATCGAACTCGGAGGTAAGTATTTGACTTATGAGGTTATGGTTTTGTGATTAGGATCAAGGTTCCCCCAAGGTCCAAGTGGACACTCTAGTTGCACATCCAGCGGCACTGGGGCGGCCAGGTGCAGAGTGCATGGGCACAGTGTCAGCCAACAGGCTATGGGGGGGCTTTGGTTGGGGTCTGCTAGCAAGCAGGCCCCTTGGGTGTGGGAGAAAAGCTCCTAGCGTTGCAGTCAGCACTGCAGGAGCCAAGAACTGCAACGCCAGCGGCACCAAGGCGACTGCGTGCAGGAGGTAAAGTGGACGTCGGGGTCATTGGGCTTTTCAGTGGACATCGTTGGTTTTAGAAAGCTGCAGACTTGGTCGGGAGAACTTCTTGGAGGCGACCACAACTGGGAAGGTGACTGCGGATCTGGGAAGATGCTTGGAAAACCATTGATGGGGCCACCCAAGGCCGGGTAGGCATTGAGGGCTGGGGTGTCTTAGGCATCGATATCTTTAGGCTGCAATTGGTTGCGGTTGGCGTCAGTCGGACAGAAGCGGTCGGACTTTCTGGACAGCTTCGTCAAGGTAACAGTTGTCTTACCGCCTTCGGTCGCGGTCGGGGGGGGAACTTTCAAGTAAAGGCTGCAGGTTTAGTTTTGAAGTTTGTGGGAGGTCAGGGGGTCACTGGATCCCAACTTCGGATCGCCAGGAGGACCTTTTTGCAGTATGGGGCCACTCAACCTTGGCCTGTGGTGGCGGTTAGACTTTGGTTTGAGCAAGTCCGGTGCTCACGGGAGACAGTCTGTTAGTTGAGTGCAGGGCAGGCCCTCTGGGCTCTGGGGATCTGCTGCTGCTAGACACGCTGGTTTCTTTGCTGTAGGCAGGTCGTGGTTGGGACAAGCCGGTAGGGCTGAGGCCAAGTCAGTTGGTGTCCTCTGTTTCTTCCTGGGTTGGCATGGCTCTTCAGTTCTTCTTCTTCTTTCTTCCTCGTATCTGAGGAGGCAAGGTTCAGGGTCGCCCCTAAATAGTAAATTTAGAGGCGTTAAAGGGGTGTGTAGGTTGGGACCAATGGGTACCTTCCTTGTGGTGGGTACACCGCCTGTTATGCTACCCTCCAGTGGGAGGGGGCATTATCCTCTTCTTCATAATTGGCGTAGTCCCCTCATCTTCAAGAGGGAGGGGACTGAGATGTGTGGTTCACCTTGCTTTCCTCACCTGAGGGGTGGGGTTGGCAATGGTGGACACACCTCTTCCTAGCTTGGATTTACCACCGATTCTCCCGCCCAAGTGGGGTCAGAACAGGAGGGAGCATGTTGCTGGGGTCAGCAAAAGGCAAGGCCAGTGTCCAAAGGCGGCAGGCCTTTGAAGCTTCTCCTTTCGTGGGCGCAGCCCATCGAGGGGAAGGAGGCATGACACCTCTGCCCAGGATGGGCTTTGTTTCTGGACCCAGAGAACGGCGGCCCACTACTCAGTGGTCCAGAAATCTGTCTGGTGGTGGCAATGGCGGGCAGTGATTCAGGAACCACACCAGGGCTGGTCGATTTTCAGGGGGCATCTCTAAGGTGCCCTCTGAGTCTGTTTTACATTAAATCCCACACTGGCATCAGTGTGGGTTTAATGTGCTGAGATGTTTGCTACCAAATTACCCAGTTTTTATTAAAGCCATTATGGGGCTGTGGAGTTTGTAGTGACCAACTCCCAGGCCATATATTCTTTATGGCTTCACTACACTTATAACGTCTGTGAATGGATTTAGACACTGTAGGGACACAGGGCTCATGCCTCTGTACCCTCACCTTAGGACTATTGCACCCTGCTAGAGGAGTGACTTACCTAGATTGCAGGCATGGCTCCCAGGAATGTGTGCGCCATGTCAACTTTTCACCTTTCTCTGCACCAAACACGCAGCCTGAGTGTGTGGGTTAAGGTGCAGGGCCTTTAAGGGTGGCACAATAAGTGCTGCAGCCCTCGGAGGCCTTCCTTGGTCACGGTGCCTTTGGTACCCATGGTACCTTTTACAAGGGGCTTGCCTGTGGCCAGGGATATGCCAATTGTGGATACAAAGGTACAATTTTGGGAAAGAAGACAGGCCCTGGGAACCTGATTGGCAGGGACCCATGCCACAAAGTACCCATGCCACAAAGTCCGGTTGCATCAGATGCCAGGAAAAAATGGGGGGTAAACATGCAAAGAAAGGGCGCTTTCCTACAATTTGGTTCTCACTTTCTTGATGGGTTCACTCTTTGAACCATTACATAGTTGTCCCTTAAGGTTCCTAGCGTTTAAAACAATCTGGTTCCAATCACTTCTACTAGGAGGGTGAGTGAGTTCCGGGCTCCTAGCTCCAAGCCTCCATTTACATCATTCCATGCAGATAAGATGGTTCTTAGGACCAGAGCTGCTTTCCTGCCTACGGTGGTCACTCCTTTCCACTTAGGGTAGTCCATCACCTTGCCCACTTTCTACCCTCACCCTTCAAAGGAGGAGGAGATACTTCATTGCCTGGACCCCAGGAGGGTGGTCAGCTTCTACCTGGACAGAACCAAGGACTTCAGGTTGGACGATCAACTCTTCATCGGATATGTGTGCATGATGAAGGGCAAGGCAGTTCACAAGAGAACGTTGTCCAGGTGGATCATCCTCTGTATCAAGATCTGCTGTGCCTTGGCCAAGCAGGAGCCTCCTGAAGGTATTCCTGCTCATTCTTCCAGGGCCAAGTAGTCTTCTTCGGCTTTAGCTAGAGGTGTCCATGTGGTAGACATCTGCAAGGCAGCAACTTGGGCCTCCCTCCACAATTTTGTGAAGCACTATTGCTTAGATTCGAAGGTGAGGAGGGACAGCCATTATTCACGTTCTGTGCTGCTGGATTTTTCGGTGTAGGCAGGCAAGCACCCTCTACCGGGAGCGGGACTGCTTGGGGATTCAGTTCAAAAGGTGAGGAATCCACAGCAGATGTATCCATCAAAAGAACAAGTTACTTACCTTCTGTAACGCTTTTTCTGGTGGATACAGTATCTGCCTGTGGATTCCTCACTGACACACCCGCCTTCCTGTTGCCTCTCTGCTTATACTGAACAATATTCAGTGTATATCTTATGTGACTTGTTGGAATCATGTGATGCTTGGCACTAGGAAATGTCTATGAGGAAGAATTACCAGTTTTGACTGTGTTTGAATACTGTGCATACTTGTGAAAATATTGTTGGTTCACACGTTCGCCTCGAAGGCACGGATAAAATGGTTGCAACTGACGTCAGCACTCTGACAAAGTCTTCTTATGGCTCTGATGACGTCACACGAAGTCAGTTGCGGAGCCGTTCCATTGTGAAGTCCTCATTGACGTGGGAGAGCTGAGGAGAAAAGTTCTGTGGAATGCTTCACATTGGGGTGATTCAAAAGGTGAGGCATCCACAGGCAGATACTGATCCACCAGAAAAAGCTTTACCGAAGGTAAGTAACTTGTTCTTTTCTCCCAAAATTCTTCCAACTTGCTGCTAGAGCTAAAATGTACTCTTCTCCTCTGTTAGTAACTTACAGGCACATGCATCAAAGGAAAACCGGTCGCAAACGGGCAGATTCTCAGAAACTGCCCCTTTGCGACCGGTATTTTTGCATTTGGGATGCATCATCCGAAATGCAAAAATCGCAATTTAAGGAATCTCTAAAATGCGATTACTTAAATTGCAATTGCATTTAAGGAATCCCAAATTGAGATTCCTTAAATGCAATGCATTAAAGTAAAAAAAATTGCGATTTCGCTAATAGGGGGAGCAAATTACCATGAAGTTAAACTTCATGGTAATTTGGAAAAACTTTGAAAAATGCACTTTTGTGCATTTTTCAAAGTTTCATGTTGCGTCACACATGCCCTTAGGGCATGTGTGTGTGCAACATATGTGCACAGATCAATTTCAGGGGTGCAAAAGGGTGTCATTTTGACACCCTTGCACCCTTGAAATTACATGAGCAATTTGCGACTACTTACTGGTACTCGCAAATTGCTCATGCAATCTCCAATTCATTCCTATGGGCCTGGAGGCCCATAGCAATGAATTGGATGGCATTCCTTAATTGCGACTCGCAATTTGCGAGTTGCAATTAAGGAATGTGTAGGAATCGCTATTTTTATAGCGATTCCTACATGCATAGGCTTTTGAAATTCCTTAATTGCGATTCCTTAATAATCGCAATTAAGGAATCGCAAAAGCCTACGTTGATGTTGGGGCCAGTTATTGGTTAAGAAGCTAGTTGATAATCATGTTATATAAAAGTACAGACGATATGAAGTGAGTTTGTATTGTGTAGAAAAAATGAAAATCTGTTGTCTTCATTTTGAGAAAGTATCTAATTGGTTATACGTCATGCAAGTCAGCGTTACCAATTTATTGTTGAAACTTTCAAAAGCAAGTCATCAACATGGGTATCTGCTATATGTTTCAATGAGGTCCACCCAAACTTTACTCTTGAGTTTGAGGGCGTCGAGCAGCCTTTTCCAAAAATGAAAGAAAAATCTCACCAGGAAGCATTGGCTTTTTATAGAGACAGTGTTGTTGGATTTGTGCGGTTTAAAAAGATTCAAGTATTTTTCTGCAAATGCGTTTGCCGGTGTTATTTTCATTCTTTTTTTTTTTTCTTTCGTGTTTCAAGAAAATATTTTAACATTCTCTGTACAACTTGCAAGTAAAACTAACAAATGTAACTGCAGATACTTTATACAGACAGTTGCACTTGGTCAACATATGTGAATTATACAATATAAGCGCACTAGAAACTAACCTTTTATATAAATATCTATCACTCAACTGATGTGATGTGTAAACTAAATATACATTTTGAAGTCAACTGACACCGTTTCTTTACAAGACCAGACAAGCCTTTTTTTGTTTAAAACAATCTTCTGTATTCTGTTGTTCCTTGTTGTTGACGACAGATCTGGATTCATTCTGACGATCATGAAATCTAAAACGTTTGTTTCACTTTGCAGGTGGTAGGCAGCTCTTTGCTGTTTGTCCATGACAAGGTGGGACATGCCAAAGTATGGATGATTGATTTTGGAAAAACCGTAATGCTACCAGACAAGCAAACACTTGATCATAGGTTACCTTGGGAGGAAGGCAATCGGGAAGATGGCTATCTCTGGGGCCTCGACAACCTCATCAACATATTTACAGATATGGTGACGGAGTGAAGTGACTGCATTCTCTTTGGCTTCCAGAAAAAGTTGAAAGATACCTGGCTATCTTTTTCTCTTCAAGTTAACCTGCAATGAATATCAAGCACCGCTCTGAAACTGGAATCTCATCGGCTTGATACCAAAACGCTACATTGATGTACAAGGGACGAGAAAGAGTCGAGGGGTCCAGCTGCACTGAAACCCTACAACTACTTTACCGATGAACAGGGAACCGGACACCTCTTGGAAATGTCAGTGCAAGGATAAACTTAGCTACAGCGCATTCAATGAAATATGCTAAACTTGGATCTTAAATTCACTGGAACAACCTTTAGGTTAATGTACAGGACATTTAGTAGGACTTCATGGACCTTAGTACTAGAGTCTACAAGTGCCCTTGAATTTTATAACTGTCAGTGCATGATCTCTGCTACTTTTTGTTATATTTATACATGCATATATATAAATATATATATGTTAATATGTGTTAAAGGAAACACTGGAAACATTGTACAGATTTTACTATTGTACAGGGATATATTATTTAGCTTGTTTTAGTTAATTTACTGAGTATAGTGAGGGTTTTTAAGGCGATCTTTTAAAGGGGCTACTGGGAACATTTAGGTACTGTCAAGGGAGCGGTAAAAGTTGATGGCATCTTCACAGTTGCTTATTTCACATACTAATGGAGGGATGCATGTGCTATCCCTCCATTGTGCTCATAGCCACCACCGTATTTAAAAAATACTCACCGATTAAACGAAAACACAATTTTTTGAGATTGCATATTTTAGCGTTTCTGGGTGTGTCGGCACTTGGAAGACACACACACACAGCCCTCATGTCTCAGCTGTAATATTACTGAACTCATGTCTGTTGACTGTCTTTTTCCTACTGAGTCCTTCAGAAGGTTTCAGGCAGCAGCACATGTTTGCTGCAAATGTTGCATGTTGGACAACCACTGCTCACTGAAAGAAAGCTGCACCCCAGAATCCTAAGATAAGGGAACATCACTTTCAATTTGTTTTAGCCAAAGTTCCATTTAAACATGCACCTCTCACTGAGTGTACAGTTTTGCAAATTGGCTGGAAATTAGGGAGTTTTTGTACTGGCTACTTTTGCTGAATCAAGTCAATGTAAGCAACAGAACTACCAGGTGTAAAGCAAACATACTGTAACGTAGGCTTCAGTAACGCACAACAATTAAAACCGCTCGAGAAATCTTATAATAATAGATATGTGCCTTACTGCAAAGCATTTTGCACACTCATTTTTTATTAAATATGCCATTTAGCATTAAACACGAAAAATCAAGTACAGACAGTGTAGGGTGCTCTAAAGAGACAATATTTTGAAACCAAACCAGTAAACATACATGTCTACTTAAGATATGTAGGACGGTAGGTAGCAAAGCTCTGTTTGCACATTATACACTTTTTACAAATATATTTCACACTCTGGCTCCAAATGGTCTCATAATGAACCAGAAATGGATGTCGTGCTCATTTCGTTTTTGTGCTTTGATAAGAGGATGGTGACTTTAAGCAATTTGATTATGTACTGCTCTTCCAAAAAAAGAGCAAAGTGCAGTTTTGCAAACTGTAGTTTAGGGCTGCTGCCAATTAGAGTCAATGCTGGTATGTTGCAATTATCTCTGAACCTGTCTCAAACTTTAGTTATTATGTCCAAAATGTAACGGTTTTGTATGATGCACACTGGGTGGTGGTCCACTACCACGGCTCAGAGTTTTTCCCAAGAAAATTATTTGTAATTGCTTGAATTGTGTTCTTTGACTTGCGTTTGGGTAAATTTTCAGCACACCAGCAGGCATGTAACACTTTAATATTCCAAGTAATTATGTTTAACATAAATGTAGACCTGCCTATCTCATGAATGATATGCATGATAAATTGAACCACTTGTCTGATTTTGCGCATGCAAAAACAAACTACATTTGGTGGACTGTAGAAGGAGTACAGTGCTTGGATCATCACGACCCTGTTAAGATGTGGACTATGGCCAACCTAACTACCCTACTTTAAAAATGTGCTTTAAATTGTGAGGACAGTTTAACAAAGTTTTGTTTTTCTGTAGAAAAATCTAGCCAAATTCTCTTTTTCTTGCTGCTTGATTGAGGAACCAGACCTTCAGTCTTTGGCATTTACTCTCAAATATTGCATCAGTAGTCATCTCAAACCAAAAAGGGATTTATTTTTGCATCATGATTGATTAACAAACGTGTTGTTAAATAGAGGCAGAATGGGAAATGTTTGTGCAACATGTGTGTATGCCACTTAGAGATATTTGACTGATATCTTTTATTGGACCTAAATTCACAACATTAAATGCTGTTTGTACATTCCTTTTTGATGTGAGTTTAATATAGTGATGAATAGGTTTTCTACATCGTCTATTTTTACTTTCAGTAGTGTAATATGCCAATATGTGTACTCATTCACTTTTAGTGGAAAGTCAGCATTACAGCTCGCCTCTGAAACAGAAGTTGATTCAAAAACTTGTTGAACACCAATAATTATGGAGTTCATGATGGCTTCCAGTGAAAGTAATTCTCTGAGCATTCTGAAAAAACAAGTCAGTGCAAGTCCTTCATTACCAAGCATTTGAATGTTCTATTAAGATTAAAGAGGGTTTAGATAGTCGAGGTGGTTTGTGCGGTATTTTACCACTAGAATACAGGAAAAGATCAGTTTGCGTTCCTCTTGCAAAACCGCATGGCTAGGGAAGTCTGCTTGCTAATTGATTTCAACACCTATGTTAGTTTCTTTGGAGTGCTGTACAGGTTATTCATGTCACCATTCAGTGTGCCGAATAGGTACAATACAGAAATATTTATTTATTGTGAGTGTCTTGTATTGCACCATCACCTTGTCTTCTAGACACCACTAAAGCTTCGATGTGCTGGAGAAGATGAGAAAAGGAAGTAGAAAGATAGAAAGGAAGGTAGTAGAAAGATAGAAGTGGGCAAGGAAAAATAACGGGAAAAGTAAACTCATTCCAGGAGAGGGTTTGAAGAGGATTGTGGTGCTTCAAGTACTTTCTGAGTACCTGGGATAAGTGGAGAAAAAGGGATGAGTATTGCTTAATTTGTAAACAAAGAAAAGAAGTGCATGGGCACAGCATTTCTTTTTTAGGAGATTACAGCCTCTGCAGGGACTGCTTCCATCCATCCAAAAAACACCCACTGTCTTGGGTGATTGTAGTTATGGAATAGAGTACTGATATGTAGGGTCAAGTAGTGCATTGTATTTATTTAGTAGTTTGATATCATGCCAGTAAGGCAATACAAACAATACACATTTTGTACTCGAACCGTAAAATCTATAAAACATTAATATTAATTTCCTTGCTTAAAACCTGAGACAATTAGTATAATAAAACATTTAATATGCCTTGAATTCCACTTGGTATGAATATTTGTAATCAAAATACTTGTAATCAAAATGCTAACTCACAATATCACATTACAAAATCTACACCTTTACCTTCGCCTAGTGTTTACATAACCCACATCATAAAATATTGTTGATGAGACAATTAACCAAGCACCAAAGCTCATGAGAGTTATATATCTCTATTAAAATCAGGTCAAATTGGGGTATGGCCTGGTTGGCCAAGATGGTGGACTTCTCTCGTGAGATCTCTGAATGAGACTCTATCTTAATCCTGCTGCTGGCACAGACTAGGCTTTTCTTTACAATCACCTAAGGACGCCTTCCTTCATTCCTGCTGGCTGGGGCTGCAGATGCCTTGTGGCCTGGAGTGACTCAGTGCATCCTCCATACCCGGCCCTTTGGCCCTCTTCCTGCAGAGTGGCTGGCCCCACGGCAATTGACTCTGTGTCCCGGAGTGCAGACTGGGTGAGGCCTGGACCGCCGGGTGGGGTAGCCCTCCAAGGTGAGCCTGCTTCGGCCCCGGCCTAGATTGGGTGCCTGTGTGGTGGGGAGCCCCCTGAGGGGCTCTGTGTCACATTCCCCTGGTTACACCGCTGCCTAGGTGGAGACAACCACAGAAGGCGAGACCTCTGGAACACGGGCTGGGAGTGCCCCAACCAGTGGCGGCCAGCCCTGGAGACGTCTTGGGCCTTGTCGGGCTTTTCTTATGCCCACAGTGATTGGACTGGCCCGGTGGGACTTGACGCTGCTTTCTCTTCCCTCCAGGGCCCTCATTCTGTATGCTGCCCAAACTGGCTGCAGTGAGCCCTAGGGTTTGAGTTGTGTTGCTCTTCACTTCCTGAGGTGCTGGAGCCCAAAGGTTGCCCTCTGACTGCCCCAGCGGGAATTTACCCCCACGGAAGACCACCTGCCGTGGCTGGTGGGAGGGAGGACCTGACTGATTGTGCTGCCAGGGTGGTTATCTCCCCGTACAGGCCGTTCAGCACTTTTCTCACCCGTATTCTCAGCCCACATCAGAGGCCTACACCTGCGCTTCAGCTGTGCTTCTTCCCTGTGCTGTCTCTCTTCCAGGAGACTGCTTGGTCTACTTTAAGCTGAGCCGCTGTGACTACACTGTCTCACGGTTCTATTATGGCCCCCCACCCTGCACAGGGGCAATCGAAAATAGAATTTCATGGATCCGTAGGCCCCCGCCGCCAAACACGACTCTGCTGAGGTGCTTCCCCTCACAACTGGTGGGACAACTGAACTTTACCAATATTCTTCTTGCCATCCAGGCCATTCTTTCTGCGCTGGAGTCCAGGATTGAGGAGGTTGGGTTGCAGAGTTGCATTTCTGCGGCAAGATCTCTCCAACGTACCGGAGCACGTCGCTGGCACCAAGTGCCCGATATCGGACCTAGAGGACTGTGTCAATCTTGAAGGCAGAGATGGCACACCTGACCAAGGAGTCCCGGAGTTGGGAGATCTGGGCTGAGGATGCAGAGAACTGGACCCAGTGGAACAACCGCCGGTTTGTGGGCTTCCCTGAGTGGGTTGAGAGAGCAGCTCCTGAGGACTACCTCAAGAAATGGATCCTGTCATGGGTCCCTGAGGGACAACTTCCTCGCTTTTCCTATAGAACTGGCCCACAGGCTCTTGGCAGCAGCCCGTCCTCCAGGGGTCCCCTCACTCCCAATCATTAGGAAGATACTGAATTTCAAAGATAGAGAAACAGTTCTTCGCCAGGCAAATCTTTCTTCTTCGACACTCCTGAGGCGGACGGGGAATGGCCCACGGAGACCTAGCCACTGTGCAAGAACTCACCTCCTCCGTTGGAGACGGGGAGGACAGAATCACAAAGGTTCCATGAAGGGAGCTGGCCCGCCTCATCAACCATGACAGGCGACGTGGCTCCTGCAAGCGCAATGGCCCAGGCCGGGAGGTCCCCTTCCTCTTCCACCACAGATGCGCCCATCCCCACGAGGAAGGTGCGGGGGCATCTGACTTGGATGAGCCTGCACCCCCAGTGGACGGGGCCAGGACCTGAAAGTTATTTTTTTAGGTTTCCCCTGCACAGCTCTTGCGCTGTGCTTGTGAAATCTCTTGTATTTAATATATCTTAAAAGGGGCGCTTATGAGTTTCCATTGCCGAATTTCTGTGTACATTCGTTTTTGGTGTGGAACTTTTATTTGTTAACTCTTCCCCCCCCCCCCTGCTGCACGCGTTTCTTACTTCTACTAAAACGGTTTACACTGTTTAAGTCCCATTCCTATGTACCTTTAAGGTCGCAACAGCCTGATTCGCATATCTGGCTGTTTGCACCCAGAAAAAAGGCTTTCGCAATGTACCAAACCCTATTTTGCGATTCGATAACTATTACCGAATTGCAAAATAGGTTAGTGATACGCTATTAGGAAGGGGCGTGTTTAGGGTGTCCCTTCCTAATACCGAATCGCATCGGTATGTAGGAATGTTTTGGGACTGAAATGCGGTTGCAAAACATTTGCATTTTACCACATACTTCAAGTAGGTGGTAACCCATTTGTAAATGGGAAGGGGTCCCCAAAGGACCCATTCCTCTTTGTGAATGTTTGTAAAAACATTTTTTAAGAGCAGGCAGTGGTCCCACTTATTCTTTAAAATGGAAGAGATACTGTATCTGGGGTAGGTCGGCTAAGATGCATCTCCTCAATTCATCCCCAGAGGAAGTCTTACCATATCTCCTCCATCTAGCAAAATTCAGGTTTAGCTCATGCTTCGATTAAAGTACACTTAGCGGCTATGTCCCATTTCCGGAGATCAACTGAGAGCCTATCCTTATGGTCTAACAGATTGATAAAACAATTCCCTAAAGGACTCTTCAGGACCTTTCCATCTGTGAAATCTCCTCCAACATGGCAACACAACACAGTGCTTCCTCAGTTTATGAAGCACCCGTTTGAACTGATATACAGAACTGACATAAAGTTCCTTTCATGGAAAATCGCTCTTCTGGCCCTAACATGTGCAAGAAGAGTTAGTGAACTTCAAGCTTTCACCATATATGAACCCTTTTTGCAGTTTTAACATGATGGGATGATCCTACAAACCAATCCAAAGTTTTCCCCAAAGTCCCCTCGGACATTCATCGTAACATCTTTCTTTCCAAATCCTCAGACGGCAGCTGAACGAGCTCCGCTTACTACAAATCAACTCTATGCACAAATCAATGTACCAGCACACAATACAAAACCACACCTATATACCCTTCTATCCCAGCAACCACACATTTCCGCCATCATCTACAAACAGTGCACAATTCTATCTTATACCACTAACCAATCCACTCATCAGTAACACAACACACCATACCATACTTAAATACAACCCATCCAGACACACACTCCCCACTCTAATTTCTCCTAACGGGCCCCCTTTTATCATTAACAAAACCATATCAGCCTTCCATCATTTGTCCATCCAACACCCTCCTCTTCTTTCTACCACAATAACACAACACAACATTAACCACTGCACCACACATTTTACCTCTTGCAGCAAACAGGTCTAAAACAGTCATAAATCTACTTCATCTCCACCTACACACAACATACACTGTACTCACAAACATCACCATCTCCTTTACCTTACAAGTTCCCCTCGCAAACAATACTAGACATACATATTCATCTGATAAAACAAATATATCAGCACCTCTTTTCACTACTCCTCAAAAACAAAAATGTCACACACATCAGCACAACAGAATCTCTCAAACACAACACCTCATAATACTTAGTTACAAAATACAATCATGCACCCACCTTTCAAATTACACAAATTAACAACCCACAATGCAAAGCTTTCTCTCTTCCACCACAACTAATACACATACAGCAACTCTTCTAACCGCCTCTCATCCATTGGAGAATTTAGAAGCTTACTACATGACCCACAGGCTGCACCACCACCCCTGACTCATACACCTTCCGCCCTAAACATACGCAAACAATATAAACAACGTGCCACACATTACAACTGTGCTTCTCCATGTCTACTGCACAACAAGGTTACACTACAAAAAGAACACCGCACACCAACTCACTCTCAAACACCGTCTCCACCACCTAAGTACGCAGACCCATCAAAATGCCTTCTTAGCCTGCTGGACGAGGAACACATTACAGAACAGCTACACAATTGCTATCCTAATACAGATAATACCAGCACTAAAATCACACCTGCTACTAACCCACACAATACTGATCACTCCTCTACGAAACTAAGTCTCACTGTCACCAAAGCACATTCTCTAAACTGTCTACAAATAAATGCTTGATTTCTCTCTAAAAACAAATATCACATCTATGACCTTCTCACTAACGCAAAACCAGACATACTATTTATAATTGAATCATGGTTGGGAGATGATATAGCTCCAATCCTGCATGAAGCCGTTCCTCTAGGCTATGAAGCGATCACCCAGAATCTTATAGGCAAAAAAGGAGGTGGCCTAGCTGTTGTGTTCAGGCAAACATTACATATCTCTAAAGTTGATGACATCTCCATAAATAATTATGAGGCTCTTCTCAGCAGATGCAATCCTACACCGTCTTCCTCCTGTAACTTCCTGCTCCATTACAGACCTCCACCTAGCAAGGCGACCTTCCCAGACGCACTTCTAGACATTGTTTCAAACCTGATAACAATACACTCCAACCTATCCATTATGGGTGACCTCAACATTTGGTTTGACAAAACCAATATGACCCATCCAAAAACCATAATCGCTGACCTAGATGCACTGAACCTGCATCAGATTGTCCACAAACCCACACACAGCACTGGACACATCCTAAATGTCATTTTTGCTAATACCGAACTAGTTATCTTTCAAACTCTAACTCCAGTCACATGGTCAGACCACCATTTGCTTACTTTCCAATATAAAACCACACTAAGCGACTCACCTCAAAACACCTTACATTTAGAAACACAACTAACATCCAGTACAGATCTGGAAACAATACATTCTGTTAAACTATGAGAGGCTACAGGAAGCTTTTGATATCCTGATAGCACTCAAAACAACACAACAGAACAATAGAAAACAAGCACCTTTGAGAAATGCAGAGATAAAAGACATAAAACTATAAATTAGAAAGCTGCAACGTGCCTGGCTTAAAACAAAAACCAAACATGACAAACTTTGCCTACAGAAAATTAACAGATTATACAAGTCGGCTATCAAAAAAGCAAAGAAAAGGTACTATTCAGACAGGATTCAAAATGCTAAATGTGCAAAGAATTATATAAAATATTCAATGATTTTCGTAAACCAAAGTGCCTAGAAGGAACTCATCCCGCTACTCAAGATTTCACAGACAAACTGGCAAATCATTACACGAACAAAGCAGACATTTTGGACTCCTACTTAAAACAGAGACAAAGCACCAGCACCAACCCTTTTACAAAACTACAATCCAAGAATACTCTAACTCAGCCTCTCCGTTTCTTCCAACACATTTCACACAATGAATTTATTGACCTGGTCAAAGCAAGCAGGCTTGCCGGCAGCCCTTCTGATCTGTGTCCACCGCAAACTTTCTAGACAATTCTTCTAACAACCTCTGCTGTCACTCAAGTAAGAAGAATCATCAATGATTCCTTAACTACGGTAATATTTCAGGAAGAACTCAAAGTCATACATAAGTCCTTTACTGAAGAAAACAAACTTTGACCTGATGAACCCTGACAGCTACAGACCCATTACAAATGGACCTTTCCTGGGCAAACAGAGAGAGAGCAGCGTTCGCCCACATGTTACAATTCATTGAAGACAATGCATGCGTTCAGACTTCTAAACAGGATTCCGTCCGGGAAGAGGCACAGAATCTGCCCCCTTGCTATCTGAGATAACCTGAAGAACACAGTTGAATGCAACAGGGTTTCTGCGCTACTTCTCTTGGACCTCCCGGCTGCCTTTGACACGGTGGACCATCACGCTCTGATACAAAGCCCCGATGAAGCCGGCATAGAGGGAACTGCTTTAGACTGGATCACGTCCTACCTTCGAAACAGAACTAATGTCATACATACCCCACCTTGCTCGGTTAAACCGTACACCACAAAAGCTGGGTCCCTCAAGGCTCTATCATCTTGCTCATGCTTTTCAACATCTACATGAAGTCATTACCAGAACTGGTCAATAATTTTCACCTCACGTGCTATATCTATGCAGATGACACAAATACTCCTTCAACTGGAATGCTCCAAAAACATTGGCAACTCACCAATTTTCAGTTGTCTCAGAGCCGTGAATCAATGGATGACTTGGAGCCATCTCAAATTGAATGCTTCCAAAACGGAAATACTCACGTGTGGCGATTGGAAACATTATGACCCGCTTGCCGCCTGATGAACTGGGATCATTGCCTAAAGTATCGAAGGAATTAAGAAACCTCAGAATGACGATGGACTCCAAGCTATTGATGAATGCCCATGTGGACAAACTAGCAAGATCAAGCTTTGTTACTATAAAATCTCAGCGACGAATCTTCCCCCAATTGGGATTTCCACACAAGGTCCAAGCTACCATCTCCCTTTCTCTGTCCAAACTAGATTATGCCAATAGCCTCTACCACGGATCACCTTTAATGACTATGAAAAGACTACAACGGATTCAGAACTCGGCTGCTAGACTATTCTTGCATATCAAACCGGAAGACCACATCTCCCCTGCCTTGAAAGCCCTGCATTGGTTACCCGTTGCCAGAAGATCCACATTCAAGCTGCTTTGTATCACCCACAAAGCTACACATGGAATGGGACCACTCTTCATCAGGAATAAAATCACCAAGCGCATTCAGCATAGGGACCTCTGCTCTAGAGTGGCACCTGGCCTCAAAATCCCAATATACTAGAAAAAAAACATGGGTGGCACATCCTTCTCTGTTCAAGCAGCCAAAATATGGAACTCTTTACCTTCCAACATAAGATCCACTGACAACCACCTTATCTTCAGAAAACTTCTCAAGAATTGGCTCTTCCCCACATAAGCACCATACGTAAACAGAAATATACAGCAGATCCCTCTGTATATAAGCGTTTATTGGTACTATAGATATGTACCCATATATGTGTATTGCTTTATATAAACATGTAGAATAATTGGGGGGTTTTTATTTGAAAAAAGAAATTATTCGAAGTACAACACTTAAAAAACAGTTTATCGAATGCGTTTTTAATCTACATATACTTGCTGCCTTTATGCATTTATATACCTTCCATGTACTTGAATCTATATATTTATTACTTTTCTTCCAAAAGAGCATATTCAATGCAGTACCCTATTTTTCACCCTATACCTCTATCAATATCTTTAATCTACATATACGTACTTCCTTTATGCATTTATAAACTTTCCATGTACTTATGGGTCTATATATTTATTATGTTCTTCTAATTCAGCTTATCCAATGCACTACTCTATTTCTCACCCTATACCTCTCTCAGTATATCTTGTATCTCAACTCTGACTCATCTCAACCCTTTTTCTAGTACGCTTTCCAGTGGACTACCCTATTTCTCACCCTATACCTCTATCAATATATCCTCTACATCCACTCTCTCATTCCTCCCATACCACTACTATGATCCCAAAAATAGCCCTTTCTAGACTCTCCCCTACTCTACCCCTCCTTGCACCATCAAACACCTCCTTTACTATACTGATCCCCCAAAACAAACCTTTCTAAACTCTTCCCTCTGACTCTTCCCCTCCACATCCCGGTTTACTCATCCCAAGCCTCCTACTACTGCTATGACCTCCAAAAGAAAAGTCTAAATCCTTCACTTTTCTATCCCTCCACTATCCTTTTCAATCAAAATAACAGACTAACATGTACACTTGCCAAATATCATATTTCACTATACTAATTCACCACTAATCCTTTATGGGTTCCAGAGTAGCGTGCTACTCACCGAAAAAACGTGCTTCAACACCTCATCGGGGGTAGCGAGCACTATTTAAATGCAAAAAAAACCCAAAAACTTTTTTCCCCTCTTCTACGCCTCTGCTATCCTTCTCAATCCAAATAACTGACTAATATCCATCACTCAAATTACTTTAATATTTCACTATACTAATTCACCACTAATCCTTTAATGGGTTCCGGAGCAGCGTGCTACTCACCCAGAAAGCGCTTCAACACCCCATTGGGGGTAACAAGTGCTATATAAATGCAAACCTTTTTCCCTCTTCTATCCCTCGCTATCCTTCTGAATCCAAATAACTGACTAACGTATACACCACTCAAATTACTTTTTTATATTTCACTATACTAATTCAACACTAATCATTTATGGGCTCTGGAGTAGCGTGCTGCTCATCGAAAAAGCGCTTTGATGCCTCGTAAGGGGTAGTAAGCGCTATATAAATGCATTTACTATTACAATTCTTTAGACTTAAAACGCTGCCTAAAGTTTTATCTGGATAGAACAAAATCCTTCCGCAAAACCAATCAACTGATTGTAGCTTATAGCGTGCCTAGAAAAGGTTTCCCTTTAACAAAACAGAGCATCTCGAGATGGATTTCTAGTGCAATTCTTGTCTGTTACCAGCAAGCAGGTCAGCCCCTGCGATCACAGGTTCGTGCTCATTCAATTAAAGCAGTGTCTATATCGATGGTGTTTGCTGGTGTGTCCCAATCAGACATTTGTAGAGCAGCAATCTGGAAGAGGCCACATACGTTCACCAAGCATTATTGCTTGGACTCGAGTTGATGAGAGATGCTGCGGTGGGACAGGTGGTGCTGAGACATCTGTTTCAGTAAAGGTGAGCCTTCCTACCCTCCCATTAACCATTCTGATGAACATTTCTCTTTTTCCCTTTTTGTCTGAATGTTGAAAAATATCCATTTGCTGTTAAGTATGTATATATATCAAGGTTCATTTTTCGAACCGAAACGCGTCAGACCGAGCAAGCTAAATAAATCACGCTATCTGGCACTCAACTGTGGTCCGTCTCCGTCTTTGGCGCGAAGCTGCAGAGGGACGGAGTATTTTGATATAGATATATATATATATATATATAATAGAAACGTCACAGGACGTTTAAATCAACCCTTAGTGAGAAACCCGGCTTGGAAACCGGCACTGAAGAAACTCGTCTGCCTGGCGTTTCCAGAATTTCTGCATCCCTCGTGCTGTTGAAATTGGAATAAATCCTTTTGTGAACCTCAGCATATGTCGGGCTCATTCTTGATGGCCAGTGAGCATTGGACTCTGTTTTGCTAGTACTGCTGACACTGGCCACCTGCATGCCCTCTCGCTCTGGTGTGATGCGCCAGCCAGCACTGTTTGGACTTTGTATTTCACTACAGCGCGTTGCCCCCTCTTCCGAGTCATTAGTACTGATATTGACCGCATCAGGAGAGAGGATGCAGTATTAACTGCAGAGGTCACTCCAGATTCCAGTAATTTACACCCAATGCCACTGGGACCGGAGTCTGCTGGTTTGCGAGGCTCGGTGAGCCACATTGTTGGGACATCACTTGGTGTTTGAGAGGCCCTTCACTGTATGGGTCTCCACGGCGACCTTCAATAACCAGCATGCATTTGGTCTCAGTGGTGCACGAGATGATTGCCAGCTGCAAGTAGAGGTGGGGTATCATCATGAGAATGGGAGTGGCCATGGAAACGTCACAGGACTTTTAAATCAACCCTCAGTGAGAAAGTCGGCTTGGAAACCGGCACTGAAGAAAGCACAACTGCTGAAACCTGTCTGCCTTGCGTTTCCAGACTTTCTGCATCACTCATGGGGTTGAAATTTGAATAAATCCTTTTGGGAACCTCAGAATATGTCGGGCTCATTCTTGAAGGCAGGTGAGCATTGGAATATATATATTATATATTCTACTGGCGGTCGCCAGTAAATAGTTATAGTTAGAACCTAGTTTTCATGGGAAAAGCATTTTTTGATGTGCTTATAACTTTGGCGTCATTTGACGAATCTTTACAACATTTTCCAAAACATTCCTCTTTTCAGATCAGCCCCTATCTTGAAAGTTTGGGGGTAATTAGTCAGGGGGGGGGGGGCTGAGAAAAAAGGGAGGTCCTAAAACGTGTTTTCTCCATGCAAGTTCCATAGGAAACTTTAACAAGGCTACAGGTCAAATTGCTGAACGGAATTGCGCCATATTTGGCAGGGAGAAAGGTATTGGTCCAAAAAGCACGCTTTTGTTTAAATGGTGTAAATCTGTTCAGTAGTTTTTGAGATATTAAAGGGAAAATATATATATCTGGGTGGAGCCTAACTCCCGAGCACGAGCTTGCCTCTGATTGGCTGCCGACACTTCAAACCAGGAAGTGTTGGCAGCCATCTTGTGCCTCACATCGAGTTCCCTCCCTTGCTTCAGTCCAGACAGTTGTGGTGCGGGAACCCCTGACACCTTCGAAGTTGATGTTTGGAAAGCTGTTTGTTTGGAAGACAACATTTTATTAGCTGTTTTCACTTGTGCTGGCTTTACTTTGGTGAGTGAACTCTTGAAGCCGTCGGACGACGGTTCGGCTGGCAGCACCTGATGAATACCTTCGCCATGGGGAAGGCGCTTGGAATATTCCTTTTCCTGTGCGCACTAGAACCAGCAGCGGTCAAGCACGGTGAGTAACTGGTTAATGGCTGTGGAGTTAAGACAAGAGAGTTGGGGTGATTAATTTATTGCTCCAGGTGCCCTCTCCATATATGCTGGAAGAGACTCTTTAGCTCGCATGCCATCTGGATTTTCTCCCATACAAAGTAGAGCGACTGTGCCACGAAAGAAAGACCCTCTGCCATAGTAATCCCCCGTCTTCCAGAGCGAACAGCAGCCCTTAACAGAGAAGTGCTTCGGAGGACAGATTAGAGAAACTCGGGGTGCAGGGGCTTGTGTGTTACTGGTTTTACTATTCCCGTTGAGTGGCTGTCCCACCCCTTACAGTTCCAAACAGTCCAGTTACATCTCTCCTCATCCCCACAGGTTTTAACAGAGATTCACAATAAACCATTGTTCTGTGGCTTCTCAGAGCACCCAACTCCTGATATTTGCGGACCTCTGTGGTAATGGACAGTTTCACATAGATTTTATGCTGTACGCGCTGCTGAGCTTTACACAATACGGGAGCTCGCTGTTCAAACGACTACAATAGACATCTCTCTCAATTCGCTGTAACAGCATCCCAGAGAGAAGGCTCACATGCTGTAAGAGACCCCCACCCCGCCGTCACAGCACAGAGTTTGAGAGTGGTTCACTGAGCACAATGACCCCTCCCCTCACAGGCTGGCGCAGATCTTCCCAGAGTGAAGGAAGCCTTGCTGCTGCTCGGGCTAAAGCAGACCGTCGCAGAACAGAGACCCACAGAGAAGGCTGAACATAGAAGCCCCTGTCTACAGACTGAAGCAGCTTTCCCCACATTAGAGACCCCGGAGGTGGCTGGACTCACCATGTCAGTCATATTACATGATTCATGTCATGAATGATGTAATATGTGGCGTCATCAGCAGTGCATTGCGGGGGCGCGAGTTATAATTAGCTGAACTAACTATAACGGCAGAATTTCTCTGGTTTTGTAAGAGTGAAATGTCCAACTAACTATAACGTCCCTGAAACATCTGTTTTTTTCAGTGAATTTCTAAGGTTTTTTAAATGCTCATTTCTAACTATAACATGCCTGAAACCTATAGTGTCCTCTGGAGGGGATGGTCTAGATAAACCTATAGTTTTTTCAGTTAATTTGAAAGGTTTTTTAAATGCTAATTTCTAACTATAACGTCCCTGAAATCTATGTTTTGTTTAGGTGAATATATATATATATATCCAGGCTCAAATTCTTCTTCCTCAATTGAAGAATTACCGCACTCGGGGGGGCATTGAAAATTGCTTCTTTATTCAACGACCAAACAGCAAACAAAACAAACGCGTTTCGGCGAAAGCCTTCTTCGGTGTTCATTACACATCAAAAGGGGCATGTTTAAAAAGCGTAGTCATGGAGCTGCAAAATCAAAAAAGGACAATTTACATTTGTCTAACACGGGGGTCATTTTGAAGTGATACATTCAATTCATTTAGTTCATGTAAATGTATATCCACATGATTAGTTGAATTAATCACTTGAAATAGAGTAAATTACAGAAATATCGCCGTGTATCGGCATATTTGGCACCCTGAGTTAAGTTGATTCGTCATAAAGCTCCAAGGTCAAGAAGGGACCAATATCCATTTATCTAACATGGGGGCCATTATGAATTGGTGCATTATATACAGTATGTTATACATGTCTCTTGAACATATACGTCCGTATGACAAAAACGATCATAATTCTATTATATCCACACCATTACTTGGACTTGCCACCAAATATTCAAAATATTGCTGAGTATCGGCATTAAATAGAGGTATCAGGTATATTGTAGGCTCATAGATGAAGGTTGCCCTATAGACACATTTATGCTCATGAATTTTCTTGCTGTTTCCGTATGAATTCAGTTAATACTTGTCTAAATATAATGGTTTTGATTTAATTATAATTATTTTAATTATGTTGATTTTAGTGTAATATGAACAGTTTATCCAATCTATTAAATGCCGATACACGGCAGTATTTTGAATATTTGGTGGTAAGTCCAAGTAATGGTGTGGATATAATAGAATTATGATCGTTTTTGTCATACGGACGTATATGTTCAAGAGACATGTATAACATACTGTATATAATGCACCAATTCATAATGGCCCCCATGTTAGATAAATGGATATTGGTCCCTTCTTGACCTTGGAGCTTTATGACGAATCAACTTAACTCAAGGTGCCAAATATGCAGATACACGGCGATATTTCTGTAATTTACTCTATTTCAAGTGATTAATTCAACTAATCATGTGGATAGGATTCGCTCATATAGAGAGATATACTATAGAGATATACATTTACATGAACTAAATGAATTGAATGTATCACTTCAAAATGGCCCCCGTGTTAGACAAATGTAAATTGTCCTTTTTTGATTTTGCAGCTCCATGACTACGCTTTTTAAACATGCCCCTTTTGATGTGTAATGAACACCGAAGAAGGCTTTCGCCGAAACGCGTTTGTTTTGTTTGCTGTTTGGTCGTTGAATAAAGAAGCAATTTTCAATGCCCCCCTGAGTGCGGTAATTCTTCAATTGAGGAAGAAGAATTTGAGCCTGAATTTAGAGCGGCGTCCACTACCGCTAACCGCACCCACCCGCGAGTGCTTCGGATGGAGTGAAGTGGAGACAGAGCTGGGATATATATATATATATATATATATATATATATATATATATATATTCGAGGCATATGAGCTGCAGATCACACACTGTGCATAGAACGCCATCTGGTGTTTGGCCCGGATGTTTGTTCTTTGTTGTTGTATTGGAATAAGTCTTTGGAAGTCACAAGATAGGTGACTCCTCCTCTGGACAATAGTGCGCATGGGCATCATCTCCAGATTGTTTTTTTCCGCCATCGGGTTCGGATGTGTTCGTCGCGCTCCAGTTCGGTGTCGTTACCGTTCTTCCTTTCGACACGCAATCCTTCACCCATTCTTCGGTATTGTTGCGATCGAGTTTCCCATTCGACGCACATCTCTACAAACTTGAATTTGATTCCGGTCGTCGACACAGGCCTTCGGGCCTAGCTTCATCATTTGGCCGACTCCTTTCAAAAAGTGTCCTCAATGTGGATCCAAGTTTCCACATGCTGAGCTTCACGAGCTGTGTAACCTCTGCTTTTCGCCCGAGCTCAAGGCCAAAGACTTATTTGCTATTTTCCTCGTTGCCCGCCAGCCGTTATTTCCGGATCGGGAGCTCGTCACAGCCGCATATTGACTGTGAAGATTGTTACACTTGAAATGACGTGACTTGGTCATCCGTTTAAATTTATGATGTTCCTATAGAATATCACGCTCAAATATAATTTCAGCAAACATAAGAAACCAGGGAAATTCTCTACGGAGTTTTCGGATCTGGCATTGTTTCTATCTATACAGAATAGGATTGATTAGTTCGTGCACCTCTTTACATGCCCTGAAGAAGTCCGCTTCAAGGACGAAACGCGTCGGCTGTGTTGTCAAGATCAAATTGTATTTACAATTTTGTGTTTTGAAAATGAGACAACTACTGCAAATCTTTGAATAAAAATGAACTTTTTTTTAATAATCTTGATGTGGGGAATGAATTGTATTATTATCCTTCCCGTTTTTTCGATGTGTGGTGCACCTGTGCTTTTGTTTTAAAACAAGGCCAAAGACTGTCCAGCTTGTGCCTCTTTCTGGTCCAAGAAAACAATATGGGATCGTCGGGCTCGAAGAAGCATGGCTCGATCATCAACATCGATACCGGACGATATCTTCCAAGAAGGCATCAATGTACCGGAGCAGGTGCAGATCGAAGAGGGCAACATTAGCTCCTCCGAAGCTGACGTCTGACGTTGAAGACCTCACTCCAGGGCAGCAGGTTATAAGTACTGCCGTCGACCCCCTCCCCCTCCCCCTCCCCATCCCCCCCCCCCCCACCACCACCACCACCCATTCACAAAAAGACTTCGGTAACACCTTCACCTTCGGGCCTAGGTGCACACCGGGACAAAACTTCCCACGCCCCGTTTTCGGGCTTGGTAAAGATGTCAACACATAAGCCTTCAGGCCACTCGGGCCAGCCTACCCTTTGGTACCGAAGCCCCATCCCCGGCACCAAAGACAAAAGGCAAACCCAAAGAGAAACCACTGTCTTCATCCACACCGAAGCCTGGTTCCACATCGGTGCATTCGGCACCGAAATCCACTGGCACTGAATTTTCAGATCCGAAAAAATCATCGGAACCAAACAAACAACCGGCTCCGAAGACCCCAACGGAACCCAGGAAACTCCAGATTCGAAACCTAAGGAGCATAAAACGACTCCAAAACTTGTGCCACACAAACAGTCTGACCCGAAAAAATTGGCACACGGAGGAGCTTTTTCGGCCTGATCCAACCCAAAAAACTCTCAAAATAGACACAAAGACAGGTCAACTTATACTTAGTCCTTCCAGGAAAAGGAAAATGGACAAACCTGTACCAGCTCCACGCCCTTTAAAGAAGAGAGACATTGCCACTTCTCCTTTAAGAATTCCTTCTCCTCCTCCACACCACATCTCTCCTAACCCATCTCCAGTACCCTCACAATCTCCTCCACCTCAGGATGATGAGGACACCTCTGGGGAGGAAGGGCATGATGAACCTTTAGGGGAACCTAGTCAACCTAATATCCCAATTGACCCATGGGACGATTATGGCACACCAGATGTTCCTGATACACCACAAGATGATATCTACCCATCTAGACCATCCCCTCCAGAGGATATAGGATTCACTCAGCTCATACACAGAGCTGCAGAATACCACGGTGTGCATTTGCACACAGACCCTATAGAAGAAGATTTCCTCATGGACACTTTTGCACCATCTCAAAGGTCCACTTCCATTCTCCCATTGTTAAAAGGGGTAATCAAACATGCTCCTGAAGTCTTTAAAGATCCTGTAGGGCTAGAGTCATTAACCCCAGGGTGGAAAATAAATACAAATCTGCCCCAGCTGACCCTGTTTACATTACAGGGCAGCTTCCCTTAGATTCCTTGGCAGTCTCCAATGCCAGGAAAAGGGCTAACTCCCAAACCTCAGGTGATGCTCCACCTCCTGATAAGGAGTCCAAACTGTTGGACGCATCTGGTAAAAGAACAGTGTCCCAAGCAGCCAACATATGGAGAATTGTCAACACACAGGCTTTGCTGGCTAGGTACGATAGGGCACACTATGACGAGCTAGAGACCCTACTGCAACACCTTCCAGATCAATATAAAACAAGGGCCAATGATCTCATCCAGGAAGGCAAACTTATAACCAATACCTTCATTCGATGTGCTCTGGATGCTGCAGACACAGCTTCCCGAGCTATTAATACCAGTGTCCTTTTGCGCAGACCTGCGTGGCTATGTATTTCGGGGTTCAAACTACCATACTAAACCAACCATTTGACCAGGAACATATATTTGGGCCTAGGGTAGATTAATCTTGGAGAAGATGAAAAAAGATACTGATACTGCCAAATCAATGGGAGCTTTGCAATCGCAAACTCCCAGAAGTTCCTTTCGTCGCTCATCTTATAGGGGTGCCTCTAGGGGTTTTACCACTGATAACCCCTCCACTTCCTACAAAAGTCCCACCCAGACCTCATCTACCAGAGGTTATTACTGAGGAGGCTACAGGGGCAATAAAAACAAAGGTAGAGGCAAAACTATCAATACTCGCACCGCCTCCACCCCCCAAACAATGACTTCCCTCCACTCCCCCCGGACCATTATACAGCGGTCGGGGGAAGATTGCTACAGTTCCTACCTGTCTGGAACACCATTACCACGGACAGGTGGGTCAGACAAATCATCCAATCCGGTTATTGCCTAGAGCTCACTTCAACTCCCCCAAACATACCACCCAAACAGCGTCCAATGTCAACAGAGCATTTAACGCTTCTAAAACAAGAGGTGCTTTCCCTCCTACAAAAACATACAATAGAACCAGTTCCCCTGCATTATCAAAACACGGGTTTACTCCCTGTATTTTCGCATTCCAAAGAATGACGGAACCCTGAGGCCCATCTTGTTCCTCAGACCATTAAACCTCTACATACAATCAGACCATTTTCATATGATCACTCTTCAACAGGTCCTTCATCTACTCAAACAAGGCGATTTTCTTGCCACCTTAGATCTCAATGACGCCTACTTCCACATTCCCATTCACCCTGCTCACAGGAAATATCTTCAATTTGTAGTGGACGGTCAGCGTTACTAGTTCAAGGTTCTCCCATTCGGAGTCACCAAAACACCCAGAGTCTTCACAAAATGTCTGGCAGTGGTAGCCGCCCACTTAAGAAGACAACAAATTCACGACTTCCCATATTTGGACGACTGGCTCATAAAAGCCAAGTCACATACCCAGTGTGTCACACACACACACCACAATCCAACTACTTCACAACTTAGGGTTTACAATAAACCTCACAAAGTCTCACCTCCAACCGTCCCACATCCATCAATATCTAGGTGCCACAATAAGCACCTCAAAAGGCCTTGCATATCCCAATCCAGCCAGGATAGCAAGCATGCAAGCCCTTGTAACACAATTCCAGCAGCAACATTCACTTCCAGCTCGAGTGTTTATACAACTAATAAGGATGATGGCCTCTTGTATATTCATAGTACTTCATGCAAGACTCCAGATGCGCCCCTTACAGGAATGCTTAGCACGTCAGTGGAACCAAGCTCAAGGTCAGCTAACAGATCTGGAGTTGGGGGACGGCCGCACACATCACTCTCTGCAGTGGTGGAACACCCAAAAACCTTTCCAAAGGGCGACCGTTCCAAGAGCCGGTTCCACAGATTGTGCTAACAGCAGACGCATCACTCACCGGCTGGGGAGCTCATCTACTACATCACACCATACAGGGAAAATGGACACCTCAGCAAAGGCTACTCCACATCAATCATATGGAGTTACTAGCAATCTTTCTGGCATTCAAATCTTTCCGGAAACATATATCGGGCAAAGCTGTCTTAGTCTGGACGGACATTATGTATTGACATGTATTGTTTACAAAAACGGGTGGACGCACTCTCTGCAGCTCTCTCAACTAGCACAGAGCATATGGAGGTGGGCTATTCCTCAAAACATATTCCTTTTAGCCCAACATCTTCCAGGAATTCAGAATCAGATGGCAGATTTGTTAAATCGTCAAACACAACAGATTTACGAGTGGGAACTTCATCCACAAGTTCTTCAACCGTTTTTCCAAATGTGGGGGCATCCAGAGATAGATCTCTTCGCCACACATTTCAACACAAAATGCCCAAGCTTCGCCGCCAGATATCCACACCCATTGTCCAAAGGCAATGCTATATGGATTAATTGGTCAGGCACATTTCCGTATGCTTTTCCGCCTCTCCCACTCGTTCCATTAGTGATGCACAAGCTGCAACAACCGTCACTAACACTGATCCTATGTGCTCCAACATGGGCCAGACAACCATGGTACACAACATTGCTGGAACTATCAGTAATCCCGCACCAAAAACTACACCTCTCCCCACAACTCTTAACACAGAACCATGAAGAGATCAGACATCCAGCACAGCTCAACCTTGCGATCTGGCTCCTGAAGTCCTAGAATTTGGTTACCTCAATCTTCCACCTGATTTTATGAACGTTATCAGAGAGGCTAGGCGCCCCACCACTAGAACCTGTTATGCAGCCAAGTGGAAAAGATTTGTTATGTACTGTACCAACAACACGATCAATCCTCTAGATGCATCCATTCAACACATCATAGGTTACCTGCTGCATCTTCAAAGATGTAATCTAGCATACACATCAGTTAGATTACAACTTGCTGCCATATCAGCTTACCTGCAAAATAGACCACATTTGTCATCGTTCAAGGTACCTGCCATTAAAGCATTTATGGAAGGCCTCAAAATAATAATTCCTCCCAGGGTATCACCCTCTCCATTGTGGAATTTAAACATCGTCCTCACTAGATTAATGGGTCCTCCATTCTAACCTCTACATAAATGTGAGCTATAATTTCTTACATGGAAAGTCGCTTTCCTTATGGCCATTACATCTCTGAGAAGAGTCAGTGAGTTACAGGCACTAACTATTCAAGAACCATTTTTACAACTCCATCATAACAAAGTGGTTCTCAGGACAAATCCCAAATTCCTTCTTAAAGTTATTTCTCCCTTCCATCTCAACCAATCTGTTGAGTTGCCAGTGTTCTTCTCGCAACCACAAACAGTAGCAGAAAGAGCGCTTCATACACTAGACGTGAAAAGAGCACTCCTTTACTATATTGACAGAACAAAACCTTTACGCAAAACAACTTTTTGTATCCCTCTCACCACCACATAAAGGCAATCCCATATAAAAGTCTGGGATTGCAAGGTGGATTGTCAAATGTATACAAATTTGCTATCATAAAGCAAAACGTGAACTATCTATTCCTCCTAAAGCCCACTCTACCCGCAAAATAGGGGCTTCCATGGCATTTTTAGGGAACATTGCCTTAGATGACATCTGCAAAGCAGCTACATGGTCTGCACCGCACACATTCACAAAACACTATTGTGTAGCTGTGCAGGCAAAGCAACAAGCTAGTGTGGGCCAGGCTGTACTCGAAACACTATTTCAGACTACTGCAATAGATATTGGTGGTCGCCGCTAAAGAGGAGTACTGCTATGCAATCTACGCACAGTGTGTGATCTGCAGCTCATATGCCTCGAACAGAAAATGCTACTTACCAGTATGGATCTGTTCTTGGCATGTGGAGCTGCAGATTCACACATGTGCTTGTTTCTTTGAACTTTAGGACTTGTAATTCTCCGTGTACAAGGGGAAAGCTATTAACAAGCGCTCATGCTGGCCTGCCACACTGCAATAAAAAATTAAAAAAACAAAGCGCGGTGTCATGACAACTGCAGCGCTGACTCCGCCCTTCATTCGTCCAAGGAAGATAATGTGAGCAACCATAATTTGTTAGATACGAACACCTTTTGTTCAGAGCACTGTAAAGCTGTGAGCATGTGATACAAAGAAACCGTCATAAAATGTATAATTATAATTGTTTTATTACTATCATCATTCAACAATAACTTAATGAGAACATGACACAATCTAGACTCTCTGAGAAACTTTTTAAGGACACTTAACTTGCTTTTTTGTTAGTCTTTATTTCGACCAATTTGATCATAAAAGACAAGAATATTTACAACATGACATATAAAATATCAATTTCTCATCAAAGACTATACAAATAATATAATGATACATATTAAAAAGACAACAAAAATGTTCACTAAAAGCTGGCCGATATAAATCCCCTATAAAAATGTTTAAAAAGGTACAAACTGCAAGAGAAACATTTCATATAATGGACTATACCAACTAACCCCTATGCAGATATACAGATATAAAAAGTTTATAGATATATATAAACCATGTATAACAATACTAGGAAACTAAGCAGAAGACAGAGCATTGGTAATCATTGTCGCAGTCTGCTTATTTTCAATCTGTTGTCTTATTCTCCAGGCCCATCCCAAAAACTTCGCTATTACAGTTGCCTCTTGGGTACTAGACTTTAATATTCTTAGCGCAGCAACACTTGACCTAGTGCCAAAGTTCAGACAAATTGGTTTGAGCCATTTTCTCCGTGGAGAACAATATGCTGGGCACGCAAAAAATATATGGGAGATTGTTTCATCCATACTTTGGCAAAATAGACATTTAGTATCTTGGGAAGAGTGCCAGGTCTTAGTGAAAACTTTGGTGGGCAATGTTCCTATCCGAAACTGAAAGTAACGTTTTCTATCTATGGACTTAGCTATAAAATCCCAAAATTCTTCATATAATGGATCCAGCTTATGATCCAAGAAGGCACTGGTCAACCATATAGACCCGGAAAGACTCAAAATACCGAACCTAATCATAGACCAGTACGCATCCTTGAATGATTTTTTGGGAGGAAATGTGTTGTGTGCTGGATCGTCCCAGAGATGCCTCATGCCCATGTCCACCAAGGATCTTTTGACCTGCTGTAGCCATCTGATCTTATGGGAGGTGTCATTTCCTCTTATGCCCATAAGGGCTGAGGCATAGTGGGCTAGTTCCGGAGTAGACCAGAGCCTTCTCCAGTAAGCCAATGGTTTAAACCTTGCGACCTCGGTTAGCGGGTGACACCCCATGTCAAGATATAAAGAAGTAAGAGGAGTACTCTGGGGGAGACCAACCAGACCTCTCAGGAAGCTGTTTTGGGCCTGAGCTAATGAGGACAAATTTTCAAACCCCCAGAGTTCTGCCCCACACAAAATGGACACCATAACCGTAACATGATAGATCTTAAGTACGAGGCCAACAGGCTTGGTTTGAGAAAGCCTATGTTCTTTCCAAATCACCCCTGCTATTTGTGAGTGTTTAAGCGCCATTATTTCTATCTGGGGCTTCCAATCTAGCTTACAATTAATATTTACTCCAAGGTAGGTGAATAAATCTGTTTGCTCTAGAGACTCGTTATTCATAACAACCCTTGACTTGATGACTTTGTGGTTATGTAACACCATAAATTTAGTCTTATCCACGTTTACCAATAGTTCATGTTCGGTGCAGAATGTCTCAAACTGTACTAGGGCTTTCTGCAGCCCAGCTTGGGTTTTGGATAAGATTAAAGTATTATCCGTGAACATGAGTATTGGTACTTTGATGCCCGCAACAGAATCAGTTGGGTGATCAGAAAAATAACTAACCACACCATTTATAAATAGTGAAAACAGGGTTGGAGCCAACACACATCCTTGGCGTACCTCTTTAGAGATTGGAAATTTGGGTGTAGTGTTCCCTTGTGCACCCCATCGAACCTGCGCATAGTTTGATTTGAGCAGTTTGATCACCAACTGCAATAGTTCTGGGGAGGATTCCTAGATCACTCAATATGGTCCAGAGCTTATTCCTCTGGACCGTATCGAAAGCTGCTTTAAGATCTATGAAAGTAGCAAAAATGGTTCCACCCGCCAGCAATACAACACGCCAGTAGATTAATACAAAGTAGAAAACTTGGTCTATCGTACTTACGTAGGCCCTAAAACCTGCTTGGAAGGGGGATAGTATGTTGTTCTCCATTATCCATAACTGTATTCTATTGAGAACCAATCTAGCCATGATCTTTTGAGTGGAAACGATCAGGCTGATAGGCCTGTAGTTATTGGGGCTGGAACGATCCCCCTTCTTATAAATAGGGAGGATTTCCGCCCCACGCCAAGAATCAGGAATAGATGCTCCGCTAGAAATTGCATTTGCAAGAAACAAAATATACCTAAACCAGTTTTCTTTGTCAGACAAAAATAAATCCACTAGAACACAGTCGGGAACGGGTGCTCTACCTTTAGGTGCCGAAGTCACAGCGATTTCGACTTCCCCTTAAAGATAATTTTGCTGGGGTTTCTACATTTGGGGCTATAAATAAGGGTATATTTTCAGTAACAGCAAATTGGAGCTCAAAAAATGATACCCATTGGTCTGGGGCAATATGATTAGACGGGGCATTTTCTTGGCCTCCTCTGCCCCATTTAACAAGCTGCTAGAATGATTGTGTGTTATTCATTTTACTTACTATCAAAAGTTTGTTCCACCTTTGTTCATCCCATGCCTTTTTTTGCCAATAATTGTGTAGTTTTATACTGCTTACGGGCTAATCTTATCCTATCTATACCTTTGGATTTTATAGCCCAGGACAACTGTTTGTATGCTATCTTACATGCTTTATTGTACCAATGGTCACGCTTTAATAAGGATCTCTTAGGGTTTCATAAGATTTGGTAAAAAAGCGCCTGATATTTCCGAACATGGACTCATGAATATGTGTAATATTATGGTTGATTTCATCCTGGTTTGTAAGTTTTTCAAGAAGATCTAGTGTATTTACCACCTCAGCGTTCGTACTTATAATGGAGCTTTCGTATTCGATTACCCGAGACCATTTAACCCTCCTCATGTCGTTACTAATTATAGCATTGGCGGTTTCAATTATCTTGACTAGAGACAAGGGTCCTACTTGGGCTAAGCCTTTTACTTCTAGTAGTAGTGGTGTGCTCTGGCCCCCTCCCCGGGCCTGTAACTGACCCTTGCTTCTAGTAGTTAAGGACGTACTGTAGGAGCCGCTAGGTTTATGTGGGCGTAGTTTATTGAAGGTTTAGACAAGGTCCGAACAGAGGCTGCTGAAAACCTCTATTAAATTAACAAAGAAACGAAACTAAAGTTCTCCAGGAAAGTAAATGAGCGATGCCCAGGTCCGGTGGTCGCTTCCTTGGGTCCCTCTCCTGTCCGCTTTACGTCAGCTTCTTAGGGGGTTCTCTGGGAAAAGTGGCGTCCCCGGGAGACAAAGGAAACAAAAGAACAACCTCCCGTCAGTAATAGGACTTTCCTTGGATGTGAAAAAAACCCTCCACCTGCTTTGCTATCACCACGATTTGTGAGGGTGGGGAGTCGTGAGGGACAGGTCGGTCCTGGTTAGTGCCCCATGTCCGGTGTTCCCCTTGCTTTCCCCCTCCCCGTTAAGCTTTTTAAGTAACGCAGGAAAGGCACTGACCTGAAGCTACAGTCCTCCGGGACTGTAGCATGGGGTGTCTCGGCGTCCTGATTCTCCCCGGGACGACTGGACACTAGAGCGGTGTCTGCTGTAGGCTCACGGCGTCTCTGCTCTTTCTCTCCGGTGCTCCCTTGCTGCTGCCTGCTAGCCTGAATTCTCTCTCGCTCTGCTTCGCGTTCTCCCCCTTTTCTCGCTGCTTCCCCGATCTCGTCCCTCCGCGTTTCTCTGGTCTCGGCGCGTGACGTCAGCTCCACGCCGGCTGGGAAGACTAGAGCGCTGCCTTCCTCTGGATGGGCCTCCTCCGCCGCCATCTGAAGGGCACGGAAGACGAGTCTCCCGCAGTGCCCGGATCACAAGTGGGTTGTGATCACTTTTGTTCCTTGTGCAGACCTTCATGTCCACTCCTGAGGACCAATACTGTACATTAATAAGGATATAATCTATTCGGCTACTTCTCAGGCCATTATTATAAGTATGTGATCCTGAGCAGGTCTGATGGTGTGCATCCATTTGCTGCTCTCACAACCCTCTCTAGACTAAGAGCTTTCAACTTGAGGGCTGCCTCGGTCCATTTTTTGACTTGTGGGATTTCCAGTTGGGGGATACCCCATTGGGCATCTTCATCTGCACTTAGTTGGCCGTCCTCATGGTCCAAAGGCTCAAAAGTAGTGTTAAAATCTCCAGCAATAATTGTATTATACCCTTCTCCCTTACTGACTAGAAAGTTATTAAGATCAGCAATAGTCTTTGAGGACCTGCCACCCGCCAAACCCCGAGCATAAACATTTACTATGAGTATTTTAGACGAGTTTTTAGAACAGATAAGCAGCGCCAGAATATCCATATTATCAATCTCAAGTTCAATTATCTTGAAAGCAGGGCACTGCCTTACCCATATTTTTAAACCTCCAGAAGGTCGTCCCTTATGTCCACCCACTGCCACTTTGTGGAAAGTAAGGTAGCCATGATGGAAACCGGGGCCAACGCCCAGGTCTCCTGAAACACTATAATATCCAGTGTTTCGATGAAATCTATCCAATCAGATGAATTGATCTTATTGGGCAACCCTGCTATATTCCACGATGCGAGTCTCAATAGAGATGGATCGTGGTTCACTGTATTAGTGCCTAAGCTAGCCACCATTGGTGTACCTATTACAGAAGTGGCTAAAACTGAGGTGTGTTTTACTTTGGGATTTAAGTTTCCCGTTTTGATACGGGCTACTTTCGGTGATCGGGAATAAGTCATAGGCAAGTCATCAACACAATCCATCCCTACTGAACCAGTACCAGAAAGACAGCCCATACAGGAGCTTTCAACCCCTCCCATGGGGCTGGTCACCAGGGATCCTCCCTGTAGATTCATGTCATTTGGTGGTCAGTCTATATTTTGGAGAGATGAATCCCCAATTAGATTTGATTCATGGGCATTAAAAGGTAAATAGTTAACAAAATCTGGAGGGTTCAGTTTCAACCTAATATTTGTATGGATAAGGTGTGAAGTTCTTAACTCAAATGCCAGCAGGTTCTCTACCAACAGTGGCGAGACAAGGGTAAGGCACACATAGTCAGAGTCTACATCCTTCGAACGATATCTTATAGCAGAGGATATATCCTCCCTGATTAATGATCTGCACTTACGTACATGTCGCAGCCACTGGATACTCTTGTTAATCAAGGACTGTTCATCCTCTCTAATTAGGCTGGGCTGGGTCTTGGGAACAGAGGAAGGCGGGGCCAGCATCGGCCCCGCCGCCATTATGGTGGTCGGCCGTGCCCCCACCGGAACTGTGCCACCCAGTCCTGGTCTCTCGCTGGAGGTAATGCCCCGGAAGTGATTGAATCACTTCCGGGGCACCCCCTGGTAGCACATCGGGTGCTTGTGCGTTACCTCCCTCGGGAGGCTCTTTAACCGCTTTTTTCCCCACCCACCATCCCTGAACTAAGAGTTTGTTGTAAAAATGTATGTTTTTCTGTAAATTTTTTCCACAGGTTACCAATTTGTAGATATGTTGTTGATGCCTTTTTTGTCGTGTTTTTAGGCGATATTCCTAGGCGAGCGGTAAGGTCATAGGTTGGACAGACTAAATTGACTCATCTTTTGGGGCGTCTCATTACGTGGGCTGCCCAGAGGGGAGGGACATTTGGTTCTCACCAGTCTCCAGGGGCAGTTCCAACCAACCGGTTGGTTGGAACGGTGCGGGGACAAAGGGGGGGGGGTTACGCTTTCCATTGGCTGGTTAGCCACCCTGCACGCGGGCGTAAGTAAGCTGCGCTGTCTGCATGGCCCCTTTATGGAGTAAGTCCTGAACGTTTGGGGGTTGCCTGGGGGTAAGTACTTCCGGGTCAGCTGGGCCTCCGGCGCATGCGCATCCCGGTTGGGATGCGCGGGGCAGTTTTGGTGTAAGGGGGAGGGGCCAGCGTTTTGACCTTGCCGTAGGCTCAGAGGAATACACAGAAATGTGAACAGCAATGTGTTAGACTAGGATAGGAACATTTATGTATTAGAGTTTTGTTAAAGCTAGGATCTAAGCAAATGTACCGAATCCTGTCTTGTCATTCCTGCGTTATGGTATTTTATGAATATAACTTGTTTTGTATGTTAATACGTTCGGGGGTCAACGACCCCCTATTCCAAAAACAAGAACGTTTTCTTGGTTTTTTTGTCACCATCAGGGGAGGAGGGGGCGTTAGGCCGTACCAGACCATATTAGTTAGAAAAATATGTGGCTTTAGTGGCCGAGGGCAAGAATTCTAAGTAAGGCTTACTCTTATGGGTGGGCTTGTCCTAATCTGATTTGAAGGAACATACGCGGGTTGAGTTTCCCTTCTATTGAATAAATTAGGCAATTTACCTGATCTACTTGCTACTTCGTTTATAACTGCACATTTCCACATGGCATTTGGGTCACAAGATGGTTTTTTGGGAGCACTTTCCGTTTGTACATCAACTATGTTCTTATCAATTGGATGGTTAGGGTTTCCTTTGTTAGTAATTGGTGCACTTTTAACTTGAATATGGGGCAGATCTTGAATAGCTAAATACTCTTTGCCAGAGCATGTTTTTAACGCTACATTAAGGCTATCTATCATTCCCTTTAGTTCCTTAACTTCCCTCATAAGATGCCTAGTCTGATCTTTTAAGTAATTTATCTGGTTTCTAAACTGTGCTGAACAAGAACAATGGCCCCTATTCAGAATATCATTACATCTGTTACTTGCATCTTCAATCCCCATAGATGCTGACTGGACAATTTCTTCCTGAGAGATTTGCAATAGGGGCAGAAAACGATTTGAACAGGGAATGGTGGGCTCATTTGCACAGGTTAACACAGGGCATGGGCTATGCAGGGAAGAATTAGTACTTTCTTCATGTTGTCTAAGGTCAGGGTTAGCAGGTTGTTGACCCTTTGAAAATTGCTTTTTGAACATATCCGGAATGACTGAGACAGGTTGTCTGTTACTTGTGGTTAGTATGGGGGAGGTACACTGGCCACAATGGTGGAACTACACGAGCCAGAGGAATCGAGTAAGATCTCCTCGCATTCACCAACAAGGTTGGCAATGCGATCCATAGCAGCGTGGGTTTTGCTCAACGTTTTAGTTGTTTTTTTTTAGCTATTTTGCCTTTCTTTATGAGTCCACTCTCTCCACTATCCACAGCTTTTCTTTTACCCGTTCAAGTGCGCCAAATATTACACTGGTTAATATCAGAACAAATGTACAATATTAAACAAAAATAATATGTATCAAATAATCCCATTAAAAAAAACAAATAAGAAACAATACAGCAGTTAGTGATATGCTAAAATGTACCACACTATTAAATTGTGGACAGTTTTAAAACTTTAACCACCCGCCCGGTTTAAACAAGAGGAAAAAAACAACAAGCATTGGCATAGCCAATAGGTCTCGCCTTTGGAACCTTATAAGTGGTTAGTTATGCAGCGAGGATAGGAGAGGACTGGGGCAGTGCACTCAGGTACTCTACTCGGGGAGGGTAGGGAGAGGTAGACGAGCTCGTGAGCGTGACGGAAAGAAGCTAAACAGAAAGAGAATGAATGACAGAGGAAAACAGTAGAAAAACCGAAAGGAAGACTAGAAAACAACAAAAACCATTTCAAAAAGGAGATAAACTAAAACCTGTGGGAAAAAGTTTAAGAGGTTAAAACAAACAAAAAATAAAGAAAAGCATAAAGTGAGTGAAAGATAAAATAGTATACACACAAACATAACGCACATGTTACGAAATACTAAGCATTTAGCCTTTTGTAAGAGTTTACTGAGCGCCAAATGGGACAGTGTATATTTTCAATGCGATAGGATGGTAAAGTCTTAGAACACAACAACAGAGTTACAAAATAAGCAGACATCATGTACAAACCCCACCTTAAAAAAATTTGATGTATTTTAGGAGACACCGCAAGGGTGGTGTTGGGTGAGGATGGGACTGAGGCGAATGGAAAGGCTGTCAAATGCTGAAATAAGATGGGTGCCATTGGGCTGAGGTGTATTGACTGAGCTGTGCCTGGGCTCCAGGGGGAACAGTGACACTGTCAGGACAGGTATGTACTGACTGAGCAGTACTGACTACAGAATATGCCGGTCCCAGTGATGGAACAGGGAGTGCTACGTGTGGAATGAGGTGCATTGAGGTACTACAGTATTACTCACTGTGAGCTTGACTATCCGCGTTCCGTGACCTCTTTCTTGTCTTGTTGATAATTGCAAAACGGGGCGCAACTCAGCCTCGTCTCCACAGCTCCTCATGGATACATAGCCCTCGATGGGCCGCTCTAGCCTTCCCTGTTCAGTTGAGGCAGTGTTCCCCGTAGAGCACGCGTGGTCACTTGGAGTGTTGTCGTGACGGCGCTTCTTCTCACAGTGAGTCGCGGTTGGATATGAATTGTGTAAATTAGTCACCCTGGAGTTTTAAATGAGACTCTCATTCTTGTGTGTTAGCGCTGTGAACCACGAGATGTTCTGTTTTTGCTGAGTTAGAGCGAGACACGTGTTCCCGGTCTCTGATAATGCGCCTCTAGTTGAACATGCGTGTAACACTGAGTGAATAAACAGCGATTGTTCCCCGAAAAGTCTTTTCTCGGTGACAATACATGCAGTAGCGTGAAATCAACGGTGCTTGCAGGGAAACCGGCACCGACCTGCAAAAAGTAACACCCGTCCACGCACCAGCTGAAAAGCTTGAGCGCGTCGAGCTCCTCCCCGGCCCGTCATGCTTTAGTCTCTGAAAGAAATAATACGCGGCCAATCAATTAAATAAACAAGCGTGGTACTCCATGCAGCAGCTGTGAAATTAACGGCGCTTGCAGGAAAATCGACGCCGACCTGCAAAAAGTAACACCCACGCACCAGCTGAAAAGCTTGCGCCAACGCAGTCGAAACCTGAAAAAAAATATTTGGAATGCCCTATGGCATTAGAAACGAAGCACCGCCATTGTCATGGATGTTTTAAAAGTGAAAGCGCACATGGCGCGCTAAATGTAAGCAGAGCATGTCGTCGTGCTTGCAGTAGGAGAAATCATTAAAGTAACCAGTGCGGTAAAAGCGGCCCGCGTGGCCAATCAATGAAATAAACAAGCGCGGTACCTAAAGTGCCGCGAAAATATCAATAAAGTGAGCGCGGTGTCCCTAATGGGCGCCAAGCTCATTAAAGTAACAAGCATTGGCCGCACGCGCGCCTCGTGCTTGAAGTTTTAAAAAAAAGAAAAACAAGCCCGGCGGAGCGTGGCGCGCGCGCGCGCACTTGGGGGCGGGGGAGCGGACCCTTTGAAGTGCTCCCAAAAGGCGGATTGCATGGCGGCACGATGTGCGTGATTGTGCGCGTGCTAGCCATGCAATCCGCTTTTTGGGAGCACTTTTGAAACCCGTATTCTATAGTCTCGCTTTGCAATCGCTTACGCGATAGCAAGGCGAGACCTAAAAACGAGGAATAATAATCCAATGTTCACAGCGAGTGAGAAATGTACCTTATGAATCCTTTGTCACAGCTGCTAAAAAGATATTTAAAAAACCTGGTGCAAGCGGAGCGAGACAGGCTGGGCAATAGAGTCCCCCTGGACCTCCCTTCTAGTAGTAAGCAGCAATCTGGGCACAGCAGCAGCATTTCTTCCAATGAGGGACCCGCGCTGCGGGGGCCCGCGGCAAGATTTAAAGCGCCTCCGGGCACTTGGCGATGATGCAAGCGGAGCGAGGCAGGCTGGGCAATAGAGTCCCCCTGGACCTCCCTTCTAGTAGTAAGCAGCAATCTGGGCACAGCAGCAGCGTTTCTTCCAATGCGGGACCCGTGGCAAGATTTAAAGTGCCTCTGGGCGCTTGGCGATGATGCAAGCGGAGCGAGGCAGGCTGGGCAATAGAGTCCCCCTGGACCTCCCTTCTAGTAGTAAGCAGCAATCTGGGCACAGCAGCAGCATTTCTTCCAATGAGGGACCCGCGCTGCGGGGGCCCGCGGCAAGATTTAAAGCGCCTCCGGGCACTTGGCGATGATGCAAGCGGAGCGAGGCAGGCTGGGCAATAGAGTCCCCCTGGACCTCTCTTCTAGTAGTAAGCAGCAATCCGGGCACAGCAGCAGCGTTTCTTCCAATGCGGGACCCGTGGCAAGATTTAAAGTGCCTCTGGGCGCTTGGCGATGATGCAAGCGGAGCGAGGCAGGCTGGGCAATAGAGTCCCCCTGGACCTCCCTTCTAGTAGTAAGCAGCAATCCGGGCACAGCAGCAGCATTTCTTCTAATGCGGGACCTATCTAAGAGGAAAAAAAACGCGATGGGCTTGAGAACTGACATCTAGGCACATCCCGAGTAGAGAGCCAGCAAGTAAATCCCTTCTCAGAAACACAGACATAGAACATTAATGGCCAACAGCAGCACGGTGGGTGCAGAGGGCCCACAACAGCTTTTTAGAACAGCAGCTGCAGTGCATTTAAAGGTGGATGAACGTTTGGCAACACTGTGGCTCTCACACGAACTAATAACAATAAAGTGCTGTTTTCATAGTGTCAATAACGTGTCACGCGCAGATCAGGAACAAGGCGCATTAACCTTCTGCGCCATCTTGCTGCGGTTAGAACCTGGGATCTGTAGATTACACACGCAGCTCTGCAGCAGGCGTATTGACCATCTCAGCTATCGTGGCGGAATTTAAGCCAAGAGCCTGTAAGTCGTCATCCACAAATGCCTGTAGAAGGTGCGTCAAATTTCCGGGCTGGTACGCTGGGGTTTAAACCTGTGACAGGCAGGCTGCATGCAAATCTGCGTAGGTGGCGCATTCACCCACTGAGCTAGCATCCTCTGTGGCCAGTCCAGCTCTATACCGCGCGCGAGATATGACTGGACAGCTGCAGGTGGGGGTGCTCGATCTGTGCGGTGTAGAACATTATCCTAGCGTGTCCTGGTCTAGGAATGGAGTCCATGCCTATCATTGTGTGCGCAGAAGTTTACATGTTCTAAAAGCGCAGACCCTGGAGGGCGATGGGTGCACAGGGCATGTTTACAAGGGCATTTCATGAGTTATTCTGTCGGATCGATATCGCAGACACCGCATCTGCTCAGCTACAACAAGCGCCTAGATGCCAATCTTTCAAAGTGTGCTCTACCGAATGTATCAACAGCCCACAGCCCGACCAACCCCCCCCCCCAGTTAGATCAAGCTCACCCGACCTTCTGCAAAACGCTTCCCCCCACCGGTTCTTATTCCTGTCTTCCCGTAGCTCTCTAGGCATCCTATGTCAGACGTAAGTTGCTTGCACAGCACTGTGTTGTTTTTTTTAACTTTAGGATTTGTAGTTCTCGATGAACAAGGGGAAAACTATTAACCCCTTCCCCGTTCATGACGGAACCACTCCGTCATGAGCCACGGTTGCGCTGTTCTCATGACGGAGTGGTTCCGTCATGCTGCGGCCGTTGGTGGCCGCTCCGCCCACGCGGCACTAATTCCCCGCCTGTGCGGGCGATTAGCGCAGTGGGCGGAGACGTGACGGAACCACTCCGTCATGAGCACAGCTCAACCGTGGCTCGTGACGGAGTGGTTCCGTCACGAGCACAGCGCCACCGCACCTGCCCCCAAACCCCCCCCAGCGCCGCGGCGGAATTCCTGCCGCGGCGAAGGGGTTAACAAGCGCTTGCGCTGGCCTGCCGTGCTGCAATAAAAAAAATGTAATAAAAAAAAAAACGAAAGCACGGTGTCATGACAACTGCAGCGCTGACTCCGCCCTTCATATGTCCAAGGAAGATAATGTGAGCAACCATAATTTGTTAGATACTAACACCTTTTGTTCAGAGCACTGTAAAGCTGTGAGCATGAAAATGTATAATTATAATTGTTTTATTATTATCATCAGACATGAAGAAGGAAAACAAGCATTGGCATAGCCAATAGTTCTCGCCTTTGGGACCTTATAAGTGTTTAGCCAATGCAACAGTTTAGGTTGTTGCACCAAGGATTTTCTGCTGCATAACTACATACTTATAAGGTCCCAAATGCGAGACCTATTGGCTATGCCAATGCTTGTTTAAATAAGGACTTAGATATGTTATCTAAATAATGAGGCCTTAGGCCTTTAACTTCTATGTCTATTGTGACATTACTTGTATAAATGTACCGGGGACTCTCATTTCGACGACGAGGAAAGATTGAAGCATGTGGATCTATGAAAGATTCCAATACTGGAGAACTACAGTTACAGGTAGTAACTTATTTCCTACCATGCAGACAACAGGATCATGATTTGATTGGTGCAGTAGGTGCAGTAGCACTAAGCCTAAAACTTGTCAGAACTCCTCTAAACACTTAATATTGCTATATTTGACTTCTAAACAGGCAGCCACAATTGCAAACGAAAGGGGCTCGATTTGAATGGTGCAGCAGGTGCAGTGGCATCGGGCCAAAAGTTGTCATAACTCCAATAAACGCCAAATATTACTATATTTTACTAGTAAACAGGCTATCACAAGTTCAGTTATCTTATCTTTCAGGCACTAGGGTCATGATTTGAATGGTGCAGCAGGTGCAGTGGCACCTGGCCAAAAAGTTGTCAGTACTCCTCAAAACACCTGATCTTGCTATATTTTACAACTAAACAGGCAGTCATAAGTGCAGTTATCTAGCAAGCACTAGGGTCATGATTTCAAAAGTGCAACAGGTGCAGTGGCACTGGGGCGAAAAGATCTAGACACCCCACTAAACATCTAATATTGCTATATTTTATGACTAAATAGGCACTCACAAATACAGTTAACTTGCAGACCACAGGTGCTTGTTTTGAATGTTGCAGCAGGTGCAGTGGCACTGGTGGAAAATGCCCTAGGAACCCTACTAAATGCAGAATATTGCTAAATTTGACTACTAAATAGGCAGTCACAAGTGCAGTTACCTTGCAGGCACTAGGGTCATGATTTCAATGGTGCAGCAGGTGCAGTTACACCAGAGCCCAAAGCTCTTGGAAGCCCTCTAAACACCAAAGATTGCAATATTTTACTACTAATCAGGCAGTCACAAGTGCAATTACCTTACAGGCAATAGGGTCATGATTTGAATGGTGCAGCAGGTGAAGTGGCACTGGGGCCAAGAGTTGTCATAACTCCTCTAAATACATAATATTGCCATTACATATATGAATTCTATTATTTGCCTCTTTCATTTTTCAAAATGTTGCTATTACTTCCCTGCTCTATACCCCTAGTAACAGCACACTATATAGCCTTTTTGTACGTAAACAAGCCATAACAATTAAACAGACTTTCTGTAACTTGTATTGTACAACTACTCAGCAAGCTATAACTTACAACAAAAAACAGCTTATTAATCACATAGGCGAAACCTAATGCATTTACCAATGCTTGAGTTGAAAGCCCTTGGAGTTTCCTGTATACCTCAGCCAGGAGCACTGTATCATTCTCAAGAGTGATTCCGAGGGGGGACGTGGGTTGTGTTGCGCCAACCGTTGGTTTTCTTTTGTGTGTGATATTTAGAGTTGGGGTAACAAATGCTTCTGAGGTGGAAGTGTGGGGTGGAGGGATGGTTGAGAGGGTATGTTTGTGGTGGGTCGGTCCATTGAGCCGTGTGTTTGGTTTTGTATAAGGCAGGCTGTGACCCTTGTTTCCTGTTATTTACTGGGGGTTCCCATAGGTAATTCCGGGACCATAGAATGTCGTATAAAGTCTGATAGCTTTTAACGTAATGGCATGGAATGTCAGTGGCCTTAATGACCGCATCAAGCGGAGTGCGGTATTGGGTTTTGCCAAGCGTCATTCTACGGATGTGCTCTTACTTCAGGAGACGGTCCTCCTGGTTACCTGATGCCAATTCATTGCTCAATATGGATGAGGTATACCACGCAGGTCAGAACAGGGGCTCTCGAGGAGTGGCTGACCCGATTCATAGATGCCTTCCCATGGACGTTACCCGTAGTTCATCAGACCCACAGGGAAGGTATGTCGCTGATGAGGGGTTGATCAACAGACAGCCTCATAACTTACTGAGTGTCTACATACTTCCTCAGCTGGCTGCTCTAAGGTGGCAGCAGTGCAACAGGTCCTGGAGGGGTTGCCCGGGGGGGAGGGGTACCATTGTGGGTAGAGACGTCAGTGCACTGTTGTCTCCCACAGCAGATAACTAGGCCCCATAGTGAGTCCCAGCCCTCTGCCTCCAGGACAGAACAGCCAGCCTTAGTCTTTTGGATGTTTGGCACACCTGGCATCCCAACACTTAAGCCTTCACTCACACCTCTGCAGCACAGAAAACTGGCTCCTGTATTGATTTTGTTTTCATGCCTGCTACCAATCACTCTGATCTGGCATGGTTGCTGAATCTGACACCGTTGGGGACCTGCATGCATAGAGATCTGGAGCTGTGGTCCTCTCAATATTATGGGCAGAATTGCATTGTTTAAAATGATGGTGCCATCTCTTCGATGAGCAGAACGTTTTCCATGCCATCCCTGGAGTTTGGTTCCGTTCCATACAGACCAGACCATGGTGGAGCCCTTTCTGTGGGTGCATCGGATTGCCCGCACAGCGTTCGGTAAGTGTGTACTGTCCACTTTTGAAGGCGGCCTAGCCGCAGCTGATCTCAATCTCTACTACTGGACCTCGCACCTGGTTGTTCTGAATGACTGTCTGGAGGTCAAGAGGACCTGGCATACCAGGCGGAGAAGTCCCTTATGTCGTGGGATGTGAGAAGGGGCAGCATATATGGGTTGCCGATCCCCATCTTTTTTACAGATTTGATATAGTGATTTTCACAAGTGGACTGACTGGAGGGGCAGGGCTACGCTCCCAAAACAAATATGGGTGATGTATGGCAGGGTTCAGATATGTGGTCTTTCTCAGACTTGCAGTTTGACTTTCAATACACCATTCTCAGTTCTTTAGATTCTTGCAGATTTGCCACGCTTTCAGTCCATAGGTCCATTTTGGAAGGGGTCCCCGAATTTTCTGGGGTAGGAATGGAGAGGTTACTGAACCAATTCCCATAGACAGAGGAATGTGACAGGAATGCGTGCTCGCGCCCACCTTGTTCTCACTGCAACACTGATGTGGTCAACTGCCTTAAAAAATCCCAAAACTGAGCCCCTTAAACTCAGCGGGAATCTGGTTCCAACGCTACTAGTTGCAGACAACATCATCTTGATCTTGGAGATGCACAAAGGTCTCCAAAATCTATTGGACGACTTTAATACATATTGAAATGAAATAGGTCTGGACATATTGGGAAACACCAAATATATTGGCATAAATCCTCATAACAATTACAAGAGAGATATCAGGGTGGGCGATCAAAAACTAGAATATGTACTAAATTTCACTTATTTAGGTATAACACTAGATTCAAAGCTGTTATGGAAATCACAAATAAACTATTCCACAATGGTTCTTACGCAGGGGTCTGGGGCTATCCTCAATAAATACAACTCATCTACGAGTAAACCGATTACACCAGTGTTAGAGATTTATACAAACAAAGCACAGGCAGCTGTCTTATTCAGATCTGAACTGTGGGGCATTGGTAGCACTAAACAACTCACATTAGGGAGAACAAGTTAATGAGAAGGATATTGGAGCTACCATTGGCAACACCACTTATCCCGATGCTCCATGACCTAAATATTAAACGGATAGGGTATATTGCAACACTACGCCCGCTGCTTTATTAGATTAGAATATGGACAACCCTAGAGTTGGTGGATTATAGAGAGGGTATTGAAGCAATTTTAGAACTTGATATACACCTAACCTTTCCTTGGCTTAGATACGTCAAGCAATGGTTTATAAAACTCGGCCTCCCCTCCTAATGGATGGAACTGCAACAGCTAGTGTGCATTTTTAAGAAAACCCTCAAACAAATATACTAGGCAAACTGCCAACACAATTTCTTAATGTCAAACCAAACTCATGTCACGAAGAGTCTCTTGACACTATGAAGCCACACTTGGCAAGGAGCTTGTAAATGAAATTTCGGTATGAAACTCTCCAAATCAAGAGCTATACTGCAAAATGGGAAACACAGGAAGAATAAATCCGGCACTTCAGATACCTTAGGCCACACCGAAGACATTGCACATATCCTGTTCTTCAGCCCGGCATAAGCTAGGTCGAGGAAGAAATAGATTCACCCTTTATGCAAATTGCTAGGGTTTAGGAAACACCAAGAAGCCCTCCGAGTGGTGATACATAATACAACACCATACATAATTTGTAGCATGTCTAAATATCCATTAGCTGTAGGATTTGCATGGGGGAAGATGGGGCTGAAACTGTGTTGATAGTGAACAATATATTCCTCTCTCTCAAGTACTGTATTGTGGATAACGTAAACTTTGTATAGAACTTATTGTATTATTAACTGATTTTTCCATATACATGCATTTTAATGGTTTTAACCGAAACAAAGCCATCAAGAGGGTAGCAAACCATGGGTTTTAGAACTCAAATAAATGATAGTCGCAAAAACAAGCATTTACTCTTCCATTAGGCATGACGGACCATATAAGATTTTGTACTATGGCTTTGTCCTTGTTTTAGTATCTTGGTCCGATATGTAAATAGTAAAGTCTTGTATGTTACACTCACTGAGTGGAAGCCCACCATGAACGATATGCAGCTTGATGCCAACAAATTTAATTTTAACTTTGTTTTGCTGCAAAACTTTTATGGCCTATGGCCAAAAAAATGTATGAGAACTAAAGTTGCGTCGCAAACAATCAAAGTCGTGGCATATCCTGGTCTCATGACGTGGTTTTCCACGGTTCCGCATGCCATCCAGCTGAGGACCCCGTGCAAGAGTCTCTCCCGTGCCTCCCTGCGTTTCCTGGAGTCGGGCAACTTTAACCCAAATGAGAGATTATTCTTTTGCTCTCCATGCCATCTTTTGATCTTGATCTTCCCCTTCCAGCACCTCAGGGTCCTTCGGAGGTGACGGGTGCTTTGACTGTACACACACCGGCGGGTTCACCCTTGGCTGCACATAGACCCTTATACACATCGTCGCCGGTGCACATCCCTTCGAGGTTCACACCTGCTGTGTCAATCAACTCTTCGGGGCTTGCTTCTGCGGTGTCGGTCGTCTCCGACCCTCCAGGGCTTGTTATTGAGACTTTCTGCCTCCTTTCGCCTCATTCTGTCCATGACGCCTTCAGAGGTCCTTCCACTGTCTTCTCCTGACGTCGCTACGGATCGGCATCGATTAACGTCTCGTGCAGAGCTAATGCATCAGGGTTTGGTAAAACAATTTTTGGAAAAAAATTAGGAAGGTTTTGGGCTTGTGCAGCCAGTACCTGTGGATCCTCCTATGGTGGATAGTTGCATTGCTAATTTGGGTGAAGAAAGCGGGTTTGGGTCTTTTCCTGCTTCTGGCCTTCTTTCTCCTCCTGACCTGGCCATGGTGGACAGTTCTTCTTTGGCGGACATGTTGGAAAGGGTGGTTTTATTTTTAGACTGGTCTCTTTCTTTGGTGGCAAAGCCTACTGACCCCCCTCATTAGAGTTCTTCACCCGGGTCAATCTGGTGTTGAACCGGTATTGCTCTTTTGTGAGGTGCTGCATGATGTTTTGTTAGGGGCCTGGTCTAAGACAGATGCTAGTGCTCCTGTGTACCGTTTTATTGCCCACAAGCATTGCATACCCCCACCGACCCAGATTGTCTCCCCTGCCACCTGAAACACCGCAGTTTCGTGGTGCAGGTCGCTATGGCTCATGATTTGAATTGTCTGCCTCATACTCTGCTCGTCCTCTGATTGACAGAGATTCCCGGAGACAGGACTCTTGTGGAAAGCATAGTCCTTGCATGGTGGCGTAAGACATACTAGGATCTGAGAAAACAAATTGGGGTGTATATAGCACTAGGTGGACGGGGTCGGGGGGGTCATTCCAGACATCAGTCCCACTCATCTTGATCAGGGTAGGATGTGGGGGGGGGTTCCAAAGAACGTCTATCTTCCCCACCCCACACCTACAAGGGCTCACCGGACCAGCCCCCCAAACCCCGCTTCTCCTGCTGCCTCTTATTATCTCTTATTGAGGGCTGTCCCTCTGGTCAGAATCCCTGACTACAGGCGCACATCCTTCACCGACTGGGAGTCATCTCAGCTACCCTCTTCAAAATTGCGCTATCCCTCCGGATGTTCCCAGGCATCCAGGACCTCCTTCCATTGCTCGGCAATGGGGCGCCGATGCAATCCCCTTGGCTCCTCCCTGGCTAAGGCTAAAGACACCCTTGGCTGTCCTTTATCCCAGATAAGGTCCCTTAATAGTGAGTCCAGTTGGAGAAATCAGCAAGCAGGCACTGTAATCGGAGGTTAATAAGAAGATATAACATGCACAGGAGTATAACCATCTTGGATAGGGAAATTTGGGCCATAATAGGTAATCACAATGAACACCAAAAGGGGACACAAGATCTAAGAGATCGGAGAGCCCTTCCAAGCTTACCTTCCTGGAGATCTTCAAGGGAGAGATAAATATGAACCCCTAAGTATCTGGAGGTGGACGGTGCCCAGTTAAGTTCTGCAGGGAGGTCTGGGGGGGGCGGGTTAGCGTCAGGAGTACGAGAAACAAATAGGCCATGTTCCTATTAACTTTCAAGCCCGATACTCGTTCAAATCTCCTCATGCGTTCAAGGGCTGAAGCAAAGCCCGCCACAGCGTCTGCTAGATAAATCAAGAGATCATCGGCGTACAACAAAATAATATGTTCATATCTTCGTACAGAGAACCCCATTCCCTCCCTTCTCTGTCTGAACAACACAGCCAATGGCTCGATCGCCAGGGTAAACATGACTGAAGATGAAGGATAGCCCTGGCCGGTAACCTGGAAAATTCCATACTGTAAGGATACTGTCCACCTGTCCTTACCCGTGCTCTGGGCCCCCCGTAAAGCAATTTCATCGACCGCAGCCAGTCACCCCCAAGTCGCATGACCTCCAACAGATAGTCCCACTGTACGGCGTGAAAGGCCTTATCCAGGTCTATCTATAGAAAGGACGCCCATGGGAGAGCCTGGATCTCTGGGTGAAACAACACTGAGTAGAATGTCCACAAATTAAAGGATATACTCCGGGAAGGGATAAAGCCGTTCTGGTCTGTATAAATTAGAGTAGACATATACGGGAGTACGCGAAAAGCCATGACCTTACTGAGTAGTTTGAAACCCATGTTGAGCATGGAGAGTGGGTGAAAGTCCACTGTGCGGGCCACTGAAGCTGTGGTCTTGGGGAGTGGAATTAAGACTGTGTCGCACGTAGAGTCTGGTAGCCTCCCAAGCCACAGAGATTCAGCTCAGAGAGCCACCAATCATGGGACCAATGCCGGGGCATATACAGTGTAAAATTCGGCAGAGAGGCGTCTGGGGCCCAAAGTTTTCCCAGCAGCCACACTTTAAATAGCAGCACGGACCTCCTGCTCTGTCACCGGTCCTCCCAGCACTTCCCTTTCCTGGGGGTCCAGCACAGTAAGCTGCAACGCATTCAGGAAATCCCACTGATCTCTCAAGGAGACCGGAGGCGGCAGCCTGTACAGGCCCCTGTAATAATCACAGAACAAAGCATAGATTGCTTCTGAGTCATAAACAGACTCCCCAGACCCAGTCCTCACTTGCGTGACTGGGGACCCATGCTATTCTGACCAAAAAAGCCACACCAATATTCGGCCAGGCATCCCCTTCTCCTCCAGTACCTTCGTGAGGTACCCTCTATAATAGTGGCACCGTAATGGCTCAAGGGCCTCGCTGTAAAGCACACGTGCCTCCCGCAGACCCTCGGGGTCGTCAGCCCCCCTTTTCTGCGCAATGCCCACGTGGTGTAGCTGACCCTCAAGTTCCCTAAATTCCAACTGTAATTCCTGCTGTATGCCTATCAATTGCCCTTGGCAATGTCCACGCACCACTGTCTTGAATGCCTCCCACTCCACCAGTCCCGTGGACGTTGAATGCGCATTGTCGTAAAAATAATTGTCAATGCCGGCCTCTAGATAACTCCCAAAGCTCGTGGATTGAACCACCATGAAGGATCAGGGGACGATTCCCCAGCAGCTTGAACTCAAGCAACATAGGACTATGGTCTGATATTGTACATCCTAAATATTCGGTGTGGGGAATGGCGGTGCTAAGGGCATGGGAGCACAGAAATGCATCTAGACATGTGTAGCTGGTATATAGGCAAATAAAAGGAGCCATCCCTCATGTCTATATGATGCGTCCTCCAAATATCCTCCAATCCCCAATGTCCCATCCAATCATGCACCAATGGTAGGTCCGGGACCCGAGTAACAAGGGAGTCGAGCGGTCCAGAGTAACATCAGACACACGATTAAAATCTCCCCCAGGAAGTATATCCACTGCTGCCAGATCAGCCAATGAGGCCGAAAGACTATGTAGAAAAGGGACCTGATCTTGATTGGGTACGTACACGATACCGAGTGGGACCTCCCGACCACACAGCTTTCCAGTCACCTAAATGTATAGCCCATCTTTATCTGTGAGTGTACTCTGAGGCTCAAAGGTGTGTCGCCTGCCCTCACCCAGATGAGCACCCCCCTGACGTATGCTGAAAAAGAGGTAGCGAATATCTGTCCTCTCCATCTCTGGCGCAGTTTCTCCACCTCTCTCTGGATAAGATGCGTCTCCAGCAGCATAATTATCTGCCCTCCCCGCCTTCCTAAGTATCTATACACGTTATGCCGCTTAGCCGTTGAACCCATCCCCCTAATGTTCCACGTCATGAACTTTAGTGTGTAATGTGTTGGGGCCATAGTAAAACATTCACTGTTGGCCCTCCCACCTCCTTGCCCCCCACCCACCTCCAATTGGAGAATGCAAGTAAAACCAGCTGAAACATAACAAAAGGAAAAACACCCCCATATGTTAACTCCCCATCCCAAGAGCAGCCTGGCAACAGCCAGCAGCTCAAACCATGAGTAAACCATTGGCTCTATTCAAAGACCTAAACCAGATTTAGGCTATGGTCTAAAGGCAGAAGTTCCCATGCCAGCCCTGACCCTCAACAGTGGTTCAAGAAACTGCCCAATACAATGCCAGAGTGGTGTGTGTCCCAGTGGGTGCTGCCAGTGTCTACTGTCATCCCGTCAAATAATATCACCTGCCGTCCCCGGGGTAACAACTGGCAGCTGTCTGCCTGCGGGGAGTCCTATTATGAATATACTGTCCTTTTCATAGATGGGGAACCAACCTCAGAAACACTCCCCGCCCCCTACATAATTGCCGCCACCGCCTGGAGGGCAGCGGCCTACTCCTTCTCGGTTGGAGATGTACTGTGTTTTTTTCATGTGCCTCTTCGGGGTCTTCTCCGGGTCCTCTTCCTCAATGTCCATTCCTGTGGGGCATCAGCAGATTACTTCCCCAGAAGCCACACCTCAGACTTGTAATCCTGAAGCTACACCCAGGCCGCTGCTGGGTCATCACAAAGGTGAGTCGTCCCCTCCGATAGTATTCGGAGCCAGGCAGGGAATATTAAGGAATACTGCAGGCCCTCCTGCCATAGAGCCCTCTTGAACTCAAAGAATGAGGTTCTTCTCCTTTGCTCCTCCACTTGTAGTCAAGGAATATGGAGACCTTACTGTTGTTTACTAAACTTTGGCTGGCGGTTCTGGCCATGTGCTGCAGTATATTCCTATCCTTGTAGTGCAGGAGCTGCACCACCACTGGCTGTGGGGGACGTCCCGGCACGTGGGCTGGCACTCTATGAGCTCGTTCTAGGGTGTAAAAGGCATAGAGGCAGTCCGGGGCAACCAACGGTCTAATTCAATGTTCCAAGTAGGCAATCATGTTGTTATTTTCCACCCCTTCTGGCAGCCCTACCACCCTAATGTTATTCCACCGTTTGCACCTCTCAGCATCCTCTGCCCTGCGTTCAAGCATGCGGACTCTATCTGAGAGCTCCGTGACCTGGAGGGATATCGTCCGCTGAGCCGAGTGGAGGTCAGTAAGCGAGGACTCCACCACCTTGGCCCTCTCTGCAAGTTTGTGGTGTTCCGTCCGAAGCAGTACCAGCCCCACTGACACTGTGCTGATGTCCTGGTGTAAGGTGGCTTTAGTGTCAGCGATAGCTTCAAGTATTTTAGTTAGTTGTAATTTCACTGGATCCTCCAAGGACCCTGGCCCCTGCCTCTCCTGTCTCTGTTCAAGGCCAACCTCCTCCTGATCAGGCGGTGCCCCGGCCGGCTGCACCCTAGTGTTGCCCATCTTCACAGGGTAAAGCTATCAGAAAATAGGGAAGACAGTAGGGCACCAGTAGATATTGAGGACACGATTAGAAACTGCCCCAGCTGAGTGTTGCATCAAAGAATGGTTAAGCAACATCGGGCAGAGTGCATCCCCAGGTGCAGGAGCACCACATCTGGCCGGGGGGGGGGTCCCAAAGTTTTCCAGCGTGGGTTTGGGCAATCCCTTCCACCTCTTGGCCTTATCCAGTTCACCCTGCCACCCTCATGCAGGGTTTAAGCAGCACGAGTGAGCAGCTTCCTCTGCTAGCCTCAGGACCCCCAGTAGGCAACCCTGGGTCTCCACCCGCCGTCCAATCACCTGGTACCACTTGGCCACCCACCCAGACTGCATCCAACCAGGGTCAAAGTCACTGTTCAGAAAGGAGAGGGGGGGAACCAGGACGACAAAGGTCCCCCTCCCTAGCAGCGAGGATCACCAGTTCCAACACCAGGCACTGATCCTCCACTTCCACTGGGGTCCCTCTTCCGTGGTATAGTGCCCAGCTCACCAGAGTTTCAACTAGCCACACCACACCAGTCTGCCTCTTTACAGCCAGCTCACCGTAGGATTGACCCAGTCCTTCCCTACTTTCCTAGGTGGCACCCTCAGGCGTGTAGAGACTGGGAGACGGCTTTCCCTTTTGGGTAGGGCGAGGACCCATCTGCACTCGCATACCACAGCTCCCAGCTTTGCAAACAATCATGGGTCGGCTGAGCCCCTCTCCTCCCCACAACGTATGCCCGAGCAGGGCCGCTCCTCCGTTCTCAGGCCACTGCAGTCTCGGCCTGCCCCAGCCCATGCAGTCTGCTTCCACCAATCTATTGCGGCACCAGGATCGGGCGGGCCGATCACTCTCTCCACTTCCGCAGCATCGTGTACGGCAGGCACTCCATTCTGCTCTGCAGCGCTGCCGCAGCCACGCACCAGCGCCTCAACTAGCTGCCGGCCACCCGGGTCCCGGAGGCTCAACGGGTCAGTTGCCCTGGTCTGCCATCTTGAAAGCGCAGGCCCACGATATCGCACTGGCAGCCCTGGCAATCAAGCCCAGCAGGAGACTCCAGGCTCGTTCTCTCGTGCCACAGCGCTCACCCCACCGGGCTGACACTCCTCACGTCTAGGTGCACCGTTTTGGGCTCAAACAAAACAGGTTGGCAAACGGGCCAGCGCGGGGCAACAGACTCACGCGCCCGCCATCTTTGGCTATCAAACCACACCCCCCCATTTTAGTATTGTTAATGTTGTCATCTTATTTTGCCCTGTTATCCTTCGTTCCCCTATGCACCCTTTATGTTGCTTCTCTCCAAGTAAATCCTCTGTGTTACTACTGCATAAACAAAAATGCTTTTACAATACATTTTTTTTATTTACCAATCCAACTCGGATGGGTAATTTTAAAAAACCACTAAAAAAATCAAGGACATTGGAAGACCTATGGCAATGCTTGTTATACAAAGGGACCCTTATACTTAATTTCCGGGAATCTGATAAATCTTGACCACTTATTATAGCTCCAAACACAGGGGTCAAAACTTGGGTCCACAAACTAGGATTACGTTTTATTATGTCAGTGGATGGACCATCTATACCTTGGGCCCAGGAACAACTTAGTTTTTTTTGTTTTTCTTAATCAATTCCTCATTTCTGCTTAGCTGTGGGAGGCAGAGAAAGTTCCTCCACAATTCCGAAATTGCATTTTAGATTTTTTTTAAATCTCTGTAAGCAACCCTATTATCTTCTTCTTCTTACAACTTATATAGATCTGATATGTACCTGACTCACTCTCCTTCGGCCACCGGTGTTGCTTCTTTTTCGTTTGACAGCCCAAGAACAATACTAACTGCATTCTAAAAACCCTTTCCTTATTTCTTTTCTATAGTTCTTCCTATGTTGTCTGATTAAAAACTCCTTATTAGCACCACCCACGTTATAAGCCTCCAGTATGTTCTTATTGAGCTCTGGCTTTGCCTTCTCTCTGGGAGATTTCTGTTGCCCTTACAAAACCTTCCACTGTTTAAACCCTGCAGAGCACCCCCGTATCGAGGAAATAAGTCTGTTGTACTCTTACAGAATAGTCTGAGTCGTTTGATTAACATGGAATTTCAGGAGTTTATCGATATTATTTACTTTGGGATTTCACTTTAGCAGACCATACATTCCTACGCTTATTCCTGCTACAAATTGGTAGGCTATTGGTAGGCTATTCTGCCAGTGATACCTTACATATACAAAACGACGCCGGGAAAGCAAGAGCGGTTTATGATCTACCTAATGATTCCCAAGTTTCAAGATCTTTGACTATGCTGAAATTTTTTGAAGAAATTATAGCAGAGTCAATCAGTATGGCTTTCTTCCTATTATCGAAAGTATACTGCCCTGGCTGACCCCCCTGTGCATCTTCCATTTATAATAGTCAGATTCAAGCTATCTAATACTTTTTCCAATTTCCTACCTTTCCCATCCCTGCGCTGCATCACCAGAACATGACTCTAAATCCCCAAGGCATTTTCCTTTTCCATCTGTAGCTCATCCATCAAGGAAAAAGAAGACATTTTTGCATTTAAATCCCGGACCAAAAAAAACACATTTGTGAATTTCAAAGTGATTTTTTTCCAATAACGCCACCAGATATTTTAGCTGTTTATCCTGGCTTTTTTAGGAGGCAAATACTTGGTTATTAATACTAGACCTATACCTATTTTTTTTTCTTCTGAGCCTTCATACTTAACATCAAACCTGGTTAAAAAGTTGGAAAACTCCTTAAATATTATATCGCCCTTTATTTCCTGTTTCACTGACACCAGGAAAGCTAAGCTTTCTTGGCGACCATATTGTCCCTTAACTGCCTTATCACTATAGATGTTGTAATCACTCATCACCACAGCCTCCGTTTCCCAGGTTTCTTGCAGCGCTATTATCATGAAAAAATGGACCAAAGTGATTTCAAATTTCTTTTCATACCAGCAATATTCTATGACAAATAATAAACATCTAAGTCATCAGGACCGACAAAATGGAGGTCTTGAAGCCACATTTTCCGAATTGATTGTTCCCGCAATCCTGTTCCAGTCATTATCACATTAATTGATGATTCCTCTTGGTTTGAGTAGATTTGTCTTCCCATCTCTGATTTTATTATAAAAATCCTTTCAGCCCCAAAATCTCCATAGCCACCCATTCACACATACAGTGGATCATAGGGTGCCAGGTTTGGCTTTGCCCCATTACTTATCTCTTGGGGTCCTCATTAACGGTCTTCCACCTGTTAGATGCAGGTCATAGTAGAGAATATTGTAAACATCAAAGCATGCTCATCATAGCTCATCAGTTGAATCAAGAACATCTTCCACTATGATCCTAGAATGAAACCAGTACAAAGGGCCATGGAGATGGAATATCGATTGCTTTGGGGACTGAAATAGAGGCAATATCTTTTTATGATAGTTTGGCCAACGGTGGCACCATCTATAGATAGATAAAATCCTAGATCTATTTAGGGCACATTCTGTATCCGAATCCTCAAAAATATCCACCAGCTGAAGAACCCATTCCACAGCATCATAAGGATAAACTGAGAATCCCTTACCCGACCGTTGCCAGCAACCCCCACTCCATCCACAGCAGATGATACTACATTGCAGTGTGTGATAACTGCTGAATCAGTTCCACTATGCAATTGATTTCCTGTGATCCTGGCCACCTTAGACCCATTATTATCCATTATTGTGTCTACCTGGTGGCTTTATTTCAAGTTTCACCCTGAGAACAGTTTTGCTTTTCACAAATTTTCCCAGGTTCTCATGACACTCGCCAAGAGCCTCCTCTACTTTTTCTGTTATTCTGTTTTCGATTTTTCTTTCAATTTAAATTTAATGATGTATTTTTTGTGTGGAAACTTGGGAACATTTTTCCCACTCAATCTGCTTCTTTCCCAGCACCAGGAATATTTTTTCCAGAATGATCATTTATAATAGTTTCAGGTACACTACTTGTGGGTTGCAATCCTTCACTAATAGTCACACTTGGGTGCATGACATTCTCCAAACCCATCTGGGTTAATTTATGGCGGTTTGCAAGTGCTAATTTACCTTGTACACATATCCAGCATTCTACAGTGGATTCATTATTTGTCCCAGTAACCAGGTTTTCCTTACTCTTATCCTTATGCTCTTTAATCCTGATAGAAACTGTCAAATCATTATGTTTAGGATCCTACACAAGTTTGGACAATAGTTGAACTACAGACTCCAACATTTTATTCATTGAAACTATCCAACTACAGTTGTAACTTGCTCACTCAACAGATGGCTTTTTTTGGGCAAGTGAGGTCCTGTCTAACAATAATTCGGGGATCGCTGGCTGTGTTTTGTTAAGTAGCAAGGCACTATCCTCATGAGAAGAGGATAAATCAGTTGGATATGGAAGTGTGTCTTCTTGCTTTAGCAATCTCCTGGAAGTTTCTTTGTACCTTTTCCTCGTACTACTCAGGGACTTGAGGACTGATGCATGTCCCACAGCCTCACGTTGCCTAAAAGCATAGAGGCATGTCTATCTTGTGCTCCAAACCCCCTTCACTTTCTAGGTTATCTACGATTGACTTATTGCTTGGTTCAATTATATAATTCCGTTCACTGCCAAGAAATTCTACTGCCCTAGAATCCCCATCACATTGCTTCACGTCTGTGTCCTTCCCACCACAACTGGGCTTACATTTATTTAAATTCCCTTGACCAACATTTTTATCAGGGTTAGAGCAGGAGCTGGGAGAGTTTAACATAGCATCCTCCGTTACATATTGGCCCGGTCTTTGCTAAAAAAACAAACATTTAATATTTTTATCTGAGCCGGATTCCAATACCGCTTTAGTATGCACTTCCGCAGTCACTTTTAACTCATCCTTTTTCCTTGCAACAGTGCCTAGCTGTAATTTCCCAATAGTCTCCACATTGTTCTGGGCTCTAAGGTCTCCACAGTGACAGAAGGTGATTGATGCATTGGTTGGTCCATTTAAATCCATGCACCTGGGTGACAAACCCTTTCACAGCCCCTATGCAACTATTGGCAGAAAGCCCCCCCCCCCCGCCCCTTCTTCGACTTGGGTTGCAGAAATGACCTTATTGAATAATTTGATAACCTTGTGACACATCGATTCTTAATTAACTCCTTCCTTCTCGCAACTGGTGATCTCAAACACACAGTGGACTCAATGCTACCTGAGGATCTTTAATAGCACTGAGTTGCACATTAGATCTAATATTCATAGAAACAGTCCCCAAGAGATGATCCTTGCCTGCTGAAAGGAATTTCACCAAAATGGTTTTATGCACTTTATAAAAGATGGAACCAAATCAGGTTCTGGGTGGGTGAAAGGTGGATTATTGACACTGGTATCTACCAAAGGTAGTAAGTGGGAAAAAAATAATTGAAACAAGTAGTGATTGGTTATTAGCTTGTTCACTGGATCTTTATGAGGGCTGTCTGTGACAAAAAAGCTGATAGCTGTGAATGTTTATATAAATCAGGAGGACCCTCGGAAAGAGTCGTGGCAAGTGTTTCAGAGGGATCTGGTAGAACTAACAGAGCTTTCGGGGGAATACCTGATTCTCCTATTAGGGGACCTACGCTTAGATTCAAGGAAGGCTGATTCTGTGGTTTTAGATATGCTAGATTGTTATGGTATACCCAGCGCAATTTTTAAAAAATGTGAACAGTCCAAGTTTGAAAGAAAAATGGCGAGCTTTCTTGCAGAGTTAAGGTTTGTATGCCTAAATGGCCACTTTAAAGAGTATCGCCCAGTAGGCCAAACGTTTTTGTATGGGAAACAGCAGTGCCCCATTGACTATATGTTTATACGGGCATGGTTCTTTGATCTCTGTATAGAATTTAAGGTGTTAAGACTAAAGGGAAGTAGTCATTGGGGGCTTAAATTAGCCATAGAGGCAGCTACAATATTGAGGGAGCGTGCAATCCCAATGGCACTAGATTTCCCAAAACGTTTAACAACAGGAATAGATGGGAAATAACAGTTAATACAGTACCAAAAAATCCATGAGATGGGTCAGGATAGGGCCATAGGAGAGCCTAATGGTGTATGGTATGCAAAGACCATTGCAAAGGTAGTGAAACGATTGATGCCAGTAGTAAGGGTATGTAATAGGAAAATTAAAAAAAAGATCTGCCATGCCAATTCTCTAAACAACAGTGGTTTAATAAGGAGTGTGTACTTGCTAGGAAGGAGCTAAGAAAAATAGGTAGGGCAAGGCGGTCAGACGGCCACCTTAAGTCCAATGATATCTACCGCTGTAAGAAAAGGGAGTATGAAGCTCTGGTGGTGAGAATAAAGCAGGCTTTATTTCAGTTTAAGTATATTTATACTTATTTTCAGTCTAATTGGGACCTGGTGATTAGGATACTTCAGATAAAGTAAATGAGGAAGTTCTGGAAGTTGGCCCAGAAGGGAAGCTGTTGCCTCGAAGATTCCTCGGGAGCGGTTCGATGCCAAAAGGGGTCCCTCTCTCGACAGCCCCAACCCTGATTGCTGTTAAAGCACAGGAGAGCGGGATGGTCAAGCGGGGGAAGGAAAGGATGGGAACAGCAGGGAGGGAGATCTGAAAAGGAAAAAGACACTAAAACATTAGTCTCCTGGCCCTTAATGGAGGTAACTCCAGCCTGAGGGGGTATTGTATCTAACACACCTGTAAATCAAATAAACTCGTGTTCTCCAGGTGTAATCATCCTGGACTTCACACAATCAATAATAGGTTCTGTATGCCACTATGGTTTCTATGGAGAAAAGGAGATCTGGTAAGTACATACACCCTTCACAACGCCACCATGCACCAACACCCAGCCTCGCCCGGTACCCATACACACCAGAGTCAATGCCGTGCTTCTCGTCACAGGGGAAGAGCAGACTGCCGCCTCTTAAACCCCCTGTTAAAGCATACAAGGAAAGGTGAGTTAAAATACTTCTTTCAACTCCAGATATAGCGCTGGTCACAGGGTTATAATGCCTCAATAGGGGTACTGGTTTCCTAATCACCTAACCCCCTCAAGACTTGCAGAGGCCTGTGAATGTTACCAGTGCTCAGCTCACAGGAATACAAACAACGCCCGTAGCGTATGACTTGCCAAGAGCAACGCGTTCTCAGCGTAAATGTCACGAGAGCCGGTCGGCTCACAAGGTTCACGATGGTGCAGGTGCACCCTTACCCTACACGGGTGGCTTGTAAATCAGGGACTCGAAATACTGCTTTGAAGTCTTCGGCTGCATCCAGGAATAACCAGCAGCGAAGGAAACGCCAAGCGGTGTTTTAAACAGGAGCCGCTTCCGGGTTACGCCCACGTGATCGGCGTCAGTAACGGCGAGCTGGGTCACCTGGGAACTGTAGTTCTGCTGCCTGGCGTATGTTCTGTCCGGACTGTCCGTCTCTGTGATTGTCTTCGAGTTGCCCCCACCACTCGGTCAGCCACCCCCAAAGGGCCTTCGCTTTGATTTCTTGCCTTATTCCCCCGCCACCTCGCCGCGAGGTCAGAGGTGTACACGGTACGCACGATGTTCGGGGGGGGGAGGAGCATAACAGAAGCTGTATGGCTGCCTCACCGGCAAGATGCATGGTGTCAGAAACTGATTGAGTAGCTTATTTAACTAATATTTACAAGCCAAGGGAGTCAGTGATGAGGAAGTCCGGGGCAATTTTTGGGGTGGAAGTTTTGGAGTCGTTCTCTATCCAATCTCTTGCCAAGTTGATAACCTTACTAAATTTAACTAAGGCAGCTGGACCAGATATCTTGCCAGCAATTGTAATTAAGTCAAACCCCCTGTGGTGGGAAGGATTCTTTTCTAAAGCTATTATATACATATAACCAAGACTGGGATAATTCCTCTAAATTGGAATAATCAAACCCAGCCCACCCCACCCCAATCCACACACTCCAACCTAATCAAGTCTTCCTCACTCCAATCCACCCCACTCTGTCCCAATCCACCCCACCCCAGTTCAGTCCACCCACTCAGTATAATCCATCCAGCCCACCATACTCCAATCTACGATACTCCAGTCCAATCCACCTCACTCCAATGCAATCCAACCCCTCTAGTCAGTTCAATCCACACCCCTAACTCACCCCACTCCAATCCACCACACGCCACTCCAATTCAATCCACCCCACCCCAAGGCACCCGGCACCAATCTAATCACCCCACTCCAATCCTCCTTAATCCAATTCACCTCACCCTGTTTCAATCCACCCCACTCCAATACAGTCCACCCTATGCAGTCCATCCACTCCAATTCACCCCACTTTGCTCAATCCAACTCACTGTACCCCAATCCAACCCAATCCAATCCATCCCACTTCCTCAATCTACTGTACTCCACTCCACAACACTGCACTTTCCTCAATTCCACTCTCAGTTACACCACGATGGTGCACTCTGCGACACTCTCTGCCACTGAACATCACTCCCCCCTGCTCCACGACACTCTACTTCAACAAATCCATTTTACGACACTCTACTCCCCCCCACTCCCCACCACTCCATTCTAGGACACTCCATGCCACTATTTTTTAGCCATCCTGAACAGCAGCCACGCTGGTGTACAGCATGGCAAAAACACATTGCCAAAGCCAATAGCTCTTGTATAAGGAAGACCTATTGGCTTTGCCAAAGCTTGTTTTATTTACTGTCAAGGGTGTTGTTCATTACAGGGACTCAGAAAAAAATGGTTTTGTGTATGCAGTAATTACTGCAAGATGTACCTTAGCCACTAAGGCTTTTTCCCTACTTGCGCTGAACACTTTTTTAATGGTCTTACCTACTAGACAGCACATGCAATGTCTGTTGATTGACATGGTTAATTTACAGTGGCTTAGAGCTCGCCCGTTGATTAACATTGGTTGGCTCTATTGTCATTTTCATTTGCTTGTTTCTTATGGGTTGTACCACTATTTTTTTTGTTTTGGTTTAAGCACAATGAGAGTGCGTGTTTTTTCCAGCATTCTCCCTGAAGTACATCCCCACCTCCCCATCGCTCACCTTCTGTTTTGCCCTCTCATCTTTGTGCTAATCCCTGCCCCCTGTGTGATGAGAGAGATAGAGAAATAGGTATGAATGGGGTTAGGAGAAGTCACATTTCAGTGTTACATTCACGGGTCCTCATTTAAAGTGAATACAGGATATTGCAGGCAAACTATTACTGAGTCTGCAGTGTCATGCAGCGAAAGGTGGTATGTCCAGGGGTATGACATTTAATAAAATATCTACTTTTCCACGGGGCAGGTTGCTTCATTAATGTACATGTCCTGTAACAAAATCCACTTGTCCCATTTGTACCTTGTAATGCGGCACCAAATTATGGCAGCAATCTCATTATATAAGAACTCTGATATAGCGTCTCTGATTATGCCAGGGCTCATACCACAGTAGGGTTTGAATACGAGCAATTCCCTTATGTTGTCACGTTTCTGCAGATCTATAGACTGCCTCTGAAGGTAGTGGTAAGCAATAGTGCCAGGGTTGGAATGCCCCTTTAAGTCTGTGCTAACCTACTAACTTGCACGTTTTAAAGGTTTTCACCAACTCTTCTCCAATCTTTTCCCATAATGAGAAAGGTTGGAAATTTACTCCTGACAATGGCAGATAAACAAATTCTTTTATGGTTGGGGAAAAAGGGGTTGGAGGTTAAATGAACCTGCAAACACTCAGATTTTCTTGTGAGTAAATCTACACATGCATATTTGCACATGCTAAAATGCAGTTCACAAATATTTTCTAGGCGTCCTATTTCTTGGCCTACTTCTGTAAATTCTTGTGAATTCACAAAAGCCACATATCTGTACTTAATGCAAGGTTATATACCATGGGTACACTTTTGAAACTTTCTTTAATAATTGGACAGATTATTAGACTTAGGTCTGGCTGTAACCATGACCTTTTGCGTTTATTAAAATTCTCTCTCTCACTCTGTCTACAGGCTAGCTTCACTGTGACTGACAGCATTCTGCTCTTTCACAAGGAGCATGTTGGCACACAAAGTAGTTTTGTTCAGTGCCAGAAACTACTGTGGCAATGTGTGCTTTTTGAGACTAAAATACATTTTTGCTTTTGCCAATGTTTGTTATAATGGTGAGGGCTAGGCAGCTCCCACACCAATAAGGTTTTACAAAAACCATGCCAAAACAAGCATTGGCAAAACCAAAAGAATGACCACCAATTTCAGACCTACTGGCTTTGCCAATGCTTTTTTATTTTATGTTTCCCATAATCTTATTGAAACTGGTTACACTGAGTTTCCATTATGAATATTATTGGGAAAAACTAGCATACATCAACACATTTCACTAAATGATGCTGCAAAGAAACTGTACCTAACACTTTACAGTAGGTTAGCTAAATATTTTGTTTCCTACTTGCATGTTTTATGAACATTTTATTTTGAAAGTAAAGAATTATCAATCTTGTTTTCAAGCTTATGCAAATATTTACATTTAATCAGAGAGCATTCTGGGAGCATTATACATAGCCTCATATTGCTAAACTTTGAAAACGTGTGTACACATTTGTCAAGCCTACAACATTTACTTAGAACACTCACCCTAATAATAAAGGCTTTGCGTTAATGAACCATGAATACAACCATGAATACAACTTTGAACAACAGCAACATATGGACATAAATATTACCTTAACTGCAGACAATGCCCTTCCCTGATCCATAATGTGCTACTCTAAACTAGGGATTGGGCTGTAGGGGGGTTCGGTCTAATTGTCCCAAGGACAAAATACACATGAAAACGTGTTGCCCTAAACCCCAAACAATATGTCCAGGACACGTCTAGCAACAGGCCTGATCGCCTGATCGCCTTGCTGCAGCTGTAGCAGAGTACAGAAGCTCTGAGCTGGACTGCTGATAACTGAACCTGCAGCTCAGGCGACAATGTTAAAAAGAATACTTTTATGCAGAGACAGAGGAGGTAACCACAGTTTTTACAATTCAGTCACAGCTTATGGATAGCTGGAAATTGCAATGGAGTCATCTGCAATTAATAATTCATTAGGACGGGCCTCAAGAAAACCGGTGCCTGTCTTTGGAAATGTTACACATTATTTTGTGCGGATAGGTCGCCCCCAACTTGTTAAAGGGCAAGCAACTTTCACCCCGAGGTTCCAATTCCAAAGCGCTTATTATTGTCTCACATGAGGTATTGGTGCAGACCTGAGTAGCGGTTCAGAAAATTCTGCCACACGAGAAATGAGTGATTTACAACTCATATAATTTATTCTCAAATGCTGTTCTTGTCTGGTACTGTAGATAATAATAAGTAAAGGGAACACCATTTCATTGTGTTATTTTAAAGGACACGTTTTACCACACGCCCTGTTGTTAACACCAACGATTTGTAATTTTGCACCAGTCACAAGTCAATGTGTGATTAAGGAAGTTTTGTTTTATTTTACATTGATGGGGGAACAACTTTCTATTCTTTTTTTATTTTTTTATTGGGTAATATGCTGCTCTGTTTGTCCACAGAGAATACTTTTTTTTAGAATGTTTCATGGTATAAAAATTATGGGCCTGGTATCATAGTTTTTATTAAGTATCACCTGGTTGAGAATCTTGTCAATTTTGATATTCGCACTCAACATCTCACTAGGTCCAATGTCTGTTTCAAATATAATCCCCCAGATATGGTCTCTCAAGTTGGCACTGCCCAGCCTTTGCTACCCCTTAGTGGTATGTCCCCACTGCGAGAGATTGATTGATGGTTACCCCAGCTTGATGGGGGGGATATGTTGCAAAGTTCCATCTGTGACCCTACCGCACCCCTTTTAAGGGGTGTATCTCCCTTAGGTCTTACAAATCAAGACAAGGCAAATACCCCAGAGGCTGGTGTGTGGGGAATAAAATAGTCCAAAGACCCAGGGAGTAGAGAGTTGCCTGAAATCCATTCAACATCAAGTAGATTAGCACTTATGACTTGAAACATTGCCGGGCTGAGGTCAAAGGTTACCTCACCGACTGGTATACTTTCATAGAACAATACGACATCTGTGCATTCCAAGAAACATGGTTGTTTGAACCCCTATATCATCTAGGGTACCTTCATTTTCATATCCCTGCTACTTATGGTGGCGGGGGTCGCCCCTCTGGGGGACTAACATTCTGGGTTCGCCAAGAAATGAGTCCTAAAATAGAGGAGCTCCTGTCTCAGAACAACGTCATTCTTGCCATTCGGCTAACAATGGGTTCTTACGGTGTCATTGATAATTATAATGTGTACGTGAGGGGGCTCAGCAGGGGGCGGAAGTCAGACTCCCTATAGGCCCTAGAAGACCTCTTCATTCTTGGACCTCCTCAATACTGATAGCGGGGGATTTTATTTTGACATTTGAGCCCCTTGATAATGAGGAGGACGACTTGGCAGGGGAGGAAGATGCACAGTGGGGCATTCTTAGCTTCGAATTAACACCAATTAAAAGATGGTCAGAAGTGGCTATTCAAATTAAAGCTATCTGCCTTGGAAAAGGCTTAAGGGCGGCAAATGGTAGATCCATATCAGACAAGCAAGGGGCTAATGCATTTAATATTAGCCACAACGCAAGTCGTATTGATTATCTTTTAGTTAACTTTAAACTATGGCACGCCCTTAAGGATATGGTAGTACGGGATCGCATGAAGAGGGATCACAATCCCTTATGCTCGGTATTCGAATTTGAAAACTCACCCGCACCAACACAACCCTCAAATGTACTAATCACCCGAGATTTGCAAACAACTAATGATATGCTGCAACTTAAGTGGGGAATGATTTTAGAGAAACCAGACATCTTGTATAGCATTGCCAATGATGCTGACTTCCCGCTAACAGTAATGGAGGCCTTCCACCCTGACTCCCACCCATCTGGGGCAGTAATCACACTCCACAATACGTTATTTGCCAAACTGCGCTTATACTTAGACTTTGTAGGGAAAAGGGAATTTCTATCAAGCCCCTGTATCATTGGTATAATAAGGAACGTAAAATTGCATGTAGACTCCTAGCGGACGCCATTAGAACAGGCAAATTGTGCAGAGTACAAAAAGCTAGGCAAACATATAGGAAAGCGCAGGAAAAAGCCAAAAAGCTATGGGATGAAAACAGATGGCAGGACCTTAAACTAGCTTGTGCCAGGAATAACCTCCAACACTTTTGGAACTTGGTTAAATGGAGTAGGGGTGGCATTCCAAAACCTCCACAAAATTATGTAGATCAGGATTCATTGGTTAATCATTTTGCATCACAATACATTAGAGATGATGATGAGGCAAATGTTCCTTTCCTCTTCCACTCGAATTACACTGAGAAGATCTTTGGCATAGCTGATGTCAGCACTGCCCTTAGTGCAGTTTCTGGGGGCAGAGCACCAAGAATTGATGGCATCCCTGCTGACATCTTCCTACATGACAAAGACAAATGGAGCAGGTATATTACGCGTCATTCACCGCAAAATGGGCTGCAGAAGGCGATAGCATATGTCCCATTTGCATGGATCAAGAAAAAACGTTCTCTCATATAATGGTTGTTTGCTCCGCCTACGTTGGCCCTCGTAAAAAATGGCTTGTTCAAACCTGCAGGAATCCAGGCACCAGTTAATCTAGTGTTGCCTTGAGAATATTGCGAACTGATCCCTTGCCCTGTTCTGCCATCCTAGTAGCCAAGTTTTTAAGCTGGATGAGGACTATCAGGTCACACACATTGACTGTGAACAGGTGAACGTGGCCATCCAATGTTATCATGATGAATTAATCCCTCTCTACGAGTGCTTGTTTATATTTTTAATTGTTTAACATTTTAATATTTACTATTTATTCTGTTAATAAATATATTTAATTTTTTGCAACAATGCTTTTATGACATCGATTGTCGAATAAAGCTTATTCTGACTGACTGAATTAGGTGAATGTACTCTCTCTACAGAAAACTGCTGACCAGTGAGTGGGTTGTTGTGTCAGCCCTTGCCTTGTTACCAAGTCTGAAACCTTTTGTAGTCTGCAGAGGGAATATCGCCTGGACGCATACGTCTCCTTGCTCGCAGACAAACCATGCTATACTGCTCATGGCAGCTGCTATCCCTGTGACTCAGGCTACAGGGGCAAGCGCTTTATTTGGGAACCATGTTGCCTGTATTGGCAATACTTTTATCTGTTTCCCTTGTGGGATTTATTATTTGAATCTCTGCTGTCGGCTTTGAGCTTGCGGTTTGTGAACCAATCCTCTTCAATCCCGAAGCAGATTACACTGACAGACAATTTTGGATTGGTAAAGCGGACAATGGGCGGCTATCTGAGTTGCAGCAATGGGCTGCTTTTTCGGGCAGAATGGTGGGCGATTTTGTGCTGTACAGATACCGCCAGCCTAACCCCTCCCCCCCAGAGCATTGGGTGTTTCCCCAGGAAGCTAGAAGGATTGGAGCCGGTTTTGCAGCAGTGGTGCAATATTGACTCCCAGTAACAAAAGCAGCAAGCAAGCCTTTCCAGTCTCCTGGAGCCAGGCAGTGCTTCCCAAAGGGCTGGTCTGAAATAATGGCCAGGGATGCTTTGGGTTTTCAGTCCGGCCCTTCAATCAAAAAGCGCAAGCTGTCTGTTTGCGAAAGACATATTGTTAGCTTACAGTGGGTTTAGAGCCCACCCATTGATTAATATTGATTGGTTTTATTGTCACTCTTGCTTGCCTCTTATTTTGTTAGTTTGTAGTGGCTTTACTTCCTCTTCCTATATTTGTCTGTCTCCCGGAGAATGACTGCATTACTTGTGTCACTTCACTGCTCACTTAACCAGTACTGCTTTTTTAGGTCGAGTCTGGGCAGCGCATGCGCTGCTCTGTGAGCCATGCTGTATTGGAGTATGTACTTGAAGCCCGCTCACTCTCCGCACATAATTGTCATTGGCTTGTGTCACTGTCCTTCATAAATGCTGGCTTCTGATTTGTTATTAGGCATGTTAGTCCCTCCTTAGTACCGCGTTGTCTGCATTGACCTTCCATGAGGACTGGCCCTTTTACTTCGGTGTTTACACAGTATGTCTTCTTTAGTCTGTAAGCACTAGTTTGTTTAATGAGTTTCTCTTACTGCAGGAGGGCAGGAGGGTCTCTCATGCACAGTTGTGACCACCGGTTTGTTTATTTAACTCATAAATTATAGGGTGCTTTTCAGTGGCCAAGGGAGACAGAAGGGTGCAACTGAGCGATGCCTTCAAGAATTTGGAACGCAATAGATCTTGCATTTGCGAGAGTTTAAGCTATTGGCATTGTAAATGACAATGCCTTTTAATTTTGTTTTAAAAACCAAAACATAAATAAAAGGCATTGTCATTTACAATGAAAATAGCTCAAACTTGTGTAAATGTGAGACCTATTGCATTGCAGATGCTTGTTCTTTTTTGGCTAAGCACCTCCTATGTGTAGTTCTTTCCTCTCCCCCCGTCAGTCCGGTGCTCTCTGTTGCTCTCTCTCACCTGTGTGATTCGTCCCTACCCCCATAGTGATGCACATGCCCCACGGTCCACTTTGCTCTTTCTCTCAGCAGTTTGCTCTTCTCCACCCCCTGTGCCTCCTGTGTTGCTTTTGCAACAATATTGCTTCACCCCGTGTTGTTCCACTCCATCTTCTTTAAAAATTACACAGTTTTAAAATTCCTATTTATTATGTATGTATATATTTCTTTCCTATTTATTTACCAATTCAACCCAGATTGGTACATAAAGAGAAAAAAGTGACCACATCATTCTATAGGTGCACACGTGTGGTGCACATCTACTAAATGATAGGCTTATTTAAAAAATTGTTATTTAGTCATATTGCATAGCATTGGGGATGCTGTCCAGAATTGCTAAAAATCTCTGGGAAAGCCAATAGGTCCCAAAGGCAAGGCGTGTTGTCATTGCCAATGCTTGTTGATGTTTGAGGCACTTAAGTATGTATGTGTGTGTGTGTGTGTGTGTGTGCGTATATATACATATATATATATACATATATATATATATTCAAAAGCAAAGAAAAGCCGCACTCTTTCTGGATCTTCGTTTAGTAACTTTTAATGACCATCTCTGTTACCAACGCGTTTCGAACTCCACTGGTTCCTGATCACGGTCAATACCGTGATCAGGAACCAGTGGAGTTCGAAACGCGTTGGTAACAGAGATGGTCATTAAAAGTTACTAAACGAAGATCCAGAAAGAGTGCGGCTTTTCTTTGCTTTTGAAAATATCTGTGAGGCTGTCCTACCTCACGGCCGGCACCAGCTTAAAGCGCTCCCCCCGCAAGGACACTTTGCTCATTCATATATATATATATATATATATATATATATATATATATATATATATATTACCTACTGGCGGTCGCCAGTAGGTAGTTATAGTTAGGACCCTGTTTCCATAGGAAAAGCGCAACATTCTATTTGGAATAACTTTGGCGCCGGTCGACGAATCCTCGCGAAATTTTCAAAACTAATGGGGCGCTACGCTCCGCTCCTACCCTGAAAGTCTCGGGGGGATTCGTCAAGCGAGGGCTGAGATACAAGGGGGGTCCCAAAACGCGTTTTTCCCATGCATTTTTCCATAGGACCTTTAGACACAGCTACAGCCCGAACGGCTGAACAGAGTTACTTGAAATTTGGAAGAGAGGTAGTCCTCAGGTCAAGGAAGTGCCTTTTGTAGGTTTTGTGTAAATCTGTTCAGTAGATCCTGAGAAAATAGCCTTTAAACCAATATATATATCTGTGGCAGCTTACGGTGCGCTTACGGTGCGCTTACCGTACGCGTACGGTGCCGTGCGCGAGCGCGATTCTGATTGGCTGTTAGATCTTAGTAAACATTCGAATCGGTCGAAACCAGGAAGCGGCGTCCGCCATTTTCTATCTCGCACTCTGAGGTGGTGGAAGAAAAACATAGACAAAAAACATATAAAGGGGCTGTTTAGACTGCTCCCAACCACCTAGCCTTGTTGAAGGTGTCCTCAAAGAACCCCCAAGGCCAAAAAATTCAATTTTAATTTTTTTCGAAAAATCGCCGATTACGCTTACCGTACGCGTACGGTAAAAAAAAAAAAAAGCATATTCTCCACCCCCCGTGTGCAAATTGTGCCCGAAGGACACCATTTGGTCATGGCATATAACAAACCAACAGCACTGCAAAAAATCAAACATTACCTTTCACAACGAAGCGCATAATATGTCCTCCATGTGCGCACGGTGCGCGAAGCGCATCGTGCGTACATGGCCCATCCAGCGTAACGTGGGCACGCGGTGCACGTAGCGCACCGTGTGCCCACCCTGCGTGCACGGCACTAACTGCGTAAAGTGGGCGCGCGGTGCGCGAAGCGCACCGCGTGCTCACTGTGCGCGCACGGAACGAACTGCGTTAAGTGGGCGCGCACGCCACGAATGGCGTAAAGTAACTTAGCATTTAAAAAACCGTACAAATTCACTGAAAAAACCATAGGTTTCACACACGTTATAGTTAGGAATTAGCATTTAAAAAACCTTGCAAATTCACTGAAAAAACCATAGGTTTCACACATGTTATAGTTAGCTAGACATTTTACTGATAAAAAACCAATGAAATTCCCCCGTTATAGTTAGTGCAGGCAACTATAACTCACGTGACCGCAATCCTCTGCTGATGACATATGTGTCTTTATGAAAAAAAAATATTTGTAATATATGTATAGCTAAAATTAAATGGAAGAAGACATGGGCAAATAATTGTCTAAATACAGTATTAGTATCAGCAGAGGATTGCGGTCACGTGAGTTATAGTTGCCTGCACTAACTATAACGGGGGAATTTCATTGGTTTTTTATCAGTAAAATGTCCAGCTAACTATAACATGTGTGAAACCTATGGTTTTTTCAGTGAATATATATATATATATTACCTACTGGCGGTCGCCAGTAGGTAGTTATAGTTAGGACCACGTTTCCATAGGAAATCCGCAACATTCTATTTTGAATAACTTTGGCGCCGGTCGACGAATCCTCGCGAATTTTTCAAAATAGGTGGGGCGCTACGCTCCGCTCCTTCCCTGAAAGTCTCGGGGGGATTTGTCAAGCGGGGGCTGAGATAAAAGGGGGGTCCCAAAACGCGTTTTTCCCATGCATTTTTCCATAGGACCTTTAGACACAGCTACAGCCCGAACGGCTGAACAGAATTACTTGAAATTTGGCAGAGAGGTAGTCCTCAGGTCAAGGAAGTGCCTTTTGTTGGTTTGGTGTAAATCTGTTCAGTAGATTCTGAGAAAATAGCCTTTAAATCAATATATATATATCTGAGCCAGCTTACGGTGCGCTTACGGTACGCTTACCGTACACGTACGGTGGCGTGCGCGAGCGCGATTCTGATTGGCTCTTAGATCTTAGTAAACATTCGAATCGGTCGAAACCAGGAAGCGGCGGCCGCCATTTCGTGTGTTTCACTCAGAAAAAAAGAGTGATAACAAGAAAAGGGGGCAAGGAGGAGAGTTACAGACCCCCTAACATTTGTAAGGGGGTCAAAGAAGGACAGAAAAGTACAAAGAAAACATTTATTGATTTTAAAAAAAATCACGGGGTACGCGTACGGTAAGCGTACGGTAGAAAAAAAAAATAAAAAAAGAAATGAAAATCAGATTTAAGTGTTTAGATATTAGGGGGCTCTAAAAAGAGCCGTTGTGTTTATTAAGTGATTTTTTAGTGGTACCTACAAGTAAGTACCGATGCAGAGTCTAAGGTTCAAGAGGAAGACTCTGTTCCCTTCATCATTGAAGTGTACACCATCTCCTCTGTAAATGTCTTGCATGTCATAACGCAAGTTGTTGTGGTAAATGGAACCCATACCATAGTCACGGAGGAAAGCAGAAACAGATTTGTTGACGTGCTTCCTTGCTTTGTCAATCTGCGGACAGAAATGATTGGACCAGTTCCATTTTTGCCTTTGGCATATGTTAGAAAACACAAAGGCAGTTTTAGGGAAAAGTGAAAACAGTTGTGCAAAGGTGTCCTTCATAAGCATTTCCAGACCTACCCCAGTCAAAGTGCCTAGGTCATTGCCACCACAGTGCACTATTATGAGGTCAGGGTGTTGGATGTGCATGAAGGATTTCACCAATGGCATCAATTGGTGCCACTTTAACCCTCTCTGACCAATCCATTTAATGTCTACATTTGGCAAAGCAAGGTCTCTCACCATATCTGTTTTCTCTGCATACTTTTCACTCCAGAAGACATAGCTGTGCCCTACAATCCACACTGTGAACATCTTCAAAGGAGAACTGGATGCACTCAGGAGGTGTCTTTCAGTAGAATGGCAATATGAAAAGAAAGACAGTTTGGAAATGGAGGCATACATATTTTTTTCAAAAAGAAAAGAACTGATTGGCTGTTTCATACCATTCTAGAATAAAAACTAGGCTGTATGTGTAAATTAATAGAAGCATGTTTTGTATTGGTACAGAAAAATATGTTACCAAAGAACAGTACTATGGATTTGCTGTTAGGTTTGAAAAGTCAAGCACTCTTGCTCTTTGGAATTGAAACATTGTTTGGCGAACTTCTGACCTGACTCCACACAGCAGTGTTCCATGAGCTGTTGCTATGGTAGCAGGCAGAAGTCAAGTTGGGGGAAGGGTACTAGGCAGAAGTCAAGTTGGGGGAAGGGTACTTTTGGAAAAGGGTTGGGTTTTCAACCAATAGAAATGTGTGATTACATTTGAAAAAAAGGGGCAAGCACTGAGATTTGAAACTAACATGTATATGTGTGGAAAAAGAGAGGGAAAGTTTGCCATTATCTGGTTCTGCTGAGAGGAGAGAGGTGTAGAGAACAGAGATCCTGGCTCTGATAATCTGCTGTTTGAGTGCCACATTTCTTTCACAACTAACTAATTTTAAAGGTGAGTTTAGAGTCTGAGAGGGGATGCATATGGTAAATTAAGAAATGAATAATAGAAATGCAATTCTTTTTGTTGAAGTTGTGTTTATTATTTTCTGTTTTGGGAGAAATTTAAATGTGAGGAACATGTAAAATAATATGGACTATGTTTTCACAATAAATTAAGGTGTACTGGTATAATAAAAGAATAGTTTAAGGGTTTGAGGTTGGACTCAGTAATGCAAATACATTCAGCATCACTAAGGCTGGTTGCCCTTGCTGGAGTGTAGGCAGACACCCAGGTTACAAATGATGCTGGTCTGAAAAAGCAGTTTGGACATGTGCTTCGTAAAAAATCTGAAAAGTGGATTCATAATGTGTCAGTCTGTAAAAGTGTTTATCACTTGCCAAAAAAAAGAGCAGTAAGTGTGCTTTCAAATTGGCAAAGAAATTTCGTTTTGTGACTAATGTGAAAACATGACTCTGTGTGCAAAAAGGAATTACAGGCAGAGATTTATTGCGTATTGCTCTGGTGATTTCACAGTTGCATTAGATGGAAAGGGGGAGACATTTTTTGGTGCAGAAGCAGACTCTTAGCACACAGGTAGCTGCTTACCATGTGGAATCATGCACAGTATTCACAAGCGAGTGGGGTTTGAGGTTTGAGTCAGTAATGCAAATACATTCAGCATCACTAAGGCTGGTTGCCCTTGCTGGAGTGTAGGCAGACACCCAGGTTACAAATGATGCTGGTCTGAAAAAGCAGTTTGGACATGTGCTTTGTAAAAAATCTGAAAAGTGGATTCATAATGTGTCAGTGTGTAAAAGTGTTTATCACTTGCCAAAAAAAAGAGCAGTAAGTGTGCTTTCAAATTGGCAAAGAAATTTCGTTTTGTGACTAATGTGAAAACATGACTCTGTGTGCAAAAAGGAATTACAGGCAGAGATTTATTGCGTATTGCTCTGGTGATTTCACAGTTGCATTAGATGGAAAGGGGGAGACATTTTTTGGTGCAGAAGCAGACTCTTAGCACACAGGTAGCTGCTTACCATGTGGAATCATGCACAGTATTCACAAGCGAGTGGGGTTTGAGGTTTCAGTCAGTAATGCAAATACATTCAGCATCACTAAGGCTGGTTGCCCTTGCTGGAGTGTAGGCAGACACCCAGGTTACACATGATGCTGGTCTGAAAAAGCAGTTTGGACATGTGCTTTGTAAAAAATCTGAAAAGTGGATTCCTAATGTGTCAGTCTGTAAAAGTGTTTATTACTTGCCAAAAAAAAGAGCAGTAAGTGTGCTTTCAAATTGGCAAAGAAATTTCGTTTTGTGACTAATGTGAAAACATGACTCTGTGTGCAAAAAGGAATTACAGGCAGAGATTTATTGCGTATTTCTCTGGTGATTTCACAGTTGCATTAGATGGAAAGGGGGAGACATTTTTTGGTGCAGATGCAGACTCTTAGCACACAGGTAGCTGCTTACCATGTGGAATCATGCACAGTATTCACAAGCGAGTGGGGTTTGAGGTTTCAGTCGGTAATGCAAATACATTCAGCATCACTAAGGCTGGTTGCCCTTGCTGGAGTGTAGGCAGACACCCAGGTTACAAATGATGCTGGTCTGAAAAAGCAGTTTGGACATGTGCTTTGTAAAAAATCTGAAAAGTGGATTCATAATGTGTCAGTCTGTAAAAGTGTTTATCACTTGCCAAAAAAAAGAGCAGTAAGTGTGCTTTCAAATTGGGAAAGAAATTTCGTTTTGTGACTAATGTGAAAACATGACTCTGTGTGCAAAAAGGAATTACAGTCAGAGATTTATTGCGTATTGCTCTGGTGATTTCACAGTTGCATTAGATGGAAAGGGGGAGACATTTTTTGGTGCAGAAGCAGACTCTTAGCATACAGGTAGCTGCTTACCATGTGGAATCATGCACTGTATTCACAAGCGAGTGGGGTTTGAGGTTTCAGTCAGTAATGCAAATACATTCAGCATCACTAAGGCTGGTTGCCCTTGCTGGAGTGTAGGCAGACACCCAGGTTACACATGATGCTGGTCTGAAAAAGCAGTTTGGACATGTGCTTTGTAAAAAATCTGAAAAGTGGATTCATAATGTGTCAGTCTGTAAAAGTGTTTATCACTTGCCAAAAAAAAGAGCAGTAAGTGTGCTTTCAAATTGGCAAAGAAATTTCGTTTTGTGACTAATGTGAAAACATGACTCTGTGTACAAATAGGAATTACAGGCATAGATTTATTGCGTATTGCTCTGGTGATTTCACAGTTGCATTAGATGGAAAGATGGAGACATTTTTTGGTGCAGATGCAGACTCTTAGCACACAGGTAGCTGCTTACCATGTGGAATCATGCACAGTATTCACAAGCGAGTGGGGTTTGAGGTTTCAGTCAGTAATGCAAATACATTCAGCATCACTAAGGCTGGTTGCCCTTGCTGGAGTGTAGGCAGACACCCAGGTTACACATGATGCTGGTCTGAAAAAGCAGTTTGGACATGTGCTTTGTAAAAAATCTGAAAAGTGGATTCATAATGTGTCAGTCTGTAAAAGTGTTTATCACTTGCCAAAAAAAAGAGCAGTAAGTGTGCTTTCAAATTGGCAAAGAAATTTCGTTTTGTGACTAATGTGAAAACATGACTCTGTGTGCAAATAGGAATTACAGGCAGAGATTTATTGCGTATTGCTCTGGAGATTTCACAGTTGCATTAGATGGAAAGGGGGAGACATTTTTTGGTGCAGAAGCAGACTCTTAGCACACAGGTAGCTGCTTACCATGTGGAATCATGCACAGTATTCACAAGCGAGTGGGGTTTGAGGTTTCAGTCAGTAATGCAAATACATTCAGCATCACTAAGGCTGGTTGCCCTTGCTGGAGTGTAGGCAGACAACCAGGTTACACATGATGCTGGTCTGAAAAAGCAGTTTGGACATGTGCTCTGTAAAAAATCTGAAAAGTGGATTCATAATGTGTCAGTCTGTAAAAGTGTTTATCACTTGCCAAAAAAAAGAGCAGTAAGTGTGCTTTCAAATTGGCAAAGAAATTTTGTTTTGTGACTAATGTGAAAACATGACTCTGTGTGCAAATAGGAATTACAGGCATAGATTTATTGCGTATTGCTCTGGTGATTTCACAGTTGCATTAGATGGAAAGGGGGAGACATTTTTTGGTGCAGATGCAGACTCTTAGCACACAGGTAGCTGCTTACCATGTGGAATCATGCACAGTATTCACAAGCGAGTGGGGTTTGAGGTTTCAGTCAGTAATGCAAATACATTCAGCATCACTAAGGCTGGTTGACCTTGCTGGAGTGTAGGCAGACACCCAGGTTACACATGATGCTGGTCTGAAAAAGCAGTTTGGACATGTGCTTTGTAAAAAATCTGAAAAGTGGATTCATTATGTGTCAGTCTGTAAAAGTGTTTATCACTTGCCAAAAAAAGAGCAGTAAGTTTGCTTTTAAATTGGCAAAGAAATTTCGTTTTGTGACTAATGTGAAAACATGACTCTGTATGCAAAAAGGAATTACAGGCAGAGATTTATTGCGTATTGCTCTGGTGATTTCACAGTTGCATTAGATGGAAAGGGGGAGACATTTTTTGGTGCAGAAGCAGCCTCTTAGCACACAGGTAGCTGCTTACCATGTGGAATCATGCACAGTATTCACAAGCGAGTGGGGTTTGAGGTTTCAGTCAGTAATGCAAATACATTCAGCATCACTAAGGCTGGTTGCCCTTGCTGGAGTGTAGGCAGAGAACCAGGTTACACATGATGCTGGTCTGAAAAAGCAGTTTGGACATGTGCTCTGTAAAAAATCTGAAAAGTGGATTCATAATGTGTCAGTCTGTAAAAGTGTTTATCACTTGCCAAAAAAAAGAGCAGTAAGTGTGCTTTCAAATTGGCAAAGAAATTTTGTTTTGTGACTAATGTGAAAACATGACTCTGTGTGCAAATAGGAATTACAGGTATAGATTTATTGCGTATTGCTCTGGTGATTTCACAGCTGCATTAGATGGAAAGGGGGAGCCATTTTTTGGTGCAGAAGCAGACTCTTAGCACACAGGTAGCTGCTTACCATGTGGAATCATGCACAGTATTCACAAGCGAGTGGGGTTTGAGGTTTCAGTCAGTAATGCAAATACATTCAGCATCACTAAGGCTGGTTGCCTTTGCTGGAGTGTAGGCAGACACCCAGGTTAGAAATGATGCTGGTCTGAAAAAGCAGTTTGGACATGTGCTTTGTAAAAAATCTGAAAAGTGGATTCATAATGTGTCAGTCTGTAAAAGTGTTTATCACTTGCCAAAAAAAAGAGCAGTAAGTGTGCTTTCAAATTGGCAAAGAAATTTCGTTTTGTGACTAATGTGAAAACAAATGTAGTAATATATTTAAATAAAATAAAGGAATTTTTTTAAAGTTTTTTTCAGGTATTGCTGAAGAGCAGTGAACAAAATTTAAGATGCCTACAAAATCCAGAGCAAAAAAAGAGCAGAAAAAAAACCTATATTTGAAGACAACTGGAGGACCTAAGTTAGTTGAAGATGCTCATGTTGGGAAGAAGAAAAAATCTTCTGGTAAGCAAAAAAAAGATTTTCTAAGGAACATATTCAAGAAAAGGAAAAATGTACAAAATGTCTGTACTGGAAAGAATGATTTGAATCGAAAAGGACAGGAAAAAATTAAGAATTTAGTTAATGCAAATATACCTTCTGCAACTCAAAACATAAACTTAAACAGAAAAACAGCGTTTAAAGAGATACGTAGAAAAATGTTTCAGAGGAGAGTTATGTCCAATTTGATAAAGGATGTGAAGAAATATAAGCAAAAGGCAAAGTTTTTTAAGAGAAAAAAAGAAATTGAAGCCATTGCAGCAAAGGCATTAGCATTAAAAAGGAAACTATTCATTTTAATTTTGAATAGGATGCGTACATTAGACAAAATGGTTAATGTACTGAAATCACATAGCAAAAGGAAAAGAGTAGTGAACAGAACAAACTTTTGTAAAGTGTTTTTAGGAAAATGGATGCATAGTTCAAGTAGTGAACCTTTTTTTAATGAAGAGAGCTATTTTCAAAGTAATAGTTTGCTGCATGCAGTTGACACCAGAGGTCGTGCTTATGAAGTGAAAAATGGTTGCATAATGGAGAAGGAGATAATGGTTCCAAGAGATGAGGTACAAGTGATGGCGGATGAGGCTATGGGGAGACTTCCTAAAGCCCCAGTGTACACTTGGAATTGTAGTAGTATTTGCACTGTGCGTCAGGAGTCTATTGATAAATTTCGTGAGTTTCTAAGAGAATATAGCAAAAAAAGTGTGAAACAGAAGATTAAGGTGCTTCAAAGTCTAGATCCTTGCAGAGTGAGAGAGAATACTGGTTTGCAGGGTCATTCTCTGGCTTGTCTATCTAGAAAAGTGTGTAATAGTGTTTTCCATCATTTTAGGATGCTGGCTGTTAATCATACTGAAATGAGAAAGTTTGTGAGACGGTTGTATTTTGCTAAAAGTCCAGCAATAAAGTTAGATGAATTGAATAGGGCTCTGTTCCGTGGAACGGTATCAGATGTAGAGAAGGTTGTTGATGAAATTCAGTTTTGTTACTTTGGTCCTGAACAAAACAGTGCAGAGAAGGACACAGTAAATGAGGAAGAAGTGGAAGAAAATGTAGAACCCTCTGTAAGTAAGACATTTAATGATCACATAACAAAATTTGCAATAATCTCTAATGAAAGACCAAATATAACTTGTATTTGTTGCCGCAGAACTCATTATAGAAAACAAACCAGGTATGTTGATCTCTACAGAAAGAGTGAAAATGAAGATAATTATAAGCGGAAGGATTTTGCCACCTATATATTTCTTGAAAATTGTTTTGAATTGGGTGAAGTTCAGCGTATTTGTAAATACTGTTACAACAAGTTAGAGGAAAATAGAATGCCGACCAGAGCTGTACATAATAATTTAGAATTGGATGCTATTCCTGCTGAACTTTCTGAATTAAATACATATGAGTCTATACTCATTCAATGTGTTCATCCGTTCCAGACCATAGTGCGTATGGAGCCCAAAACTGGTAAATTACCTCCTTCAGATTTACTGAGAGGTTTAAAAGGTAGAGTGGTGTATTTGCCCTTGGATTTGAAAAAAAAATATGGAAACTATTGATGCGGATACTTTGGAAACTGAACCATTAATTATTCTGGTTAATGGTGTACCTACAAAGAATAAGAAGATTTGGCAGGAGCTGGTAGATGTACGGAAAGTACAAAGAGCAAATTTGTATTTGAAAAGGAATAACAAATGGTATGAATCAATTTATATAGAAGAAGAAGAAGGTTTACAAGAAGACACAGAAACACCAACTGGACAAATTGAAAAAGTGGACAAGTCAAAGGAAGAAGAAATTTATGAACATTTTAGCATACATCCTCTTCATTCAAAAGAAGTTATGGGAGACAATATTGATCTATTTCAGATGAAGAAAGCAAAAGGAACTCCCGTGAGTGTATGGGAGGAGAGCTTGGAAGCTCGATGTTTTCCCCAGCTGTTTCCTAAAGGAAAAGGAGGACGATACGATGAACGTCCGGAACAGATTCCAGCTTCTGAGTATCGGACTACAAGACTATATGCTGAAGATCCCAGATTTCGACAAAGTATTCCTTATTTGTTCCATCTTTTATTTGAAAGCGACTTGTCTGCACTGTCTTATGCAGTAAATCACATTTTAAAAAGTGGAGTACATTTGCAAAATGTGTCTGCTAAGGATTTTATGGAGAAAGTGCAGCACCGAGATGATCATTTGGAAACACAACTGATCAATCTGATGGCTTGTCAGCGTGGGACAAATGAATATTGGTACCGACGCCATGGTGAATTAAAATGCATGTTACGGAATTTAGGAACACCAACATGGTTCCTTACCCTAAGCTGTGCCGAGTACGCTTGGGATGATTTACTGGATTTTCTACGAGAGTTAAATTCAAACATTAAAAACATCGAATACAAAACAGCAGGAGAACTGTGCTCATTGGATCCGGTTAATGTTTGCAGATATTTCAATCATAGATTTGAGGCTATGATGTCCTTCATCTGCAATAAAAAAAATCCACCTCTAGGAGAAGTAGTGGATTTCTTTTGGAGAAAAGAGTACCAGGCAAGAGGTGCTCCTCATATTCATATGCTGTTGTGGATCAAGGATGCCCCAAAGTTTGGAACAGATACTGATGAAGCAGTGTTATCTTACATTGAAGAATATGCAACATGTGCTATACCAAAAAGCACAGAAGAGAAAAAGTTAAAGGAGCAAGTTTTACGTTTCCAAAGTCATCGGTGTGGAAAATACTGTCGACGGAAATACAAGAGCAAAGATAAATACTACACTAAATGTCGATTTGGATTTCCTAGACCTGTTCTTTCAAAAGGAAGAGTTAACAGTTTTATGTCAGCTGTGAGACATACTATCACAAGAAAATCACCTAAGAATACCTACAACCTTAAAAGAAAAGAAGAATCAAAAAATATAAATGACTACAACCCAGTGATTTTATCCATGTGGAACGCTAACATGGATATACAGTATGTAGCTGACAATTCCATTGCTGTTGCTCGATATGTAACGTCTTATATTACGAAATCAGAAAAAACAGAATTGAAGGAAATGTGGGAAGAGATTTCTCACGAGAAAACTGTCAGTAAGAAGCTGTACAGTTTCAGTTTGAAGATGTTATCGCATCGAGAAATTGGATCCTACGAATGTTCAGATAGGTTATCTTCTGCAAGTCTCTACTCGAAATCAAGAAGAATAATTTGGGCAAGTTTAGGCCTTGCAGCAATGAGAAATCGGGTACTGAAATCTGTTGGAGAAATTGAATATTTGGCCGAGAATGACCCAGAAAGTACAGATATTTTGAAATCAAACATGTTGGATACATATTACCCAAAGAGAAGTCATCATCTGGAGAACATGTGTCTCTATGAAGTACTGCAGAACTACATTTATTCACGGAAAGCCGCAGAAGACATCAACAATGGAAAATATAAAGTCATTGGTGAGGAAGGATGTTTGGTGAAGCAAACAAAAGGAAGTTTGATAAATCACCGGAAGCTGAGTTGCGACACTACTGACAAAAAGGAATTTTACTACTTGGCTCTTTTACAGCTGTTTAAACCATGGCGTACAGAGGATGAACTACTGGGAGAATTTCAAAGCTATGAAGATTCATTTAATGCTTGCAAAGACATCATACAATGCAGAACATTCACAACTTATCTGCAAATGTTAAATGAAGAAATTGAACAGGAAACTACAATTGCAGCAGAAATAGCTAGAGACAGTTCTCAGGACAGCCAAAGTTCAGGAACACTCAGTCAAGATCCCCTAGGACAACCAATCGTTGAAAATGAAGCATCAATAGCCATGAATGAAGTGGAAACAGCTATGAATCAAGCTCAAGAAGAATTTATAGACTTACAAAATTTGGAAAGACAACTGAATCAAGAGCAGCAACAAATTTATGAAGAGATCAGAAACAAAATTGATCACGGATTTCTACATGAAAAAAAAGAGTGCTCATGCACATCATTTCATCCAATCAGGATGTATGTAAGCGGACAAGCTGGAACTGGAAAAAGTTTCCTTATAAAAGTCATCAGAAGCTACCTACAGCAAAAAACAGATTCTACTTTGTCTTGTGTGGTTACTGCTCCAACTGGGTTAGCAGCATATAACATAAAAGGAATCACTTTACATCGTTTGCTAATGTTACCAGTGGAGCATGAGAACAAAATACAATACAACAAGCTAACTGGAGAAGCATGCTTGGAAGTTTCAAGAGTATTGAAGAAGATGCAAGTTCTCATTATTGATGAGGTGAGCATGGTATCGAACTTAATGCTTGCCTTTGTGCATTTAAGAATGCAGCAAATTCTGAAGACAGACTATGACGTGTTATTTGGAGGAAAACACGTCATAGTTTTTGGAGATCTTTTGCAACTTACTCCAGTTAAAGGACAACCAGTGTTTAATACTGTGACACATGAAGACACGAAGAAGTCATTGGGAAGCATCGGTAATGCAAATATTTGGTCCTTCTTTGAGTACAAGGAACTTACAACTAATATGAGGCAAGCAAACGATGAAGAATATGGAAGTATTCTGAAAGATATCAGGATTGGACTACTCACAGAAGCTGGCAAAAAAGCATTACAGACTCGGCTGCTACATAATTTATTTCCAAAGGAAGAAATAGTTGCAGAGAAGATATACAAGAACATTGCAGAAAACAAAAGTGTCATCTGCTTAATGCCAACTCTACGTGAGTGCTCAATATTCAATGAGGAGCTTTTGAAATTGGAAAAGGAAGATATCAGGAAATTGGAAGCAGTGGACAAAATTGAGGATGGAAGAATTACTGTCACATTAACAGGCACACTGAAAAATAAATTGGATTCACTAGAGAAGAAGATTTCCAAAACAGCTGGATTAGAAAAAAATCTATATGTTTGCATGAACTGTAGAGTATTTTTAAGGAGAAATTTGGATGTTGAAAAAGGTTTAGTTAATGGAGCTATGGGAAGAGTTGTGGGTTTTATTAATTATCAGAAAAAAGATGGAATTGAATGTTTAAAAATAAAATTTGATCAGATAGAAGAAGTTAAAGATATTTGTCGTTGTACAGTTCGTTTCATGCTTGTGAAAGACTTATATGTACGTAGGAAGCAGTTTCCGTTTTCTCTAGCATATGCTGTAACTATTCACAAGTCTCAAGGATTGACTGTAGATTGTGCATTTGTGAACATTGGTTCAACTGTGTTCAAAGAAGGTATGGCATATGTTGCTTTGTCACGAGTGAAAACATTATCAGGTTTATTCATGATAGACTTTGATGATTCAAAAGTTAGTGCTGATACAAACTGTGTAAAGGAGTATAATAGATTAAGAAGAAGCTATGCTCCTCATTTAGGTCAGTATCCTGTGTTGGAGAAACGTGTAGTTTGTCTTAAAAGGAGAAATGAGAATATCTGTAATGAAGATGTAGAGAGGAGGAAAAAAAAGAGGAGTGATGTAATTGCAAGCAAAAAGAATAAGGAAAATGAAGAACAGGTTGTAGGATGTCATTTTGAAAATAGCTCTGGTGTCAACTGCTACGCTAATGTAGTGCTGAATGTTGCATTTTATCTGGAAAGTTTGCAAGAGCAGATAATAGTAAATCAGGGAAAAAGATTCTGTACTGTGCTGAGTCTCCTTTTTGAAAAGCTGAGTAATGATAAAACTCAAATAGAAAGTGCTACTGAAATTAGAAAACTTTTAGATGTATGTTCAGGACGAACACAGTTTTCTCAAAATGTACAGCAAGATGCACAGGAATTCTTGATATATTTTCTTCAGGTACTGGAAGAGGAAGGGGTACAAATACAAAATATTTTTGGTCTCTCTTATAAATGGGAACATAGTTGTGAAAACTGTGATAATATATGTGGCTCTAATGTTGATTCTGAAAGGTTTATTTATTTAACATTGCCAGAGAGTAAAACAGTCACGTTTGCTAAATTAGTTAAAGATGCTAATCATAGCATGCAATGCAGTGAGTGTAAATCTGACATGTTTTCAACATTAATTTTAAAGGAATACAGACAGTATGTAATTTTAATGATGCAACGATGTAGAGCTGATGGTTCAAAATTGGATACTTTAATAAAGAAGTTTACAGGACAGCAATTATCAATTTCAGGAAAAACTTTTGTAACAGTTGCAATAATTTTCCATGATGGACCTACTGTAACTTCTGGTCATTACACAGTTTATCTTAAATGTGAAAAAGGCTGGACACTGTGTAATGATTCCCAATTGATTTTTAAGCAACGTTTGCCTTTTGATTTAGCAAATTCCTATCTAATCTTCCTGAAACCTAAATTTTAGAGAGATTTGGCAACATCTGGAGAAAACAATTTTACCATTTTATTGGATTACCATTTGGAATTTACAAATAAAAAGATTTAACAAATTATCATTTGGCCTAATGGAAAGGTAACCAATTGTAATGTGGATTTTTTCCATTTTTTAAGGAAATTTTGGAAAACCAAAAATTTAGAAAAAATCGGTAACATCTGCACAATTTAAATTTTGGAATGTTATTGGATTGCCATTGGAAATTTTTTCAAAAAAGATTTTTAAAATTACTATTTGGCCATGCGGAAAAGTAAACAATTCTATTGTGGACTTATTTAATTATTAATTAATCTTTCGGAAACCAAAATGTTACAGAGAAACGGTGACATCTATACAATTTAAACTTTTGTTTTTTATTGGATTACCATTGGAAATTAAACAAAAAAAGAATTTTAAAATTACTATTTGGCCTAAAGGAAATGGAACCAGATGTATTGTGGAGTTATTTAACATATATTATTGTGATTATACTTCTGAAACAAAAATGTCAGACGGTATTTTAAAGAAATAAGTATAGATATTAGATGATATTTTTTTAGAATATTATGCATTTCTTTAAAGTTATGTTTATGAAAAAAGAGATTCTGGGCTTTTTTAAAAACAATCTTTGAGATTGTTAATTTTTTTTTGCCTGCTGTTAAATGATGAATGCAATTGCTTTCACAATTTATAGTGAAATGTAATATTTTCTGAAAACAGCAAAAAAAAGGCAAAAATATTTTTTGAAAAATATGTAAATATGTGTACTGTATTATTAAATGTTTTATTAAATATTAATACTTTTTTTTTTTTTTCAGATTGAGATAGAACATTTTCGAAAACTATAACCATTTAAAAAGCAATTAAAAATAAATAAAATGAATAAATCTTTTTTTGAGTGGCTATGGTAAGTCAATAATGCCATGGTCCCTTTTTTCCACTTCTCTACAATCACATTTGCAGTTTTTAATTGTAGTCTCTCAAGGACCTTGTAATGTGATAATTGATTTTTAGTGTTTTTAAAAAAAAAAAAAAAAAATTACGCGCACCGTACGCGTACGGTAAAAAAAAAAAAATAACATATATAAAAAATAGATGAAAGGTAAGGTTGGCTCTTAAAAGAGCCGTTGTGTTCATGCAGGGACAGAGGAAAGAAAGATTGGGAATATTAGACGGTACGACAAGTGTGCTGATCTATTTTACTGTTCACTAGGGAAACACTGGTCTCCCTATAAGTAATTAGATCGTGACAATGGGCGCACCGTACTTCAACCCTCGCAAACCGAGGGTTAATTTCCAGAGGACTAGAAAAAGGAGATGCTCCCCCCACAGATGAAGGGCTCACCTGACCTGCAGAAGAAGGACTCGGCTCTGCAGATGATGGTCCAGGCTGAGCTGCTGTGGATGTGCTTGGTTGATTTACTGAAGGGTTACCTTCAGTAAGTCGAGCATGTGTCCTTCTGTGTACATCCTTAAGGTGTCTCATCATGGTGTGATTCCCAAAGGAATACTTCCTGTCAGGATTACCTCTTGAAAGTACACGCTTACACAGCTTGCAAGTCACTAAGGGTGCATTTACCTTTTGCTGGCCTTCTGGAAAAGTAAAATAATCCCATACGTAAGAGGTCTTTTGTTTCCTCGCTCTCTGCCTCAAGGTAGTGCTGCTAGCCTCACTCTCAGAAGAGCTCTGCTGTTCTGCCATCGTATCACAAAGACAACCCAGCTCCTTCTCCTAAGGGATCACAAGCAGAAATGAGGGGAATGGGTGTGGTGTAGGAGAGTTCTAGAACTGAAAGTAGTTTCAACCAATCAAAAGTTGTGTTTCATGATCACATGACCTAACGTACGCTTACGGTACGCTTACGGCAAAAGTACGCATGCGCGTAAAAAAGACACGCGCTTGCGCGCATGCGCTTAACAGTCACTCCCCGACACTTCCGCGTAACGTGCGCGTGTAGCGTACACGCGTACGCGTCCTACGCGGAGTACGCGCGACTACGTAAATTGTGTAACTATACGCAAACAGCGTAGATAAATTACGGACGTTGCGTAAACCGTACGCTTACCGTAAGCTTACGGTACGCGTACTAAAAAAAAAGAAAAAAAAAAGAAAAAATGTATTGCTAATAAATTTTACATGTTTATTTTATAAAATATATTAAAAAAAACATATTATAGAATTTTAAAAATTTAACCATAGTCTTAAAAAAAGGATAGAAAATTAAAATAAAAATATGTAAAAAAAAAAAAAAGAAAGAAAAAAAAATTAGCATTTAAAAAACCTTGCAAATTCACTGAAAAAACCATGGGTTTCACACACGTTATAGTTAGGAATTAGCATTTAAAAAACCTTGCAAATTCACTGAAAAAACCATGGTTTTCACACACGTTATAGTTAGGAATTAGCATTTAAAAAACCTTAGAAATTCAATGAAAAAACCAAAGGTTTCACACATGTTATAGTTAGCTGGACATTTCACTCGTAAAAAACCAATGAAATTCCCCCGTTATAGTTAGTTCAGCTAACTATAACTCGCGCACCCGCAATGCACTACTGATGACGTCACATATTACATCACTCATGACATGGTCAGTGACATCACTGATGACATCACTGATGACATCTCAAATGACATCACTGATGACATCATCCTTGTGACAGAGTGGTAGACCTCCTCTCACCCTAATATAACCTTTGATACAAACATTCAAAAATAGACACTAAAATTTTCAAAACAATGGACATACCAATAACAGTTACAACAACCTATTCAGTAATTCTAAGATCCACATACACATCCACTCATCCACCAACAATCCTATACAGTCACTCATACATGTACTCACACATCATATGTACTCATACACCTAAACATCCTGTAACACAATTCCACTCATCCATAGAGTTACTCACACACATAGTCACTCATGCTAATAAAGAAACAAACATCCATTTACTTGCATATACAGTTATACACACACCAGCACACTTACTTTAACAGAAACTTACACATACTTAGTCTTTTTAACAATCACTTATAGAAACACATACTTATTCATACAGGAACTCTTTCAATCTCTCACTCTCACATATACTCACTTATATACACCAATAGTCACATATACTAGTTTAAAACATATGTAGTTACTCATAAAGACACTATTGAGACAGTCATTCACTCACTAACACATCCATGCATACAGTCATCCACCCATACAGTCCTGCACACATGCTGTCTTCAACACATACAAAGAGTGAGTCACTCATTCATGCACCTATGCACTACATAATACCCCCCACCGAACCATACAGACACTCAGACACTCATAGTGATACTCAAAAAACCAACTAATAACCTATATAGACACTCATGTAGCTACTCACCAACCTATGCAGCCACTTATACACAAAGTGAGAGACTGCTACAGATATTTACATATTTAAACATTACTCACTAAGCCATGTATTCACTATGATACACTTAATCAGTCAGTTACACAATCAATTTTTCAAAAACAAATCATCCACTTAGACACTTATATACCCATTGATTCTTCCATCGACCTTGAGATATACATGTATAAAACATATGTAATTTTCAGAAAAAGACACATTCACTGGATGATGTCATCAGTGATGTCATTTGAGATGTCATCAGTGATGTCATGAGTGATGTCACTGACCATGTCATGAGTGATGTAATATGTGACGTCATCAGTAGTGCATTGCGGGCGCGCGAGTTATAGTTAGCTGAACTAACTATAACGGGGGAATTTCATTGGTTTTTTACGAGTGAAATGTCCAGCTAACTATAACATGTGTGAAACCTTTGGTTTTTTCATTGAATATACATATATATAAACACACACACACCCACACACACACATATATATATATATACACATACTAAAGATATCCAGGCCAATTTTTGCAGTGTGCCTAGCTGTAGATTTCGGGCCCTTGCTTAGGAGGCACCTAGGGAAACCTAGCAAACCTGTACATTTTTTTTAACTAGACACCTAGGAGAATCCAAGGTAGGGTGACTTGTGTGACTCCCATCACATTTTCCTACCCAGAAGACCTTGCAAATCTCAAACATTTTTCTCATATTTCTGTGATGGAAAGTTCTGGAATCTGCAGGAAGCATCTCATTTCCTACCACCTACAGTTTCCCTAAGTCTCCAGATACAAATGGTACTTCACTTGTGTGGGTAGGGCTAGTACCTACAACAGGAAAGGCCCGAAAACGCAACATGGACACATCACATTTTTCCACTGAAAATGGATCCTGTTTTTTTCTCTGCAATGTTCATAGCTGTGGATTTTGGGCCCTAGCTCAGCTGGTACCTAGGGAAACATAGCAAACCTGTACAGTTTGGAAAGCTAGACACCTAGGTGAATCCAAGGTTGGGTGACTTGTGTGGCTCCCACCAGGCTTTCCTACAAACAAACATAGCATACCTCAAACTACCTAATAGTGCCCATTTTCCTTGCATGTCTGTGACATTAAGCTTCTGGAATCGACAGGAATCCACAAAATGCCATCCATCCTGCATTCTCCCACTTATCCAAATAAAAACACTGCCCCACTGGTGTGGCTGGGCCTAATGCCCACAATAGTAACAGATCAAACCAAGGTCAATGAGTGGTCCTGTGCAAGGACTCCCATTGATGTTAATTTAATCCTTTCCTGTTGCTGGCTCTGGGACCAGCCACGCAAGTGAGGCAGGAGTTTTAATCCGACAAGTGTAGAAATGCTGGGTGGTAGGAATGTTGTGGCTTCCTGCTGATTCTGGAAGAATATGTCACAGAAATGCAACGAAAACTTGAGATTTCAGTACAATTTTGAAGTTTTACAGGGTATTGTGGATAAGAAAGCTTTGTGGGATCCACAAGAGGTACACCACCTTGTGCTCCTTTGGGTGTCTAGCTTTCACAAATGCCTCAGTTTGGTAGGTTTTCCTGGGTGGCTGCCTAACCCAGGCCCAAAAACTGCAGCTACCCCTTTTATTGATGTTGCCACATTGCGTCTTGTACCCCATCCTTTTGCAGGCACAAGGCCCTACCACACAGGTGAGGTACAGTTTTTATCAGGAGATATGTGGGAACTCTGGGTGGCTGGAAAGTTGAGGCTCCAAGTAGAATGCAGTACCTTGAGGGATCCACACCAGCCACCCTGGATCCCCCCTGGTGTGTAGTTTATGAATATATCTAGGGTTGGTATATTTTCCCTAGAGACATGTACACCCCTGACAGACCAACACAGAAAAGACAAAAATTACTGCACAACCATCTACTCCTCAAGTATACACATATACTGGTTGGATGTGGCACAAGGGTGAGTCAAAAGTTCAAAATTTAAATTTAAATAATAAAGGATTTCACAAAAATGAAATTCACTGTTAATAATATAATTGAAAGTTTAGAATACTAAAGCCACAATAGGCACCATCTGCTTTACAGGCCATTCACGCACCTTTCATGTGAGAGACAGACGCACATGCTGCGGGCCAGCACATTACAACATTCACATCACCAAAGAGCACCATTCAAGAGCCCTTCAATTTCATACACCCACAGGACTGACCCAGCAATCACACCGCCTGGCAGCTGACATAGTGGGTGGACTGTCGTTTGCCTGACGATTTGTGTGTATAGACAGACACACACACACACACACACCCACACACACACACACACACCCACCCACACACACACACACACACTCACACTCACACTCACACTCACACTCACACTCACACTCACTTCCAAATGCCAACTCCACACACCGCTGGAGTACACACCACCAGCCAGATGCTAGTTCAGACACAAGAATCACACTGCCTGGAAGCTTGTGGAGTGTGTGTGTGCACACCCTGTGACTTGCTGCTGGTCAGAACACACACTGGTAGCCAAATGCCAGGCCACACACGCCGACGGCCAAGCGCCAGTCTACACACACTGCCATCACATTTAAAAACAAATTAACAAACAAGAAAACACAAATCAATTTGAAGAAGATTAACCCCTTCGATGCTCATGACGGAATGGTTCCGTCATGAGCATCGGTGCCCCTGTGCTCATGACGGAACCATTCCGTCATGAGGCCAAGGGCACGAAATCCCTCTGCTGCAGACAGCAGAGGGATTTCTATTATTCCCCTGTGACCTTGGGAGCTGGGGAAGAGTTTCCCAGCTCCCAAGGCATACTCCCTGGTTTCTGTGCAATGACGATCAGCGCGCACGTCGCGCTGTCGTCATTGCACAGAAACCGAAATTTAAATGAGCCTTTAGGCTCATTTCAGTTTCACTTTCTATGTGCTCAGGGGGCTATCTCAGCCCCCCGGGCACGTAGAAAGATGGGAGAGGTATCATTGGATTGGGGATCGCCCCAGAAGGGTGATCCCCAAGCAGGGATCCACCCACTAGACACCAGGGAGGGGGGAGCGGCCCCTTGGGCAAGGGCTATTGCTCCCCCAAATGGCTTGGGTGTGATTTAGTCTTTTTGCCCCCCCTGGGGGGCAGATGGGAGCCGTAGCCCCCAATCTGCCACCCCGGGGGGCAAAAAGCCCACTAGACACCAGGGATATTACCTTTTGGCCGCATAATTTATTAGGGTGGGGGCTGCCCATAAAGGGCATGTCAATGCCCCCACCTTGCAATATTTACAGCCTTTCTGCCCCCCCTGGGGGGATAGTTGGGGGCAGTAGCCCCTAATCTGCCCCCCCCCCGGGGGGGCAGAAAGCCCACTATACCCCAGGGATTTTTTTATTTATTATAATTTGTGGTGGGGGCTGCCCAATATGGCCATGCCCATGCCCCCGCCCACCCTCCGCAAAAATGACAGCCTTTCAGCCCTCCCCGGGGGTCAGATGGGGGCATTAGCCCCAAATCTGCCCCCTGGGGGGCAAAAAGCCCATTAGACGCCAGGGATTTTTTTGGCAAATTTGCCCGTTTTGGGCAGCTCCCATCCTAATTAAAATTTGCCCAAAAACTGCTTGGCGTCTAGTGGACTTTCTGCCCTCCCTGGGGCGCAGATGGGGCATTAGCCCCCAATCTGCCCCGCCTGGGGGGCAAAAAGCCCACTAGACGCCAGGGATTTTTTGGGGGGAAATTTGAATTAGGGTGGGGGCTTCCAAAATAGGCATGCCCATGCCCCCACCCGCAAAAATAACAGCCTTCATGCCCCATGGGGCAGTAGCCCCCAATCTGTCCCACCTGGGGGGCAAAAAGCCCACTAGACGCCAGGGATTTTTTTGGGGCAAATTTGAATTAGGGTGGGGGCTTCCAAAATGGGCATGCCCATGCCCCCACCCCCCACCCCCAAAAATAACAGCCTTCCTGCCCCACCTGGGGGGCAGATGAAGCAGTAGCCCCCAATCTGCCCCCCAGAGGGGCAAAAAGCCCACTAGACGCAGGGATTCTTTTGGCAAATTTTAATTAAGATGGGGGGTCCCATGCCCCCATCCCTGCAAAAATAACAGCCTTCATGCCCCAGTGGGGGGCAGATGGGGCAGTAGCCCCCAATCTGCCCCCCCGGGGGGGCAATAAGCCCACTAAATGCTAGGGATTCTTTTGGGCACATTTGAATTCGGTCGGGGGAATTGGCATGCCCGTTTTGGGCAACCCTCACCCTAATTAAAATTTGACCAAAAAACTCCCTGGCGTCTAGTGGACTTTCTGCCTCCCCTGGGGGGAAGATAGGGGCAGTAGCCCCCAATCTGCCCCCCCCGGGGGCAAAAAGCCCACTAGACGCCAGGGATTTTTTGGGGCAAACCATACCTCCCTGGAAGCCCCCGGGTGTCTAGTTTTCAGAAATATGTGGGTTTGGTAGGTTTCCCTAGATGGCCGCCGAGCATGGGGCCAAAAACCCAATTTTGATGTCGCCTCACTGTCGCGGGTACTTGGGCCTCCCACACAAGCGAGGCACCATTTTTATCGGGAGACCTGGGGGAACGCTGGGTGGTGGGAAATTTGTGTGAGCCCGGTGATGCCACAACTTTCCCACACAAAAATATGTGAAAATAGTGATTCTTTTCAGGTAAAATTGAGGTTTGCAGGGGATTCTGGGTAAGGAAACGTTGGGGGATCCATGCAAGCCATACCTCCCTGGAAGCCCCCGGGTGTCTAGTTTTCAGAAATGTGTGGGTTTGGTCGGTTTCCCTAGATGGCCGTCGAGCACGGGGCCAAAAACCCAGGTAACCCCCCTTGCAAAACCAGGTGGTTTTGAGATAGGCAATTTTGATGTCGCCTCACTACGTTTTGGGCCCTTGCCTGTCGCGGGTACTCCCACACAAGTGAGGCACCATTTTTATTGGGAGACCTGGGGGAACGCTGGGAAGTGGGAAATTTGTGTGAGCCCAGTGATGCCACACTTTCCCACACAAAAATGTGTGAAAAAAGTGATTTTTTCAGCTACAATTGAGGTTTGCAGGGAATTCTGGGTAAGGAAATGTTGGGGGATCCACGCAAGCCATACATCCCTTGAAGCCCCCGGGTGTCTAGTTTTCAGAAATGTGTGGGTTTGGTAGCTTACCCTAGGTGCCGGCCAAGCTAGGGTTCACAAACTAGAGCTTGGCACTTTGCCAAAAAAGGGTCATTTTTCACTGCAAAATTGAGGTGTGACCACGTTGCGTTTTGCGCCGTTTCCTGTCGCGGGCACTAGGCCGACCCACACAAGTGAGGTACCATTTTTCTCGTAAGACTTTGGGGAACGCGGGGTGGGTGGAAATTTGTGGATCCACGCAGATTCCAGAACTTTCCACCACAGAAATGTAGGGGAAAATGTGTTTTTTTAACACTTTTTTTGGTTTGCAAGGGATTCTGGGTAACAGAACCTGGTGGGAAGCAGCTAAGTCACCCCATCCTGGATTCCCCTGGGTGTCTAGTTTTAAAAAATGTATAGGTTTGCTAGGTTTCCCTAGGTGCCGGCAGACCTATGGTTCAAAAACTACAGCTAGGCACTTTGCCAATAAAGCGTCATTGTTCACTGCGAAATTGAGGTGTGACCACGTTGCGTTTTGCGCCGTCTCCTGTCGCGGGCACTAGGCCGACCCACACATGTTAGGTACCATTTTTCTCGTAAGACTTTGGGAGACGCGGGGTGGGTGGAAATTTGTGGATCCACGCAGATTCCAGAACTTTCCACCGCAGAAATGTGAGGAAAATGTGTTTTCTTTTACAATTCTTTAGGTTTGCAAGGGATTCTGGGTAACAGAACCTGATGGGAGGCAGCTAAGTCACTCCATCCTGGATTCCCCTAGGTGTCTAGTTTTCAAAAATGTATAGGTTTGCTAGGTTTTCCAAGGTGCCGGCAGACCTATGGTTCAAGAACGACAGCTAGGCACTTTGCCAAAAAAAGGGTCATTTTTCACTGCGAAATTGAGGTGTGACCACGTTGCGTTTTGCGCCGTTTCCTGCTGCGGGCACTAGGCCGACCCACACAAGTGAGGTACCATTTTTCTCGTAACACTTTGGGGAACACGGGGTGGGTGGAAATTTGTGGATCCACGCAGATTCCAGAACTTTCCACCACAGAAATGTGCGGAAAATGTGGGTTTTTTTGGACAATTGTTTAGGTTTGCAAGGGATTCTGGGTAACAGAACCTGGTGGGAGGCAGTCAAGTTACCCCATCCAGGATTCCCCTGGGTGTCTAGTTTTAAAAAATGTATAGGTTTGCTAGGTTTCCCTCAGTGCTGGCAGAGCTAGTGTTCAAAAACTACAGCTAGACACTTCGCAAAAAAAGGGTACATTTTCATTGTGAAAATGTGGTGTGTTCACGTTGGGTTTTGAGCCATATCCTATCGTGGGCACTATGCCTACCCACACAAGTGAGGTACCATTTTTATCGGGAGACTTAGGGTAATTCAGATTTGTAAAGCAACTGTTATTACCTATTGATTTTTGATGCATTTCTGCCTTCCAAATGAAAGACATTGTGTAAAAAAGAAGTCATTTTGAAAAATGGCCGATAATTCTCATGCTAGTATGAGTATTCCCAATTTCGAAAATGTGCAAATATGTACTGTTTCTAAACTCTATAATTTGTTCCCATTTCAGAAATACATAGGTGTCTTTCATACCGATTTTTCCATGTATACATTTTCCCACAATAATTGCTATATACCCGGAACATAATAAAAAACCATTGTAAATTGCTGCTCAGTTTGTGACTCTGGGTTCGTCGGGTTCTTGGTGAACCTACAAGTCCTATATATCCCCACAACCAGGAAGGTCCAACGGATGTAACGGTATATTGCTTTCAAAGAGCTGTCCTAATTAGTAGAAGTTACAGGTGAAAACGTTGACACAAAAGGCTGTTTTTTTCAACTAATTTTCAATTTTTCCTCAATTTAACTGTTAGTTTCTATAAAGAAACCTTGATGGATCTACACAAATGACCCCTTGCTGAATTCAGAATGTCGTCTACTTTTCTAAAAGGTATAGCTTTCCAGGATCTATTATTACTTTCACACCCATTTCTACCATTAACTGGAAGGAGGTTGAAAGCACAAAAAATTTGCAAAAATAGGCTATGTCCCAGAAAAATGCCAAAACTGTGTAAAGAATGTTGGTTTTCTGACAAAAGTCTGTCATTCCATAAAAGCTGGGAAAATGGTGATTTCAGCCCCACAAACCCTTTTTACATACAAGCACTTTAGGGTAACCTTTATGGTTAAAGTGGATTGTGCCACAAGCAACAGTGCCCACTTTGAACAATTCCTTGAACAATTGCTCACCAATGTAGAACTTATATACATAAAAATGGTAACCTCTGTTAAAAAGTCCTCTACCAAGTTTCCACACAATTTTCTCACTGACTCCAAAAGTGGACGGACAACCAGGAGGGGTCAATAGAAGAATCCCTACCAGTGTTCCCCCCGAAATTATAGACAAATCCAGTACTACTCTCAGACAGCATATGAATCTTAATTCCATATACCTTGCTAGGAATATACTACCTAAAAATCAAAGTGCCCTTGAACAGGACCAAAGACTCATCCACAGCTATTTCTTTCCTTGGAACATGGATGATCAAGGACAGGCTGAATCTTAAAGAGACGGTTACAATCTGAAAGAGACAATTAGTTATAGATTCCTTACCTTAGAATTACCCCAGGGCGTCAGACTGGATCTGGAGAATTTTTTGTCAGCAGTACCCCTGCTCGTCCAAAGGTGGCGTTGGTCGGCTCCGCGTTCATCGTTGGCATCGTGGTCGCCAGGATGACATTGCGGTAGCTACTTTGACGCCGCCCTGACGTGCTGACGTCAGTTCTTTCTTTTTCCACGCCAGCCAGCGCAGATCTGGAGAGAGCGGTACCTCCAGTCACTTTTTGACTGCCTTTTTGCCGACATCATTTTTGAGTCTTTGACTCCTGGTGCACGTCAGGGATGCCCTTTTTCAAGGCTTGCGGTTCCTGCCGATGGTTGATGTGGGTGATGGATCCGCAATGCGTGTTCTTGTTCTGTCTGGAACCCGACCACGACTCCAAGTCGTGTTCCGATTACCAGACCATGAACCGAAGTCTTTGCGGGAGTGGTCCAGAAAGCTTCTCGAGGCCCGGCAGTCGGCTCCGAACCCCTTGAGGTCCCGGTCGCGTGGGACTGGTCGCGGAGCCACCACCACCACCAATCTTCTTCCAACTCTTCGCGCCCCTCCGGTAAGTCGAAGAAGCATGGTCGCTCTTCAACTACTCCCCGTCCGTCGGCCGACGCGACGAGGGATGCGGGTGGTGCACCTCCCGTGGCTCCACGTGTGGAGCCCGCTGGGTTGACTCCAGGTTTCCCTCCCTTCCCGGGACCCGGTGCGACCCCTGCCTAGCTTCGGAGTTCCTACGAATAGATGCTTGCCATATTTGGGCAGCCCGACTCCGCCGGCGTGCCTTCGGGCCCTGCGGACTCAGCTGGGGGCCCTGGGCCTTCGACCCGGCACCGCAGGGTCCCCTTGGATCCAGGCCTGGATCCACATTGGCGCCGGTCGACCTGACTACACTGGCACCACATTCGCAGCTGACATCGGTTGTGTCCCCAGCCGGCGTCAACCCCGGCCCCCACACCGAAGTGAACACGGAGCCGGAACCACGCCGGTTCTGGCGCCGACGAGTACTTTTGTGCTCTTGTTCCACCCTGGATTGGCAACCAGAGGAGGGTGAGGAGGACTGGGAGGGGTCTGGAGACCCTTTAACTGACCAGTTGGAGTATGATACGGACTGGCGAGAGGAATTGGGGGATGCCAGTGGATTGGATACTTCTCCAGATCTTGGCATGTTGTCTCCTACCATGGCTACGGAGGAGGAAGAGTCTTACGCTGTGGTTTTGCGTAGGGCGGCCGAGGCTCTCAACCTCGAGCTACCTACGGTGGCAGTCAGGACTAACCTCCTGACAGAGGTGCTTCAAACGGCTGTGAGCTCTTCGGAGCTCCTGCTGCCGTTCAATGAAGCCCTCACGGACATCCTTTTGGGCACCTGGTCCAGGCCCAACACAAGGGCTCCTGCTGATAGGATGATCGGCCAATAGACCCAACCGGCTCCGGGTGACCCCTCTCTCCTCTCCCAACACCCTTCCCCTGAGAGCTTGGTGGTCCAAGCCTCCACGTCCAAAGGAGAATTCCCTAACGTACCACCTGATAGGGAATCCAAGAAGCTGGACCACCTTGGGAAGAAGATATTTTCTTCCTCCGGCTTGGGACTACGGTCGGTAAACACTGCATGTCTGTTGGGCCGTTGCACCCATTCCATGCGGGATACCGTGGCGCAGGTGCTGTCCCAGTGCCCGTAGGAGGCCCGGCCGTACTCCCCCGTGCAGTTGCCGAGGGGAGAGATGCCGCCAAGTTTACGTTTTGCTGTGGACTGGACACCGCAGACTCGCTAGGCAGGATAATTTCCATGTCGATAGCCCTTCGATGCTACACCTGGCTGAGGTTGACTGTTTTTTCAAGGGATGTCCAAGCTTCCCTTATGGAAATGCCCTCTGATGGCCGTTGCCTGTTCGGCGACAAGGCAGACAACATGCTAGAGCGGTTTAAGGACTCTCAGGCTACGGCCAAGTCCTTGGGCCTCTCCACCACCCGCCCTGCGCAGTCTGCCTTTTGCCCTTTTCGTGGCTACGGAAGGGGTGCTCCTCCACGTTCCGCTCAGAGCCACAGGCCCGCGCAAGCTGTTCAGCCCCTGCATGGCCGGGGATGTTGGAGCCACAGACGTGGGTCTGGGGGCCAGTGCACGGGCCAGTCCACCACAGCCCCCTCCGCAGCAGCCTCCAAACCATCCTAGTCTGAGCTTTCAGGGCAACCAATCGCCAGTGGGTGGCAGGATTCGCCATCACCTCCCCCACTGGCGCACCATCACGTCAGGCAGGTGGGTTTTGCTGATAGTCCGAAAGGGCTACTCCCTCCTCCCAGCCATGCCACCTCAGTACCATCGCATGTCGGAGGATCATCTGGCCCTTCTCCAACAGGAAGTTACGGCTCTCTTGGCCAAGGGAGCCATCAAGCGAGTTTCTGCCCCAGAAGTAGGTTGTGGTTGCTATTCCCACAACTTTCTGGTGCCCAAAAAGGACAAAGGCCGGCGTCCTATCTTGGATCTCGGAGGGAGAAGTTCAAAATGTTGACGCTAGCTCAGGTCCTGTCTGCCCTCGACCCTGGAGACTGAATGATAGCGTTGGACTTGCAGGACGCTTACTTTCACATCCCCGTCCTGCCGGCCCACCGGCGCTACTTGCGGTTCACGGTAGGCCACGAGCACTTTCAGTTTACCGTGCTCCCCCTTGACCTTACCAGTGCCCCTCGGGTGTTCACAAAAGTGATGGCGGTGGTCGCAGCTCATCTGCGCAGATGAGGGGTTTCAGTCTTCCCCTATCGCAACGACTGGCTGTTGAAGGTGGGCTCGCACCATGCTGTTGTTTCCCACCTCCAGACTACAGCCGACCTCCTGCATTCGCTGGGGTTTTCTATCAACGTGCCAAAGTCACACCTGACTCTCTCTCAGAAGCTCCTCTTCATCAGAGCGGTTCTGGACATGATGCAGTTTCGGGCTATGATTCCGATCTTTCAGCCTCTATCCCGGGTTTTGGTCAGGGTGACCCTGCGGCTGCTGAGTCTGATGGCCTCCTGTATCCTGCTGGTGGATCATGCCAGATGGCATATGCGGGCTCTGCAGTGAGACCTGAAGTTCCAGTGGGCACAGCATCAGGGAAACCTGTCTGATTGCGTCCAGATCTCGGAGGGCACTGCACACCAATTGCAGTGGTGGCTAACGAATCGGGATTTGGTCAATGGCAGATCCCTCTCCATTCCCCAACCAGAGTACACAGTGGTGACCAATGCATCACTTCTAGGGTGGGGCGGCCACAGGGGAGAGGCGGAGATCTGAGGCCTCTGGTCTCAGGCGGAGTCCGAGCTCCACATCAACCTGCTAGAGCTCCGTACGATTCGTCTTTGTAGGAGAGTAGGATCTGCTTCACATGGGTACCCCCACTTTTTGCTAGTGTTTCACTGTTTTTCGACCTTAGTCTGGCTGTGGCCCTGATAATCAGGACCCCAGCCTAGCAGCTTCCTCTCTAAAATGGTTTCCATGTACATTACGTACATTTCTAATTGGAGTCTGGAGTGCCTTATAAGCCCCTAGTATATGGTATACTATGTACCTAGGGCATAGGTACCGGTACCTCAGAGGCCTACCAGGGGCTGAAGAATGTATTATGCCACCCCTGGGAAGCACTCCAAAATGACACCACAGGTCTGCTACTGCTGCCTGGGTAAGGTGGTGCTTGCACCCTTTACTGTGGTTTAGGCTACCTATATCACTACCATTGCACACACATATAAAACCTATACGTCATTCCTATGGCAGGCCTTAACAATCCTGAAGGCAGAGTGCTTGGTTTGTATGTGAGAGGGTGCCCCTGCATGAGCAGAGCCCCTCTGCAATGTTCGGAGTACCTCCTCTGATGCTGTTTGTGGTGCAGCCTGACCATATACCCTTAAGTGCATTATAACCTCGCGGTAAATGCTAACTTTGGACTGGCTGCATGGAAACATGTTGTGTTTGGTGTCAAACGCTTTGGAATACTACCCCCCCGCCAGTTCTGACGGCGGGGGTAGCATTCCACCCTTCTAGAGGGAGAGACATGTTCACACTGGTCTAACCCGGTAAAGACTTTCTACAGCCCTAGAATCACAAAATGGATGCCACTGCCACAGACACGGGTCTGGCCTCCTGCTGCTGACCGAAACTCCGGCAGGGGAGGCCTGGACAATAGGTTTCCTGTCCCAGGGAGGTGTAACCACCTCCCCGGACAGGCAGATGTGTATTGGGGCTGGGCGGGAGCACTCTCTGGTGCTTTGAAGTCCTGCACTGGGGGCACACTTGGTGTCCCTGTGCATAGTCCAGTTCAAACCAGTTGCAGGGGCTACCTGCCCCTGCTCTGGCATGAAACTGGACAAAGGAAATGGGTGTAACCACCCCTATTTCCAAACCCTCCCATAGGTGGATCCCTAGAGTATTTCCAACCCCCAAACTTTGTATAAGTATGGGAACCCAGTCCTTGCGACTTTAGATTACCCTGGACGAAACTCTGCAACATATATCCTGGACCTTCAACGTTCTATTTCAACTAGAAGACTGAAGAAATCTCCCTTGAGGTCAAGGAGTGACTCCCCTGCTTGGCAGGCACCAAAGAAGCAACTGTCCGGTCTGCAATTCTGAAGCTCCCGCCGGATGCCGAAGTCTCTGCATCCCCAGAGGTAGATTTCCAGACTTCCCGAGGCTACCCTGAGTCCACAGCAAAGCTGAGGCCCGTGGCTATCGTGGGTGACGTGGAACCATGACCCCTGGACACCGTGATCTTTTGCTGATCCATCAACTTCCTGGTCTTCCTTGAAGTTGTGCTTTGGGCTCCGAGTAACCCCAACCTTGAGCACCTCCTGCACTGAAGATCTCTGGCCTCCACTCCACGAGTGACCCGTGGGCCAGTTTCAAGTGCAACCGCTCGTGGTTCCTTCGCGATCACTAGCCCATTGGCTAGTGGGTCCCCACAAAGGCGACTCCTCTTCTGATTGGGCATTCCTGGTTGCTCCAGACATGCCCCGACTTACCCTTGCTGGGTGAGTCCCCCAGACCTTGCTGGTCTGCACCGACATCCTTTCTCTGTTTCCAAGTGACTTGCCGTTGCCAAGGCTTGTTGGGTCCAATCTGGTTGCCGACACCGCAGCACTCGACAGACTTTGTGGGACAGCTCGAATCCAGCTCCTGGTCATCGTCGACGCCTCCTGGACCTCGTGGCAGAAGAGTCAAGACATCGTCAACTCACCTGAAGCACCGACATCTGTGGGCATTGGACTATCGTGCCCTTGGTCACTGGTAAGTGACCCAGACTCTGTCCCCTCTGCTTTCAGGTTCCTTCCATCCTAGATCCAGGCTTGGATCTCTCCGGACACTTCTCCTCTTCACTGCAGCAGCACTTCCCGAGCAGCTTCCATTGAAAACAGCGACGCGACCCGACACCATTTGACACCTATGCAACTGGCTTCCCTGGGTGAGGTAACTCGAGTACTCCGGTGCTCCCGTGGGTGTTGGTCCTAGACACCTCTAAATCCAAAAGGGTTCGCTCATAGTCATCCTCTAAGTGTCCTTAAACTCTTAATTTCCAACCGCGACTTTCCCCATAGAAGTTAACGGCGATTCGCGGCTGTGTTCTCACACTGCACGCGTCCCTGTGGGTCCCCTGTGTCACTACCTTGGGTGGTTCCTTGTGGTCCAAGCACTTCTACAGACTCTAGGCCTTGTGTCTAGCTCAGGCGTGGTTCTTATACCACTTTCTTGGTATATGGTTTGGTACGCCCCTAGGGCCCAAACGTGTATTTGTGCTTTTACTGTTGAATGAAATGAAATTAAATGAAATTTTGTACTTGTATAGCGCACTGCTGCCCCAGCAACGGGGCGTCGTGGTGCTTGTACTCATACCGCTGTGGAACCCTTCCTGGCTTTCCCTGTGAAATGTCCACTCCTGGGCACACCCAAGGTGAAGCCAGGCATCCCCAGCGCTGTTGGGGCCGTTGTGACTTGTAACTTAACAAATTCAAACTCCAGTCTCATAAAGAGACTAGAGGGGGGGGGATTATCTTAAATACATATATTTTAAATATATACCTGGTGTGGTTGTCCTTTCATTTGGTCATTCAATAGATTATAGACTGGTAAAATAAGCTGCTTTACATTCCTTCAAAACTTAGCCTGAAGGCTGCTCTCCATAGCTACCACTAGGATAGCTTTCAATAAAGGTTGTCTTTAACCTATCACCATAAGGGGTTGTTTGGACTGATACAAGGTGCCCACTATAACTAGTGGACAGCATATATCAGGCCAACTTCTCACAGTCTTGCACTCAAGGCATTCCTTCCCTCTGTCCGGGGAAGCGGAGTGCAGGTGGTCACGGACAACACCACCGCCATGTGGTACTGCAACAAACAAGGCGGGGTGGGGCCATGCACCCTATGTCAAGAGGCCCTTCGTCTCTGGACATGGCTGGAACATCAGGGCATATCTCTGGTGGTTCAACACCTGGCAGGTTCACTGAACGCCAGGACGGACAAACTCAGCCGTAGGTGCATGATGGATCAGAAATGGCGTTTTCACTCGGAGGTGGCGCAAGGTCTCTTTCAACAGTGGGGAGACCCTTGGTTAGATCTATTCACCTAAAGAGAATGTGCAATGTCAAGAATCTATCTCGTCATCCCGCAGTCTTTGTCCCCGCAGGGAATCACAACGCGGTCGTTACAACGACCGTGTTATGATTCCGCTTACCATTACTCCGCAAGTCGGAACAACGACTTGCGGAGGGGGGCGCTGGATGTTGGAATAGTATAATTTACTCCCCCCCCCCTCCGCAAGTCGTTGTTCCAACTTGCGGAGTAATGGTATGCGGAATCACAACACGGTTGTTGTAACGACCGCGTTGTGATTCCCCGCGGGGACAAAGTTTCGCGATAAACGTTGTTTACCATATCAGCAATTCTGCGCATTGGAATTTCCAAGGCAGCAGTCGCTAGGTGAAGCTTTTTGTCGCGAGTGGAGTTGCGGTCTTCTATACGCCTTTCTGCCTATACCACTTCTGCCCAGAGTGCTGAAGAAGATCATGCGTGACCAGGCCAAGTTATCCTTGTGGCTCCGGATTGGGCACAAAGAGTCTGGTATCCCGAGCTGTTACAATTGGCCATCGATCCTTTGGGAGGATCTTCTGTCGCAGCAGCAGGGGACAGTCCTCCACCCGAATCTGTCCAGTCTCCACCTCCTTGTGTGGAGTTGACAGCTATTGACCTTCCTCCCAAAGTCTGTAATGTTATCTTGCCAGCTAGGCATCCCCCCACTAAGACGGAATGCGCCTGTAGATGCAACAAATTTGTGGCATGGTGCGCAGCAAAGGCTTTGGATCCTCTTTCTGCCCCTCTTTCTGAGGTTCTCTTGTTTCACCTTTCTTTGGCCCAGCAGGGCTCTGCTCTGAGCACTCTTGCAGGCTATCTCTCATTTCTTAGGCTTCCTGATCAGCCTTCTCTTTTCAAGTCCCCTGTTATAAATCACTTCCTTAAGGGCATTACTCCTCTTTTTCCTCCTGTTCCCTTCGTAATGCCTCAGTGGGACTTGAACTTGGTTCTTACCTACTTTATGTGCGCACCCTTTGAGCCGCTTCATAACTGTCCTCTCAGACTTCCTACTCTAAAGACCGCTTTTCTGGTTGCTATCATCTCTGTTCACAGGGTGAGTGAGCTGCAAGCCCTTTCTTCAAAATCTCCTTTTCTGGCTGTTCGTCCTGACAAGGTCGTCCTTAGAACCAAGCCTTCCTTCCTTCCAAAGGTGGTTACTTCTTTCCGTATTGGTCAAACCATCACTTTGCCCACCTTCTTTCCACCTCCGCATCCTTCTAGGGAGGAAGAGAGGCTCCACTGTCTGGATCCAAAATGTGCACTTTCCTTTTATTTGGATCGCACCAAACAATTCCGGGTGGATGACCAGCTTTTTCTTGGCTACCTGGGCACCAAAAAAGGTTGGGCCGTGCATAAACGGACCATCTCTAGGTGGGTCATTTTGTGCATTAAAGCTTGCTACTCTTTGGCAAAGAAGGAGCCTCCAGTGGGACTGCGTGCCCATTCCACCATGGCAATGGCAGCGACCACTGCTTTGGGACGGGGAGTCCCCCTCAATGACATCTGTCAGGCAGCTACGTGGGCATCTCTGCACACATTCATGAAACACTACAGCCTGGACAGCCAAGTCCGGAGAGATGGCTTCTTTGGCCGTTCTGTTCTCCAGGACATTCTGGTGTGAACTTGGTTCGCAGACCCACCTACGGGGTTGGTATTGCTGGGGTATCTCTTCTAAAGTAAGGGATCTATAACTAATTGTCTCTTTCAGATGAACAAGTTACTTACCTTCGGTAACGATATATCTGTAAGAGACCTAGATTAGTTATCCTCCCCGTTCTGCGAACTGACTTCTAGGGTCAGGGAATCCCTTTTAGAGCCCTAGTTTTGTGCACCAGTGGTCTGTGTCTTGCATGGCTCTGCGTTTCTGGCGTGGAATGTTGTGTAAAAGAACTGACGTATGAGCGAGAGGGTTGCATCTAAGTAGCTACCGTGTTGTCATCCTAGCGACCACGATGCAAACGACGACCGCGGAGCCGACCGGTGCCACCTTTCGACTCCCAGGGGTACTGCTGACGAAAAATTCTCCGGATTCAGTCTGATGCCTGGGGGTAATTCTAAGGTAAGGAATCTATAACTAATCTATGTCTCTTACAGATATATCATTACCGAAGGTAAGTAACTTGTTCATTAGGGTAATCCTGTGGCAATGTTGCTGCATTATCAACAAAATGCTGCATCCGAAGCAGAAGCAAATACTGATCACAACTCCTAGTTGCAGGAAATACAGCAGTTGCTATCAGGTGACTAATAGACCAATATGAAGACTGTGACTGGTTTCTTATAAATCCCATCAAAAATGTTAAACCCCAGAACTTCTTCAACTCATCCAGATTGGTGGGAGTCTACTGGCTAGCTCTAGAGTGGAACTTAAGTCTGCCACTGTTGTCCCTCGAATACTGTACAGCATGCAAATTGGTCTGGTCAACAATCTCATCCAAAAATACGTTGTCCCTAAACAGTTGAAAGAAATCTGTAGGCAAAAGGTTTTCAGTACTGACTCTACACCCTACAACACTACTAAAGGCAGGAAACACAGACAGCACCATGTTTAGTGCAGCCCAGAATTCAGCACTTCCAATGGGAAGCCTTTCAACCCCAGGCTGTAATCCAGAGTCCTCTTGCTGCACTATTGGCATATCAGTGTCCTCCTCAAAAAGCGGCAATCCCTCCACACTGATAGTGGCTTCATCCTCAGATGATTCCTCTTGGACGGAAAATTCGCTGCCAGAGTCTTGGACTTCATTCTCTGTCTCAGTTGCAGAGTCAGTCTTTAAACCATGGCCAGAGGAAGATTCGAAAAGCAAACCAGCAACCTGCAGAGTGGTCAACCTGCAGTTAGCCATAATCCTTGCAAATAAAAGTAACACAACAAATAAGTCAACAATAACCAACACTGTGTAAAATAAGTAATAAACTGTGACCTCATCAAACCGAAAGTAAAACTACTGGCATATAGTAATCTGGAGGGAAAAGTCAATCAATACAAAGCACACAAAGACCTATATTCTCAAAATCAATACCACTCCCTTGCCAGACAGCATGATGAGGATCAACAGCACCTACTCTGCACAGACACAGCAAGCACCAAGGAAATCCTACTGGAAAGGAAAAAACAAAAATACACATTACACATATCACAAGGCAGTATAAAAAGCATACAAATCAATATGTTACTTGGAAATACAATCACACAGTAAGCAGTCAAACTAAATTATACAAACAGGCCAAGGATGCACATTAGATGAACATATTACAAGATGAGTTGCTTACCAACTACAACTCCACAAAATACAGATCTACCAAAGCTGCACTCGCAAACAGGAATCACCAACAAGACAAAGGAAGCGATTGGCTCTACAATAAAAAAAATTATAATAATAAAACATAAATAAAAATAACAAAATATCAATTAAAAGACACTGATATTCCCCCAAAGGAGATGTGACAAAGTCAGAAAAAGACTGGTGGAAGCAAACTTTACCCCAGAAGCAGATCCCCCACCAAATACATAACCTTATTCCCAAGTGACTCAAGTGTTACCACCCACCCTAAGGCCAAATCCCCCTCAAAAAAGAACAAAAACCAAAAGATAATTTGGGCAGAGTGCAAAAATAAATTGGCCCCCAAGGAGAGCGACCAACGCCCAAGGGACGCTCCCATACAATATCCCTGGTGTATAGAGGGCTTTCATCACCCTCCAAAGCGCTGATCGGCCTAAAAATGTCCAGTCTACATTTGGGAGGGGGAGGCAGAATAAAAAAAATATAGTACCCCCCCAGGGTCACTCCCCTTCATAACACAATCCCTGGTGTCTAGTGGGGTCCCCCCAACAGAGGACTTATTCGTCTAAAAATTGCTGATCTTCCCTGGGGAGGGGATACAAAACAAAACAAAGGCCTCCAAGGGCTGTGACCCTTCTACACACTGTTCCCTGGTCTTTAGTGGGCTTCACCCCCCCCCCTCCCCAGAGTGTGAATCGGACTGAAATTGGCCGATTTGCCCTTGGGGCGGGCAGAATACACACAAAAAAGGATGACCAAGGAAAGAGACCTTTGCCTAAGGGGTCATGCCCCTTCCAAACATAATCCCTGGTGTCTAATGGGCTTCTGCTCCCTCCAGAGGGTAGATCTGCCTAAAAACAGCCAATATGCCCCCCACACCCTCAAGGGAAGCAACCCTAGCCCAAGGGGGCCCTCCCGTCAAACATAATTTCCTGATGTCTAGTGTGCTTTCGTCACAGTAGGCCGATCTGCCCTCAGGGGGAGAAACACCCCAAAACCCCAAAACAATTATCCTCCAAGGGGAACCCCACTTCCAAATATAATTCCTGGTGGCTGATGGCCTTCCACTACTCCCAATCGGCAGATCAGTCTTATAACTGCTGATCTGCCCTCTCCGGGCCGAAATACCAAAAATAATCCCCCAAGGAAAGGGACCATTGCCTAACAGGTCACTCCCGGCAATAATCGCATACATAACATTCCTGGTGTCTAATGGGTTTCAACCCTACTGGGGGCAGATCGGCCACAAAAAAATAAGGCAGAACTAGCCGTGAGGGGATAAAATATTAGCCCCTTGGGGAAGCGACACTCGCCCAAGGGGATGCTCCACCAACAGAAAACAAAGTCCTGGTGGTCTAGTGGATTGGATTCCAGATCCACAATCGCAGCTCCATCCGCGATCATGGAGCAGGAATCCACTACAGACAGACACGGGTAAAAGGAAAAACTCTGTCCCTTCCCCATGTGGTTGTTTGCCTACTAACCCCCCCACCCCTCACCACCCCCCTTGCCGGAGAAGGACTCATCTGATCGAGTCATCTCTCCTGAATGCGCTGAAAGGAAATGGCTTCCTGAGCGTCCCTGGCACTATCTGATGATGTCAAGGGTGACAGGAGAAGCGCTTCCACTGCCACCCCCAATGGATACATGTTACAGGGTGTGCCCATTGGGGGCAGTGCCAGCACTCCCAACATGGGTGGGTGCAAAGACGGCCTGGAGCTGTCCTCAGCACACGACCATTGTGGCTGAGGGTGGCTCCAGGTCATTCTCAGAGCACCCAACGGGTTAAATGTGCACTGCAAGAAAGCGTATGTTTTTTTTTCTTTAAATGACATGAAGAAAAGCTTGCTTTGCTAAGAGCACTATCTTCCCAGCTGTCACGAACAGGTAGAGTTGCAAAAAAAGTATTATTTTTTTACCAATGTTTTTACATTCTTCTACATGGAAATCCCATTTTCCTACTTTTTTTGTGGTTTCTACCTACTTGCAGTCTGTGGTGAAAATAGGTGTGAAACCCATGGGTGAAGTTGTAAAGCTATATATTTCTGAAAAGTAGACAAGATTTGGATTTCATTAAGGGGTCATTTATGTAAATCGCTCAAGGTTTTCCCAACAAAGCTAACTGTTGAAATAAATAATGTAAACAAAACCGAAAAAACTGAAATCGGTGACCGTTGTTTCATCTGTAATTTTTTGTCCCGTTGGCCAATGCACAAAAGAAATGTACCAATGCATCTATCATGCCCTTCTGGTTGCAGGGCTATGTTGTGCTTGTTGAGCATGCGATAGCGCCAATAACGCAGCTACAGCTATAATCATGATTGGAACAGATGAAAACTGTGACCATTTGAAGTCAGTGTACTATTCTGGTCGTCTTCACATAGTCCATGGGTTAGTCTTGTCTCAGGTAATAGGCTCAGCCGCACAAGTGGAGTACCGTTTTATTGCCGTTTGTGGAATGGATGAAACCCCTCTAGGTCAATAAATCGTTCCTTGCATTTGAGACAGGTGGGAGCTGATCAGAGAGGATTGCGGCACTGGAGACAGAGGTCCTGACCTTTTTACTTCAGGAGCAGGGTCTCTAGACATTGAGGGAGTTAAAGGAGGATGAGACAGACCCCTAATAGTACCAAGGGTTCTCGATGTTGAAAATGACCTTGAAGGCAGGTAACTTGAGTGGTTGCCAATATCCTCAACATCGAATACCCTGTTGCTGAGATTCAAACGCTTCATCGTGGAACACTGCCACGCTGAACTAGAGATAGGTTGCTGGTGGAAACAAGGAAAATGGGTTGGATCTGGTCACACTCAGGGCAAAAAAGCAGGGTGAAGACTCCTTTGCTGTGTTGGAGCTGGTATATCTTGAAGTGGAACATCAAGCATCACCCTGCTGTGCTACAACGCAAAACTCCAGAGTCTCCAGCAAGGCATCTCCAGATTTTACATTTCTAGAATCTGGAAGGCAGATGACCCAGATGCCATACTCTTCCCTCCAGGACTTCTCACCATAAGAAGGAAACCTGTCGAGAAGACCTGGCACTGTGGTTCAAAAGGAAAGGTCAGGAGTACAGCACATTTGAAAACACATAAAGAGGTGCTTGCGCCAAAGAAATGCAGCAAGAACATTTTGTAAGTATCAACTGGAGGAAAAGCTGCACCAAAAATGGAGTTCTTAGTCAAAATAGCCTTCTAAAAGCTAGCAGTGAACTGTGATTTTTCTCACCCAGTCAAAAAAACGACTTGACAATCCTGCTTTGTAAGATGGCTAGGCTGGCAGCTGTTGGAATGGTATAGTGAAATATTGTTTTTATTTGCATTTATTGAAATATGATGCAATACATATAAACAGTAAATGATTGCTCAACATGCTTCAGTGATAGATCAGATCAACATTTGTAAAATGTTCTCCTTGTGCACTTCTTCAAATTATCAGTTAATAAGAGCATTTTGCACTCCAGCAGCAACCCCCGTTAATTTGTCTAACTTCGCTACATCTTCCTTCCCACCCCCAACACAACATCAATTTTTGCCGAATCTTTTGATGTTTTTGGGGCCTCAAACATCATAGACTGAGAACTCCAGTATGCAGATGGTAACCAAACCAAGCCTTCCATTCCCCAACAAAAGAGGCGTTGTTTTCCTCCAATTTTGAACAATGTCACACCTTGCCAATATGACCCAAAGCAGAAGCAATGTTTTCTCTGCTCGTGTAAACCCTTCATTTTCCAAAATATTTAGCAGTGCCAGCTTTGGTTTAAGTTCAATAGGGCACCATGGGACCACACAGAATGGTGTTGCTATTCCATCCTAGAAGGGGTAGATGATTCTGCATCACCAGCATGTTGCGGTCAGAGGTTTCGTTAATATCACTGATACCTTTATTTGGTCATCAAAGTGACATACTTCTATTCTGATATAATCCTGCTATCTCTGGAGTGGCCCTCATCTAAATTGGCTCACCAACCCCCTCCATCTATTAAAAC